>NC_139023.1:40803244-41485714 GCF_964662115.1 Mustela nivalis | reverse complement strand
TTATTTCCCTTCTTGTGCATTGCGTTGGCTTAATTTGTTGTTGATTTTCCAGTTCTTTAAGGTGTAAAGAGAATTAGTATATTCAAGTTTTTTTTTTTTTTTTTTTTGAGTGAGGTTGGGATGGCTATGTATTTCCCTCTTAGGACCACCTTTGCTGTATCCCATAGGTTTGAAGTGATGTGCCTTCATTTTTACTAGTTTCGATGAATTGTTTAAGTTCTTCTTTGATTTCCTAGTTGATCCAAACATTCTTAAGCAGGGTGGTCTTTAGCTTCCAAGTGTTTGAATTCCTTCCAAACTTTTTCTTGTAGTTGAGTTCCAGTTTCAAAGCATTGTGGTCTGAGAATATGCAGGGAATAATCTCAGTCTTTTGGTATCACTTGAGCCCTGTTTTGTAACCCAGTATGTGGTCTATTCTGGAGAAAGTTCCATGTGCACACAAGAAGAATGAGTATTCTGTTGTTCTGTATGGTGGAATGTTCTGTATCTGTGAGGTTGATATGTTCCAGTGTCTCTTTCAAAGCTCTTGTTTCTTTATTGATTTTCTCTTTGGATGATATGTTTACTACTGAGAGTGCGGCCCTAAAATCCTCTACAATTAATGTGTTCATATCAATATGACTCTTCATTTTCATTAACAGTTGCCTTATGTGGTTGTCTTCTCTCATATTGGGGACATAAATATTTACAATTGTTAGATCTTCTTGGTGGACAGATTCTTTAAGAATGATGTAGTGTCCTTCTGTACCTCTGAGTACAGTCTTTAGCTTAAAATCTAATTTATCTTATACAAAAATCATTACCCCAGCTTTCTTTTGAGGCCTGTTGGCATTAAAGATGGTTCTCCATCCCTTCACTTTCAATCTAGATGTATCTTTAGGTTCCAGTTGTGTCTCTTGTAGACAGCATGTGGGCAGGTCCTGTCGTTTTATCTGGTTTGCCACCCTGTGCTGCTTTATGGGAGTATTTAGGCTGTTGACATTGAGAGTGATTATTGAAAGATAAGTTTTATTGACATCATATTGCCTGAGAAGTCCTTGTTTCTATAGATTGTCTCTATAAATTTCTGTTCTATGTCCCTCTTGGTTTCTTCTTTTATAGAACGTCCTTTAACATTTCTTGTAGTGCCTGTTTGGTGGTCACATACTCTTTTAAACATCGTGGGTCTTGGAAGCTCTTTATCTTTCCATCCATTTTGTATGTGAGCCTTGCTGGATAAAATATTCTAGGCTGCATGTTCTTCTTATTTAGTGCCCTGAATATATGTCTTGCCAGCCCTTTCTGGCTTGTCAGGTTTCTGTGGACAGGTCTGACATTATTCTGATGGAATTTCCTGTGTAACTAAAGAATCTATTCCTCCTAGCTGCCCTCAGAAGCTCTTGTCTAAATTATGATTCATCATTCTTACTATCAAGGGAGTACCCTTTCTGCCTCTAGGACAGGAACACTTGTTCCATTCCCCAGGTTAGGGAAATTTTCATGGAGAATTTGTTCAACTATATCTTCTAGCCTTCTCTCTTTCTCTACCCTCTCAGGATCTCAATAATTATGAAGCTGGAATGTTTTATGGCATCATTTATTTTCCTAATTCTGCTTTCATAGCTTCTAATTTGTTTCTTCCTTGCCTCCTCCTGATCATTTTTCTCTATGTGTTTGTCCTCTAGATCACTTATTCTATCTTCTGTCTTGGTTACTCTTGTTATTAGTGTAGTTATATTTGATTGGATCTCATTGATAGCATTTATAACTTCTTCCCAGGCAGCTTTCACTTCTTCCCTTAGAGATTCTATATTGTCACTAATGGTCTTCTCCAACCTAGCCATTGCCTAGATAATTGTTACCCTGAATTCCCTTTCCAGCATACTGTTCATGTCCATATCCAATAGTTCTGATGGAGAGGACACAATTTCTGAATTTTTCCTCTGTTGGGTGTTCTTCCTTCTAGTCATTTTGGTGAGAGGTGGTTGAGGGGAGGTATAGCTGAATATATCAACCATGCTCTAGGCAAAGTACACTTTGAAATGCTTCTGAGCAATGAGAAGTTACCATCAAAAAGAAAGAAAGAAAAGGAGAGAGAGAGAAAGAGAAGAGAAGACCCAGGTAGAATGGACCCAAATGATAAGGCTTATAAGGTATACAAACAAAAATGGACAAGTAAAAAGAGTGACAAATGTAAATGATAAGGAAAAAACAAAAAACAAAACAAAACAAAACAACAACAACAACAACAACATAAAAACAGCCAAAATAAACCCCAGAGATAAGATTTATATAATACCAGAACAAAAACAAATGCACAGAAACACTGACAGAAGAAAAAGATAATAGGGTGCTTATAAATCCTCAGTGTGGGTGAGGAAGGTTATTTTGATTCTTCCTGGTTTATATTGATATCTTTGTTAAAGGACTCAACTTTTCAGAGTTAAAAGGAGGTTAAGGGCCCCTGGGTGGCTCAGTGGGTTAAGCCGCTGCCTTCGGCTTAGGTCATGATCTCAGGGTCCTGCGATTGAGTCCCGCATCGGGCTCTCTGCTCAGCGGGGAGCCTGCTTCCCTCTATTTCCCTCTCTGCCTGCCTCTCTGTCTGCTTGTGATCTCTCTCTGTCAAATAAATAAATAAAATCTTAAAAAAAAAAAGGAGGTTAAAACTGGTTTATATATAGGGGTAGTATTGATTAGGGAAAGAGGATTACCTTGCAGCTTATATCTATATGTATATTTTTAAAATTAGGAAAAAAAAAGAAAAACACAGGTATATGTATATAAAAAGCTCAAGTTAAAAGGTTATTATGGAATATGTTGTATTAAACCTCTAATTTTAATGATAAGTAGGTTCAAAAATTAAAAAGAACAATAGTGAGAACAAATTAAGTATAAAAGTTGCATCTAGGAAATATCCAGGTTTTAGGGCAATACTGGGAGCTTAATATATTGTTTTCCCCTGATGTTGGGGTTTTACGTTCTTATGGATATCCTGTGATGGTTGTCCTCTAGTTCTTTTGGCTTGCTTTCTGGGAGAGGGGACTGCCACATTGTTTTTCAGTCAGTCTTGCTTGGGTTGAGGTCTCCTGTCCCCTTTCAAGGGGCTTGGCTCTGTGGATACAGGTTTCTCAGGCTTTTGTTCTCTGGAATTTTTTTTCTTGGCAGCTTTTTGTCACTTTTCAGAGGTTTAGTGGAAAGCAAACTGTACCCAGAACTCTGTCTCAGAGAGAAGCTTGTCTGCACCCATCTGGGTGGTCCAAAACACACAGAGTCTCCCTCTGCAAACTCTGCTAAACCCTGAAACCTCCCACAGGCAGTGCGCATCCCCTGGCACCATCCCAGGGGTCGCCCAAAATGCCTGCTTATCTTTGCACCCCCATGCCACTAAAACCATGGGTGATACTGGTCCAGGGAGGCCACTTATGGTGGTTTCTTTGCCAGGACAGCTGTCTGGGGTTCAGACCTCAGGGTTTCACAGGTCACCACAGAGGGCTACTGACCAGAGATCGTGATGGGTTCCTTCAGGAGGGTCTGGAACATCCAGACCCTCTGCTTCTCCTAGGAACCACTGGCTACTAGCCACATGGAGCTTTCTCAGGTGCGAATGGGGAGTGGGTCAGAGCTTGGTCCTGCAGTACTTACAGAGTTGCAAAAGGCTGTAGTTCTAGAGAGCACAGGGTGGCATCCACACCTGACTCCCTCATGTGGGGATGCGAATGTGCCCAGCCAAGTGGTGATGCAAGCTGCACAGCCCTGGGGACTCAGGGACCAGGAACTGGAAGCTCTGCTGTACTCTCTCTTCCCCAGGTGATCACCAGAGGTGGCCATCATGGTTCCATGGGCTTAGCCCCATGCCCGTAATCACCCAATTCCACCAGTTGCCCCTTTCAATCATTTGCTCTTTTTGAGCGCTTTTAACCAGTTTCCAAGTTAATGCTGGTTCCCATTTGCAGGGCATTCTCATATTGGGATATTACTTTCTAATGTGTTACTCTGGTGGCTCTCTCCCACTTCTGTTTATCCTCCGATATCAGTTCGGCTTTCCCAATCTGCTTTACATCTCCACTGGTGTCTTCTGCCCCTGTAGAGATTGAGAAGTGTATAATCCTACATCTCAGGTTTATTTCATGGGTGTTCAGAATGTTCTGTTAGATAATTAGCTCTCTTTAGGGGATTGGTTGAAACAGGGGCTCTTCTCTGCCATCTTGTCCCTCCTCCTCCATTGGTTTCTTTTTGACTTCTGGACCTGCTCAGGTCACTTCTCATATGTACCATTTCAATATTAATGATAAATTGCTTCTTGTCATGCCCAATCTTACCATCAGGTGGGACTGACATGACCAATTTATGATAGGTGATTCATGTAAAATATACCCGTAAGTTATTTATACATGTAAATATGTATATATCTTAAAAAAAATATATGTGAAGTATTTTTTTAAGATTTTATTTATTTATTTGAGAGAAAGAGAGAGCACAAAAGTAGGGGGTGCAGCAGCAGGAGGAGGAGAAGTAGGCTCCCTGTTCAGCAGGGAACATGACATGGGCTCAATACCAGGATCATGGAACCATGACCTAAGCCAAAGGCAGACACTTAACCAACTGAATCATCCAGGCACACCTTGAGCCCTGGAATATAAAGTATTTTTTTAAATGGTTTATATTTTATTTTATTTATGTATTTTTAAAGATTTTATTTATTTGTCAGAGAGAGATCACAAGTAGGCAGAGAGGCAGATGGGGGACGGGGGAGGAAGCAGGCTCCTTGCCGAATAGAAAGCCTGATACGGGGTTCAATCTCAGGACCCTGGGATCATGACCTGAGCTGAAGTCAGAGGCTTTAACCCAGTAAGCCACCCAGGCACCCCTAAAAAAACTTTATATTTTAAAGATGTTTAAGGTTACACCAAAATTGAAAGGCAGGTACAAAGATCTCCCATATACTTCATTCCTTTATACATCTAAATGGAGATATATATCTATATCTATATCTATAGATATGTATCTTTCCACATTGCCAATGATACTTATCAGAATAGTATTTTTTTTTTAACCAAAGATGAATCTCCACTGAAACATCATAATCACTGAAAGTCCATTGTTTACCTTTGGGTTCACTATTGGTGCTGTGCATTCTATGGTCCTGGAAAACATACAATACATATATCCGTCATTATAATAGCATATAGAGTATTTTCACTGACCAAGAAATCTGTATTCTGCCTAGTCATCTCTTCAGCCACTCCTTAAACCCCTGCAAATCACTGATCTTTCATAATATCCATATTCTCCTCTTTTCCAGGATGTCATATAGTTAGAATTATACAAAGTTTAGGCTTTTTATATTGGCTTGTTAACATAAGTAATGCACATTTATAGTTCCTCTATGTCTTTTCATGGCTTAATAGCTCATTTCCTTTTAGTGCTGAATGTTCCACTATTTTGATGTAACACAGCTTATTTATCCATTCACCTACTGAAGGGCATCCTGGTTGCTTTCGAATTTGAGAAATTATAAATAAAGCTGTTATAAACACCTTGTTCAGGGTTTTGTACATTTTAAATTCTTTTGGATGAATACCAAGGAGATTAATTGCTGAATTATATGGTAGGAATATGTTTCATTTTGTAAGATATTACCAAATA
The DNA here is from genome assembly GCF_964662115.1 of Mustela nivalis. Taxonomy (NCBI): domain Eukaryota; kingdom Metazoa; phylum Chordata; class Mammalia; order Carnivora; family Mustelidae; genus Mustela; species Mustela nivalis. Next base: position 41,480,089 of record NC_139023.1, on the reverse strand, counting down.
ATCTTCTAAAGTGACTGTATCTTTTTGCATTGATTGAGATTTCCTGTTGTTCCACATCCTCACCAATATTTGGTGTTGTCAGAGTTGTAGATTTTGGCTATTCGAATAGGTGGGTAGTGGTATCCAATTGTTATTTTAATTTGAACTTCCCTGATGATATATTATATGGAACATTTTTGCATATGCTTATTTGTCATCTTCTTTGATGATGTATCTGCTAAGGTCTTGGGTCCATTTTTTTAATCAGATTTATTTGTCTGAATTAAAAGTCATCCTCATATCAAAAGTCATTGAGTATTTCCCCTATATTAATTTCTAGCAGTTTATAGTTTTGTGCTTTATATTTGTGACCCATTTTGAGTTAATTTATGTGATCAGTGTTAGTTACAGGTCATATTTTTACATGTATGTGCACATTTTCGTGTCATTTGTTAAATATATTATCTTTGCTCCCCATTGTATTACCTTTTATCTTTTATCAGACATGAGTTAACTGTATTTATGGGGGTCTATTTCTGGGTTCTTGATTCTTTTCTATTGATCTATTTGTCTACTTTTCACCAATACTACACTGTATTGATTAGTGTAGTTTTATAGTAAGTCTTAATGGCAGATAGTGTCAGTCCTCCAACTTCGTTCTTCATTCTTCCCCTTTTAATAATGCATTGGCTATTCTGGATCTTTTCCCTCTTTATATAAACTTTAGAATAAGTCTGATGATATCCATAAAATACTTGCTGCAAAACTAAATACATTCTTATCATACAATCTAACAGCTGTACTCTTTGATATTTACCCTAGGAAGTTAAAAACATATTCACAAAAAAACCTTCACACAGATATTTATAATAGCTTTATTCATTCATACTTGCCAAAACTAGGAAGCAACCAAGATCTTTCAGTAAGTGAGCAGATAAAGTGTGATACATCCAGAAAACAAGATGCTACTCAGCAGTAAAAGAAGTTGAGTTATAAAGCCATGAAAGACATGGAGGAAACTTAAATTCATCTTACTAAGTTAAAGAAGCCAATATAAAATGTCCACATATTGTATAATTCCAAATACATAGCATTCAGGGAAAGGAAAAATATGGATATAATAAAGTGATCAGTGGTTGCTAGGGATGGTGGAGGAGAGGGATAAATAGGTAGAACATGGAGGATTTTCAGAGTATTTTCAGGAAATACTCTGATGCCATAATGACGGAAATGTCATTAGACATTCATCTATGAGCACATAGAATGCACAAAGCCAAGAATGAATGGTCAGTAAGGAACTTCTTGTGATTATGATGTGACAATGTAGGTTCATTAATTGTAACACATGTACCACTCTGGTAGGGGATGTTGCTAATGGGAGAAGCTATGCACATGTTGGAGTGGGAAGGGGGCATAAGGGAACTCCCTGTATGTTCCCCTATTGTGAACCTAAAACATCTCTTAAAAAATAGCCTTAGTAAAATTAACAACCCATTGGTCTACCTTGGACTTTTATTTGATTACTTATCTATACTAATTTTTTTTAACATCTTGAATTGGTTATCTAGAAAGTATTGACTCACTGAAAGTACACAGATCTTCCAAATGTAGAGATTTTATAGAATAATACAAAATCATATTAAAGTCTTTAAGGGGCTAAAAATATAAAGATTTTGGTGGGAGATTATGAGTTTCTCAAAATTCTAAAATATACTGAAAACCTTAAAATTACCATTAACTTCAAACTCTTTTACTTTCTTTCCTCAAAGTGAAAGGAGCACTCCTTTGATTTTTAAAAAAAAGAATAAACTGTATAAATACTCAAATAGGAATAACCCTAGTTTACCTATCAACCATACTTTCAAGTAAGCATGTGTTTTCATGACAAAAAACAAAAAACAAACAAAAAAAACCCTTGCTGCTTCAACACACAACTCAAACAATCCAGAATGATTATGGGATTAAGTGGCAATGCCATTTGTGTAACCAAGTCAAATAAGGGCATCTATTCTCCAGAATCTTGGGTTCCATAGATGGATTTTAATAAACTGTAACTTATATAATTGCTTGTTATTTATTTGAAAGGAGAATGCTAGGAGCAACAGAGAAATGTTGTTTTTGCTTTGTTTGTATTGTGCAGAGATAGCAGCATGAGACAGAGACAAGGATCCCAGATCTGAAGTTTCTGAAGAATTTCAGGTGAGATCTGATGGCCAAATGGAGCTGTGTGAACTTCCAGGGAAGGAAAAGAATCAGCTCTCCTGTCCTCACTCTAAAAATGTGAAAACCAGGGCGCCTGGGTGGCACAGTGGGTTAAGCCGCTGCCTTTGGCTCGGGTCATAATCTCAGGGTCCTGGGATCGAGTCCCGCATCGGGCTCTCTGCTCAGCAGGGAGCCTGCTTTCCCCTCTCTCTCTCTCTGCCTGCCTCTCCATCTACTTGTGATTTCTCTCTGTCAAATAAATAAATAAAATCTTTAAAAAAAATGTGAAAACCAGGAAAATGCTCTATTGACCTATGTATTTTGTCTAGCACATAACACAAGACAAAAATGAACTGCTTTTGTTTTTTAAATACAGGCTTAATGATACTGGAATTTTAGATTTTATGATCTCTTCTTTGACTTGTTACTGCTTTATTCTCTTATCTAGTATCTTAAATCAATTCTTTCCCTTAGTTCCTCCCTTAAATCAAATATAACATTACTTATATTCTGGGGGGAAATCCAAAGCAAATGTAACTGAATGATTTTTCAGCTCAACTTAAAGTGGGACTTACATGAGGAAGAGACACTTTATAGTATGATATGGTGATCAGAAACTGAAGACAATTGCACATACACTTTATTCTTAGAGTTGGGATGATGCACACATACCATTTTTCTTACATTCTCTGTTACTTAGAGAGACAAACAAATGTTCAAACACTATTTCCACATATTTTAACACTGTTCTTTTTTTCAACTCCCATACATTACCTGGGTTGTTTAAAGATTACAGCTCTATTTTGCCATCTTGCTTTTTCATTACATTTTATAGTTTTTATTTATTTTTTTTTCCTATCTGGTAACTAAAACTGCCTCTGCTTCCTTGATATGTGTTTTTCTCATTCATCAGTGAAATTAAATATATATTGGAGACTGAATTTTAAAGTCTTACATTTATTATTTTCAGAACCTAATTTTAACAGTAATTCTTGTATAAATAAATGATAGAACATGAATAAACATGTTTTTCTTTTGACAGCAAGATTATAAAACATAAAGTAAAAAATTGCAAGGACCCTTCAGCTTCAGGCCCCTCTCATGCCGATTTTATAAAACAATTTCCCAAAGATAACATGTTTTCATTCTAGTGACTCTTTTGTTTTATTTACAGGTCACAGAAATAGAAATGCAAATTCCTTCATGAATATGAGTTTTTGGGAGACTTGGACCTATCAACAATCTGACTCCTTCGATGTTTTACAAATTCTTAAATCCTAGGAGTTACCTGAAGCAGAATTATGAATTCTTGTTGTCCTTCACTCAGAATTCTAGGTTAGCAAGTGCCTAAGGCAGGAAAGAGTTAGAGTGAATAGCAGGAGTTTTGCTGGCCTATGATTCAGCATGTGTTCCTGGCTGTTTTCTTTGTTGTCAGCTACAGAAAATGGGATGGATCTGTTCTGTATCGATGCTGATGCTCTCTAGAGATGCTGACAGAGGTGAAGAAATAAATGGTTTGAGGTGTGTACATAAAAGTGGCTCTCATGTTGGCATAACTGTTTTATGGTTTTAACAGAGAACTATCTATATCCAGTTAATAATCTCATTTCATCTTGAGTTTCCTGCATTGTTAAACTAAACATAAAGAACCTCTTGGAACAAAGCTGTGCATAGGTTTTGACTGTGCCTTTTATGTGAGTGGAGCTCACTCTGGTAGGCTGGGAATTCATTAGGTAAATTGGCACTGCAATTGGTTGTGCTTCTATTGAAGAAGAAGAAAACACTGGCATGAAAATTCTGTGAAATATTGATTTTTTTTTAAGTTTTTCAAGCAAAGCTGTGAAACAGCATAAATTAAAGGTGAATTGTTTCCTCCAAATATTGAATCCCTTGAATTTGGGGTTTGCTTTCAGGCAATTGAAATTTTCCTAGCACATTTAAACCAAAAGGGATTTATTAGCAAATATTAGGAAGATATAAAATTATTGGAAGTAGGTTATATAAGATCCTGGCCACACTTCCAGGAATGATTTCACCTTCCAAATTAAACTGCCTTACCATAATCATGTTCTCCATTGCAGAAACAAACAAACAACTTAGAATCAGAGAGCAGAGATGACATACCTGCATTCTCTCTGTCCTGATCTGGGGCAGCACAAGGGATGCCTCAAGTTCCATATCCCTTTGCTTTTAATTCAGTTCTGAGTCTATTTCATGTAAGTTTATCTGCCTGAGCAAATAAATTGCATCCAGAAAACCAGCTACAAAGACATCTAAGAAGTGCAGTTCTTGAACCTCTCCAAATATGGATGCACACTAGAAGGAAACACGGTGACTGCTAAGCATCAATACATACCACATTTCTGTCACATCTTTAAAAATAATTTTGTAAAGTTTACTATAAATTGAAATTGTGTATATAAGACCCAGTTGCTGTTTATATTATATATTTAAAGGTGTGCTCCTGTGAGAAATAGAAAAAAATCAGTATCAAATTTTATTATGGGACAGAAAGTCCCTGGTGCCCTAATTTCCCTAATTCTTTTATTTTTGAGTGAATATGATTATCTTTGTTTTTTGTGTACAGCATACAGAACTAGGGAAAAAAAAAATCACTGCTCTAAATTTTTGGTTAATTTTAATTGACTGACTGATGTTAAAGTTTTCATGGAATCAGTAATCGGAACCTAGGACTTTCTTTAAGCAAGATACATTTTATTTGTAAGTAAGAGAAAAATAGATGTCATTATATTATAATATTCTTTTCCTCATCTATGGACTTTCTCCTTCACATTGAGACTTACCTCAGTCTCCATAAGTTGCTAGGACTCAGCAGTCTTTAAAAAAAACTCTTATGGGGCACCTGGGTGGTTGTCATAAAGCCTCTGCCTTTGGCTCAGGTCATGATCCCAGGGTCCAGGGATCAATCACTCCCTCCCCCTTTGGGCTCCATGTTCAGTGGGAGGCCTGCTTCTCGCTGTCCCACTCCCCTTGCTTGTCTTCCCTCTCTCACTGTCTATCTCTGTCAAATGAATAAAATAAAAAACTTAAAAAAAAAAAAAGAAATCCTTTAAAAGGAAAAAAAAAAAAACCCTCATACCTATGGTTATAGTTTATCACACAAAAAGACAGTTTAAAATCAACAAAGTAAAAAGATGCGTGGGGTGAATGAAGTTCAGAGAAATCAGTGGAAGCTTTCAGGTGACACTAACTAATGGAGTCATACAGAAAAGTATGCCCTAGTAACAGGGCATTATGATATATGCAAAATATTCCCATGTGACTGACTTCAACTTCTCAGACTCCAGCCATCTTTTACCCCAAACCAAAAACAGACATTTATCATAAATTACATTGTTAGGACAAGCACCTGGTCAGATTAGTAGAGCATGACCCAAGCCTACAGGCATACAAAAAATACTTTTTTCAAACACAGTATCATAAGAGTTCTGAAGTTGCTTCTCAGGCACCATCCAAAGGCCAGTTCTCAAGATGGGCTTTCCTTTGGAATATATAAGATTTTAGCAACCCATATCTACTAAATTTACTCTTGTTTGTCCACCATCTTTGATGTGTGTGTGCTTCCAATAAATTTGATGAGATGTTCCTGATTCATAAGTTAAACAATGCCTTTAGAGACATAGAACTCATCAACAATCTTATCTTCTTTATTTGCAGAAATAGTTCAGGGATTTCTGGGTGGCTCAGTCAGTTAAGTGTCTGCCCTCAATTCAGGTCATGATCTGAGTCCTGGGATTGAGGCTAAGTAGGGCTTCTTGCTCAGTGGGGAGCCTGCTTCTCCCTCTTCCTCTGCCTGTCCCACCCCCGCCCTATTGTTTCTCTCTCTCTAGCTCTCTGTCAAATAAATTAAATCTTAAAAATAAAGAAAGAAAGAAAATAAATAGGCCACTTACCTTTATTCTAGAATTTCATCTGTTTCCTTTAAACTTACATTTTCCCATAATTTCCCGTGCGCACACACACACACACACACACACACATCTCTCTCTCTCTCTCTCTCTCATTGCTTCTTTTCCTTAGGAAGATTCTTTTGCTTACATTTCCTAGCCTTAGAGACATATCCATTGGAACTTGGTACAGTGTTATAGGAGGAGCACTGAGACCCTGCAACTGACTGGCTTGAATGTGCCACAATCTTCAGATCAAAATAAGTAGAAAACATTTCTCTCTCTAGGAATGAACTGTTCATACACGAACTAGCTATGACTTACAAAAATGCATTATTTTAAATTTTGGGTGTCAGAAATTCGTAAGGCATCTCACTGGACTAAAATTGATATGTGGACAGGTATACATTCCTTCTGAGGGTCTAGGGGAAAATTCATTTTCCAGTTTGAGACTGCCCACATTCCTTAGCTCATGGCTCATCTTCTTTCTCTATTTTCAAAGCCAACAACTTTGACCACATCCTGCTTATGTGACAATATCTGGTTCTTTTCTGCCTACCTCTTTCACTTTCTTGTCTTTTTAAAGATTTTAATTTTAAGTAATTTCTACCCCCAACATGGGGGTTGAACTTACAACCCAGAGAGAGATCAGGAGTCACATGCTATAACAATTGAGCCAGTGAGCTGCCCCCTCCCTCTTCTACTTTTAAAAATTATTGTGATTACACTGGTCTAACTCAAGTAATATAGGATAATTTCTTCATTTTAAGGTCAATTGATTAGCAACTTAATTTCACCCACAATCTTAAGTCATTTACTTTTCTCATACAAACTAGCACATTCACGGATTAGAAATATCTAAGCCTCTTTAGAGATCATTATTTGTAGACATATTGAGGGACTGTGATTCTGTCTACCACTAAGTAATATTCAAAAAAATTGTGTTTGAAATTTACCCAATAACATTTTAATTTCAAATAATATCCTTTAATGCTGAGATATAAAGAAAAACATTAAATTCATGATCAGCTAAATTTTTTTCAAGAAGTCAAGATTTTGAGTTCCTTAGAAGAGTTTAGTCGAGTGGAAGTTAGGGAAATAGGACTGTTCCTTTGTGTGTGTGGATATTAGTGCAGATATATTCATGTAAATAAAATGCAGATGTCATTATTACTTGTAGTTCTTTGATTAGTATATAAAATCCCTCTGATAATTGACTAAATAATAAAAGATGAGACAGTCAAACTAGTAGTAGTCTAGAAAACAAAAACAAAAAAATGCAGAAATAAATAAAAATATCTAATTATCATCATTCAATTTTTTTGTAATAATTACTATTAACATTTCACTTCTTCCTGTACCTATTAATAATTGAAGGGGGAAAATCTTCTTAAGGAGAGATGGGACTAAGTTTCAATTTCTTTACCTCTATGCATTTATGAGTTCTGACAATTTGTCAACTCCATTTATGCTAAAGGTACACAATGCTAATATTTGTCATGACATGTACAGAAGAAAAATGCTTGGTGCTACATTTTTCATATAACTTTAATATGATTTTCGAAAAGAAAGAAAATTTGAAAGTTATATGTCTAAAAGGATAATCTCAATCTTTTAAAAAGGCATATTTATTTTCTAAAATAGGGTGTATTTAATTAATTATATCTAATAAGGCTAGAGCAGAGGAAATATTTTTAAATGTAAATGCACTCACAAATGTGTAGAAAATAGTGAAAATCTATACTGAAAAATATTTCTCTAGCCATTAGCAATTTTTACAAGTTTGATATTTCTGTTCAGACCTGATTAAGATTCTTTTGAAAATTCAGATAATTTAATATTCAAAGACACATAAAATGAAACTAATGAATGCAAATGCAATCATTGCCAGTATGTTTTAGATTTGACCAAATTAAGAATATTACTGGATCAGCAAGTAAACTGGTGATGCAAGTAAATGCTACTTGATTTTAATCAGAAATTATGCTTTGTGAATATTGGTGAACAATTACTTTGAAAAATAAATGCATTTTAAGGCAACATATTGTAGGAAGTTTATTTATCTCCAGTTTCAGTATAGATTTACATGTCTGTTTCCAGAAATAATACTTTCATCTATGCCCACAATATATAACAGAATGTACATTGACTCTAAAACCCTCCCTATAGTACCCACTAGAGTGCTGATAGAATTTGCTCCTAAAATACTCTTTAAAGGTAAAAATGTACATTGTCTATAAACTAGTAACAGCTAATATAACCATTAATCTCAGAGAAACATGAAAACATATAATGGAAAGATACAAGATTTAAAAAGTGAGTAAATGAGGACTAAACTCACACCAGTAGAATAGGTAAATACACTGTAGAATATTCATACCATACAAGTATAGACTGAGGTCAAATGACATAAACAAACAATAGCTGTACAGATCACTATAAATAAACATAACAAATTTAGAGCGAAGAAAGCAATATTAAAATAAAGATGCCATGGACTTAGATCATAAAAATGCAAACAGTGTCTATTAATCGAATATATGTTAAAAGAAATGTGTTAGGCATGCAAAATATAGTAAAATATAATGATACATATGCATTAAAAGGCATAGAAATGAGGGTAGTGGTTAGTTCTTGGTGGACAGGTGAATTTGTTCAAGAAATGGATATACAGGATTTCAAATATATTTGTAATGTGTAACTTCTAATATGAACATTGACTGTATCCATTTTTCTCCTTTTTTATTGTTTTTGACTGTGCAAATTATTCCATAAAACCTCTTCTGTTCCAAAAGTGGGATTTGCTAGTTTATGCTTTCTGTGGTGTCATTTTTCCATGTGTATAACAAAACTCTGGAAAATAGAGTTAACAAAGACATTCTTTTCCAAAGCTTTTTGCCTCAAGCAGAATCTCTAAAGTGCCAGTCCTGATACAGTTTGTAGAGTGATTTCCTTTAGAAAAGACCAACTTCCACATCTATCTCCTTTAGATATTGATGAAGGAATGTGGCCAGCAGTACTTTCACAAAATGGAAAAAGATCTTGGGTGTTAGCTGTCCCTTAACAATTGGCAGTCTGCCCTCTCTGAGATAGACACTAGCCTCTCAGCGCATGAGATCCTTTTCCTAACTCATCTGCAATCAAGTAATTTGAAAACAAAAATTGTCACTCAAAAAATGTGATATTGAAATTTTTTAAAAAGTATTTTATTTATTTATTTGACAGACAGAGATCTCAAGTAGGGGGAGAGATAGGCAGAGAGAGAGGGGAGGAAGCAGGCTCCCTGCTGAGCAGAGAGCCCCATGTGGGGCTCCATCCCAGGACCCTGGGATCATGACCTGAGCTGAAGGCAGAGGCTTTAACACCCTGAGCCACAGAGGTGCCCCAGAACATTTTTTTTTTTTTTTTTGGTGGACATTGGAGATCATGGACCTAAAAGATTCCTACCAGAAAGTTTGAACGAGGCCATAGTGGACTCTTTTTCTAAAGAGCAGCCTCTGTTATTTCTATGGGCAGTTACTCTGTCACTGTATTAGTCATTTTATATGTGTGTCCCTCTATCACTTAATTAGATGTGAAAATAAATTTTTTTGTTGTTGTTGCTTGCTAAAGTATTTTTGTTTGTGAGCATGCTTAGTAAATACAGGTTAAGTAAGGAAGTAAGAACCATATGGGGAATAAGCTTGTCTATTCACAGAATACTAGGTACCTAACATTGATTTAGTCACTAGATGCTGTCTCAGGTAAACTTCCAATGCAGGAACATACTTGGCTTAGCTATTTTGGGCCATGATAGCAGAATATCACAGACTGGATAGTTTAAAAATAACAGAAATTTATTTCTCACAGTTCTGGAGGTTGGAGTCCAAGATCAGGGTGCCAATATGGCTGGGTTCTGGTGAAGGGTTGTACACTACCAACTTCTCCCTGTGCCTTCCATTGGTGGAAGGGGCAAGCGACCTTTGGTGGGAGTTTTCTCTTTTATAAAGTACTGATCCCACCTATGAGGATTCCATCCTTATAACTTAAGCATTTTTCCAAAGAGCTACCTCCTAATGTCTTCATAAGGGGCATTAGGATTTCAAAATATGAATTTTGGGGAGACACAATCATTTAAACATAGCAACAGTCGTGTGAAAATGCCAGGAATGATGAACCTCATTATATAATCATGTGATTTTATATTTCTGAAATTATTAGCTGAAACCCACAGTCAGTAGAGCAAATGTTGTCTTACAATCATCATAAAGTTATTATATAGATTACAGTATATTTTTAATTTCATATTGCATCTTAAAAATATAGGTATGAGGTATGCTAGACCCTAATAATAAGTCTACTGTTATAAATAATCTGACAGCCTAAAATATTTTATGTGCTGACTACTGTTTAAAACATTATCTATTCTGGAATGTAACTCTACTAAGGGAAAACTGATGTAGTGACAAAGCACTATTTTTTTTTTTTCCTGATGTCATTACTCAAAGAAACAAAGCAGTTTGCACTAATGATAATAGTAATAATCTTTCATTTATTTTGTGTTTAAAGCGGCAGTTCAATCGAGAAAAACAAAATATTTTCAAAGATTCATTTCATGTTTTATTTGTGTTTGGTTATAAATATTTGAAAAAGAAATGGAAATTTAGTATGAAGTATGATAATATAGTATGGAAATATTCATATATTTTATATAAAGATGCATTCAGAAAGGGATCTTTTTTCTCCTTGGATCAATCAAGTTATAAGAGAATTAATTCAAAATTACTTTTCACAGTAGCCTTGCCTTCTCAATGCAATTAAAATTCCTAGGTATATTATATATAATACTATATTTTCCTAAATTCCATAGGACAGATAGAAAAGTTTAATATATTGGCTAGGAAAGTATTTCAATTGCATAGCTATCCAAAAGAGCAATCCAATGCCATTCCCTAACAGCATTTGTTGGAAAATACAGAAATGATTTCTTAAAAACTTACTGGGATGACTACAGGCACCCAAATTCCATTCTGAAAAGGCTATAGTACTGTTCCTTGACATTTTCAAAGTTCATGTGATCCTGAGAAATGATTAAAGGTTATCTCCAGAGCATAATACTGATGACAGTTTCCCTAGTTTGCCATAGTTCATAGGTAGCAAAGAATGTATTGTTTTAAGAATTTTTATTTTCTTTTTCACTCCATCCCTCAAGTCACAATATAATCATTTGTTTCGTTCCCTAAGCTGATGTAGAGGTCTATGTATACCTGGATAGTATATCTCTAATAATGATACAAGTACATAGTCTGAGCCCTACGGATCGTTTTGTTTTTATCATTTCCTTTGATTTTTTCTATCTGAACAGTATATTATTTCTTTATCACAAATAAAGAAAAATAGAAACTAAAATCATCTTGTAACCTGTTACTGACAGTTTTATTTCTCTAAGGGCTATTTAAGATACAACTAATATAATATCTTTTCTCTTCATATACTTTTTAAAATTTATTTTTTATTTATTTTCAGCATAACAGTATTTTGTTTTTTGTACCACACCCAGTGCTCCATGCAATCCGTGCCCTCTATAATACCCACCACCTGGTTCCTCCAACCTCCCACCCCTCCACCTCTTCAAATCCCTCAGATTGTTTTTCAGAGTCCATAGTCTCTCATGATTCACCTCCCCTTTCAATTTCCCCCAACTCCCTTCTCCTAACTCCCCATGTCCACCATGCTATTTGTTATGCTCCACAAATAAGTGAAACCATATGATAATTGACCCTCTCTTCTTGACTTATTTCGCTCAGCATAATCTCCTCCAGTCCCGTCCATGTTGCTACAAAAGTTGGGTATTCATCCTTTCTTAATATACTCCTAATATAATATCTCTACTCTGAAGAGATGTTTGTATTCTTTTTTTTAGATGCTTATACTCTTAACATGTATTTTTATTCTATTCTAAAATTGTTTGATTTATTATAAGCTTATTTTTAAAAAATCAGATAATAAATGTTGGTAAATCTTATTTACTATTCTAAGTTTAAAACTAAGTAATTATAACTATAAATGTAAATGAGAATATAATTTCTAAAATTTTCTTTTTCACCCAAGGGATAAAATAGTCTCTACTTGAGAGACTGCTAATCAAAAATCATGTTAATATGCAAACATTAACTGATTATTGTTTGATCTATCTCAGGATCTCATTCCCACCTTGATTAATAATTAATATATGACAATTCTCTCTCTTCCTCTTTCATACTTTCATATGTGCATATGTAGAGAAAGTCTTGCTCTACAGCCCAAGGAGATATTGTGGCAATATATCATTACAGAGTAGATCCAGCAGGATGATTTTCCGAGCTTCCACACTCAGATAACTACTGATATTTGTTTCCCATTTTTGTTCTCTTTCTCTTACACTTCCCTTTGCCCTGTGAGGCATAGATTTCCATTATTATCATTTTACAGATGATATGATTGAGGCAGAATGAAATAAATTCTTGCCCAATTTTACACAGACAGGAAGTGGCAGGACTACTATGATTGAGAACCTGTGATGGAGAATGGACATGCAAAGACGAGTAAATTGTGGTTTCTTCCATTTAAGAGCTTTCTTTTTTAAAGATTTATTTACTAATTGAAGAGAGAGAGCATGAGCATGCACACAAGTGAGCAGGGGAAGGGGCAGAGGCAGAGGGAGACAAGCAGACTCTGAGCTGAGCATAGAGCCCTGCAAAGGCTTGATCTCAGGACCCTGAGATCATGACCTGAGCTGAAATCAAGAATCAGATGCTTAACCAACTGAGCCACCCAGGCACCCGTTCCGTAAAGAGTTTTAAGTGTGCTTTGGGTTATTGGTATATACATTTGATCTGGACAACAGTGAATAAACTTGAGTACAGGTTTGTAACAGTGATTAAGAGTTTTTTCATCCAGGGGCGCCTGGGTGGCTCAGTGGATTGGGCCACTGCCTTCGGCTCAGGTCATGATCTCAGTGTCCTGGGATCGAGCCCCGCATCAGGCTCTTTGCTCAGCGGGAGCCTGCTTTTCTCTCTCTCTCTCTCTGCCTGACTCTGCCGACTTGTGATCTCTCTCTCTGTCAAATAAATAAATAAAATCTTTAAAAAAAAAAAAGAGTTTTCTTATCCAATCTGAGAGTGAATCCCAGCTTTAACATGAAGTAGCTGGATGACCTTGGACAGGATACTTAGATTTCCTTGTTTCAATTCATTTACCTATAAAGTGAGTTAATTATATCAATAATGCAAATGTATCATGGCAATTAATTGAATTCGAGAACATAAATTATCAAATATAACTTCTCACATACAGTTAACATTCAATAAAAAATTACCATTATAAAGTGTTTGGGCAACAGTGCAACAGCACATCATAAGAGAGACTGTAAGATCATTCTTGAAGCCAACTAAGTGACATGTAAGAGATATAGCATATTCTATCTAGTTTATTATTTATTTAAATGTCACATATTATCTATTTTTAACTTATTTTATTTTTTTAAGATTTTATTTATTTATCAGAGAGAGAGAGGGAGAGAGCGAGCACAGGCAGACAGAATGACAGGCAGAGGCAGAGGCAGAGGGAGAAGCAGGCTCCCTGCCGAGCAAGGAGCCCAATGTGGGACTCGATACCAGGACGCTGGGATCATGACCTGAGCCAAAGGCAGCTGCTTAACCAACTGAGCCACCCAGGCGTCCCTAACTTATTTCATTTTAAATTCATGCATTGGGTGAGCAGGTGCACTAAGTAATTTGTAAGGTTCTCTTAAACTACAATGTTACATAAAATAAACAGAAATTGATAGAAGACCAAGTATTTCAATCAACTTCATTACCTATTGTCAGACCATTTTTATAATACTTCATAATAATGGAACACTACACCTATTTTTTTATAAACATAACTGGAGGCTTAAGAAAGCTTAAGTAGGGCTTCCTTTAAATTATGCTTTCTAATTACACTCTGAAAGTTTACTAAAGTTGGTAACAATTTATACCAGGATTATACCATCTCTTGTTGCTCCCAGAAAAAGAAAATTGTATAAGATTTTGAGTGAGATTTTGAAAGTGTTCAGAAGACTTATAATAGGAGGTAGAGGCAAAAACCAGAGGAAGAGATTATAAATGAGATTGTAGAACATTTTATACCCTCAAGTTTCTTTGATTTGAGACATAAATGAAGGCCACAGGTTACCTGAATGCCTATAATGTGCTAACTGTTGGTATATACACCATGTCTTTTCAAATATATTTGCACACTATTTTCAGCACAAAGCCATGGATGATGTTTTTGCAATAGTAAAATAAAAGAAATATTACTAAATCACAGAAACTAAAATGTGATTATTTACAAGAAGCAATTAAAGAAAAGGAGCCCTTCTCTTGCTCCTGTAGATAAATGGTTAATGCACTGAAGTGTGATATTTAATTACCTCTTTTTATTTTACCTTTCATTATTTTAACTTTCATAACTACACATGTTAGACTGGCCATAAAATTATATAGTCCATTTTAAGGTACAACTACAGTATTTTTCTGGCTGATTTCCTGCTGCACAGCATTTTGCCTGTGGTCACCACACCATGGGAAGGTTTTCCTCCAATTGGTTCTAAATTTACAGCCCTAAAACTTTACCAGTGTCATGTCATTAAACAGGGGAGTCTTGGTTCCTGCAATCAATTAGAAATCTCTAAGTTCCATCCTCCTCCATTTGATCAATCTACTTGGCAAGATGAAGATGCTAATTCCAATTGCCAATGTCTCAGGATATAAAGTATTCTGACCACTACACAAAATCCTTCTATATCAAATACTTTCAAAAAGAGAAACAACATCAATTCATAGGGAAATAAAAAAGAGGCTGTCTTGCAGAATTGTTGTAAGCTGTGTAACTTCAAACTGCATCCTTAGTGAGAAGCATGTATATGTATATATAATATATCTGCAAAATTCAGTGGAAAAAGTCCTTTTTTGACAAAGGGTTATTACTTAAGTTTTCTTAGTTTCAATGGCACAGAAAACAACACGTGAAACAAATAAGTACACGGTATAAATTACTGGAAATAGAGGGGTATTCCGGTCACCTTTTGATTTTTTTAAATACTTTTTAATTTAATATAATCTTCTTAAATTCAAGGATCCTTACTAATTATCAGTGACATTATTCTGTCATCTCCCTATCTTTCCCTATATATAGAAAGCCAGACAAATTAGCCAAATTCTAACATATCAGTATGTTATTACCTTATGCAAAGCTAAAAAAATATGAACATATTGTTTCCATTTAAATCATACCTATGCATGACAATGGTACTCTTCTACATGTGACACATATATATTTATAACATCCACATATATATTATACACATACAGATAAATACTGATCTGTGTGTGTTTATGTATTTACATATTTATTTTAAATAAATGAATTTATCAAAGTACAAAATCCAGAAAAAATCTTGATATATTCTCAACTTCTATCTAAGTAGAATACAATCATCATGACACAATAATACATATGTTGAAAATTCCTTCTTTTATATTAACATGACAATAAGTGAAACAGAAGGTATAATTGTATTTTTTCATACTTAATCTTTAGGTATAAAACAATGCCCAGGAAGTTATTACTAATATTTGTTGGATGAAAATATAGACTAATAAATATTTATTCATTTACTTTATCCAGTAAAGTGTTACATAGAACCTATAATTTGATAAGCAGTGAAAGGGAGTTAGTGATTAAGAGATAAAAAATTACTCTGCCCTCAATAAAATTTCAAACTAACGGAATAGAAACCTATTAACACATAAAAAAATGCAATGCCATTATTGCCAGATGTAGTGAATATTTTCCTACCAACCCTCTATTTGAAAACCTGTGTAAAGACCTCAATGGCTAACTTGAAATAACAAAATATTTCCTGGATTCTATACTATTTAACAACAGTCAATTCATAATATTTCTAATTTCTATTAGCCAGGAATGCTTTATAAAATAAAATTCAGTTAACATGTTTCCCATTCCAAGCTTTCATTTTTTTAAAGTGAAGTTCTTTTATTATTATTATCATTTTTCTTTGAGTACAGCTGACGCACAATGTTAATTTCAGGTGCACAGCTCATGATTTCACAAATTTATTTGGTATTCTATGCTCACCACTCTTAAAACTTTTGTCTTTTCTCCTCTTAAAAGTCTGCCTCTCTACTGACCCACTTCACTGTGCCTTAAAAACTCTCTTTTTGAAGAAGCAAATAAAAAAAAAAAACAATAATTTCTTCACAGAATGCCCATTTCATCTTCTTCCTTAAGTGCAATCTGACTGCTCTTGCAGCTGACCCACTATCCTTCATTTTTCTGAGTTTGGAGCTCACTACTCAGTTATGTTTCTTGGCCACTGGAGAGTGGTTTAGCTATTCTCCTATTGCGTTTGTTTCATTGCAACTTTGACCAAAATCTGGCAAAAATTCTTTGTTTATGATGTTAATGCCACCTGTTGCTTAATAAAATTTCAAGATATTAACTGAATTTATGCATTCCCCCATTTAACTGAAAACCTTCCCTTTAGTCACAGAAGGCAGGTTTTGGTTTGGAAAAAAAAAAAAAGGACAAAAACATCAACAACAACAACAAAACACTAAACAGGAAAAAAACAGAAAAAGGAAAAAAATTTCTGCATTTACAGTTATAAAATATACTCTTCATATCCACAATGGTAAAAAAATAACTTTCATATCTCTTTCAAAGTGCTGAGTTCCTAGAGAGGAAATTGGGGGTAAATGTCTCAATATGCTAAGTCTTATATAATTTAGCATACAATTTTGCTGTAGAAGACAGATGGAGGCAGGAATACTTAAAGGTTACTCAGGTGATGAATGCCATATCCACATATGTAGTTACAAGAAATTAAAAGGAAAAAAAGGGGGGGGGGGCACCTGGGTGGCTCAGTGGGTTAACGTCTCTGCCTTCAGCTCAGGCCATGATCTCAGTGTTCTGGGATCGAGCCCCGCATAGGGCTCTCTGCTTGGCAGGGAGCCTGCTTCTTCCCTTCTCTCTCTGCCTGCCTCTCTGCTTACTTGTGATCTCTGTCTGTCAAGTAAATAAATAAAATCTTAAAAAAAAAAAATCCAATAACTGGGGTTTCTAGAATTTTCTGGGCTGTGGACATTAAAAACCTTTCCTATGGTATCCATTCCTTGAAAAGACACACTTGTGACTACTACAATCCACACTTCTATGGCAGTCAAGAATGTTTAACATGTAGTGAAAGAGAACTAATAGAAATAGCATAACACTGCTAGTTCATGTGGAACTCATTTTTTGTGAACTTAGTCCTATCATGAACAGGTGAAACCTCTGTCCAAGTAAGCAAACCTTTGGTGATAGATACTTTTAGAGTGGAGAGCTCATAGAGTATGACCTGCTTGTTTCACAAAATATGTTTTCCTCCACCCATCTGGATAATTTCATTCTCTTCTCTCAGTTACTGCTGCAAACTCTGAACTTATCATTATTCATTCATAATTCCACCCCAACCTCCATTTAATTTTCCAATAATTACTAGAACAATCTTCTTAAATATAGGTCTGATTAAATTATCTATCAAAAGCTTTCAGAATTTAAGATAATCTCAGCATCTTCTTACAGAAAGATTCCTCCTCATTTGATTTTTTACTTAATTCCCATGTTTACCACTGACTATACTATCATCTATTTCCTACATGCTAATATAGAGACATTGCATATTTAATTTCCTAAAATTCCCCCTTCTTGCCATCCTACCTCAGGATAATTGCACAAATATTTCCATTTACCTGAATCTAAAGAAGTCACACGTGACTGTAATAGTTGATGTCACTCAGAAAAGAGCTCAGATCCCCATCTTATGCCTTAATTTTTTATGACTGCCACCAGGGAACACCTCTACATCACCTGGTTCTGATAGCTAGTGGGGTTTATGCCCTGGATCCCACAGGACTATAACCAACAGAGGAAGAGTTCTTAGATGACTACTAGCCCCAGGGCCTGGCAAGATGCAACAGAATTAAAAAGTCATTCTGTAAATGAGATTTATTACATATCTGCAATGATTGTGACCTGAGTGGCAGGCTTATAATTAAACATAAAACTAGGGACAAACTATAATCTTTCCAGAAACCTTGGGGGGTGGGCACTGTCTTCATGCTCACCCTCTGGCTTACTCCAGAGCATCACTGTCTCCTGGAGGGAGATTTACAAGCAGCCACTGTCCAGGTTTTTGTCTGGTGCCCCAGTTTTTTGCAGCTGCCACAATCCAGGGAACACTTCTTGATTGCCTGGCTCTGATGATGGGGTAAGACTGTATTCTTGTATCCAATGAGACTGTAGCAATTAGAAGGATGGTTCTTGGCTGGCTACCCCTAGGACACTGCACACACAATGGACTGTGGAATACTCCTAAGTCTTTCTGTGAAGGGGGTTCCTTTGCTTACTTTAGAGCTTCAACATGAGGGGCAGGCTTCAGGTTTGGCACACATTTAGTGGCTTACAGAGCTTCTCTCAAAAAACTTAGGCTGGAAATGCCATTTTGGTGCTATTCCTCTGCCTGGCTCCAGCTTGCCTCCATAACCCAGGAAAGAACTTATACACTTACCTGGAAGCCATATCTTTGTGACTTCTGCCCAGAAATATACTTCCAGATCACCTGGCTTTAGTAGCCAACAGGGTTTATGCTTGCAGTCCCAGAAGACTATATGTAGCTGTACCTCATTTTATTGCACATTCAAGATATTATAGTTTTGTTTTGTTTTGTTTTACAAATTGAAGATTTGTGTCAACTTTTCATCAAGCAAGTATAGAGGTATTATTTTTCTGACAACCTTGGCTCACTTTATGTCTCTGTGTCACATTTGGGTAATTCTCACAATATTTCAAACTTTTTCATTGCTATTATGTTTGTTATGATGATAAGAGATTGGTAATTTTTTTTTACTATTGTAATTTTTGGGGGGACCACAAACTATGCCCATATAAGATGGTGAACTTAACTGATAAATGCTGTGTATTTCTGACTATACCACAGACCAGTCATTCCCCCAACTCTCTCCCTCTCCTCAGCTATCCCTATTCCCTGACACAGAACAATATTGAAATTAGGTCAGTTAATAATCCTATAACAGGCTCTAAGTGTTCAAGTGAAAAGCAGAGTCAAGCATCTCTTACCTTAGATCAAAAGCTAGAAACAATTAAGTTTAGTGAAATGGGCATGTTAAAGGCTGAGACAGGTCAAAAGGTAGGCGTCTTGGGCCAAATAGTCTAGTTGTGAAAGATTAAAGTTTTTGAAGGAAATTAAAGTACTACTCTAGTAAACACATAAATGAAAAGTTAAACAGCCTTATTGTTGATATGAAGAAAGTTTCAGTGGTTTGGGACAGAAGATCAAACAAACCAAAGCATTCCCAAAACAAAGCCCAATCCAAAGCAAGGCCCTGGTTTTCATCAATTCTGAGAAGGCTGAAAAGATGAGGAAGCTGCAGAAGAAAAGTCTGAAGCCAGCAGGTGTTGGCTTATAAGGTTTTAAGGAAAGAAGTTGTCTCTCTAGCATAAAAGTACAAGGTGAAGCAAAGGTTTTTTAGAAGATCTAGCTAAGATAATTAATGTAGGTGGCTACACTAAACAAAATATTTTCAATAAAGATAAAGCAGCTTTGTGTTAGAAGAAGATGCCATCTAAGATTTTCAGAGCTATAGAAAAGAAGTTAATACTTGGCTCCAAAGCTTCAAAAAACAGGCTGACTCTTTTGCTAGAGACTAATGTAGTTGATGACTTTCAGTTGAAGTCAATGCTCATTTACCATTCCAAAAATCCCAGGGGCCTTAAGGATGATGCTAAATCTACTCTGCCTGTGATGTTTATTTATTTATTTTTTTTTTACGCTGTGGGTAATATTTTATTTTTTTTTAATATAATTTTTTATTTTTTATAAACATATATTTTTATCCCCAGGGGTACAGGTCTGTGAATCACCAGGTTTACAGACTTCACAGCACTCACCAAAGCACATACCCTCCCCAATGTCCATAATCCCACCCCCTTCTCCCAAACCCCCTCCCCCCAGCAACCCTCAGTTTGTTTTGTGAGATTAAGAGTCACTTATGGTTTGTCTCCCTCCCAATCCCATCTTGTTTCATTGATTCTTCTCGTACCCACTTAAGCCCCCATGTTGCATCACCACTTCCTCATATCAGGGAGATCATGTGATAGTTGTCTTTCTCTGCTTGACTTATTTCGCTAAGCATGATACGCTCTAGTTCCATCCATGTTGTCGCAAATGGCAAGATTTCATTTCTTTTAATGGCTGCATAGTATTCCATTGTGTATATATACACCACAACTTCGTGATCCATTCATCTGTTGATGGACATCTAGGTTCTTTCCATAGTTTGGCTATTGTGGACATTGCTGCTATAAACATTCGGGTGCACATGCCCCTTTGGATCACTATGTTTGTATCTTTAGGGTAAATACCCAATAGTGCAATTGCTGGGTCATAGGGCAGTTCTATTTTCAACATTTTGAGGAACCTCCATGCTGTTTTCCAGAGTGGCTGCACCAGCTTGCATTCCCACCAACAGTGTAGGAGGGTTCCCCTTTCTCCACATCCTCGCCAGCATCTGTCATTTCCTGACTTGTTGATTTTAGCCATTCTGACTGGTGTGCGGTGATATCTCATTGTGGTTTTGATTTGTATTTCCCTGATGCTGAGTGATATGGAGCACTTTTTCATGTGTCTGTTGGCCATCTGGATGTCTTCTTTGCAGAAATGTCTGTTCATGTCCTTTGCCCATTTCTTGATTGGATTATTTGTTCTTTGGGTGTTGAGTTTGCTAAGTTCTTTATAGATTCTGGACACTAGTCCTTTATCTGATATGTCGTTTGCAAATATCTTCTCCCATTCTGTCAGTTGTCTTTTGATTTTGTTAACTGTTTCCTTTGCTGTGCAAAAGCTTTTGATCTTGATGAAATCCCAATAGTTCATTTTTGCCCTTGCTTCCCTTGCCTTTGGCGTTGTTCCTAGGAAGATGTTGCTGCGGCTGAGGTCGAAGAGGTTGCTGCCTGTGGTCTCCTCAAGGATTTTGATGGATTCCTTTCTCACATTGAGGCCCTTCATCCATTTTGAGTCTATTTTTGTGTGTGGTGTAAGGAAATGGTCAAATTTCATTTTTCTGCATGTGGCTGTCCAATTTTCCCAGCACCATTTATTGAAGAGGCTGTCTTTTTTCCATTGGACATTCTTTCCTGCTTTGTCAAAGATTAGTTGACCATAGAGTTGAGCTGGGCTCTCTATTCTGGGCTCTCTATTCTGTTCCATTGATCTATGGGTCTGTTTTTGTGCCAGTACCATGCTGTCTTGATGATGACAGCTTTGTAATAGAGCTTGAAGTCCGGAATTGTGATGCCACCAACGTTGGCTTTCTTTTTCAATATCCTTTTGGCTATTCGAGGTCTTTTCTGGTTTCATATAAATTTTAGAATTATTTGTTCCATTTCTTTGAAAAAGATGGATGGTACTTTGATAGGAATTGCATTAAATGTGTAGTGTTACTGCCTGTGATGTTTAAATGGAACAACAAAGCCTGTATGACAGCACATCTGTTTACAACATAATTTCCTGAATATTTTAGCCAACCATTGGAAGTTACTGCTTGGGGGCATGGGGGCGAGATTCCTTTCAAAATATGACTGTTCAATGACAATGCACTGGGTCACCTTAGAGTTCTAATAGAGATGGACAACAGGAATTAATAACAAGAATTTGGAAGAAGTTGATTCCAGGGGTACCTGGGTGCCTCAGTGAGTTAAGCTTCTTCCTTCAGCTCAGGTCATGGTCTCAGGGTCCTGGGATTGAGCCCAGCATTGGACTCTCTGCTCAGCAGGGAGCCTGCCTCCCCCTCTCTCTCTGCCTGTCTCTGCCTACTTGTGATCTCCCTCTGTGTGTCAAATAAATAAATTAAACATTTAAAAACAAACAAACAACAACAACAAAAAAAAGAAGTTGATTCCAACCCTCATGGATAACTTTGAGTTATTCAAGACTTCAGTAACTTCAGATTTGGTGGAAACAGCAAGAGAATTAGGGCCTGAAAATGAGACTGAATCATTGTAATCTCATGATATAACTTGAATGGGTGATGGTTGCTTCTTATGGATGGACAAAGAAAGTGGCTTCTTGAGATGGAATCGACTCTTTATGAAGATGCTGTGCAGATTGTTGAAATATCAACAAAGCATTTTGGATATTACATAAACAGGTGATAAAGCAGTTGCAGGGTTTGAGAAAATTAAACCGTTTTGAAAGATGTTCTACAGCCTTATGTACTACAGAAAAATCATTTACAAAGGGAAGAGTCAATCCATGATGCAAAGTTCATTATTTTCTTCATTTGAGAAATAGCCCTAACCATCCAAGACTTTAGGTAGCCATCACTCTAATTAGTTAGCAGGCATCAATGAGGAAGCAAGACCTCCACCAGCAAAAGACTGAGTCACCGAAAGCTCAGATGTCAGCAGTTTTTTACCCAAAAAAGCATTTTAATTAAGATACCTACACTTTTAGATATAACATTATTTCATACTTAGTAGAGTATAGTTTAAATATAACTTTTATACGCACTGGAAATTTAAAAAAAATATTTGACTCTCATTACTGTAATGTTCACTTTATTGTGGTAGTTTGAAAGAAAATCTGCAACACCTCTGAGTAATGCTTGTATGTGGAATGAGAATAAAAGGAAGGAAGGAAGGAAGAATGTACAGAGGGAGGGAGGTAATAAAGAAGGAAGGAGAGAAGGCAGGCAGGCAGGAAGGAAAGTAGGAAGGAAGGCAGGCAGGCAGGCAACCAAGCTCAAGCTGTGTATACAGAGAACAGACTGGTGGTTTCCAGAGAAGGAGTTAGAGGAAGAGAGATGTAGAGGAAGAATGAATTTTTGTTGTTGTTGTTAAGTTTAAATAAATTTTAAAAAATGAAATAAAATAGAATAAAATAAAACCCAATCGCCCTCGCCCCACAAGGACGACAATATGCCCTGGTTCGGATGCATCTTCTCTCTCTTTATTTCCGCAAGTCTACACACTTATATGTGCTTACATGACCAATCAGTGAGCAGGGAATAGGAGGGAGCGAATCAGGCTGTGCACCTAAACGAACAACTTTGCTAGCAACCAATGCTGTTTACTTCCTCTTTGGGCGTTCCGCTTAGTCTCACGAGGCAATCCTCACCTGGCAACTAACCAGGTGCCATCTTTTAATGGCGGAGGCCGCCCTGGCCAGGGGCCTGCCTCCGACATCTCCCCCTTTTTTCTTTTATGGCAGGGATCGTGCCTGTCTTAGGTTGTCAGTGGCGGGGAATATCCTTACCCGTCATCAGACGGCAGATATCAATGATCTGCGTCCTGTCTTAGGTTGGTATATTTTCCCCACCAATCTTACCCGATGTTGACTACCGATCCAGCATACTTAGCCACACTTGGGGGGATGTTCCAGCCTCGATGGCTAACAAGGCCTGCACCATGGCTTGCTGTTGCCTAGGTTGCTGTCGCCTCCAAATTTGCAGTTTCCTTACTAGCAGAATCAAGCCCACTACGAGGATTGTCATCAGACCAATTATGCTAGCCCATTGTTTTGTAAAGGTTAACACATTTTGCAATGTTTTGATTATCTCTGGGAGGGTTGCAAGCTCAACTCTGGTGTTATTTATCCTTGTTATGCCTAGTAGCAGGTGCTGAGTATAGTTTTGGAATTCTGTGGACTAATTCCCCTGCAAGTATTGGGAGAGCTGTCAGGAGACATTCTGTAAGTCACTCATATTAGTATAGGCTATGGGAGTTACACAAATTGCCGGGAAGGGTACTATACATCCCAGTCCCAATAGGGCCCCCCATATGTCCACTTGTTCTTGAACCAAATCCACTCTCTGGTTGACTATCAGGATTCCTGTTTGCAGATGTGCATTGATCTGAGTCTGTGTTTGAAGGGCAGCCACCGTTTCCTCTGCAAGGGTGTTCACTCACAGCTTCCGCAGTGGGTATAGTTGCAGCAAGCGAGACTGCTGCTGCCATGGCAGCTGCTGTAGATATAGCCAATGCTGTCACAACGGCGGCTGTGATACCAAAATCTCTCCTCTTTCTGGATAGCACCACCGGTAACTTGTCCTCTGGAATGGAAACTGGGATAGGAACATGGGTAGGGATACGCATAATCACAGCCAGCTTGAAGGCCGTGACATTCCAGCACTGGGAAAGATAGCAATTCTTAGTGCAATTCAACGTATCATTCAGCTCGCTAGCATTTGTTACGAGGAAAAGGAATGGTGGCCAGACGCATATGGGAGTGGGCTGATAAGTAATATTATTGGGACAAGACACATTAACTGTTGTCTCAAAGGTACTAGAGTCATTTTGTTTATAAGAACAGTTGAGGAATTTGCCACCATTTAACATGGACACTGCTGAGATATCAGTACATGCTCCTAGCAAGTTACAGACCTGCCATGCATCAAATAGAGAGAAGAGAATATGAGAGAAGAGTTAGTCACTGGTAAAGGATATGGCCATGCTTTAACCACTGCTCACAGCTCTCTGGCTTCAGTCGGCCACAGGAGGTGTAGCATCCCCAGAGTTATCATAAGCATCTTCAGCATCATGACTGGTGTTTTAAGGCAAGGCTGCACGCACCAGCCGCTCTGGGATCCAAATTGGAGCCTCCTTTTCCTGTGGAAAAACACATACAGACCCCCTACTCCATACTAACACAGGATCTGGTCCATTCCACTTTCCTGTGAGGATGTCCCTCCGAAGTACTAAAGGCTTAGGGGAAGCAGCAGCATCACTTGCATGTCTGTCTGCAGCTGATTTACCCGTTTTGTCCAACGTTAAAAAATTCAAAATAAAGAGAATGGTGTTGAGCTTATCTTTAGGGGACCTGAAGGTGTCCCCTATTCCCCCTTTTTGTTTATAAAGCGCATTTTTTATTGTAAGATGCGCACGCTTCACAACACCCTGTCCTTGTGGGTTATAGGGTATTCCATGTATCAAGTGAATGTCAAGTTGTTGTAGGAAGGCTTTAAAGGGTTGTGAGGTGTAGGCTGGACCATTATCTGTCTTTAATTGGCATGGCTTTCCCCATGCTGAGAAAGCCTGTAGGCAATGGGTGATAACATCTCTGGATTTTTCCCCCCATATGCACTGAGGCGAAAATTATTCCAGAGCAGGTATCTACAGAGACATGAACATATCTTAACTTTCCAAATTCTGAAACATGTGTGACATCCATATGCCATATATGATTAGGTAACAAACCCTTAGGATTAACCCTCAAGGACGGTGCAGGTAGTAAGGTCACGCAATTTTTGCAGGAGACTACTATGTCCCCTATCTGTGCTTTTGTTATGTTAAATTTGAGGCAAAGAGTTAAAGCATCCTGTTTCTTCAAATCTTCCCCTAAGTGGTCCCATTGAGTATGTTTAGCAAGCCTTCATCTAGGAACCATGGAGCCGCCTCTACCATGCTTTAGTGGCCGCCGCGGCTATTTGCAGATACACCACAGGGTTGTATTGTATTGGGGCCTGCTTTCCCATGTACGGTCCAATTCCCATTAACATTTCTAGGTCCCACTGAGGATTTCCAGCCGCTGCATTATGGCGGGCAGTGTCCTCCAAAGAACTAAGGACTTGGGGGAAGAATCCATATGGGCTGAATGTCTTTCAGCTGCTGCTTGACCGTTTTTATCCTAGCAGGTTTCGTTTTTAATGGCGTGCCATTGGCCTTTAGAAGGTCCTTTAGGGAACCCTCTAACCTCGACTTTGACAGTCCAGATCCCATAATTAGAATCCCAACCTAATGGCTGTTCCGCATATACTTGCCGCTAAATCCCGGCTCTAAGGCCGCCCCGCTTCTTATTGCGGACTTGTACAAGTTTCCCACCACCTTTGTCCTGGTTTTACCCCACTTACCTGCAGACTTCTCCCTTGCACGGTTTTTCTATTTTTACTCCCCACTTTACCATGGAATTCCCACTTTTGAACGTGGCTAATGTCCCCGCTTACCTGCGGACCTTTACTCCCCGCTTTCCTGCGGATTACCTTGCAAGATTCCTTAATTTAGTTCCCGGGTGCCGGCGCCATTTATCGCCCTCACCCCACAAGGACGACAAGATGCCCTGGTTCGGATGCATCTTCTCTCTCTTTATTTCTGCAAGTCTACACACTTATATATGCTTACATGACCAATCAGTGAGCAGGGTACGGGAGGGAGCGAATCAGGCTGTGCACCTAAACGAACAACTTTGCTAGCAACCAATGCTGTTTACTTCCTCTTTGGGAGTTCCGCTTAGTCTCACGGGGCAATCCTAACCTGGCAACTAGCCAGGCGCCATCATTTAATGGCGGAGGCCGCCCTGGCCAGGGGCCTGCCTCCCACAAAACCCAACAATAAGTGAATAGAAAAAAGAAAAGGGAAATTAAGGTCACTCTTTGAACCAGGGATGTTAAACAAACAATTTCAAAGTAAAGAAATTATTTGGATTATCTGAATACACCTAAACCCAGAAGACAAGAGAGGAAGAGTGGGTAATAGAGCTGGCATCATAAGAACCTACTGACCTTTGCTGGGTTCATTTTTCAAGAAAAAGGCCACAAACCTATAAAATCTTTCTAAAGCTGTAAAAGACAAGAAAATGTATTCTCCCTTAGAGGTTTCAAAGATAAATGTAGCTGGTGAGATGCACTGTGTCTTCTGATCTGCAGAACTGTATGATAATAAGTATGTGCTGTTTCAAGCCTTTAGGTTTGGGTTAACTTGGTACAGAACCAATATTAAATCTTTAAAATATTTTATTGTCCTCAGCAAAATGATCTAAAATTATTTGAAAAATCAACCACATAAGTGATTCAATTGTATTTTAATCTTCCAAATGCATTTTGATAGTGATTTATCAGCATATTATACATTTAGAAAGAAATTAATATTTTAAAATTCAAAAAGAAGCTACATAAACAACACTTCAGAAAGGTCAATGGTAAAATGTGTGAGGAGAGAGATACTTTATTAATTAACGAATTTATTATTCATTCTTTACTAGACATGAATTTATTATATTTGATATTCAACCACAGACTACTAGCATTCTGATTTAGTTTATTATTACATCTAAGTTAAAGGATTTATGTGTAATACATGTACTAAATTTTGATATTACATAACTGTCTAGCAACTTCTATTTTCCTGCTAAGATATGTGTGATTTTATTCTCTTTGATGTTGAAGAAAATCTATAGTGAGATCCAGTTTTCTTTAAAAAAATTTTTTTAGAGATATAGCTTATTATTCATGGACTCTGGAATAGAAACAAATTCAAATAGATTCAGCATTCAGATCAATTGCAGCATATATATTTTTAGGTGAAAGCATTTTATTAAAAAGTTTTCTGAAAGAGCTTAGAAAAAAATAACACTTGAAGAATAATACCAATTCATATGAATTAATAAAAATAAAGCCTAAACTTGTTAGGATATTTTTGTGACATGGAAATGGTTATTTTTATAATATACTCCAAATTAATTCACTGTTCTTATGCTTGTTATTCAATCTTAATATATATCAATATTGTTTGCTGATATTAGCATGAATTTATCAAATTATGTATTAATTATGTATTAATCAGTGGCAGAAGTTGCCTGTTTGTTCCAACTTATAAGACACATTATTCTTCTGTCTTATTAAACACATATATTTACTTAATATTTACTAATAATTACTTAATAATAAATTAATAATAAATGATAAATCATTGACAAAACTTCCTTTGAAAAAACTAAAATGATGGTCTAGTGTTATCTAACAGGGTCCAAATTTGATCTTGCGGCTTCCATAATATTTTCAGCATTCTTTATATTAAACAACCCATCAATTTCACTTTTTAAAAATCCTATTAGGAAAGAAAACATGTTTCTCTTATTTTTTGTTTGTTTCTTTGTTTATTGCAGTTAAGCCTTTGCTACTAGTAAGTTGCAATCTTTAAACACTGACTGATCAGAATTAAAAAAATACAAGAACAAGGACATGTACAGAGGCTTCGTGAAGACCCTTGAAGAAATTACAGTTGACCTTTGAACAATTTGGATATGAACTGCATGGGTCCTCTAATAGGTGGATTTTTTTTTTTCTGGTTACAAATACAGTACTGCAAATGTATTTTTTCTTATAATTTAATAATAATATTTTCTAGCTTATTTTATTATAAGAATACAGTATATAACACATATAGAAAATATGTGTTAATACACTATGTTATTGGTAAAGCTTCTGACCAGCAGTAGACTATTAGTAGTTAAGATTTGGTGGGAGTCAAAAGCTGTATGTAAATTTTCGACTGTGTGGGGTATGGGTTCTCTTAACCCCCACATTGCTCAAAATTAACTGGATTTACACCTGGAAATTTAAATAACTTTGAAGTTTTAATAAAATGAGGTATGTGTCAGTGCTAAAAGCATTGTATCTTGGCTCTTGACAACCACACAATAAAGAATTAGAGATAAATGCCCAAAGTGAAAGCAGAAGGCAGGTTTATTAAAGCAACAGCACACTATCTAAGGGAGAGCATGTGATATTCCATGAGGTGAAGCTGGCCCTTACTTTGTTTTGGCATTGGATATTTCTTGGTCTTTTTGAAGTGGGAGGAGCTTCGACATGCAGTGGAGTGATCTTTAATGGAGGCTGCTTCCAATCATTTGGGGAACTCCTACCACAGGTTGGGAAGAGGAGTTGTTGTTGTCATTTTTATTTTATTTTTTTCAAGGTTCCAAAATTCATTGTTTATGCACCACACCCAGTGCTCCATGCAATATGTGCCCTCCATAACATCCATTAACAGGCTTACCCAACCCTCTGCCCCCTCCCCTCAAAACTCTCAGTTTGTTTCTCAGAGTCCACAGTGTCTCATGGTTTGTCTCCTCTTCCAATTTCTCCCCACTCACTTCTCCTCTTGATCACCCAGTGTCTTCTGTGTTATTCTTTATGCTCCACAATTAAGTGAAACCATATGAAAATTGACAATCTCTGCTTGACTTATTTCACTCAGGATAATCTCCTCCAGTCCCGTCCATGTTGATACAAAAGTTGGGTATCCTTCCTTTCAGAAGGAAGCATAATACTCCATTGTAAAAATGGATCATATCTTCTTTATCCGTTCATCCATTGAAGGTCATCTTGGTTCTTTCCAAAGTTTAATGACTGTGGCCATTGCTGCTATAAACATTAGGGTACAGATGTCCCTTCTTTTCACTGCATCTCTATCTTAGGGGTAAATACTCAGTAGGGCAATTGCAGGGTCTTAGGGTAGCTCTAATTGTAATTTCTTAAGGAGTCTCTACACTGTATCCCAAAGTAGCTGCACCAACTGACAATCTCACCAATAGTGTAAGAGGGTTCCCCATTCTCCACATCCTTTCCAACACTTGTTTATTGCCTTGTTAATTTTGGCCATTCTAACTGTGTAAGGTGGTATCTCAATGTGCTTTTGATTTGAATCTCCCTGATGGCTAATGATGATGAACATTTTTTCATGCATCTGTTTGCCATTTGTATGTCTTCTTTGGAGAAGTGTCTGTTCATGTCTTCTGCCCATTTTCTGACATGATTATATGTTTTGTGTGTGTTGAGTTTGAGGAGTTCTTTATAGATCTTGTATATCAGCCCTCTATCTGTAATGTCAGTTGTGAAAATCTTCTCCCATTCTGTGGATTGTCTCTTCATTTTGTTGACTGTTTCCTTTGCTGTGCAGAAACTTTTGATCTTGATGAAGTCCCAAAAGTTCATTTTTGCTTTTGTTTCCTTTGCCTTTAGGGACATGTCTTGAAAGAATTTGCTGTGGCCAGTGTCCAAGAGGTTACTGCCTATTTTCTCCTCTAGGATTTTGATAGATTCCTGCCTCACGTTGAGGTCTTTTATCTATTTTGAATTTATCTTTATGTATGGTATAAGAGAATGGTTGAGTTTCATTCTTCCATACATAGCTGTCCAATTTTTCCAGCACCATTGATTGAAGAAGCTGTCTGTTTTCCACTATATAATTTTCTCTGCTTTGTCAAAGATTTTTTGACCATAGAGTTGATGGTCCATATGTGGGCACTCTACTCTGTTCCACTGGTCTACATGTCTGTTTTTATGCCAGTATCATGCTGTCTTGGTGAACACAGCTTTGTAGGAAAGCTAGAAATTAGGCAACATGATGCCCCCAGTTTTGCTTTTTCTTTTTCAAAAAGAAAAGCATTTCAGGGTCTCTTCTGGTTCCATACAAATTGTTTGGAATTGTTTGTTGTTGTTTGTTCCAGGTCTTTGAAAAGTTCCAGTGGAATTTTGATCAGGATAGCACTGAAAGTATAGATGGCTCTAGGCAGTATAGACATTTTCACAATGTTTATTCTTCCAATCCATGCACGTGGAAGGATCTTCATTCTTTTTGTGCCTTCTTCAGTTTCTTTCATGAGTATTCAGTAGTTCCTCAAGTATAGATCCTTTACCTCTTTGGTTACATTTATTCCAAGGTATTTTATGGTTCTTGGTGCTATAGGAAATGGAATCAATTCTCTAATTTCCCTTTTTATGGAAATCAACTGATTTCTGTACATTAATTTTGTATCCTGCCACATTACTGAATTGCTGTTATGACTTCTAGTAGTTGGGGGGTGGAGTCTTTTGGGTTTTCTATATAAAGTATCATGTCATCTGCAAAGAGAGAGAGTTTGACTTATTTTTTGCCAATTCGAATACCTTTTATTTCTTTGTGTTGTCTGATTGTTGTTGCTAGGACTTATAGTACTGTGTTGAATAACAGGGTTTAGAGTAGACATCCTTGTCATGTTCCTGATTTCAATTGGTAGGCTGTCAGCTTTTCCAGTTTGAGGATGATATTCACTGTGGGTTTTTATAGATAGATTTTATGAAGTTGAAGAATGTTCCCTCTATCCCTGTACTTTGAAGTGTTTTAATCAGGAGTGGATGCTGTATCTTGCCAAATGCTTTTTCTGCATCAATTGAGAGGACCATGTGGTTATTCTCTCTTCTTTTATTGATTTGTTCTATCACATTTACTGATTTGTGAATGTTGAACTACCCTTGCATCCTATGGATAATCTTTTTAGTGTACTATTGGATCATGTTAGCTAGGATCTTGTTGAGAATCTTGGCATCCATATTCATCAGGGGTATTGGTCTGAAATTCTCCTTTTGGATGGTGTCTTTGCCTGGTTTGGGGATCAGAGTAATGCTGGCTTCATAGAAAGAGACTGGAAGTTTTCCTTCTGTTTCTATTTTTGGAAACAGCTTCAGAAGAATAGGTGTTATTTCTTCTTTGAAAGTTTAGTAGAATTCTCCAGGGAATTCACCAGGTCCTGGGCTCTTGTTTTTTGGGAGGTCTTTGATGACTGCTTCAATCTCCTAACTAGATATTGGTCTATTCAGGTTGTCAATTTCTTCCTGATTCAGTTTTGGAAGTTTATAGGTTCCTAGGAATGCATCTACTTTGTCTAGGTTGCTTAACTTATTGTCATATAACTGTTACAACTGTTGATAATAATTTCTGATGAGTGTTTCTATTTCCTTGCTATTAGTCATGATCTTTCCCTTTTCATTCATAATTTTATTAATTTGGGTATTCTTTCTTTTCTTTTGGATTAGTTTGGCCAGTAGTTTATCAATCTTTTTGATTCTTTCAAAATTCAGCTTCTAGTTTCATTGATGTGTTTACTGTATCTCTAGTTTCTATCTCATTGATCTCTGCTTTAATCTTGATTATTTTCCTTCTTGCATGTGGGTTTGGCTTAATTTGTTGTTGATTCTCCAGGTCTTTAAGGTGTAAAGAGAGCTGGTTTATTCTGGAGTTTTCAATTTTTTTGAGGGAGCCTGGTGGGAAGAGTTATTTTTTACCTTAAAAGGTTTGTTCTGGAACCATCATGGCAACTCTTTTCCATGGGGATGGCAATGCAAATGCATTATGATAGATCTAGGGGTTACTCTGGGGTAGAGGTAGAAGAGGAGAGAACATTTTCAGTACCAATGTCTCCTGGTTTGTTAGGCCCAGAGTCTCAGAAGTCACAAAGTCGGGAGGTTGTGCCCTCAGTCTTCTAATGTGTAACCCATTTTTCACCATCCTTGCCTCTAACTCATCTCTCACTGCCCACACATTCAGATATAAGGGAATATTGATTGACAAAATATTAATTGCCAAATAACAGTAGTTGGAGAATAAGAAAAATGCAGGCACCTGATTATATAATATTACTTAAATAAAATATGTTTTTATAAGTGCTATTGGAAGTAAATTCCTCAATACTTTAATCACACAGAATGATGGAATCCTAGATTTTTTTTTCTTGTATTTACTAAGAAAATGATCATGCCTCAAGTATATTAAAATGGAATAGGGAAAATTAAAATTTGTTTTAAGTTGATTTGCATGTGTTGTGCATATGTGAGAGAGTAAGTGAGAGAGAAAGAGAAAGAGAGAAAAAGAGAAAGGGAAAGACAAAGAGGTGGCTGCAGTGAATTGATGAGTTGCAGGATAGATTTTAAAGTTTTGTCTTTTGCTTTCTACATTTCCTTTTCCTTAGGTTCAAGAGAACAATCAGTAATATCTCAGATGCCTGCTGGTAACATAAGCAGAAAGAGTTAGAGGTTCCCAGAAAATTAAAGATGAGATATAGTTTTCCTGACATAAGAAAATTCATTTTTTGTCCCCAGCTATTTTCAATGATCTATACCCCACCTGTGTACTTGCCCAAGCACACTTCTTGCAAAACTTCCTGCGAGGTTCTTACAAAGAAATGCAAAAACCTCACTGGTTAAGGATTTTGAGGGAACAAGGCAATGGGAAAACTAACAGTCACCACCAGACCAGGAAATAGCCTAAGCTATTGAGACAATAAATCAGTGGTAAAACTCCTAGTGCTATTTCAAAAGTAATCAAGGCCTTGCATTCCTTGTCCCAGAAAATGAGCCCAAGACACCATCTAGTTTATATCTGCTCTTGAAGCCTGCAGAGTCCCTTTCACTTGTCCAACAGTTACCTCTGCTTTATTCTAACGTTGAAGTTTCTGCCCTCGGTGGAATACAAGCTTCATTCAGGTGAACATGCAATACATATTGCACAAATACATATGTGGATGTGCATGCATCCACAACCTTATGACCAACCATACACGGGATAATAAAACTCTCCCTTCTGAATATTTATCTTAAATACTAAATAAAAATCTCTCTCCTGTTCAAACAGTCAAGGCTTTGGAACTTATTCCCTGTGATCTCCTTGTATGTTGTAAACAAAGATTCCTTTGTTTGACAACTCCACCTGTTTCTGTGATTCATCAAAGATTGACCTCAGTTAGTTCAGTTACTGTAATGGCTTTCACTACTCTGATTCTACCTCTGCAAGTCTCCAAATTTAACTAATTTTTTCTCCCAATTCCGCATGTTCTTGGCTTTAAACTGCAACTCTGAAGAGATGATTTGCTTGTTAAAAAAAAAAAATCAAGAAAAAGGAGTAGTAGTCACCATTGTTACTTGGAACTTCCTGCCCTAAGGGGCTCTCCTGTTGTTTTTCTTTGACTTCCTGGACTAAAACGACAGAAATTTGGCAATACATCACTCCCCAATCCAGATTACTGACAGAACAGTTTATACTCTTAGAAAAATATTAGTTTAAAAGATCACATAATTAAATACTTAAGCATGTAGTGTAATATTGTGGTTTACAAGAAATATATTTTGGTCATCTGAATATTTGGTTTTCAACCATGGCTACTGGCTCACAGCTCCTAAAACTCTTGCAATCTCCTGTGATAAGGGTGAGAGAGGTGTGTTTTGTTATGTTAATGAAGTGACCTTCAGACCTCACTCAAGGGCAAGGGCTGTTTGCCTGAAGGACCAACCACTTGGTGAAAGCCTTTATAACTTTTTGCACAACATGCCTCCACTTCCCCCCAATTCAGGATTATCTGGGGAGGGAAGAGGAGCTGGAGATTAGATCAGTAAATGACAATGATTTAGTCAGTCATGACTATGTCAGGAAGCCTCCACAGAAAACTGAAAGGACTGGGTTCAGAAAGCTTTTAGTTTGTTAAATGTATGAAAAGGCAGGAGGAGTGGCAGTCTTACAGAAGGTAATAGAAGCTCTGTGCACATTCTCCATACCTTGCCCTGTGTACTTCTTTATCAAGCTACTGATTTAAATCCTCTATTATATCTTTTAATAAGCTGGCAAATATAAATTAATTATTTTTCTGAGTTTTGTGAGTCCCTGTAGCAAATTAAAAGAACGTAAGAAGTAGGCCACTGGGACATCCGACCTGTAGTTGCTCAATCACAAGCACAGGTAATAACCTGGGGCCTACAGTGAGACTGGCTTCTGAGGTGGGGTTGGAGATAGTCTTGGAGGACTGATCCCTTAACTGATGAAATCTTACGCTATGTTCAGGTAGATAGTGTCACAATTTAGTTGAATTCTTGGAGACCCTGCTGTTGTCTGAAAAGTATTTGGCATTGTTGGTATGATGTCCTAAAACCCAAAAAGATATAGCTACCTCAAAATAAGAATAAGGTTGACAGCTTATATATAATAAGTGAGTATATCATGGATTTAAAATATGCCCAATAAATAGTGTAAGGAAATAAGGAAAGATTTTGAAATAAAAACAAGAATAAAAACCTAGTGGTACTAATAGATTAAATATATGTAATCTAGTTGAATTAAGAATACAATGGATAGAATACCTAATGGGTTCGATAGAGATAAGAAGTCACTTAAGGATATAGTCATCTGGAGACCAGCAAAGCATTAAAATTATCAATATAAAAGAGGTGTAAGATGTAGGTAATGTGTGTGGAACAAAAGCTAGAGAAAAAATTAGATTTCCTTACTACTCATAGCCTGTTGACAAGTCCCTGAAGTTCCTCTGGGGACTCAGCTGCTTCAATGTGGACATGTCCACTCAGGGCAAAAAGCATTCTTAGTCCACCCCCCAGGATACTGAAAATCTACTTTCACATGTAAAAATTACTTTGGAAACTTCTTTATCTCTACTCCCCACCCCTGCCCTCAAGATATACATTGACAATCATCTCCCAAGCATATACCTACTAATACACATCAGAAGAGTCTCTTCCCTGAGTTTTTATTAAATAGTAATAAATGACCTTTCCCTAACAATAGCTAGCCCCCTTAAGGTCCTGGAAATCTTGTTTATAAAATACCTTGGAGGCTTGTGCTATCCCTAACCTCCTCCCAAATTGAAAGTATATAATCAGCCACTCTTCATGACCCCAATCTCTCTCTCTCTCTCTCTCTCTCTCTACTCCAAATAAATAAATAAATAAATATTTTTTTAAAATAAAATAAAATAAATGACTTTTTTTTAAATGAAAGAAGAAAAAAGGAAATAAATATTTGAATATTAATGTACATCTATTTCTCAAGCATAAAATAGTCAAGACACTGGATTAAAACTTACATACAAGAAAAGAAAGAAAATATTCATAACTATAGTTGACTCTATGAATCCCAAACTAGGGCATACATACCAGACAAAAAAAAGAAAATCATAAGTGTTAGAGAAAAAAAAATTCATTAATAAAGAAACAAGAATAAGCCTGACAGAAAATTTTTAAATAACATCAGATATAAAAAAGAATGAAGTAATAGCTTTATTATCTTGAAAAAAATAATCACAAATGTAAACTTTTAGATCCTTATAAAATGTCATTGGAATAGGAAGGCATAATTAAAACAAAATATTTTCAGGAGTACAAACCACAGATAATTTGCCTTAATTTGTGTAGGCAGCACTTAAATACTAATATTATTTTAACAATTAAAATGTACTCTATGACCTATGGGGTGGGGTAAAGAGGATGACCAAGTCATCTTGAAATAATTCAGTCTTATGAAAAAAGTAAAAAGATAGAAAAAAAGACTTGAAGAAAAGAGAGATAAAACATATTCATAATATAAATAAATAAATAAATAAATAAATAAACAAACAACTGGAGTGCCTGGGTGGCTTAGTCGGTTCAAGTGTCTGCCTTCAGCTCAGGTCATGATCCCAGGGTCCTGGTATTGAGCCCTGCATCAGGCTCCCTGCTCAGTGGAGAGTCTGTTTCTCCCTCCCATTGAGAAAAAAAAATTATTTATTTGAGAGAGATAATCTTTAAATTTTACCTATTTATTTGAGAGAGAGAGAGAAAAGAAAAACATGCACACAGCAGGGGGGATAACAGAGGGAGAGGGAGAAGCACCCCACTGAGCAGGGAACCCCCTGTGGGGCTCTATCCCAGGACCTGAGTATTATGACCTGAGCTATAGGTAGACACTTAACTGACTGAGCCACTCAGGTACCCCAATGAATACAATCTTTAAAAAGGATAATAATAATAATAATAATAATAATAATAAAGAAATAATATTTCAGATAGTATAATTTTTTTTAATGTAAGACTTGGTATAAAAACAGGATGACATACTTGTCTAATTATAGCAAAAGACTTTGATAAGTTTAGATGCAGTAGTATGTAAAAAATTTAACTTCTTTCATTAACTGATAATTTAATTAGATTAAATTAAGAGATCAAAATTTAGAGAATCTAATAGTCCTGATCTATTAATAAATGTAACCATCCTGACCCCAAAACAATAGTCTTCAGTAGGTATATAAGCATAAGTTGAACATTTACACAAACAGGCCATTATTTAGACCAGAAGTATATGCCAATAAATTCCTAGAGTTAAATATCAGGCTATATTTTCCAAGAATAAGGCAATAAAATTAGAAAACAATGACCAAAATATTAAATTCATATAATTGGAAGCTAACTTCATACCTGAAAAGAAATAATACAGCTAATTCAGAAATTTTTAGAATTACAGTACTATGGTAATATCAACTCTCAAAATGAGGAACAGACAGGTGGGGCTAGGGAGGAAAAGATACATAGGGAACTTTGTGAACAGTCTCTCAGAAATCCCCAAAATGTGGTGTGGGAAAACCAGAGTAAAGAGATAAATTGGACCACCCTACCCCAGGGAAGAGCACCCTGATCTAGGCATGTGGGATGAGGACCACTCTGCCCTAGGTGTATGGAGTGGGTCATGTGAGGTGGGTGTCTCTATGATAATCACCTGTAACCAAAAAAGAATAATCAGACCCTAAAAAGGAGGTAAGCCATTGAAGGAGTTATTGATAGATATGTTAAAAGGATTAAAGTTGCCTGGTTACCTTTTTATAAAAAATAAACCCTGAAGGCCCTCATTGTTAACTGTGTGGGGACCCCTCTTAGTTGTGAGAGCTTTTTCTATATATTCACTTGATAAACTTCTATCACTTACTCACTCTCCATTGCCCACGAGATTCATTCTTTGACTCCAAGAGACAAGAACCTAGCTCTCCCACATCATTCCCTAGAGTTAAGTATCAGGCTATATTTCCCAATGATAAGGCAATAAAACTAGAATATAATGACCAAAATATTAAGTCCATGTAACTGGAAGTTAACTTTATACCTAAAAAAGAAATAATACAGCTAATTCAAAAATATTTGGAATTACTGTACTATGGTAATATCATTTGTGAAAATAAGTGACAATAATTAAAGGTATTAAGGAAATCTAAAGGTTTAATTTTATTAATTCAAAAGAAAAACAAAACAATATGACAAAAACACCAAAGCATAAAACAAAAAAACTAAACAAAACAGAAAAAAAGAATATAAAAGCAAAACCTAAGAACGACAGCAGTAATAACAAAATATTATAGAAACAAACAAATTTTTGGAATAGATTAATAAAAAAGATTTGACCAATAAGTACTGGTCAGGAATACTCAGAGATGATGAAGATAAAATAAAATACTAAATGAAATGTATAAAAACTAAATTATAGACCTAAGAGACTGATTAAAAATGCTTCTAGAAAAAGAGTCTAATTTTAAGACAATAAAATTAATAGCACCATAGAGAATACTGTATTTGTGACATAGGGGATCAATTAGAGATGATAAAGTATTTCCTTAAATATCAAAGATAACAATTAGACTCAGTGGCCCAGTCAGCTAAGCCTCTGCCTTCACCTCAGATCATGATCCCAAGGCCCTGAGACTGAGCTTGACTCCCTGCTTGGTGGGGAACCTGTTTCTTCTTTTCCCCATCCCTCTGCAACTTCCCCTGCTTGTGCTTGTTCTCTCTCTCTCTCTCAATAAATAAAATTTTAAAAGTTAAAAAAAATTAAAAAATAAGCATCAAAGATAAATCCATAAGGTAAAAATATTTATTAACTTGATTAATTAATTTATATTAAAATTAAGTATTTCCTTGCAATTAAGTACAGTGTGGAGAAAAAGTTAATAGACAACTGACATAGGAATGAACAATACTTAAAATATCTAAAACTGACAAGGAATTATTAGATTTAGACTCCATGATGATCTCTGTGTATGTGCATATAAAACACCTTAAAATACTTTGTAGGAATGTGCTACAGGAAATTAAAGAGACAGGGAGTTAAAGGGGGAAAAAAAATAGCTCAACTTGAAATGACTAGTTGGTTGCCACTGTGTTTTATTTACATTTTCCACCACTTTTTTGGTCAATGAAATTATCTTACATGTATCTATTATTATCTTGTAGGACATGTTACACTAATATCATTATTAATGAAGTTAAGAATAAAAATATGATGCCTCATTTCATCATAATTGTTCAAAATGATCCCTGAAGCTGGTAAATGCAGGAATCCAGAAACAGAAATAATAATTAGCACCAGTTCAAAAACTTGTCCACCTGGAACCCATAAGAAAATCCAACTAGATCCTGAAAATAATGAGTGATTTGAGGAAACTGGACAGGGATATAGATTTCCAGATGCTTTTTACTTATAATGGCAATAGCAACTTAGACAATGTAATGGAAAAAAATCTATTAATTGGCAGTAGGAAAATTATTAAAAAAATATAAACCATAAGCCAATGAACTTGGGAAAATTATGAAGAATCTACATAAACATAAAAAGAAACAATATGTATTTGCCAAGGCACATTCACATTTTTAAAAATAAGTTAAAAGGTGAACAATATGCCATAATACATATATCAATGTTTTTTACAGAAGTTTAGTATAAAAAATAAACATTTTAAATAATTTATTTGGAAATTGATATCACATATCTGAAAAACTTGGAAGAAGAAATGGATAACCACGACTAAACAAATGTAGCAGGAAAATGATTTACAATAATAGATAAAAGCTATTCAAAAATGCAGTGAATATTGGCCAAAGCTTAGAAAAATTGATAAAATATAAAATGTAAAATGAATTTATAAATGAAAAATAGTATCCCATTAAATCTAATTTGGAAAGAACTAATTTTTTTTTTTTTGCCTGAATCTGCTCTGCCTTTTATTAGATGGGACACTGACCAAGCCCACTCAGCTCCTCTCTCATGCCCAGCAATAGTAAAGTCAGGGACATTAATTACTTCTGGGATGAATTTTAACCACTGTGGATAGGATGCAGAAGCCAGTGGGTTAAACAGATTCTTTCTTGTTTCAGGAAAATAATTCTGAGATGTATTCTGTGCATTAGGATTGATGCTCAGTTGTCCACAATCATAATCCACTCAGTCTGAACTCATATATGTTTCTCCTGGACCACTTAGCTCTTCTCATTCTCTCCTCTTCCACGTGATCAAATCCCCAAAATAATTATTTAGGTTGTGAATGCAAGTCCTGATTTTGAAGGGAAACTCAGTTACAGAAAGAGATAAAAATAAAAATACAGGAAAAAAATGGTGCACTTGGGTGACTCAATTAGATACGCATCTGACTCTTGATTTCAGCTCAGGTTGTTATCTCAGGACGATGAGATCAAGCCCCTATAGGCTCTGTGCTGGGCAAGGAGGTTGCTTAAGATTCTCTCTGCTTATCCCTTTCCTTCCACCCCTCACCTCCCATGCTGTCTTTCTCTTAAATAATAAGCACTGCTAAACTATCTTAGATTCTGTACCTTCTCTCCAGCCATGAACCTATCACTGTCTTTAACTCTTGAAAACTTCATTAGACAAATTAATGTGGTAAAGGAAGCAATATGAGAAAGCCTATTAATCTGATGAGCATGGAACTGAACAAACCCTATAGATACTTACCCTTTGACTTCTAGCCTATCGATACCTACAGTGAGTCACATACACTCAAGATTATTGTTTTTATTGTATACTTCATATATTCATTAATTTTTGACTCATCATTTTGTTGAAGTGTTAAACTATGGTAATAAACAAACTTTTAATTAACTTTTCCTCCTATGATACAAATATAACTTGCACTTGAGCTTTAGTTAATTTTATGTTCTAAAATTGCCAAAACAAAATGATCAAGGTTTCTAGATTATTTACTGTATTTTCTACTATATAATATTGTTCTATCTCTTCTGTATAAAGAAAATGAATGCTTGGGGCTCTTGGGTGGCTTGGTGCGTTAAAGCCTCTGCCTTCTGCTCAGGTCATGATCCCAGAGTCCTGGAATAGAGCCCCACATCAGGCTCTCTGCTCAGCAGGGAGCCTGCTTCCCTTCCTTTCTCTCTGCCTGCCTCTCTGTCTACTTGTGATCTCTGTCTGTCAAATAAAGAAATAAAATCTTAAAAAAATAAAATAAAATGAATGCTTGATAACTAAATGAATGCTTTACTGAACAAATTAAATATGGCAATAGCATTTTATTTTATCGTGCTTTACATATTTAACTATAATATTATATCACTGGTCTACAAATAATCTACTCACATAGTCATTTGGAAGCTTTTAGCAAAAGAATTCTTCCTCCTGATTGTAGTATAAAAGCCACAGAAATATATAGAAGACTCCTAGGATAGGAAGTTAAATCCAATTATCTGTGATGCCTTGAGTAGGACCTGACCTATGTATGTCCTGGGATGCACTAGTAACTGTTACATGTGATAGGATTATATTTAATATATACAGTTTCATTTACTTCACAAAGGAGATATAAATTTGAGAATAAAATATTTGATGAATCTATAAAGTCTGTATTTATTTGTAACCAATGTGGTAGAATTAAGATGTTAATTTGAAAAAAAATTTCATTGAACACATACACATATTCAATTGTTTTTATATATATAAGCAGCATTATTTATTTATGTAAATAAATACATTGTCAGTAAAATCCATTTACTTATCAATCATAAGGGTAATTTTAAGTACTAAGAATAAGAAATATGTGAAAAGATAAGTGTTCGAGAGTGCAGTTTGTGGTAATTAATACAATATGATAGGCTCATAAAAAAGATATATTATTGAACTTAAAAGCTTCTATAATTAAGCGATGACCACTTGAAATTTGTAATTAGTCTTGCTGCAGTTTTTCCTTGCATTTACTGCCCTTCCCCAGAAGTTCATTAAGAATTTCTGTGAATGTCCTTATGTTTAATCTCATTCATGGATTTCACTGCTGCTCACAAAACAAAGCCAAAAAGAGAGGTAACTCTATGTGGCATTCCTTCCATGAGCAATACATTCATAAATAATTAAAAAGCTCTCTACTTCATTTGTTACCCATTCAGCTGATAATTTCAATGAGTAACTGAGGCCATTTTATCAGCACTTTTAAAGTTTCTTTTTTTTTTAAGATTTTATTTATTTATTTGACAGAGAGAAATCACAAGTAGACAGAGAGGCAGGCAGAGAGAGAGAGAGGGAAGCAGGCTCCCTGC
Organism: Mustela nivalis; assembly: GCF_964662115.1. Lineage (NCBI taxonomy): Eukaryota > Metazoa > Chordata > Mammalia > Carnivora > Mustelidae > Mustela > Mustela nivalis. The sequence continues at coordinate 41,438,196 of NC_139023.1, read as the reverse complement.
TGAGCAGAGAGCCCGATGCGGGACTCGATCCCAGGACCCTGAGATCATGACCCGAGCAGAAGGCAGCGGCTTAACCCACTGAGCCACCCAGGTGCCCCATTATCAGCACTTTTAATAGAATGCAACTCAGAAACTTCACAGTGTTATTTAAGAAGAAATGTTCCTGTGTTAAGGTTTTTATGTTTTTTAAATAAAAAAAATAATTTTCAAATATTAAAAGCAAATGTCTCCTTTTCCTCCAAGTTTCCTTGCTATGTCAAAGTTATAAATAAATACATTACAATCGTATTTTGACTCTCTCTCTGCCTGCCTCTCAGTGTACTTGTAATTTCTCTCTGTCAAATAAATAAATAAAATCTTTAAAAAAAAAAAAAAAACCTGGGGCGCCTGGGTGGCTCAGTGGGTTCAGCCGCTGCCTTCGGCTCAGGTCATGATCTCAGGGTCCTGGGATCGAGTCCCGCGTTGGGCTCTCTGCTCAGCAGGGAGCTTGCTTCCTTCTCTCTCTCTCTCTGCCTGCCTCTCAGTGTACTTGTAATTTCTCTCTGTCAAATAAATAAATAAAATCTTTAAAAAAAAAAATCGTATTTTGAGTAGTAGATAAAAACAAATGTTTTGAAACTGTCTGTGGGTTGAGTGTCTGGGTTAACTTGTATAAATATCTGAACTCAATGTATTTAGACTTTATTAGATGGTTTTTTTTAATTAGACTATTTAAAAATACATGCTCAGATAATGACTTAACATTATTTTATTCATTTCAATAAATAATTTTATTTAATAACATTTAGATATTTATTTATTAAATTAATGATTTAATATTTAATAATCTAAATTTGAAATATTTTAAATTCTAAAAATATTTATTTAATTAAATTGATATATTTAATATAAATATTTAATAAATTATTTAATCATTATTATAATTATAATATACATTATGCATTGTGTAATAATTGCATTTTAATAAATAAATAGATGTATTATTTACATTATTTTATTTATTTTTTTAGTTGACAAAGAGAGGGAGAACACAAGCAAAGGGAGTTGCAGGCAGAGGGAGAGGGAGAAGTAGGCTCCCAGCTGAGCAGAAAGTTCAACCTGGGGTTCCATCCCAGGACCCTGGGATCACCACCTGAGTCGAAGGCAGATGGTTACCTGACTGAGCCATCCAGATGCCCAAGGCTTTGTATTCTTAGCTTCTAAATATTGATGCTGCTTCATCTCTGGAGTTAGTAAATTGATGTTAAGAATTCATATCAAAGAATTGATAGTAGCTGCTAAACAGAAACATGTAACTTAGGGTAAAAGAAAGAACAGAAAGAAGAGAAAGGCCAAAAGTCAAAAGCACATTAATATAAAATTTAATTAGATAAATAAAGCTGATATTCCTAAAGGGGGCTAATAAAAAAGCTGCAAAGAGCTGATAGGACTAGGAAAATTGTCCACTCCTGGTCATTTCACAATTTTAAACTATTCCTTATTAATAAATATACTTAGTTCCAGAAACACAACCACATAAGGACATTTCCACCAAGTTTCCTCTAACAGCATTTACAAATTAGACGTTCAAACAATGTAGTTCGTTACGTGTTGCATCTGTATCTTAAAGTTTAAACACTTTCTGTGACACATTTTCTAACAATTAAATATATATATATATATATATATACATATATATATATATATATAGAAACCTTATCCCTAAATGGAAAAAAAAAATATATATATATATATATATACCTTATCCCTAAATGAAACCTTATCCCTAAATGCTTTCTTTGTTTATTAGCTTAAATAGGTAAATTAACAACAACAACAACAACAAACAGCTAATATTATAGAGGTAAGAACAATTTACCTTTTCATTCATTGCTATTTTCTAAGAATTCCTATTTTACTTTTTTCTCAAGTCTGTCATAATAATTTTCTAAATCTCCTGCCTTATTCAATTTTTTTCTTTTAGTGGAAATCTCTATTTAATATTTATTTTCTCTTCATCCACTCTTTTGCTCTAATAATTCAATGTATTCTTAGATTTTCTGTTTTTCTCTTTATCCAGATATATCTTTTCTTTCTTTCTTTCTTTCTTTTTTTTTAATAATTTGATTTGCTGGCATTTTACATCAGTACATGCTTTCTTATGGATGTTAGAAATGTCTGTGGAACTACTAGAAGAATAAACTTTTTTACCTTTAAGAAGTTTACCTTCTAGAGTGCCCAGGTGGCTCAGTTGGTTAAGTGTATTCCTTCAGCTTAGGTCATGATGCCAGGGTACTAGGATCGAGTCCTGAATCAGCTGCCTGCTCAACAAGGAGTCTGGTTCTTCCTCTCCCTCTGCCCCTCCCCGCCCACTCTCTCTCTCTCTAATAAATAAATAAAATCTTAAAAAAAAAAAACTTGCTGAAATCTGAGACTGAATTACTAAATTCAGTCTTAATATAAGACAGTTAAACAAAGCAATGATCACAACTTGAAAATTTAGTCAGATCATGGTTTAACATTTTTGGTTGACACAGGACCTCTTTCAGTAACAACTTTCCCTAAATATCAATTTCTTTTTAAGGCAAAAATTTTTGACAAGAAATTCAGATCCTTCTCATCATTTTCACATCAATTTAATGTGACATCCTTGGAGTATATAATCAAATATGTAATTATTCTATCTGTTGCCTTATATATTGCCTGTATCTTTTTCAGACTCAACGTTCCATTGAGGTAGAGTTTTTTTGTTTTTTTCTTAAAGCAGAGATTTTTAAAGTGTTTGATATATACAAGATGCTTAATAAGTGTTTACAAAACCTATGTATTTCAGAAGCCTTAAACAGGTTTTGAAATAATGTAGGTGATATTAGTAGTCATATCAAACAATTTGTAGGTTTCAGTCATGTAAATAACTACATTTCTCAGAGACAGAGAAACATACAAATGATCTAGGTCCAGTAGGATAATGCTAGCATGTGTTGTAAATTCTCTTATATGACCTTATTCTTGCAAGAATTGGTTATGTGGCAGTATAAGTATCACTATCTTATACTTTATTATTTAAAGAGATTTATGGAAGTTGTTAATTTCTTATACTACCCCTTTGTTTCAGTGGACCCAATTTCCGTGGTAATGGTGAGAGGAAAGTAGGCAATTTAGGCAGCAGCAAAAATCTCCTACAAGGCACTATAAAATAAGGCTTGTTCTAGATCATGTGTCTGTCCAAAGGGGAATGTTAAGGGGTAGGATGGATGATGGATGCATTGTGTACTTATAACTATAAGATTAATACTGTTATGCCCCAATAATGGGTCTATGATTAAAGGAGCGAGACTGATATAAAGCGAAGGTCAAGCAAAGCTTTATTTCACGCCAAGCATCAAGAATCTAACCGAACGTTCGGGGCCACACCTCTTACGAGAGAAGGCAACCCTTCTCTGTTTCACAGTCTAGCTTTTAAGGGCAAAGGCCATGTGGTCAGGCCTGGCCATGCACAGGTGACCAGTGAGATTTTAACACACACAGGAAACTCCACAGTGATGCTAGGTGACGAATTGAGGTACAATTTACCCTAGTATAGACATTTGACCCAGCCTATTACACCTTGATTAGGATTGGTGCCAAAAAGGTTCCCAAAGGGCGGAGGAGTGGGGCATACTCCTTAGTATCCCCCCCCCCCCCCGCTGATTGACGTCTCCACCTGGCCTGACCCACCCTTGTATATGGGCTTTGTTACCTGAAACTGATTTCCAGGACTTGTTTTTAATTGAATCCCCTGGGGGAAGGGGAGCAAGGACAGTTTAAGGGTTAAACAACGTTTTTGTTTAACCTCAATGAAAGCCTCTTGCTAAAATATAAAAATATAAAATAGGTCCTTACATTACAACAACTCAGTAGGGAAAGTCCCAGTGTGGTGATAAAAGAAGTGATGTAACTTGCATTGCACATTTTATTTTTAAAACCTGTAAGTCATATTTTTCCCTGCCATGACATCATACTTTATCTTCATCTCTATCTACTAGTTTAAAACTAGTTAAACAAACTCAACAATTTTTTTAAAAAATATTTTATTTATTTATTTGAGAGCAAAAGCTAGAGCGAGAGAGAGAGTATGAGCAATATGGGGCTTGATCAGGACTCTTGAGATCATGATCTGAGCCAAAGGCAGACACTTAACTGACTGAGCAAATGAGACTCCCACAAACTCAACAATTTTATAAAATTTTTGTTTGTTGGGGTGCCTGGCTGGATCAGTCAGTAAAACATGTAACTCTTGATCTTGGGGTTGTACATTTGAAATCTTGGGTGTAGAGGTTGTTTAAAAAAATCTTTTTTCATTTTTTTATTTAAGCCATTTTATGGCAGTGTTGATCACTATATTGTACACCTGAAACTAATATTACACCTTATTTTAACTAACCGGAATTTAAATAAAAACTTTAAAAATAAAATAAAAATAATAATAATAAAAATAAAAAAGAGGAAAAATTATTTGGCAGGCAATTTTCTTAATTGCATTATTATTTATTATTATCATAGTGTGTGTGTGTCAGTGGGAAGTGGCTAGTTGATTACAGTGAGTTCCATATCTGTGTTACACTGAGGTCCATGTCTGTAATCAGTCTTTTTTTTTTTTAATTTATTTTCGGTGATCCAAAATTCATTGTTTATGCACCACACCCAGTGCTTCATGCAATAAATTCCCTCCTTAATACCCACCACTGGGCTCACCCAACGACCTGCCACCACCCTCTTCAAAACCCTCAGTCTGTTTCTCAGAATCCACAGTCTCTCATGGTTTGTCTCTCCCTCCGATTTCCCCCAGCACACCTCTCTCCATCTCCCAGTGTCCTCCACATTATTCCTTATGTATTGAGTCTTATAAAAACTTTTATTTCTTTCCCTATTCTGCTTTGCATATGCTTACCTTAGATGTTAAAATGTTATAAACCTCTTCTGCCTGGTCCATTTTCTCTCTCTGCTCTCATGATTTCTCATGGTCTCTCTGCCAACCCCACATGCCTTACAATATCTGGATATGACTAATTTCTTTCTGAGCTACTTTATTCTACTCTGCCATATGGTTCCCCTTCCCTCTTCTGTACCATAACTTCTATCCCCTGCATTTGTGCTTTAACAATGCCTAATTCTTTTCACTACATCTGTATCTTTAAGGTCAATACTCAGTAGTGCAATTGCTGGGTCATAGACTAGCTCTATTTTACTGAAAAGAACACCCCAGTGTTCATAGCAGCAATGTCCACAATAGCCATTCTGTATAAAGAGCCAAGATCCCCTTCAACAAACAAACAGATAAAGAAGATGTGATCTATGTATACAATGGAATATCACTCAGCCATCAGAAAGGATGAATACTCAACTTTTGCATCAACATGGATGGGACTGGAGGAGAATATGCTAAGTGAAATAAGTCAAGCAGAGAAAGTCAATCATCATATGGTTTCACTTATTTGTGGAACCTAAGGAATAGCATGGAGGACATTAGGAGAAGGAAAGGAAAAATGAAGTGGGGGAATTGGAAGGGGAAATGAAACATGAAAAACTATGGACTCCAAGAAACAAACTGAGGGTTTTAAAGATGAGAAGGGTGTGGGGATGGGTGAGCCTGGTGATGGGTATTAAGGAGGGCACATATTGCATGGGGCACTGGGTGTTTTACACAAACAATGAATCATGGAATACTACTTCAAAAACTAATGATGTATTGTATGGTAACTAACATAACATAGTTAAAAAAAAAAAAAAAAAAGGAGGGGGACAATACCTAACACTCAATCTTTGCTAGTTTCTTGTTTACCTCCTTTTAAGAGTAAGCTCATTAGTATTTTTTTGTTTGTTTGTTTGTTTTGTCTAAACTAAAAGAAGAAAAATAATACTCATTATTTTGGAAACTTTTTGAACAGTGTACAAACCTTAGTCAAGTCCAAAATGTCTCATCTCTTCCTCCTAACATGGCTAAGTTGAAAAACCCTTTATCTGGAAAAAGATCATTCTCCTGCTGCCTTGTGTAAGATTTTGGCTTTAGCTTAGATTATCCTTTCTTTCCTTTTCTGAAAATAAGTTGAAAATATTAATAGCCTCAGTTTCTTCTTCCAAAATATGACTGCTTCTTTACCAAGTGCAAAAGCAACCATTTTGACCATAGTAAACAGCTTGGACCTACTTTTTTGGCTCACTGTTTTAGTGAGACAAGTGGAGTGAAGATGACACACCATTTCCAAATGTATTAATAATTGGTAGGCCATACTTCTAAATTAGTTTTGTTGCCATTAAACTACCACCAGACTCGCTATAATTACAAAGGTAAATTTTTTATATTTACTATATTTGAAATTACCATATAATACCAAAATAAAATTATGATTATGTGAAGAGTCTGTAATATTAAGAAGATGACTTTGAAATTATTGCTTATCTAAATGAAATTTCCCATTTTATAATCTTGTATAAGCTTCCCTTGTCATTTCCTATTTAAAATCTATTAGAAGGCACTCTTATTTTCCCTTAAGTGGGAAGTCAAATGTAGAACAAATTCATACAACAAATGGGGGCATGCTCTTTAGTAAACTAATTCAACTCAATTAGAGACATTGTCTTCAAGGGATATCATCATAGAGACTAGAATCAGAATCATACTTTTGGGAAAATTGGGCCCAGGTTTGTTTTGTTTTGTTTGAAGATTTTATTTATTTATTTGACAGACGAAACCACAAGTAGGCAGAGAGGCAGAGAGAGAGGGGGAAGCAGACTCCCTGCTGAACAGAGAGCCTGATGTGGAGCTCAATCCCAGGACCCTGAGATCATGGCCTGAGCCGAAGGCAGAGGCTTAACCCACTGAGCCACCCAGGCACCCCGGGGCCCAGGTTTTGATAGCTTCTTTTCCTCAATCTTATAAAACCTATTTTAACTCTACTGGATGCCAGAACTGCTTAAAAATATTTGGTCCCTTGTAATTTTAACCTTCCAGTATTCAATGCACCTGATCCTTGTAATAGCCTATAGTATTTTTGTCAAATGAAGACTCTCAAAGTGTGTTTGTTGGGAGACACTTTTCAATTGGTTGCTTACATTTCTGCATTTATTATTTGTTCTAGACCATCCTTTGAAGATGGTTGTATTGAATAGACTTGGAAGACAGAAATAGTATCTTTTTTTTTAATTTAACCTGTTGTGTTTGCAAATATTATCTGCCTCTGTTTTGATTCTTCTTGTGGGAACTGAGGCTCAGAACTGATATATAACTCCCACCCCTACACACACACACACACACACACACACACACACACACACTGTTAATATTCTGGCTACCTCTATTGCTGTGAATAATAAACTATATTATTTCTGAACCATGAGTCTGCGTCTTCTATCAACACCCAAGAAACCATGGCAGACTCATACACCAGTTTTCAAATAAGGGAAAATAATCTCAGATGCTTTATATTTTTTTATAGTATTACCTACTTCTGAACATATGACTGAACACATATAAAGCTGGAGCAATGACCATTTAGAGCTTCTTCTGTGGAAGAACTATGCATTCACTAGTAAACAAAAGTAGTTTCATCTTTTTTTTTTTTTCCTCCTAGTCACCATTTCCTCTCTCACACTGTTGCTCAAATTGGATGGAGTCTAAGATCCTTTAAGGAAATTTTTGTTTAATGACTCAAAATAAAATAGGAAGAGTCTAAAGTGCTAAAAATAATTCTAGATAAAAGGTATAAGATCATGCCAGAAAGGATAGTAATTTTATCTAACAACTGCCTGTTCACCCCTTTATTTGTCCATTAACTAATCTCAAATTTCCTGACTAAATCCCTTTTGTAAGCCAGAATGTGAGCTAAAAACTGGGTATTTTTAAAAAGTTTTCATTTGAAATCCAGTTAGTTAACATAAATGGTTGTATTAGTTTCATGTGTACAATATAACATATAACACTCAGTGCTCCTCATGACAAGTGCCCTAATTAACCCCCATCACTTATTTAATCCATCACTCCTTTCAGATCCCCTCAAGTAACCATCAGTTTGTTCTCCATAATGAAATGTCTGTTTCTTGCTTTGTTTCTCTTTCTATGTCTTATTATTTTCCCCTTTGCTTGTTTGTTTTCTTTGTTTTATTCCATATATGAGTAAAGGTATTTGTCTTTCTCTGACTGACTTATTTCCCTTTTAGCATTATACTGTCTAGTTCCATCCATGTTATTGCAAATGGCAAGATTTCAGTCTTTTTTTTTTATGGCTGAATAATATTCAGCCATAAGTGGTATGTGAATCACATACCACTTATTCTTTATTCATTCATCAATTGATGGATACTTGGGCTCTTTTCATATCTTAGCTTTATAAATAATGCTGCTATAAACATAGGGTGCTGGTAACCCTTTGAATAAGTTTTCTTATATTCATTGGGTAAATACACACCAACAGGATTGTTGGATCACAAAGGACTTCTATTTTTAAATTTTATGGAAATTCCATACTGTTTTCCAGTATGGCTGTATCAGTTTGCATTACCACCAACAGTTCATAATTGTTACTTTTTCTTTTTATTTCTTTTTTTTTTTTTAAGATTTTATTCATTTGACAGAGAGAGATAACAGAGATAGAGAGGAGGGAGCAGGCTCCTTGCCTGGCAGAGAGCCCAATGTGGGACTTGATCCCAGGACCCTGAGATCATGACCTGAGCTGAAGGCAAAGGCTTAACCCACTGAGCCACCACCCAGGCAGCCCCCACAGGTGTTACTTTTCACATCCTCTCCAACACCTTTTGTTTCTTGTAGTGTTGATTTTAGCCATTCTGACAGGTGTGAGGTGGTATCTCTTTCTAGTTTTGCTTTGCAATTTCCTGATGATACATGATGATGGACATCTTTTCATGTATCTACTGAACATTTGAATGTGTTCTTTGGGGAAACACTTGTTCATGTCTTCTATCCATGTTTTTATTGGATTATTTGTTTTTGCATGTTGACTAAAAACTGGATATTGAGTAACAAACAAGACAGGTTTCCTTGAGCTTAAATTTTATTTGCATGAGTATCATTAACAGGAAAAAATATGCATATGTGTATGTACAAGTATGTTTATGTATACATCTATCTATCTATCCTCTATCCCCTATCTTCTAATTGTGGTAAATCCTGTAAGGTGGGGAATGGGATAGTCTGAAGAAATATGCTGCTGGATATATTGGGTAAGCAAATTTAATTGCACTCAGATGCATTGGATATAAGTGAATCACTCAAATGAGTTATTCAATATTATATAGAAACAAATTAAAATATTATATAGTTGAAAATAATAGGTAGTTAAAATAATTTTTTGTTGTTTGTTGTTTTTGTGTCTTTTTTTGTTTATATATACTATGGTGTGAATGTTTGTGTCTCCCGAAATCATATTATGAAATCTAACTCTGGAAGTGATAATATTAAAACATAGGGGCCTTTGGGAGGTGATTAGGTCATAAGTGGGATTACAGTCCTTTTAAAGGAGACCCCGGAGAGTTCTCTTGCTTCATTCATCGTGTAAGTTTACGGTGAGAAGATAGCCATCTATGTGGAAGTGGGCTCTCCCTGGATCTGCCCATTCCTTAATCTTGAACTTCTCAGTTCTAGAACTGTGAGAAATAAATTCCTGTTCTTTATAAGCTATTCAGTCTATATCATGTCTGTTATAGCAGCCTGCATGCAGAAGGACAATATGACCTAAAATGAGAACAATAAATATAAAGTTTCAGTAAAGTCATTGGTACAATGTTTTTTTTACTTAGAGAAGACATGCTGCTTCATGTTAAACCTTGATATTGTATATGTTTCTTGAAGGCCACTTCTTACTCCTTTGTATGTTTTCCACAAAGTCCAGGATGATGCCTTACATAAAGGTAATATTTTATAAATACTGTTGGAAATATATACTTCTCTAAAATCTTATTTTGCCTACAGATTACTTGGATCCACTTTGCCTTGTGTAGAATATTTGAAATATATTAAGAACAGAATGTCTCTCTAAATAACATTTAGAATCATTAGTTTATGACTCCTGACTCATTTGTTTATTATAACTTATGAAAAAATAATTTCTCATGTTGGTTTAATTCTGCTCTTATGTTATGGTCATGACATTTTCATTAAAATAAAGTAAAAAATAAAAAATAATAAATAAAAAAATAAAAGTAAAACTCTTGTGAAATGTTAAACTTTTCTTACTTATTTTATTTTGCTTTTCCTCTACCATGCTGGCAAAGCTGTATTTTGCAGATAGATACAATTTTCTAGTTGCTAGGTTTGTTACTTTTGCTAAAATTTTCAAAATATAAGAAGTTGAATAGTCATGGATTGTTTACTAAACTCCTTATCTACACATGTAAAAATAAAACAATGAAGGTGACCTGGGTATTTCTAAAATTGTATTCTGTTTTTCCATATTATGTTTTACAATGTAATTAATAAAGATTCTGCATATATTAACACCCATCCCCTTCTGTCTCATCTGTATGTCCATTACAGAGCATGTATGATTTCTATTCATTGCTATGTTGTGGTGAAGAGATTGTCTGAAGTAGTCTTATATTCATGCAGGTAGATCTTAAGCTACAGTGCTCTTGTTTATTTGCTTGTTTGTGATCAGTATGTCTGAAAGATGCTAACTATTGCATCAGGTATGATGATTAAAAATATTATTGGTGCCTGATACACTGTGATGAAATAGGTAAGTCGATTCATAATCAGTTAATTAAATTAGAAAAGAAATTCCTTTGGATTTGTCCTTTATTAAGATTTTTTTTTTTAATGAATTCCTTGGGATGGTTTTTGTGTAATATATATCACATGCCTCAACCTTTAAATTTGAATGTAGAAAAGAGTTATCAGAATGAGGCTAGAAAATATTGTTATGAAATATTTTTGTTCTGTTATATTATGTTAACTTAGGAAATAATGGTAGTTATTTTTATTAGCATTTCCTACTTTCCACATGCCCTTACAGACAAGATACCATGTTTTTCCTACCCTTTTTATCATGGTTGTTATATTCTTCATGATCGATAACAATCAATGAAAATTCATAACATTAATTTTCTTTGGGAAAGTTATATTTTAGCAAGAATCCATGACCAAAAATTTTAGCTTGTTCATCCAGTAGGTGAGACTATCAATGTTCCCTAAATTTCAAGAAATAGAGCTTATTAATTGTGTTGATTAATGTTTATTGTCTCTGAACTTAGAGGTGCATAATTCAATTTAAAATTTATTTTGAATTGAAAACAAGATCTTACTGAAGTTTAGTCATCCCACTTTATATCAGGCCTCTAGTACATTCTAATTTATTTATAGAAAATATCATAAACATGAATGTCACTTTTCCTATTGCATTTATACTGAAACTGCAATGACTCAAAGATGTCAGATCTGAAAAGCACTACCTTTCTATAATTTCTGTTTCCTAGGAAGAATGGATATACCATTTTAGCACAATTATCCAACAGTATTCAAAACCACCATGAATTTTAAAACATAGTTATTACATCCTAAAAATCAATTATGAAAATGTATAAACAACCAAGTCTCTATCTGTAAATGAAATACTCCCACACAGACTGGTCTTAAAACTTTCTAACTTAAGGAATTTGATAGCACAGACTCAGGGTAGTAGTTTCAGTGCCTACAGTATACTTTCAGGGAGAGAGTAATGTAGGCTCCAGAGTCACTTTCTGCCTAGGGATGACTTAATAATGGTTCTGGCATTGTTTGTTTGTTTTTGAAAATACTTTCCTGGGCGTTATTCAGAAAATGCAGAGTTTGTCAATCTATATAAATTTAGGATGATCTTTTTGAATGTTTGTCTTTCACTACATCAAATTAACATAATTGGACAGAAATTTCATAAATTAAGCATTGTTAGGAAATGTGTAAATTGAAGCTGCTCAAATTAGTTGCTCTTTGAACTATGTGCTGTTTGTTCAGTATTAGATAAGGAGTTTGAAGGAAAACCTAAATCATTGCTTCCTTTTTTGAGAGAGTCTTAGCATATTTTCTTAAAATTAGCTGAAATAAACAATGTGTTTAGTCACAAAGTGATTTGCATTTTTGCACAAACTCCCTATCTCCTTGAGAATTATAACAAATATTTCATGAAACATCATTGATCTTTACTTTGTTACACTGCTGTAAAGTACATTCAGAGTTGCCAGTTAAAAGTGTTAGTGTTGAGATGAAATGTCATGCATTTTACTTCACTTCCATGCAAATGAACACAGTAATTTATTAAGACACAATGAAGAAAAAAAAATTGACAATGAGTTCCAGATTTTAAAAATCACTTGCCATTCAATCCAAATTGTGAGTTTGATCGGTTACTGAACACTTTATAATGCACCCCCGGTAATTTTAGAGAGATTATTTTTTTCTTACCAATTCTTGATTATTCTGTCTAGCAATGCAGAGAAAGCTAACTAATTTAAAATAAACTTCCGTTAATTTTGATTGTTATAAACTTAAAATTGATTAATTTCCATATACAGAGTTTAAAATGTTCACAATTTACATCAAATATATATTCTGTGTATACCTTGGAAAAATTATACTGAAAATTGAAATTAAAATGATGTTGTATATAGCTGCAAGAAGCCACCTGCCCAATTTCATCTTACTATATAAGTTGTGTCAGGTAATTTATAAAATCCCTACTGCATAACAAATCTATTCTTTGTTGGAATGGGTAGTAATGTTTCTTCTTATTTCTAAATAAGAGTTGGTCTATGAGTGCATCTGCAACTGTATTTTTCCTAAGTGGCTTCATGGTCTTGAACTGAAGAAGCTCAGAACATTAAACATCAAAATAATATATTTTGACATAATTAGACATCAAGGAAATGCAATTAAAATGACACTGAGATATCACTACACACTTATCAGAATGGCTAAAATAAAATATAGTGACAAGACCAAAAGAAAAAAATACACCATTTGATGATACACAATGGCAAGTTGTATCATAACTTAACCATCTCAGACTTGTGTAGTGTTAAATTTGTTTTTCTAAGCAATGTTTTGGGTCACTTACCACTTTTCAAGGATATAAAGTGTTATCATTTTACTTAAAACTGTGAAATTTGGTCGGATTTAAATTTCAATTTATGTTAAAACATTCTGTAAACTGTGTTAAACTTTGACATTTGTTTCCTCTGTTCAGTGAATAACACTATCATATTCTGAAAAATACACTAATTTTCCCCTTATGATAATTATTAATATGAATTAATAGTAGAATTTGATATGGTTCCATATACTTTATTGTATATTATCAAATTTAATAATGAATATAATTTTCTTCTTTGGACAATTTTTAAAGACCAGTCTACTCTTTAAAAAAAAAAAAAAGGAGATGCACTTCTTTAGTTCACACAAATTTCATTTTATTATATACAACCTCAGATAAATTTCAACAAATCATAATTTATTAAAATTATGTCTACTTAAAAATCTCATAGAAGAGTAAAACCATCAAAAATAAAAATAAACACACACAACACACACATCACCCATGTATTGGCAAATCGCAATTGCTGTAACAATACATTAGGCATTCCACAGTTAAGGGCTATCAAAATTTCCATCAGTGACAAAAAGATTTGTATCCAAATGGACTGATTTTCCAGAATCCAAGAAAAAGTCTCCTAGGGTTTATTTAAAGATAAATATTTGAACAGATACTTCTTAAATTTAGGAAATTCAGAACATAAGGATTAAAGAAATATTTGCAGTGCAGACTATATTCAATCCTTCCTTCAAAATATGCCTTTGAGTACATAATTCTGTTTTCTCTATCTAAATTGAGCTGTCCTCCAAGGAAGTTTTCTAAAATGTGTGTCTCTGTGTGATAAATGTTTTAAGACCTAACATGCTTCATTGTATTTTTACTGTGCTCTCAAATTTAATCAATAATTTGGCTTGATGTATAATATCTAGTTTCAAATATCTTTTCCATCTATACAAACACCCAGCTGTCTTCTTTATATGCTATTACTATTGAGAATTCTGCTGTCAGTATTATTCTTGTACATTTTAGGTGATCTGTTCTTCTCTTGGGCATCACTTATGCTCTTCTCTGTTTTTGATATTCTTAAAACTCACCATAATATATATGAGTGGTTTTTTTGTGTGTGTGGTTTTTGTTTTGTTTTGTTTCTGATTTCTCATGTTTGGCATTCTTTTAAGTCTGGTATCTTTCATCTTTCTTTAATTCTCCAAAATTTATCTCAGTACTTATTTAAATATTTTCTTTATTTTTTTTTTCTCTTCTGCTGCATTTGGGCAGAAGTCATTAATTTGTTTGTTTTTCCCAACTCATTTATTCGTTTTACAGCTATATTCATCTTAGTCTCCATTTATTGTATTCTTTATTTCAACAATTTTCACTTAATTTATATTCACAGTATAGTATCTTTTTTTTTCTCTGTATATGTATATCATTATTTTATCATATACTTTTAAGCTATTTTTTAAAAGTACAGTCATTCTTTTTTTTTAAGATTTTATTTATTTATTTATTTGACAGAGAGAGCGATCACAAGTAGACGGAGAGGCAGGCAGAGAGAGAGAGAGAGAGGGAAGCAGACTCCCTGCTGAGCAGAGAGCCTGATGCGGGACTTGACCCCAGGACCCTGAGATCATGACCTGAGCTGAAGGCAGTGGCTTAATCCACTGAGCCACCTAGGCACCCCTAAGCTATTTTTTTAATCCCTGTTCCAATAACACTTGGATTGCCATATAAAGTTAACCACATCATCTTTTTTAGGTAAGTAATTGTACTTTTTATGTGCATAGCTATTTTGGTCCATGAGTTCAGCTCCTCTTAGGATCATCAAATCTCTGTAAAGTCTGGTTATGCTAGGATTTTCTAAGCAACAATAAAATACATTGAAACCTGGTAGCTTAATTATAATCATATTTTCTTTCTCAATCATTCACAATAGCATTACATTCGGAGTAGCTTCCTTCTATTTTGCAGCTATAGTGTTTGGAAAAACGTGAATTGTGATATCACTGTGATAATGTGAATTAGTCAAGGTTTTTCAGAGAATTGGGAAGAGAAAAAAAGGAAGATATTCTCCAGGGCCAACTCTAGAAGTGACTATCAAAACATCTGTCCAGGGGCGCCTGGGTGGCTCAGTGGGTTAAAGCCTCTGCCTTCGGCTCAGGTCATGACCTCGGGGTCCTGGGATCAAGCCCCGCATTGGGCTCTCTGCTTGGTGGGGACCCTGCTTCCTCCCCTCCTCTCTCTACCTGCCTCTCTGCCTACTTGTGATCTCTGTCAAATAAATAAATAAAAAATCTAAAAAAAAAAAAAACTCTCCAAATCCAATTGAACAAAACTCAGCAATGCCATCTCCAATGAAATACAAAGAAGATTATATATAGTTCTGGGCACACACATCTCATTTGACCCAATGATGTGCATCAGTGAAAGACTGAAGGCCAATCACCACTCCATGGGAGAATTTAAAAATAAATTTACTAATGAGGCCAAGAATTCAGAATCACAAATACTTCAGAACTAATAATAACTGCCTTCACTTTATGTTATTCTATAAGGTAAATCCTACTATCAAGTTTCAATTTTAAATTCTTACAATTTTAAATTCTTAAATCCTTATGAAGAAGCATCATTTGGAGGGAGAAGTTTTCATAATTTATCATCCATCAGCCTTTTTTTTAAAGATTTTATTTATTTATTGGACACAGAGAGAGAGAAAGAGATCACAAGTAAGCAGAGAGGCAGGCAAGCGGGGAGGGAAGCAGGCTTCCCTTTGAGCAGAGCCCAATGTGGGGCTGGATCCCAGGACTCTGAGACCATGACTTGAGATGAAGGCAGAGGCTTAACCCACCACCCACGTGATGAGAGAGCCACTCAGGTGCCCCTCATCCATCAGCCTTAATTGTTTGGAGGAAAATGTGTGGAGGAATAATGCCTTAGGGAGCTAATCTCTCTAAATAATTTTCAAGTCTTTACCCCTTCAAGGTTTTTGCACAGTTCTGATAGCCTCTAAACATCCAGCTGATTTCTTCAGTGACAGGCCTGTTAAAACCTGTCCTCAAGCCAGGAATAGAGCTTGAAACATACCAGTCAAGAGCAACTTTGAGTCTTTTAAGGAATTTATCATCATTTCTTTGTTTTTAGTTAATATATGAAATAGTTTTATATTACACTTGCATAATTTCTCCAGAGCTGACTTTGAAAGAGGCATTCAGTTCCAGCTAGTTTCATATTTTGGCAAGAACTATAACTTATATAAAAAACATATTTTAGGGCGCCTGGGTGGCTCAGTGGGTTAAAATCTCTGCTTTCGGCTCAGGTCATGATTCCAGGTTCCTGGGATTGAGTCCCACAATGGGCTCTCTGCTCAGCAGGGAGCCTGCTTCCATTCCTCTCTCTCTTCCTGCCTCTCTGCCTACCTGTGATCTCTGTCAAATACATAAATAAAATTTTTAAAAAAACATATTTTATACCAGTTATTCATGTTTATTAACTAAGATATCACAAGACAAATAATACAAACAGTTGCTCTTTATTAATACCTTCAACAAAGATCAAAAAAATATGTTATATTTTCTCCAAAAGTTTTATATCATCTGATAGGTCAGATATATATGAAATTACATTTAAAGTTTTAAAAATATCAGCAAATATTTTCATTTAAATGCGAATTTGAAAAAAATCTACTTTTCCAAACATAACTTTTTATCCTATTTTTTTTTAATTTTGTCGACAACTGATAAAATGTTTAGCGAGACTATAAATGTTAGATCGAAAAAATGATTAATAGATGTAGGTTCAGATTATTATGTTCCATTAAAAATGATTTAGTCTTTGATGAACATCTGTTTGGTAATATGTTGTATCCAGATATAGTAAATTAATGACATATATAAAATTATAGGGAAATGACACTTTCCGTTCCATTATGAGTAGAGCTTTTAAAATACTATTTGTCACAACCTGTCATCTTGTCATTATGTAGCATTATGTAGCATTTAAAAAATGTATGCTCTCCACTTCGAAGTCTTTTAGAAATCTAAAATATGACTTTCTATGGTTTGTGTTTCCATATTTCTTTATTGCCAGTTTGAACAAATCCACATGCTTTGATTCAAAGGTAATAAATTCCTCTTATTTGGAAAAATGATGTTTATTTTTGTTCTCTCACCCTGAGCAGGTGGTTTCATTTTAGCACACTTCAGAGTTTTAATTCCATGCTTATTAAAAACATTTATTATGATCTACATAGATGAATGAAACTTTTATTTTATTAAATTATTTGCAAAAAAAATCTGTTATTTTTAAAAATGTATTTCCTTTGAAGTGTTATTTTAGAGCATTCAGAGAGGATCTAGGAGTGTGGTATTATGCAATTTTTAAGTAGGTATGAAATGGTTATTTATATGATTGTTTCTTTAAGGCTTATGTATATTGTCCATTATATGCTATAAAATATTTTGAAAGTAAATTTAAGGTATGTTTTACATTGTTTATTTTTTGGAAAAAAATATTGAAATGACTTATGAAATTCAGTACACTCTCAACATTAATTTATTCTGAAATTTACCAATTGTCTATTGAACCTATTATATGGCAGATATTACTTCAGACTGAAATACTTGGCTTTGTAGAACTTTTATTTTAATGGGTGAGACAATTAAAAGCTATAAACCTTAATAAAAATTGCATAGTGCATTCAAAAATGATGAGTAAAATGGGGAAAAAGAAAAATTCGATCAGGGTGAGAAAAATCAAGGTTGCTAGGCAGGGGATGGGGAGTTAAAATTTTTAATAGGAAGATCAGGGTAGTTACAATGAAGCTGACAATTGAACAAAGGTATGGAAAGGTGATGAATTTGCCCAGAACTATCAGCAATAAGGTCACTCCAGACAAAGGAATTGGCTATCTTGAAGGCCATAAGGTTGGATCATGCCTGGCGTATCTGAGGAATAGCAAGGAGGCCACTGTGAGTGACTGAAGAGTAGCAGGGAAAGAGGTCACAGAGGTTAAATGAGTGGCTAGATCATGTAAAAGCTTAGAAGTCATTGTAAAACTCTGGCTTTTATATTTGGAAACTTACTGTGTGATAGAATTTCTGCTAATAACTGAGAGTTCAAATGCCCATAAAATTTCAAGGATTCTTATTCTAGTAAGACAGAATAAAGAAAAAGAGTTCATATTTTCACATGGTGTAACAAATGCTTGGAGATCCAAGTGTAGGAAGCTATGGGAGCACAGAAGAAGGCACTAAAATCACACCAATATATTTGATGACTGTGACTATATATCAATTTGTATTTTCTAGATTTTTTTATAGTCATGGAATCACACAGTATATACTATTCATTGCCTAGCTTTTCTTTTCTCAGCATCATTACTTTGAGAATCTCCAATTGTAAATAGTTCATTTTGATGTTGAATAGTAATCTCTTTAATGAATATATCATAATTTGTCTTTGCTCTATTGATGGACATTGATGGACATTTCCACTGTTTTCAATTCTTAAAAATAAAGCTACTATGAAATTCATATACAAGTCCTTGTATGAACATAGGGTTTGTTTCTCTTGGTTAAATGTCTAGAAGTAAAATGGCTATTTGTGTAACTGTAACATATTTTGCATTTAAAAATTTTTTCAAACTATTTTCCAAAGTGGTTGTATCATGATATATGCCAACAACAGTTTAAATTTTTTGTTGCTTCTCAATCTAGCTCAGATGAAGTACAATTAGCCTTTATAATTTTAGCCATTATAATAGATATGTAAGCATGTCTCATTATGATTGTAATTTGTATTCCTTTAATGTCTAAATGT
This sequence comes from Mustela nivalis, assembly GCF_964662115.1. Taxonomy (NCBI): domain Eukaryota; kingdom Metazoa; phylum Chordata; class Mammalia; order Carnivora; family Mustelidae; genus Mustela; species Mustela nivalis. The sequence continues at coordinate 41,419,342 of NC_139023.1, read as the reverse complement.
TGAGAAATTTGTCATGTGCTTATAAGCCATCCATATACTTTTGGTGACATGTCTCTTCAATTATTTTCTTCACATGTAAAATTGGATACTCTGTTTGGTTATTAGTAAGATTTTTTATTTTTATTCATTTTTAATAATCTGAGTAGATGTCCCTTATCAGATATATAATTTGCAAATCCCTTCTCCATCTTTATGGTTTCTCAATGGAGCTTTGATAGTTGTGTCTTTCAAGAAATATGCTACTTCTTTCCTGGCACACAGAGGTATGACTAGAACATTATCAATGTTGACCTTTGCAAAGAAAATTATAGCTTAAGATATATGTAGTCTGTGGTTGTTGGGAGTGTTCTGTAATATCAAGCATATCTAGTTAGTTGATAATTTTGTTCAAATCTTATATATCTTACCAATTTGATGACCATTTGTCTATATAATCTTAAAATAAATGTGTTGAAATTTTTTTCGATTTCTCTTCTAACGTAGAAGTTATGTTTTTAGTTTTTCCCTATATATACCAAAATCTGTTATTAAGTATTAAAAGTCAAGAATTATTATACTCCCTGATGAATTCATCCTTTTACTCTTCTGTAATTTTGACTTGATCTTTATGTCTGATAATGAAATTTGCTTTAAAATCACTTTTCATTATCTTGATATAACCACCAAAGTTATAGTGTGATTAGTGTTAGTATAGCATATTTTTTTCTTTTACTTTTAAAAGCAGTTCTATATTTAATCCTGACAAGGAAACAAAACAGCCTTTTAACCTTGGCAGCATCTTTCTAAATTATCTTTTTTTTTTTTTTTTAATGAAGCAGTAGCAATTTTTGTTAAGGGACCTAAACTGAAAGTAGGTTTAGAACTTTGTTTATTTATTTATTTAGTAAAAGATTTTATTTTGTTTATTTGACAGCGAGAGAGAGAGGAAGCGCACAAGCAGGGGGAATCACGTGCAAAGGGAGAGGAAGAAGCAAGCTCCTTGGGGTGCAAGTAGTCCCATGCAGGGCTTGATCCCTGTACACTGGGATCATGACCTCAGCCAAAGGCAAACATCTGCTTAAACAGCTGAGTCATCCAGGCACCCCTAGAACATTAAAAAAAAATTTAAAAAGACCTTTTAAAAACATTTTCTTTCTTTCTTTTTTTTTAAATATTTTATTTATTTGACAGAGAGACAGGAAGAGGAACTATAAGCAGGGCAGAGGGAAAGGGAGAAGCAGGTTTCCCACTGAGCAGAGAACCTGATGTGGGGCTCCATCTCAGGACCCTGGGATCATGACCTGAAAAGAAGGGACACTTATGGAAGAAGCCACCCATAATATATGGCAACTGATACTTTTCTTTGTTTTTAATATATGGCAACTGATACTTCCCAGCCATGAGGAGCATATTATCCATTGATTAAATCTTTGATAACAACCTATTTAAAAAGGTGTGTAAATATATACTTACTCAGATTTATACACTTTGTGTTTTCTTCATAGTTTCAGGCTGGAACCCATGGTCACAACACTGCTTCCAGTCTTTGCCTTCCCATCTTTTGATACCAGGTATTTGGTCAGCAAAGCAAATTAGTATTGAAATTAATAAGCCCTTGGCACCATATCTCTGGAGCAGGGGTTGCTCTTAGCCAAGGCCCAGAGCAGTTGACTTCCCCTTGCTAGTGCTATAGCCCCAAGGACTAGGTCCCTGCCACCAGAACTCAGTCTTACAGGTTATGCTAAGCAGACAAAACCAAAACAGGAAAACTCTGACAGCTTTCACTGGCATGCCTCATCTCCCACTCCCTCGACATCCAGGCAGTACCAGATGACAGGGAGGGGTCTTGGTCCAACATATGGGAGGGAAGGAAGTAGCCACAAGCAAGTACCTGCCTCTCTGTTCCTTTCTTTCATGAGCAGGTTGTAAGGAGGAGGAAGAGGAAGGGGAAAAGAGGTGAACTTCAAGGGGTGAAGGCCTCAGGTAGGCAGCTGGCTCCTTCCAGGAGGAAAGGGACAAAGGAGAAGGCAGTGAGTCTTGCAGGGAGGGTGGGGGGTAAGGGTTACAGCTTATGAGGGAATCTGGACAGGAGTAATAGGGATACTAGTCATTTGAGTCCACCATTGGCAAGCTGGGCTGGGTGTCAGGGCAAATAGGCCTCCCTGGGCAACGGCTCATGAGAGAAGGTGGAATTCTTCTCTGAGGAGCAGGTGGAGCTTTGGGTGTTGGGAAAGCATAGACAGTATTGTTCCAGGGCCAAGGACAGGTCTGGGTACTCCTGGTTGGAGGTCAAGGCCACAGTATGATCCAGGTCTTCTACCAGCAGCTTGAAGGTACCACATGCCAGCCACCCCTCATTATTGTGTATAACTCTATGGTGCAGTTATTGGCTTATCCATCAAATGACTCCTTCAGCAGCTTGAAAACCACCTCCACAGGCACTCCAGGATATGGGAGGCTTCTAGAGTGAAGATTTCGCACAGGATCACCCCAAAAGACCAGAAGTCACTCTGGTGGATGTAGATCTGGTCAAACATGGCCTTAGGGACCATCCACTTCACAGGCAGTCCACTGTTGGTTGTCTTTTTATAGTAATTGATGTGGTGATACCTCTGGCAAGGCTGAAATCTGAGATCTTCATCATGTTGTCCTTTGTCACCAGCACTTCCCTGGTGGCCAGGTCTTGGTGTATGCACTTCTTGGAGGCAAGGTACTCCATGCCTCAGGCTACCTGATAGGCACAGGATACCAGGTCCTTGGAGGAGAGTTGCTCTGCTGCATTGTGGCTGATATTGTAACAGTACTCCAGGTCAGGAGGCCTCTGGGCCTGCAGGTACTCCTGTATGTTGTCTTTGGAGGCATACTCCATGATAATGTACAAAGGACCATCCTGTGTGCAGGACCCAGCAGGTTGATGGTGTCCTTGTGCTTTCCAATCATCTTCATCATCTCCATTTCTGAAATTAGGTTTGACAGGTCTTTCTCTGTTGCATCTGACTTCAACATCTTCACAGACCCTTGAGTCAAATGATTGGATTTATCTTTGTCCAGCCCAATGGCCTCCTCCAACACCACCTGCCCAAAGTAGGCCTGTCTTAGGGGTCTGCCTAAATGGCCTACAACCAGCCTGTCTCAAGGCAGTTATGAACTCTAGATTATCCTCAAAAACATTAAACCACAAGCTAAAAATTCTCTTCATTAAGTCTCTGTCACAGGTCTAATTTTCTTATCTTTCATCATTTATCTTTTTCCTAATTCTTATTTTCAGTATAGTTTATTTTGCTTCCAGGTGTTTCCCCTGTTTTCTGTATGCTGTTTCATAGGGAAGAATTATCCTGTCATAAAATTATTTCTTGAGAATTCATTACACCTCTCAGTTAAAATGGGTTCTTTTATGATATTGATTCATTTGAGTTTTCTCAAAATGGGAAGAATTTTCAAAATGGTGTTTTCCTCGAGGTTCAGATTATGTCTTAGCCTCATCTTTACTCTTTTTGAAATTCACTTTTCAAATTCTTGTCCCTCTTTTTATCTTTTTAAATTAAAATGTTTTATTTTACTATTTTTTTTAATTTGAGTATAGTTGATATTCAATGTTACATTGGTTACAGGTTTTCAATATCTCCATACATTATTCTATGATCACTACAAATATAGCCACCATCTGTCACCATATAACATTATTATAATATCATTGACTATATTTTCTACACTGTCCCACATCTCTTTTTAAAATCTCTTATTTTTATGTTTTCTGTTATTCCAATTTTGAAGCATCATTTTACTTGGTTACTTTAATAAAATATGCCTGATTACACACTCTTCACTGAAAACCATAGCATTGGATTTATAGTAGTCTTCTTCTTCTTCTTTTTTTTTTTTAAATTAACATATAATGTATTATTAGCCCCAGGGGTACAGGTCTGTGAATCGCCAGGTTTACACACTTCACAGCACTCACCACAGCACATACCCTCCCCAATGTTCATAATCCCACCACCCTCTCCCTACCCTCCCCACCCCCCCCCAGCAACTCTCAGTTTGTTTTATGAGATTAAGGGTCTTTTATGGTTTGTCTCCCTCATGATCCCATCTTGTTTCATTTACTCTTTTCCTGTCCCCCAAACCCCCCACATTGCACCTCCATTTCCTCATATCAGGGAGATCTTATGATAGTGTCTTTCTCCGATTGACTTATTTTGCTAAGCATAATACCCTCTAGTTCCATCCATGTCATCACAAATGGCAAGATTTCATTTCTTTTGATGGCTGCATAGTATTCCATTATATATATATGCCATTCATTTGTTGATGGACATCTAGGTTCTTTCCATAGTTTGGCTATTGTGGACATTGTTGCTATAAACATTCGGTGCACGTGCCCCTTTGGATCATATAGTAGTCTTCTTTACCTCTATCAGAACCCCAGGAAGCTTTATTTACTCACATAAACAGATGATCCAACACAATGTTTTTTGATGTTCAAATGTGTTATAATGTCTTACCGCTTAACACTATGCTTACTGTTCTCTTTCACTGTCTGACTAAATCCTCATCATCACTATGCCATTTAATCAGAAAGAACATTTGAACTCAGAGTTCTCTCCATATCAGGGAATGAAGACTCCACCCTTCTGTTTGTGCAGGTAAAATAAATGTCGATATTGTCTGTCCTGCACTTACCCCATCCTGTTCACCAGAATATTCACCATCAAAATATATACAAAATGAAAACCATAACTCACCACTTCTATTACCACCCAGCATGCTAAAAACACCATCATACGTTCCTGAATTATTGACTTGATTGATAACCCCACTTCCACACGTACTGCACTCTTTTCTCCCTGCAAATTTATTTTGGTACAGCAACTTAACCTAAAAATCAAGTCAGATGATTTTATTCTGCTGTTGAAAATCTTTTGGTATCTTCCCCTTTCATATTAAATAAAAACTGAAGGCATTTCGATGTACTAGAAGGTCATACATCAATACTTTCTTCCTCTCTCCACCACTATGAACTCCTCATTGGCCTCCTTGCTTTTCTTCAAAAGTAACAGACAAGCTGTTCACACAAAGTCTATATACTTACTTTCTCTGCCTAGAGAAATCTTTTTCTTTAATATTTGTATAACACCCTCCTTCACTTCCTGGGTCTTTGTGCAAATAACATCTCATAAATGAGATATAACCACCCAACACAAAATAAAATTAACTTTCATCCCAGCATTCTCCAATGGCTTTTACCTTTCTTGTATTTCTTTGTAACACTTATCACCATCAACTATCAATCATTATTCTATTACTGGTTTATTTTCTTATTTGAGACAGAGAGGGAAAGAATTGGGAGGGGGCGCAGAGGAAGAAGAAAACACCCCACTGCCTAGAAAGCCTGCTGGGGAGTTACATCCCAGGACCCTGAGATCATGACCCAAGCCAAAGGCAGTCACTCAATGGACTGAGTCACCGAGGTGCCCCTCTATTATTGGTTTATTTCACTATTATATTTCAAAAGAATGTAAGCTCTTTGTGGTCAGGTATTTTATATGTTTTATTTATTGAAGTATTCTCAGAAAGGTAGCTGGCAGATTGTAAAGGCTCACTAAACTGTATTTTGTTGTTATTATTGGGCTCCTTTATGGGCTTTAGCTCTTACGCTAGAAGTCTATCTTTCAGATGTAAGCAATAAGAATAGAGCCCTGCTGCCTGTTCAAATAAGTAAAAAGCCTGTATTATGTGGATATTTTAAAGCTAAATGAATGGCTTAATAGTTGTATATAGGGGGAAAGGGAACATATTTTCCACAGTTTAGAAGTGGAGTTCTTTTATAGAGTTCTTGTACAAGCCTACACTATTGTACGATAATGGGCAGTTGTACATTCCAATTATACAAACACTTTGGTAATTTATATCCTTTTTTTGTAATTCATGACTGGATCATTTAATTCCTTAGGAGCATTATAGCATTTCAACTTTTCATGTTCAATAAACTTATTGGGGTTGCTACCTTTTTTATTCAAATGGAGAAATAGTCATGATTTAATCTAAATAAAGTGTTATTGATTGTGTTATTTTCTAGGAATGAGTCACACATGCTAGTTTAAAAGTTTTGTTAAATTCCCAAGTCTGTCACTGATAAAAGCCTTTTGTAGATTAGTAACTTGATACAAAACAGAAAAGTTATGTAACACTCAATTGTTATACTATCTATGTTTCTATCTTGCATTATGTAATAACACCCATCTTAACTCTATTTAAGACAAATCATTGCCAGATGGCTTTCTGGCATTGATTGCATGATATGAAATCTAGTATAATTAAGAGTTTTTGGTTTGATTAGCATATAAATCAATTTAGAAAAATATATGTATTTGAATATAAGATAAAGTTTTAAATTATTTGGCAATTGTAAACTAAACTTTTTTTGTAAATTTTTATTTTCTAAAATTTCATTGAACTTTTTTGCAATAAGAAACAAGTTGCAAAAAATTAAGATTTATTTACCCCAATTGAAAATTATTAGGAATATAATCATAGAGGTTGAAGTATTTAAAATATTGAACCCAAAATATTTTATTAGGTAAATTCATGAATCCTGAGCATTCACTGTTAAAATATACTAATACTATTGATAGACTGGTAGAAGCCTAAAATCAAATATTTATTAAATATTTATATCCATATCTTTTCATGGCTTGGTAATTCATTTCTCTAGCATTAAATAATATTCCATTGTTTGCATGTACTATACTTTATTTGACCTTTCACCTATGGAAGAATATCTTGGTTGCTTCCAAGCTTTTGTCAGTTATGAATAAAACTACTATAGACATCTTTGTGGGTATAGTTTTCATCTTCTTTGGATAAATACCAAGAACTGCTACTGCTGAATCATCTGGCAAGAATATGTTTAGTTTTATAAGAAACTGCCAAGTTGTTTTCCATTCTTTATTCTCAATAGACATGGAAGAACATTCCTGTTGCTCCATATCCTCACCAACATTTAGTGTTCTGTTGTCAGTGTTCTGGATTCTGGGTATGTACTGGTGTCTCTTTTTTGTTTTAATTTACATTTTCCTGATGACATATGATGTGAAGCATCTTTTTATATGCTTATTTGCCATCTGTAATATTTTCTTTTGTGAGGTATCTGCTAAGGTCTTTGGCTCATCTTTAATCAGGTTTTTCCCCCATTGTTGAGTTTTAAGGGGTCTTTGTGTATTTTTGATTAACAGTCCTTTGCCAGATGTGTATTTTGTAAATTTTTTCTCATAGTCTGTGCTTTGCCTTTTCATTCTCTTGGCATTGTGTTTTACAGAGTAGACATTTTTAAATTCAGTGCTTGTGCTTTTGTAGCTAAAGTTATTGCCAAAACCAAGGTCATTTAAATTTTCTTCTATATTACCTTCTACATGTTTCATGTTTAGGTTTATAATCCAATCTGAGTTAATTTTTGTGAAGAGTGTATGATATCTGCATGGATTTATTTTATTTTATTATTTTATTTTATATTTTTACATTTAGCTTCACCATTACTCCAGAACCATTTGTTTAAAAGATTGTATTTTTCTCTCTTGTATTGCTTTTGCTTTTATATTAAATATAAAATATAATTGATAATATATATTCTGTTCCTTTAATCTAGTCTTTCTGTGGTATTACAATATCTTGCTTACAATGATCATTATGGTAAACTTTTTTTAAGATTTTATTTATTTATTTGACAGAGAGAGAGATCACAAATAGGCAGAGACAGACAGAGAGAGAGATGAGGAGAAGCAGGCTCCCTGCTGAGCAGAGAGCCCGATGCAGGACTCGATCCCAGGCCCCTGGGATTATGACCTGAGCCGAAGGCAGAGGCTTAACCCACTGAGCCACCCAGGTGCCCCATCGTTATGGTAAACTTTGAAGTCAGTCCTCAGACTTTGTTCTCCTTCAACACTATGTTGACTATTGTGAGTCTTTGCCTCTCCATATAAACTTTAAAATAAGTTTGTTAATATTAAAAAAAAAAAGAACTTGCTGGAATGCATTAATTGTATAGATAAACTTGGAAACCAGTGACCTCTTGAGCTTAGCAGGAGATAGACCATGGACATCAGTTGTCACAGTGGTGCCTCTGGCAGAACCTATTGCAAATCCCTAGGCAAAATGAGACCTCAAGGATCTGAGAGAATGTCTAAGAAGTACTTGATACATCCCTTGGGTATGGTTTATTGAAGTGTCCACCTATCTGAAAGCTGGGGAATCTAGATAAGGGAGGGAAAATTAGTTATGATAAAACATATCAATAAACATCAATAAATTTTGTAAGACTAATTGTCATGGCTCATGTACAATATGACCAACAGAGGGACCATCAGAAGGAAAGCATCAGTTATGTTTATTGTGATTTTTTTTTTTTCAAAATAAAGCAATGTGAGGGGAAGATACAATGAGAAAATTACCATTTTTAAAGTGGTAAACTTCTTACAGAATGGAATAGGTTTTATATTCTAAGAAGTATATTGAAAAGTAAAACATTAAAAAATAAAATTTTAATTTAAAAAATTATGTAATTTTAAAAAAAGGTTAAAAATAGCAGAACCATTTTTCTTATAACTGTAAAATACATTGTATATATATCTATCAAAAATAACTTGTCATGGGGGTGCCTGGGTGGCTCAGTGAGTTAAAGCCTCTGCCTTCGGCTCAGGTCATGATCCCAGGATCCTGGGATTGAGTCCCACATTGGGCTTTCAGCTCAGCAGGGAGCCTGCTTCCTCCTCTCTCTCTGCCTGACTCTCTGCCTACTTGTGATCTCTGTCAAATAAATAAATAAAATCTTTTATTAAAAAAATAAAAATAATAATAATTTGTCATGTCTGGAATCAAGAGCATATGGAAAAAAATAATATCCAAGGACAATACTTCTGCTATGTTTTGTGCCTTGTTAATATTTTTAAACAGTCAGGCAACTTTTAGCTTTATTGAAATACCTGCTAAGATACCAGCTGTGCCTTTTGGAGCCCTATGACTATAAAAATTAATTGCAAATATTCAAAATGTTTACTATGGTGTCACTATTTAGGGCCACCACCAAGTATGTTTCAGAAGTAAGCATAACTGTTACTCTTCCGTAAGAAAAAAAGGGCATGTTTTCAGGAGTTCCATCTGCTGTACCAGGAGGTGAATCAGGTAATGATTTTTGTCTATAAAATAACTCACTTTTCAATCTAACATTCCTCATTCCACATTATAATAATAAAAACTAGGAGGAGACTAAAACAAACAAACAACTACAACAACCAGCTTTTCCTTCAGTGGAAAAGTAAATATAACCTTATGAGTAGCCTGAAATTTATTTTTAAGATAAACGATTTTGTTAGAAAACCATGTATTTTATATTACTAGGAAATAACAGGTGAAGTTTTATTAACTTCTAAAAAGTCTAGTTACTTTTATTTATCTATTAACTCATCTCTTTATGAAGTAGAACATGATCACACCTATTGTATCTACCCAAGTTTGTATGCTTTGGTTATTTTATGTTTGCTATTTCCTTGCTTAATTTTTTTTTAAGATTTTATTTATTTGACAGAGAGAGAGAGAACTCACAAGTAGGCAGAGAGGCAGGCAGAGAGAGAGAGGGGAGAAAGCAGGTTTCCTGCGGAGCAGAGAGCCCGATGCGGGGCTCTATCCCAGGACCCTGGGATCATGACCTGAGCCGAAGGCAGAGGCTTTAACCCACTGAGCCACCCAGGTGCCCCTCCTTGCTTAATTTTTACAATATTTGATACATAATAGTATCTTTAAGTCCATCTATGGTTTAACAGAATTTGTTTGAACTTCATAAAAATGTACCATACTTTTTGCACTGTCCTTGTTTTACTTCTCTATTAACTTTCCAAGATTTATTCACTTTAGAGTGTGTAGCTATCATTTATTTTTATTCCTCCATAATGCTATGTTTACAAATTTGTATTTATCTGTACTTTTAAAAATATCTTAATTATATACCATTTCTCATCTCACGTAACACTCATGTTACTTCTGCACTTATCAGATATTATGTAACTGAAAACCACAACTCAGCAACAATATAACACCATTTTTCAAAATTAAGTGGCTTACCAGAATTCTTTAATTCTATTCTTTATTTGTATTAGATGACCCTTTATTCTGGTATTTGGCATTGTTCATATGGAGGAAAGCTTATAAGTTGATATTCCATAAATAGAAGGATTTATTATGATTGATTAATTATTTTCATTTAGAATGCATAGAATATGGTTGATTTAATATTTCTATCTTACTCTCTGCCTGGAACATAGTGCTATCTATGTAATAGCCACTAAAATATTAAGTTAATTACCTAGACTTTAAACTGCATATTAATAGGAATAACATACAGAACTCTTCTCAGATTGGAACACCTGGGTGGCTCAGTCAGTTAATCACCTGAGCCTTTAGCTCGGGTCATGATCTTAGGGTCCTGGGACTGGGTTCTGTAACAGATTCCCTGCTTAGCCAGGAGTTTGCTTCTCCCTCACCCTGCTGCTCACCCTGCTTGTGCTCTCTCTCACTCTATCTCTTACAAATAAATAAAATTAAAAAAATAAATTCTTCTCAGATAGCTAATATAGAATATAGTTTTTGTATTCATCAAAGGGAAAGTGCCATATAATAATGAAATTCAGACTACTTCAAATTTATTTTTAACTAGTAAGAAAGTACTGGAAACAAGCCAATAATGTCTTCAATGAATTAAAGAAATAGATTGATTTTCATTATCTTAATGTTTCTAAAATAAATTGCAAGATTTTTATACTAGATATCAGTGTAAATATTCATTATCCAAGGATATTCTAAAAATAAACCTGAGAAAACTACTTGACATAAATGATGACAAAAACGAGTTTGACAAAGTCAGTTTGGGTAAAAGTTACAACAGCTACCACCTGAAACTCTTGTTCTATAATTTAATTATTTTAATTTACAAAAATACAAAAATAATATATCAGAGGAAGTATATTGATAGCTTTGAAGGTATGTTCTGGTTGTGCACTGTTTACTATTTAAAGGGGAATCAAATATGTGATGCTTATGGTGTGACTATTAAAATTCAACAAGTTCAGAAGTACACGAGGAATAAAATAAAGACAAAAGATGACCCTTACTTATCCTAAAGATAGACAATGGCATATATGTGCTAGTTGGGGAGAGAATCCAGTCAGTAGATGGAGGATGTGGTAGTGGGAAAAAAAAAAGACACAACGTTTTGGTTGAAACCTTAGCACTATATTTAACAAAGTGAAATTGTGTGTTAATAGCCTTGAATAAAATCCAAAAAAATTTTTTAATTTATTGAAGATTTTTTAGGAAAAACTTGAAAAATACAACTTGATAAGGATTCCAATAAAAGATTCATAGGCAATACAAGTTTCAGAATTTTCAGTATATTTTCCCTAAAAAGCCATTTGATTTAAATTAAAAAGAATTCTATTTACCTGCCACTTAAATAAGAGGAAATTATTTGGTTTTGTAATAAGTCAATAAAATAAATTAACATATCTTTAGAAAACAGACATGCACACTAATTTAAAAATAATAGAGCTTAATCTGTTCAGCAAACATTTGTAAAATTTCTTGCCATCAGCTAGCTCTGCAGTTCTGCTAGGTGAGTAAGGCCATGTATGTTACTGCTCAGAGTACTGACGCAAAGCAATTGTCCCCTTCACATCCATTTTTTGCTGTTGATAAGTCATGCTATGTTGTTTAGAGATACATAGATGGCCCTACATGAAGGCCTTTTTTTGTGTGTATATGGGTGACTGTGATTTAACTTTCAAATAAGATGGCTCCTGATTTACAATGATTCAGTTTATGATATATTTTGCAATGATGTGAAAGTGAAAGTGATTCAGTAGAAACTGTACTTTGAATTTTGAATTTGGGTCTTTTTATGGGCCAGTGACATGTGGTATGGTGCCGTCTTGTGATGCTGGGCAGGGGCAGTGAGCCACAGCTCCCAGTCAGCTAGAAGATTACAGGGGTGAACACCTGATATACTTACAACCATTCTATATATAACCATTCTTCTTTTTTTTAGTGTAATATTTAATAAATTGCATGTGATATTTGATACTTTGTTATAAAATAGGCTTTGCTTAAGATGATTTTGTCCAAATGCAGGCAAATGTAAGTGTTCTGAGTATGTTTAAATAAGGTTAAGGTAAGCTATGGTATTTGATAGTTTAGGGGTATTAAATGCATTTTCAATTTTTTATGTGTTTCTCTGTACATAGCCCCCTTGTAAGCTGAGGAACATCTCTATATGTATATGTAGCCTTGGTATGGCTTACATATTATTGGCATGAAACATCTAGAACAGTACGTGTGCCATATAATTGTCTACAACATCAAAAAATTTTCTTGAAAACTTGTGCCAAAGCGGTTATATCTTTAAGGATCCTTATTTCAAAAGGATTCTCGCAAACGTAAGATTTTTCAGAAGTTAAGTGAAAATCTGACCAAACTAAACATTTTTCCATTTTCCTTAGTGAGCAAAGATAGCTAAAATCTATCTGCCATTTTCAACACTGTACTCAACGATTGTAATTCTAATTTAAGAACAGATTATTTATATCAAAACCACATGTTGGCCTAATCTTATACAATATTCATAAATCTCACTCAGAGCCTTGGATACTTTTATTTGTTGAGTCTATATGGTACTACGGACATTCATCTTTTTTGACCTCATAGCTTCATGTATGACTATACTTTTGAAAATATATGCATCATAGTTCCATTGTAAAATGTCTGGGTTATAAAATGTGCTATGCTATCAAAATGGTAATAAGAACATACAAATGACCTGATGAAATGAACTGGACCAGATTGCCAGGTATCACATTTCATACCAGAAAGATTCAGTGGTAAGTTTTAAAATGGCCAGCTATACTTGGACTGAATTATAACTCATTTAACTTCTTTCTTTGTGTACAGTATTATACATTAGTCAGTATTATAGTAAATAAGTACTTTGGACAGATGTAAATATGCTGTAATAAAAAAATGTTTTTCTTCTTTCTTTTAGTCCTTTTAACTTGTAAAACTAGCCACAAATACCATGCCTCCCCCAAAATAATTTGCAATCCAAATTTATCTCTAAATGAATTTATTGAACAGAAAAAAATATATATATATTTACAGTAGACATGTTCAAAAATAGTTACACAACAGCAGGGCCCTAAATGTAAGCAGTATAGTTGTTTTGTTTTGTTTTGTTTTTTTCTTTAAAAAAAAAAAAGAGGTTATGTGAAATATTGGAATTTTATTTCCAGGCCTTAGTATTTCAAGACAGTTAACTACACTTACAGTGTCAACAGCCTCTTGTTGGCAGTATGATTTTATTGGCTCCATGGAATAACAGCAAGAATTTACTGTTGCTTCTTTCTTTTATGACACACACAGAAAAAAAAAATTGACACATTTACTCAAGACCAACCAGAATCATTTTAACCTATCAAAATTGATGGGAGGCCTTCACTGCCAAAGTCACTGCTGGGTTTTCACAATCCATTGCAGACAATCTGCTACTCCCATTATGATAAAGGAGAGAAGAGTCATAATCAGGGAAGAAAGCTATATTAATACTTGTAATTATCATTGAATTGTTTAGCCTGCTATAGGATTATTATTATTAGTGCCATTTGATAATTTTCTCTCATTTTATTAAACACAACTGTGAGTAATTACCCTACCTAATATTGGCTGACTAGCTAGCAAACATTCATGAAAATATCCATTAGCCACACATATAAAATGCTGCATTATGATGCTGTTGAATCAGAACATACCACTACCTGATCCTGTAGCTCTTTGAGGATTTGCAAATCAATTAATTATATGTTTCTTGGATTCTTCCCATACAATTAGAAAATTTATAATAGAGTCCATGAACATTATTAGTTTTACCATTTTAAACCAGCAATCACACTTTGATTTTTACAACAAAAGCAGAAATATAAACACACACATTTGGATCAGTTTTCTGTTAGTCTGTCCAGACTTCAAAATCCTATTCCTCAAGATAATGCACACCAAAGTTCTGGATTAAACAAGAAATTATATGGCACCTGAACACTTGGTTTAATATTCTCAAAAGGACTATGCAACTTATTTCTTACATTATGACATTGTTTTACAAAGATCCACACTTTTATAATGTTAATACTTTTAATAATCAATAAAGTCAATTAATCATGATTAAAAATCAAACATAAAAATTTCTACTTTTTGCTTTTGCCCCCTCCATTTGGAACTTATTTATAGTCTGATAATTCAAAGGTCCCTATGTTTATGAAAATCTGGACAGAAATAGCTCTAAGATCCCATTCAGAACTTGATATTAATCTAAGTCTTTTGGCTCCATTTATCCTGAGAGCAAAGAGTAGGACAAAGGATTTGAGTACTGTTAGTTTATCTGGGAGATTATCCAAGGTAGAAAAGAATGGGAAATGGAGACAGTGAAGAAGCAACTTTGTCAAAAAGGTACATTGTTGATATAATTGTTGTGGATAGAAAATTAAGGCTTGCTTTTACTGAAATTTCCTGAGAAACTTCTTTAATTTGTCCTCATGAAGACCTGAAAACTGACAATTTTATCTATGGTTCTTATTTCCACTTCACTGAGTGCTGTCCTCAGAGGACATTAACTCTCCTACACTTTTGGGTTGTGTTGGAGACATTCTAAAATGAGAGATAGAACATGAGATGCAATCAGTGTTAAGTAACTGTAATTTCCCATGGAACTATCCACCACAGGTGTGGCTATAATTAGGTGTTGGGCTTTGATATCAGAGGTATTTGAGGCAGTATCATTTTAGGTTAATCACTATATCTGAAATTTCCAAAAACTTCAACTGATGGAACTTTGATTATAAATCTATAAATATAACAATAAATCTACTGTATTCACATTATTTTCATAGAAATTCACAGACAAAGCATCAATTGATTAATATTTAATTGTTACAAAATACTGAACTGAAAGAATTTGGTCATATAACAACGTGTAAGAAGTAGAACTTAGGTTTAGGTTAGAACTCAGGATGCATTTGAGACTGAGTTAAGAAATTGAATGGAGGGATGCCTGGGTGGCTCAGTGGGTTAAGCCGCTGTTTTTGGCTCAGGTCATGATCCCAGGGTCCTGGGATCAAGCCCCAAATCAGGCTCTCTGCTCAGCAGGGAGCCTGCTTCCTCCTCTTTCTCTGCCTGCCTCTCTGCTTGCTTGTCATCTCTCTCTGTCAAATAAATAAATAAAATCTTAAAAAAAAAAGAAATTGAATGGATGTCTGACTATCTTATAGGTTTGCTAAAAATCAGTGACTTTGTGTTTACATGTGGCTATGCAGGAATTTTTAACTTTCTCTAAGAAGTTATTAGATTTGATTATATAATGGCAGTAAAGGATGGGGAAAAACAAAGTACAAACCCCATAAAGACAAAGACACAGAGGATGAGAAAAGAGTAATAGATAAGAAGAATCAATGCATTTGAGGAAAATGGGAATTGAAATACACAATGATTGTTAATTTTTTTTAGATGTAGAAAACAAAACTAGCTTGCAAGAAGGAAATAACAGAAGGCATGCTGTGATGTGATACAGAATCCTGGAAAAGGCAGGAACGTGGAATAAAGGAGTAGGGAGAGCATATCAGGTAATTTGGATAGGAAGGAGTTAGGAGATAATTGCTTGATAAATTTTTTATGGCCCACTTAAATGCACAGATTTCTCTTCTTTAGTTTATATGGAGAACAGGGTGTCCTTTCTCTTCCCTTTCAGAGTACCAGAGGTGTACTCTTTCAGACTGAAAACCTGAAAAGCTCAGGACTCAATTGCTTAAGCACAGCTGAGAGGACATATTTCAATTAAGATTTACATTTTGCTGTAGGTAGTAGACTGTCAAAAGTGGTTTAACCATATTTTTTCATTTAACAAGAAGACTACAGAGAGTGTTTTCTGGTGTTGGTTCAGAGTCTTAAGAAAGTCAAGTGAACTATCTTAGAGGTTTTCATGGCTTTTTATTCACAGTTGCAAAAATTGCTGTTGGAGTTCTCACTATTAAGACCACATTTCTGGGGCGCCTGGGTGGCTCAGTGGTTAAGCCGCTGCCTTCGGCTCAGGTCATGATCTCAGATTCCTGGGATTGAGCCCCGCATTGGGCTCTCTGCTCAGCAGGGAGCCTGCTTCCTCCTCTCTCTGCCTGCCTCTCTGCCTACTTGCGATCTCTGTCTGTCAAATAAATAAATAAAATCTTAAAAAAAAAAAAAAAAAAGCTGCATGCTTAAAAAAAAAAAAAAAAAAAAAAAAAGACCACATTTCTGGCAGAAAGATAGAGGTAAAAGAGAATGATATCTTGTATGACTGATACTTTGTCATATGGTTACAATGTAACTAGAAAAGAGACAATAAAATATTTGATGTTGTTTTAAGTTTCCTTGTTGTCAATCCCTCAGTGCTTTCTGATATTAAAGGAAAAAGTAGATGGATATTGACCTGGCAACTATCAACACCTGTCAGTCTCTCATGGATAACCAATATCTCTATAATCTCTTCTTCCCAGTAAAAAAAAAAAAATATTCATAACCCACACTGTGCCATCTCAAGTGACTGCACCAAGATAAAATTACAGTGATTTTCAGTCGTTCCAAATGGACAGAATACCCTTCCTTATGATATCATGTCTTATAAGATAGATAATTGGCTTGGTACCAATATACCCAGATGTGACTGTGGAAGAGACAGGAAAAAAATAATAATATTTATATATTCCTTGGGTTGACCCTGTTTACACAGATGCATTACTATTAGAAAAGGCTGGTTTGGGACATTGGAATGAATTTACTTAATGGGTCTGTATGTAATTGGGTTGGAGGAAATTTTTAATTTCTACAAATATTATTAGAATTCTATCTTATTCTCTTTTGTTAATTTTCACATGTTAACAAAGCCAACGTTTTTGTCTAGCAGACAAGATCTTAAATCCTAACAAAACTCAATTTTTCCTTTTTTTTTTTAAGTTTGAGAGCCTCATGTTCTCTCATGCTGCTTTCAATATAACTCAAAAAAAAAAAAAAGGAGCTAAATGGGGCAGTAAGACCAGACTTCTTATTTTATTTTATTTATCTTATTTTTAATTAAAAAATTAAAGATTGTATCTATTTATTTGAGAGAGAGAGAGCATGAGTGGGGCAGGGGGAGGTAGCTGCAGAGAGAGACTGAGAAGTATACTCCCTAATGAGCAGGAAGCCTGATATGAGGCTCGATCCCAGGATCCTGACTGAGATCATGACCAGAGACAAAGGCAGATACATGTGCAAAATACCTTTTTTCTGGGAAACAATACTTTACAAGAGATGTTTGAAAAAGTACTGGGGAATAAACTTTAATTGGAGATACAAAAATTTAATTGACTTTTGTCAAGCTACAGGGATCCAAATGATGGGAATCCCAGCCCATTTAGGTTGTGAAACACAGAGTATTCTTCTCTGTAATATTTTATTTTCTTCCATGTCTACTAACTCCAGTCCAAGTTCACTGATCTCTTTTTATATACTGCAAAACATGGCAAAGAATACCAAACAAGTGCCCAATATTCTACATTTATTATATCATTTCTAACATATAGAAGTGTGTTATCAAGGCTGGTTCTGTGAACGAACATAGTTATACTAAAGTGTGTTTTGTTCTCCAATAAATTAAATGCATGATTATCACACAATTATAAAATACTTGTGTCAAGAATTTTTATTCAAAAATTAATAAGAGAAGCAGATATTAAAACTAGTTACATGGTAATTTGGGATATAAGCAGAGTTGTGCAGCAGAAGTGCTCTGGGCCCATAATTTGGGTTATAGAATTTATGTTTCCTAATGAAAAATCATTAACTTGCATTATTTTTAACAAGAATCTTGTGCATTACCATCAGTTTTCTACATTATAACCTCTTGATCTACAGTTTGTAAATAACTTTGTCAATAGCAAGCTAATAAATGGTGTGACTCCAATGGATTGAGATAATCTCCAGAGTTTCTGCTGCATAATGCCCAGGACTCCATTGAAAGGACACCTAAGAATTTATTTTGCCCAAAAATTTGATCATTTTTTTCACTGTCCTTACCTATTTGAAAACCTAGTCCTTTTGCTTCACCTTTCAGTCTACGGACAACCCTGTATCTGACTGACTTGTTAATTCTGGGAATGTTTTGCAGATTAATTTGCTTGGGAGAGGTGGTTCCTCTAATTGATGTCTAAGAACCCTAATTAGTTAAGAAAACATTTTTTAACATTTTCATTGCTATTTATTATTATTATTATTATTGCTAATATCTCTATTATAAATAATTCACAAGGGCATCTTTCTGACAAAAGACAAAGAGCTGGCTACTAGTAGAAAAAGTACATTTGACTCTGTCAGTGAAAATGGTAAAGGGATTTGAGAAAATAAGGCAAAGCACTGGAATTATGTGTTAAATCTTTAAATATTATAGATACATTTACTTAATTTCTAATACTGTTGTTGCTTATAATTAAATAAGATGTTGCCCATGAACCATGCATTACAGCAAATATATTGTTTATACAGATTAAATTTTCATCAAAAGGGACGCCTGGGTGGTTCAGTTGGTTAAGCAGCTGCCTTCGGCTCAGGTCATGATCCCAGAGTCCTGGGATCGAGTGCCACATCGGGCTCCTTGCTCGGCCGGGAGCCTGCTTCTCCCTCTGCCTCTGCCTGCCACTCTGTCTGCCTGTGCTTGCTTTCTCGCCCTCTCTCTCTGATAAATAAATAAAATCTTAAAATAAATAAATAAATATATAAATAAATATATAAATAAATTTTCATCAAAAAATTGTAAGTGTAATTTTATTGTAAGATCATGATCAGCATTTTGCAGATGAGAAAAGTGAAATTTAGAAAAGTATGTCTCTTCAAATCCCTCATACAATATCTGGCCTAAATAGAAGGATATACTATCACAATTGAGGAAGATAATTGAGATTACTTAAAATGATAAACTTTACTTTTTAGGGTTTTTTAAAAGTTTGCCACAGATTCAGATTCTTTTAAAATATATATCTATTTTGTGTAAAAAGAATGCACTGAGAAGTAAAAAGAAAGTGATATATCAGTGCTACCAACTAATGGCTATAATATCATCACCTTATTTATGAACAATGAAACAGCGTGCAATATTTAAATAAATTTAAATAAATTCCTATTTATTTTATATATTTATAAATTTAAATAAATTCTTATTTATTTATTATTAAAGAAATTCCTCTAACAAACAGTATGTTTTGAAGGTTGCTAGCAGAAAAGTGTTGTAATACATGGAAGTAATCAGAAAATATGATCTAAAATTCTGCTATCAAGGGCGCCTGGGTGGCTCAGTGGGTTAAAATTCTGCTTTCAAGAAGCTATAACAGTAAGTACTGAGCGTTAGCTATTATATGCTATGAATGAATAACTGAAATCTACATTTGAAACTAATGGTACATTATATGTTAACTAATTGAATTTTTAAAAGTTAATAAAAAATAGCACTATTTTATAAAACAATATTCTCAACAGGCTCTTTTGCTTTAAAATACTCACTTTGTAATGAGTCATTACTTTTGTCTAGCCAATTCTTACATCACTGTTTATCCCTTCCCTGCTTTATCTCTTCCCAGTATCAATAAAGGCTCACTTGGGTTACCTAGAAGCCATGAGAAAGCTTGTAATAGATCTGGCTGGTTTTCACCAGCAATTTGACCACCATGAGCACAGGGAAGTCTATTGATAAAGGTTTTATTGCAATAAATTGCAAATACATGGATGATTTTGAATTCTCTTTCTTGAGGTCTTGTTTCATGATAATAAATTTAGGGTGGCTTATTGGAATGGATGTTATTAACATATTTTCATAGTTCTAAGTACATGGAATTGTAAAATAGATTAATGAATGTGGCATTACTGACAACTGTCCTCATTTTGAAATCAAATTACAGTATACTGAGCTGAGGAGGCAAAGCAGATTTGAGATTATGAGTGAAATAATTTAAAAAAGTCTTAGGGGTATGATCAGACTATTGGGTAATTCAGTAGAAAAATGTCAACTGATTAAGATTCCGTGTTCTCTGATTTCAGAGAAAAGTTAAGATGAATAAGTAACATGAGAAGACTAGGAAGCCAAACATAAGTGATAATTTTGTGCTAGGGTGTGTATACATCTGTTTATCTTCTTGCTTTACCACTAAGGTTGCTCCTAGAGGAGAGTTTAAATATGTGTTGGAGCTAATATCTGTGTATTACAGAAGAAACCACATCCTACAGCTCTCCCTGAAACACCTCTTATGATTTCAACGTAATTTGGTTTTTGCATTTTTAGAAAGAACAAAATACTTTGCACACTCATCTACTTTATTATTTCTACAAGTTACCACCACAAGTGAGTCAGCTGACTCCACATTTTAACACAGTGACAGTCACAGAGAAATGGAGGAATGAGTAGAGTTATCAATATTTATGCTTTTAAGAAGTATGACAGGATAGCAGCTATTTCCAGGAACCAAAACATGGGTCAGGCAGCTGTGCAGAAAAAGTGATGGAATAAATGACTCATTTCAGAGGAGTTCTACAACATATTAGTTCTATAACGTATCTTCAGCACCCAATTACCCGCTTTGATCTAAAGATAAGGATTTACAGTTAAGGTCCCATTTATGATTTGACTGGTAGGGTCTGAATCATTTTTACTATTGTTTTGACTATTACTTGAAACCTATAGTAGTACTTGAGATATGTGTTGTGTATTCTGTGAACATGTGCTATTTTTAGATTAGATAATTCCTGTCTCGAACCCCTGTTAATTTGTTTGTTTTTGTTTATTTGTTAGTGGTTTCAGTAAATGGATATATCTGAAAAATTGCAAAGCCACTATTAAAATAAGTTATTATTATATAATTATATATGTGGAATTGCACATTCCTCCTTTGAATCCGACAGAGTTTCACCATATCCTTAACAATTTGGGAAAAACATGCTATTATTTTTCTTTATAAAATTTCTCCTGTTAGGCTGTAATGGTTGTCATCAGCAGTAACTCCTCTGAAGGCTTTGTCAAAAGAGTTGAAAAAATTGGAAAGGTGTGAATGAAGCTGTTTGCTGAATATAAAGAAAAGAGCATTGAAGTACAATTCACACTCTTACTTCTCCTTCTATGCTTTCAGATGTTTGACATTTGAAAATTTTGCTTCTAGAAGAGATGCCCTATATAATTCTTACTTTAAGGAACAAGTTGGTTTTATAATTTTTTTATTATTCTACCATTCAAGTATTTCCATTTAAATTAAATTCAATATCATTTAAAAAATAATCAAAAGTGCAGCCAGTATTCAATTCCTGGGCTAAATAATTTTAGAAAGCTTTGTGTTATTGAACCTACAGGGTTTTTATGTAATTTTAACTCTTTCTTTCTGTGATTTTTCCCATTAGTCACATAAGTGACTGCAATATAACAGACATTGAGGATAAAGAAGGACTGAGTAGAACAATCCTTGGCCTCATGAAGTTGAGAATCTAGCAAGGGAGTCAAACAATTCAATCATTCAGAGACAATTTATTGAGTGCCTGGCCTAAGATGAGCACAACAAAACCCCAGCCCAGAGGAATTATTTTAATGGGAGAAATAGATAATAGGTAAGCCAACTTAAAAAAAAAAATCGTACTGGTTTTTCTTTAATAGTGATGCATATTTGAACTAAATAAGCCCATTTTTAAAAGAGCAGTGATTGAGAAGAGGTTTTTTAACTGAGTGGTCTGAAAAGGCCTCCCTGAAAAAGTCTGTTTTGAACAGATTTCTGAATAATATCAGCTATGAAGCTGCGTAAAGATCTCAGGGATGGGTGATTTTTCCAGTCAAAAAACTGTAAAGGCTCCATAGTCACAATACAGCTGTAAGTATCTCTAATAAAGTAACTTCTGACAAAGAATGAGAAGAAATAACTAACCCAGGTTTGAAAGAAAAGGGACAGACTTTCTATGGAATTAATATTTAATTAAAGCTCTAAAGGACAAAAATACAATAGAGCAAAATTCTGGTGACGCTGATATACCTAATGAAAGATCATAAACAAGGTGTGGGTAGCAAAGAGTGTGTGGGAATGTTGGTAAGAACAGTGGGGAAGAATCATCCCTGAACATGTTCTTAAATGAAGCAATTCTTGTGTTGTTTTAAAGGGTAAATTGGAGTTTGCCTAGGTGATTAGAGAAGGATGCCTCGGTTTATGGAAGTTCAAAGACATAAAGATGTGATAAACTACTGCAGATATTTTCATGTATATTTGTTGTTGCTATTAGTAATGGTGATCTAAAAACTCCTATTTATGGACAACTAAAAATCCAGACAAAATAGCTTTTAAAGTTAAAAATATCAGAATGATTATAAAAATAAGTGAGGGATTACTGGGCCAAAATACGAAATACAATGAGAGCCTAGAGATATATGCCCTGAAGCCATTTTAGCTATGAGAGCATCTGAAACTGCTAAAACACACTGAGCTGTGTTTTTAATAGACTCTTGATACTAGAGAAACAAAATTCAAAATCCAGCAGCAATCAAATTTGAAGACTTTGGTACAACCCAAATTTAAGTTGAGATCCCCAAAGCACAAAGAGAAGCAGAAATAAGACTATAGCCTACCTTGCCTTCTGTGTAAACTGAGAAAGTCAATCACTGAATTTGGAGTATGATTGTCTTGTAGAGTCTCAGATATAAGAGAAAACCCTGCCAAGGAGGACCATACCATTATTATAGCTCTTAATTATCCCTACTCAATAAGAGTTTCAAATATAATGTCTTGAACATAGCAAAATGTAACAAAGTACACAAAGAAAAACCATTAACAAGATTTGATAGACAAAATGGGATTAACTATGATATTAAAATGATCAATAAAGATTGTAAAATGGCTTGATTACTCTGCTCAAAGAAATGAGAGGGGCAGCAAATTGAACAAAAAACTGATATGATATTGAGAAAGATAAAAATGATGAGAAAGATTTTATAAATGAACCAAATGGATACTCTAAAACTTTAAAGATATGACAGCTAATTTAAGATACCACAGGGGTGCCTGGGTGGCTCACTTAATTAAACCTCCAATTCTTTTTCCTTTTTTTTTAACACCTTAATTTTATTTTATTTCTTTCATTTTGGCTCAGGTCATGATGTCAGGGTTGTGAAATAGAGCCCAGAGTTGGGCTCTGTGCTGAGCCTGGAGCCTGCTTAAGATTCTTTTCCCTTCTTTTTCTATCCCTCCCTGCGCTCTCACTCGCTTGCTCTCTCTTGCTTGCAAATAGATAGATAGATAGATAGATAGATAGATAATAGACAAAGCAAAATAAAAGCAGATTATGAAAATAAATATAAATATTTTGAAATGAAAACAAGTTCAAAATAAAATAGAGAAGACCTACACAGCTAAAAGTTCATTCAGAAAATCTACTATTAAAGAAGTCAGTATGACACAATGTTAAGATATCAAAAGATTTGAGCATGTACTTTACAGAAAGGGTAATCCAAACGGCCACTCATATATAAAAACTGTTTATCTTTATTATGAATCTGGAATTAAATTAAATTAAAAATAAATTAAAACCTAGAATGGCATACTATTACACACTTACCATATTGGGCAACAGTAAAAATGTCTTGCAAGAATGTGAAAGAATGACAGTGCCGATAATAAAACCATTTGAGGTAAGTTGGGCAATATTTAGAAAACTTAAAAATAAAAAACAAAATTTGGTCCATTCCTAGAAATACAACATGGAACTAAATGAATATTTTCACCAGGATATGCAAACAGATGATTATAGTCATTTCATTCATAACGGCAGATCAGTAGTGGTATATTTGCACAATGTTACATTAAATAAAAGAGAATATTAACAAACTGGGAGGAGGGGCTAGGTTGTTATCATAAGCAGATCTTCTATGGTGCTGATTATGTTCTATTTCAAAAAATCTTTAAATTAAAAAAGTTTTCAAATTTATATCTAGATAGATAGGTAGATAGATGATAGATAGATAGATGATAGATAGACAGGTATCCCAGAAGCTGCAATGCTAGGCTAAGACCAGGCTTTAAAGGGCTTTTATATACTCTACTAAATACTTTAAATCATTCATTATATCATAGCTCAGTGTTCAAATCTCCATTTGTTTCCTCAGTTTCCTAATATTTATCTTAAGGTGACCTGATCTAGACTTCTGATCACCTTTGTCTAAATATTTCTTTTTTTTTTTTAATTTTTTATTTTTTATAAACATATATTTTTATCCCCAGGGGTACAGGTCTGTGAATCACCAGGTTTACACACTTCACAGCACTCACCAAAGCACATACCCTCCCCAATGTCCATAATCCCACATGTCTAAATATTTCTATTTTAACAAAGTCCTTTTTAACACTCAGAGACTAAAACTTAGAAAAATACTCTGATTGTTATCTCACTAGAGTGGAAAATATATAGTTACCTATTAACTAATGATATCCATGTCTACATTAGATCCATGACATTTTTTAATTCTTGGGAGCTTTTGGTTAAATGAATTTTTTAAGCTTCCTTTAAATGAAGCTTTAAGCCATCACCACATGAATAAAATTAAAGAACTAAATGAAAACAAGCCAAGTATTTACAGAGTAATAGAATGTGCAGTGGAAAGAGTACAATTCTGAAATCATAAAGCCTAAATTAGTGTGATGCATCTTTACTAGCCATGTAATCATAAACCAGTTATCTAAATGTGTTAGCCTCAGTTTTTTCACCCATGAAATGGTGATGATAATACTTATTATGCAGAGTTGTTGTGTGGATGTAATGAAGCATGGAGCATGAGAGTCTCATATTCCATGCTAAAATGATAGCTATTTTTATACTTATAATAATTCTAATAATAGTAATTAAGTTGTTCAAAATGGTAATATTCATTTATATTGAGGCATTGTATTGACTATTCATAGACACATTTACCAAAATAAACTTCATTTTACTTTACCCCCTCTGAGGATATATATTCCCTAATTCAATATGAATCTCATTATGAATAATAATTATCATAATAAATATGCTGATTTTTCTTCTATTTATTTTTAGGGAAGTATCCTTTACTGTTCAACATAAAGAAACTTAAGCAAGTCTGTCTTATTCAAAATTTGCATGCTGCTTTCTTATGAAACTAGATTATAGAGTTGTATGAAATAAATTCATGCAGTAAAGACATTTATGTTTGGAAAACTGGGTGGTCAGTTTAGTATTTCAAAAGAAGATTTTAAATTTAAACCTTAAAACTGAGCTCTTTCAGCCTTATTCATAGACCATACTTCATGCTTCATAAGTATTCCTTCATTGTAAACAAAGTAATAGTTTTTGTCACAGCGTATATAACTAAAATGGATTTTATATTCTATTATTTCAGAGTTAGTTGCAGATTCTACTTCCTTACTTCCTTTTTTGAAAAATAGATTAATTCTACAAAAAGTTTTTTCGAGCTTTATTGAAAAATAATCAACATATTATAATTTGTAAATTTAAGAAATGATTTCTTATAACATTGCAAACTTTTAACATTGTGTAAATTTTGTACAATTTGATAAATCGGTATACATCTGTATTGCAATATAACCTACATAAAAATGTTAATACATCTACTATCTCATATAGTTGCCACTGTTTTTTATGCATGTATCATAAGGAATTTTAAGATCTACTCTCTTAGTAACTTTTATGTATATAGTACAGTAGAGATAAACT
Organism: Mustela nivalis; assembly: GCF_964662115.1. Classification (NCBI taxonomy): domain Eukaryota; kingdom Metazoa; phylum Chordata; class Mammalia; order Carnivora; family Mustelidae; genus Mustela; species Mustela nivalis. The sequence continues at coordinate 41,393,512 of NC_139023.1, read as the reverse complement.
TCAGAGGTCTTGTGGGTTTTGTTCCAGACCACCTCAATAAAGTGATTATCTCAATAAACTAAGTCAAATTATTATTATTATTATTTTGGTTTCCCAGTGCATATAAAAAATTATGTTTCCCAGGGCATATAAAAAATAAACACTATACTGTACAGTTCAAAAGCATTATGTCTTTAAAGAAAAACAATGTATATACCTTAACTAAACTAGTTCTGAGTTTTCAGTGGGTCATAATTACAGATCACAGATCACCATAACAAATACAATAATAATGAAAAAACTTGAAATATTGCACGAATTACCAACATGTGACAGAGAGACACAAAATGAACAAATGTTGTTAGAAAAATGGTGGCAGCAGACCTATTTTATACAAGATTGCTATAAACTTTCAACTTGTAAGAATGTGATATATGCAAAGTTTAATAAAGGGAAGCACAATAAAAAAGTATGTATATATTATTAACTATGATTATCATGCTTTACATTAGATCCCCAGAACTTTTTCATATTATAGTTGCAAGTTTGTACCCTTTGACCACCTTACTCCACCCCAGGTTCACCCCTTGTCAACCCAACTCTAAGTTTCCATTAGTTTGCCTTTTCTTCAGATTCTGTATATAAGGGATATCATAATAAATAAATTTAAAAAAATATAAAATCTTTGAAATATTTCACTTAGTATAATACCTTCAAGATCCATCCATGCTGTTGTAAATGGCAGTATTTCTTAATTTTTCCTGGTTAAGTAGTATTCCATAGTATATATTTACCATACTTATTTTATTCATTCATCCATTAATGGATACTGAAGTTATTTCCATCTCTTGCTTAGAGTTAATAATTTTATAATGAACAGAAGAGTGCAGATATGTCCTCGAATAGTGACTTTGTTTCCTTTAGGTATATACCTAGAAGTGGGATTACTGAATCATATGGTAATTTTACTTTTAATAATATGAATAATCTCCATACTGTTTTCCATACAAATTTATATTCCTATCACAGTGCATAAGTTCCCCATTTTCCCCAATATTTACCAAAATTTGTTAGTTTTAATTTTTTGGTAGTACATATTCTAATAGGTAGTAATATCTTGCTGTGTTTTTCAGAGGTAAACAACAACAACATAATGACTTTGCCCTGAGTTTTTACGTTGAGCACTTTTTAATGCTCCTGTTGGTCATTTATATAACTTTTTTGAAAAAAAAGTCTATTGAGATCCTTTTGCTATTTTTTAAATTATATATTTTTTTCTATTTGTATCTGTTGGTTATTAACCTTCTTTCAGATATAAGATTTGTAAGTATTTTCTTCCATTCTGTGGATTGTGTTTTCATTCTCTCTCTCTCTCTCTTTTTTTTTTTTTTTTTGGCAATGCAGAAACTTTAGTTTTATGTAATACCATTTATTTATTTTTGTTTTTTTTTGCTGTGTTTTTGGATTAGTATCCAAAAAACTATTGGCAAGACCAATGTCAAGGAGAATTTTTCCTATGTTTTCCTTTAGGAAATTTAGTTTTATGCATCACATTTAAGTCTTTAATCTATTTCAAGTTAAGATTTATGAGTGATATAAGTTTCCAGTTTCATACTGTTTTATGTGACTATTCAGTTTTAAATATCATTTATTGAACAGACTATCTTTACCCATTACATATGTTGGCCCCTGTCAAATATTAGGTGACTGTATGAAAGGATTTATTTCTGGACACTCAATTCTGTTCTACTTGTTTATTGGTCTGTTTTTATGCCAGTATACTTTATTGTTTTGACCATGAGGGCTTTGTAGTATAGTTCAAATCAAGAAGTGTAATTTCTCTTCTTCATTATTTCTCAGAACTGCTTTGATTTATTGTTGTCTTTTATGGGCTCATATAAATTTTAGGATTCTTTACTTACTTCTGTAAAAAAAATAATATTGGAATTTTTTAAAAAGATTATTTATTTATTTATTTGACAGAGAGAGATGACAAGCAGGCAGAGAGGCAGGCAGAGAGAGAAGAGGGAGCAGGCTCCCTGCTGAGCAGAGAGCCTGATGCGGGGCTCGATCCCAGGACCCTGGGATCATGACCCAAGCCGAAGGCAGCAGCTTAACCCACTGAGCTACCCAGGTCCCCCTAACATTGGATTTTTGATAGGAATTGAATTTACAGATGGTTTTCGGTAGTATGGACATTTTAACAAGGTTAATTCTTACCATTCATAAATATGGGCTATCTTTCCATTTGTGTCTCCTTCAATTTCTTTATCAATGTCATAGTTTATGGGCTACAGATCTTTCATCTTCTTAGTTAAATCTTTTCCTAAGTATTTTATTATTTTTGATGCTATTGTGAATTAGATTGTTTTCTTTATTTTTTCAGATAGTTCATCATTAGGGTGTTAAAATGCTCCTGTCTTGTGCTTACTTTGGCAGCACATATACTAAAATTGGAATGATGCAGAGAAGATTAGCGTGATCACTGAACAAGGATGACATGAAAAACTGGGAAGCATTCCATATTTAAGAAAAAAAAAACGAAACAAAACAAAATTGTTGTCTTTTATAGATTGATCTTGTATTTGGCAGCTTTACTAAATTTGTTTATTCAAAATTTTTTTGTGAAGTTTTTAGGATTTTTTTACATGTAAGTTCATGTTATCCAAAAAAAGAAAATTTTGCTTCTTCCTTTTTTTTTTTTTTTTTTTTTGGAGTCTTTTAATTTTTTGTGCTCCTTGTTTCTCTGGCTAGGATAGGACATCCAGTACTATGTCAAATGAGAGTAGTGAAAGTGGACACACTTGTCTTGTTTCTGATCTTTAAGGGGAAAACTTTCAAACTTTTTTGATTGAATATGAGATTAGCTCTGGGCTTGCAATATGTGGTTTTTTTTAAATGGATTTTTTAAATTATTTTTTTAATTATTTTATAAACATATAATGTGTTTTTATCCCTAGGGGATACCAGGTTTACACATTTCACAGCACTCACCATAGGACATACCCTCCCCAATGTCCATACCCCCACCACCCTCTCCCAACACACCTCCCCCCAGCAACCCTCAGTCTGTTTTGTGAGATTCAGTCTTTTATGGTTTGTCTCCCTCCCAATCCCATCTTCTTTTATTTTTCTTTTCGTATCCCCCAAACTGCCTATGTTGCATTTCCACTTCATCATATCGGGGAGATCATATGATAGTTGTCTTTCTCAGATTGATTTATTTTGCCAAGCATAATACCCTCTCGTTCCATCCACGTCATCACAAATAGCAGGATTTCGTTTCTTTTGATGGCTGCATAGTATTACATTGTACATAAATACCACATCTTATTTATTGATTCATCTGTTGAAGGACATTTAGGTTCTTTCCATAGTTTAACTATTGTGGACATTGCTGCTATAAACATTCGGGTGCATGTGCCCCTTCAGAATGCCATGTTTGTATCTTTAGGGTATATACCCAGTCATACAATCACTGGGTCATAGGGTAGTTCTATTTTCAGCTTTTTGAGAAACCTCCACGCTGTTTTCCAGAGTGGTTGCCCCAGCTTGCATTCCCATGTACAGTGTAGGAGGGTTCCCCTTTCTCCACATCCTCGCCAGCATCTGTCATTTACTGACTTGTTCATTTTAGCCAGTCTGAAAGGTGTGAGGTAGTATCTCATTCTGGTTTTGATTTGTATTTCCCTAATGCCGAGTGATGTGGAGCATTTTTTCATGTGTCTGTTGGCCATTTGTATGTATTCTTTGCAGAAATCTCTGTTCATGTCCTCTTCCCATTTCTTCATTGGATTACTTGTTCTTAGGGTGTTGAGTTTGATAAGCTCTTTATAGATTTTGGATACTGGCCCTTTATCTGGTATGTCATTTGCAAATATCTTCTCCCATTCTGACAGTTATCTTTTGGCTTTGTTAACTGTTTCCTTTGCTGCGCAAAAGCTTTTTGATCTGATAAATCCCAATAGTTCATTTTTGCCCTTGCTTCCCTTGCCTTTTTCGATGTTCCTAGGAAGAAGTTGCTGCTGCTGAGGTCAAAGAGGTTGCTACCTGTTCTCTCCTCAAGGATTTTGATGGATTTCTTTCTCACATTATGCTTCTTCATCCATTTCCAGTCTATTTTCATGTATGGTGTAAGGAAATGGTCCAATTTCATTTTTCTGCATGTGGCTGTTCAATTTTCCCAACACCATTTGTTGAAGAGGCTTTTTTCCATTGGACATTCCTTCCTGCTTTGTTGAAGATTAGTTGACCATAGAGTTGAGGGTGTATTTCTGGGCTCTCTATTCTGTTCCATTGATCTATGTCTGTTTTTGTGACAGTTCCCTACTATCTTAATGATGACAACTTTATAATAGAGCTTGAAGTCTGGAATTGTGATGCCAACAACTTTGGCTTTCTTTTTCAATATTCCTCTGGCTATTCGAGGTATTTTCTGGTTCCATAAAAATTTTAGGATTATTTGTCCCATTTCTTTGAAAAAAAATGGATGGGATTTTGATAGGGATTGCATTAAATGTGTAGATTGCTTTAGGTAGCATAGACATTTTCACAATATTTGTTCTTCCAATACAGGAGCATGGAACATTTTTCCATTTCTTTGTGTCTTCTTCAATTTCTTTCATGAGTACTTTAGAGTTTTCTAAGTATAGATTCTTTGTCTCTTTGGTTAGGTTTATTCCTAGGTATCTTAAGGTTTTGGGTGCAATTGTAAGTGAGATTCACTCCTTAATTTCCATTTCTTCTGTCTTGTTGGTATAAAAAAAATGCAACCAATTTCTGTGCATTGATTTTATATCCTGACTCTTTACAGAATTCCTATACAAGTTATAGCAGATTCCTTTAAGTTTTCCACATACAATATCATATCATCTGCAAACAGTGATAGTTTGACTTCTCTTTTGCCAATTTGGCAAAATTTGGATGCCTTTAGTTTCTTTTTGTTGTCTGATTGCTGAGGCTAGGACTTTTAGTACGATGTTGAATAGCAGTGGTGATAACGGACATCCCTGCCGTGTTCCTGACCTCAGCAGAAAAGTATTCAGTTTTTCTTCATTGAGAATGATATTTGCAGTGGGTTTTTCATAGATGGCTTTGATAATATTGATAATATGTGCCCTCTATCCCTACACTTTGAAAAGTTTTAATCAGGAAGGGATACTGCACTTTGTCAAATGCTTTTTCAGCATCTATGGAGAGTATCATATGGTTCTTGTTCTTTCTTTTATTAATGTGTTGTATCACATTGATTGATTTGCAGATGTTGAGCCAACCTTGTAGCCCTGGAATAAATCCCACTTGGTCGTGGTGAATAATTCTTTTAATGTACTGTTGAATCCTATTGGCTAGTATTTTGGTGAGAATTTCTGCATCTGTATTCATCAAGGATATTGGTCTGTAGTTCTCTTTTTTGATGGAATCCTTGTCTGGTTTTGGGATCAAGGTGATGCTGGCCTCCGAAAAAAAGAGTTTGGAAGTTTTCCTTTCATTTCTATTTTTTTGGAACAGTTTCAGGAGAATAGGAATTAATTCTTCTTTAAATGTTTGGTAGAATTCCCCTGGGAAGCCATCTAGCCCGGGGCTTTTGTTTGTTTGGAGATTTTTGATGACTGTTTCAATCTCCGTACTGGTTATGGGTCTGTTCAGGTTTTCTATTTCTTCCTGGTTCAGTTGTGGTAGTTTATATGTCTCTAGGAATGTATCCATTTCTTCCAGATTGTTGAATTTGTTGGCGTAGAGTTGCTCATAGTATGTTCTTATAATTGTTTGTATTTCTTTGGTGTTGGTTGTGATCTCTCCTCTTTCATTCATCATTTTATTTATTTGGGTCCTTTCTCTTTTCTTTTTGATAAGTCTGGAAAGGGGTTTATCAATCTTATTAATTCTTTCAAAGAACCAGCTCCTAGTTTCATTGATTTGTTCTATTTTTTTGTTGTTGTTGGTTTTTATTTTTTTTATTTTTTTTTGTTTGTTTATATTTCATTGATTTCTGCTCTGATCTTTATTATTCCTCTTCTCCTGCTGGGTTTAGGCTTTCTTTGTTGTTCTTTCTCCAACTCCTTTAGGTGTAGGGCTATGTTGTGTATTTGAGATCTTTCTTGTTTCTTGAGAAAGGCTTGTACAGCTTTATATTTTCCTCTCAGGAGTGCCTTTGCTGTATCCCACAGATTTTGAACACTTTTGTTTTCATTAGCATTTGTTTCCATGAATTTTTTCAATTCTTCTTTAATTTCCTGGTTGACCAATTCATTTTTTAGAAGGATGCTGTTTAGTCTCCATGTATTTGTGTTCTTTCCAAATTTCCTCTTGTGATTGAGTTCTAGTTTCAGAGCATTATGGTCTGAGAATATGCAGGGGATGATCCCAATCTTTTGATAATAGTTGAGATCTGATTTATGACCCAGGATGTGGTCTATTCTGGAGAATGTTCCATGTGCACTAGAGAAGAATGTGTATTCTGTTATTTTGGGATGGAATTTGTTGAATATACCTGTGATGTCCATCTTGTCCAGTGTGTCATTTAAGGCCTTTTTCCTTGTTTATCTGTTGCTTGGATGATCTGTCCATTTCAATGAGGGGAATGTTAAATTCCCCTACTATTTATTTTTATTTTTATTTTATTTTATTTTATTTTATTTTATTTTTTAGATTTTATTTATTTGACAGAGAGAAATCACAAGTAGACAGACAGACAGGCAGAGAGAGAGAGAGAGGAAAGCAGGCTCCCCGCTGAGCAGAGAGCCCGATGCGGGACTCAATCCCAGGACCCTGAGATCATGACCTGAGCCGAAGGCAGCGGCTTAACCCACTGAGCCACCCAGGCGCCCCCCTACTATTATTTTATTATTGTCGATGTGTTTCTTTGATTTTGTTATTAATTGGTTTATATAGTTGGCTGCTCCCATGTTAAGGGCATAGATATTTAAAATTGTTAAATCTTCTTGTTGGACAGACCCTTTGAGTATGATATAGTGTTCTTCCTCATCTCTTATTATAGTCTTGGCTTAAAATCTAATTGATCTGATATAAGGAATGCCACCCCAGCTTTCTTCTGATTTCCATTAGCATGGTAAATTGCTTTCCAACCCCTCTCTTTAAATCAGGGGGTGTCTTCGGGTCTATGATGAGTTTCTTGGGCAGCATATTGACGGGTTTTGCTTTTTATCCACTCTGATACCCTGTGTCTTTTGATTGGTGCATTTAGGCCATTTACATTCAGGGTAACTATTGAGACATATGAATTTAGTGGCATTGTATTGCCTATAATGTAACTGTTACTGTATATTGTTTCTGTTCCTTTCTGATCTACTACTTTTAGGCTCTCTCTTTGCTTAGAGGACCCCTTTCAATATTTCCTGGAGAGTTGGTTTGGTGTTTGCAAATTCTTTCAGCTTTTGTTTGTCCTGGTAGCTTTTTAATCTCTCCTTCTATTTTCAGTGATAGCCTAGCTGGATATAGTATTCTTGCTGCATGTTTTTCTCATTTAACACCCTGAATATATCATACCAGTTCTTTCTGGCCTGCCGGGTCTCTGTGGATAAGTCTGCTGCCAATCAAATGTTTTTACTGTTGTACAGTACAGACTTCTTTTCCCGGGCTGCTTTCAGGATTTTCTCTTTGTCGTTAACAGTTGTAAATTTTACTATTAGTTTACGTGGTGTGGACCTATTTTTATTGATTTTGGGGGTCATTCTTTGCATCTCCTGGATTTTGATGTTTGTTCCCTTTGCCATATTGGGGAAATTCTCTACAAAAATTATCTCCAATATACCTTCTGCTCCCCTCTCTCTTTCTTCTTCATCTGGGATCCCAATTATTCTAATGTTGTGTCATCATATGGTTTCACTTATCTCTCAAATTCTCTCCTTGTGGTCCAGTATTTGTTTGTCTCTCTTTTGCTCAGTTTCTTTATTCTCCATCATTATTAGGTCTTCTATATCACTAATTCTTTTGCCTCATTTATCCTAGCAGTAAGAGCTTCCATTTTTTATTGCACCTCATTAATAGCTCTTTTGATTTCAACTTGGTTAGATTTTAGTTCTTTTATTTCTCCAGAAAGGGCTTTTATCTCTCGGGAGAGGATTTCTCTAATATCTTCCATGCCTTTTTCAAGCCCAGCTAGAAACTTGAGAGTTGTCATTCTGAGCTCTAGTTCTGTCATATTACCAATGTCTGTTTTGATTAGGTCCCTAGTCTTTGGTACTGCCTCTTGTTCATTTTCTTGTGGTGAGTTTTTCCACCTTGTCATTTTGAGCAGATAAGAATATATAAAGGAGCAAATAAAATGCTGAAAGGGTGGTAAGACCCCAGGAAAATGTGCTTTAGCCAAATCAGAAGAGACCCCAAGTTGTGGGGGAACGAAAGGGGATAAAAAAGAAGTTAAAGGGGGGAAAAAAAGGTTTAAAAAAAAGAAAACAAGGAAAAAATATTAAAAAAGAAAAAATATATATATATACTAGACTTGTGACTAGAACAGGGTCACTCACTTAATTTTGGGAGTATTTTGGTCTCTTAGAAGAAACTACCTCCCAAGATTTTAAAGGATGAAAACCTATAAGGGTAGGCACAATGAAGGGATGGAATAAACCTATAAAAATGAGGAAAAAAGATTTAATTTCTAAAAACTAAGTTGATAGAGCAAGTTGGTTAGGACAATAAAGAAAAATAAACTGGAGAGAATTTGCTCAGGCTGGACACTAGAACAATCTTGGAGCTAGATTTAGGGTATATTTTGATCTATTAGGAGAAGTTATACCCCAAATTTTTTAGAAGAAAAAACCCTATGTGTAAAAAAATATATAGTTAGATACAATGGAGGATAAATTATGACTATAATAATGAAGGTTCAAAATAGATTATTATTTTTGTAAGGTATTTTAATAATAAACTAGTTTAAAAAATCATTAAAAGAGGAAAGGGTAAAAGTTAAAAAAATAGCAGAAGAAAAAAGAAAAAAAAATATAACTGCAAGACTAAAGAATCATTGGGAGAAAGCCATGAATTCCTTGTTTTGCTTTCTCCTCCTCTGGGATTCCACTGTTCTCCTTAGTAAGTGAAGTTGATCTTGGCTGGGTTTCTTGTTGGTCTTCTGGGGAAGGGGCCTGTTGTATTGATTCTCAAGTGTCTTTGCCCGAGATGGATTTGTCCTGCCCTTACCTGGGGTAAGGCTAAGTAATACGGGAGCTTTTGTTCCCTGAAGGCTTTCTGTAGAGTTCTGGATGATGGAATGATAATGGCGGTCTCACAATCTGGCCCAGAGGAGTGGAGAGCTCAGGGCCCCTCTCCTCAGTGCACCCTCAGAGAAAAGTGCTTAATCACTCCCATCTTCCCGGCCTCTGGCCATGCTTGGAGAAAAGCGCTCTGTCACTTGCACTTGGAGAAAAGTCCTTGGTCATTCTCATCTCCCTGGCTTCTGGCCGTGCTTGGAGAAAAGAGCTCAATTACTCCCGTCTCCCTGGCCCTTGGCCCTGCTCCAAGCTCACCCTGCCTATGCCTGGTTCAAAGTAACCCTGGGTTGAGAGCTCACTCCTCAGCTTTGTTTCTGTAGCCGGCTTCCCCACTCTAATGCCTGTGAGTTCTGTGACACTCAGATACCCCTGGTCCTTCTGTGACCCTGAGGGACCTGGGGCTATGCTGACCCCACTTGGGCTTCACTCTGGTTTAGCCTCGGGGGTGATATCCCTCATTGGATCAAACTTTTATAAAGTTCTGATTTTGTGCTCCGTTGATCCACCGCTTGCCGGGAGCTGGCCCCTCCCCCCGCGGTCTACCTTCCCGTTCTTTGGGTTCACTTTTCTTCCAGTTCTACCTTTCAGAAAGTGATCAATTTTCTGTTTCTAGAATTGTTGCTCTCCTTCTCTTTGATCTCCCATTGGATTTGTGTTTGCAATGGTTAGATAAGCTATCTAGCTGATCTCCTGCTACCTGATGTCGTGTCAGCCTGCTACTTCTCCACCCTCTTGAATCCTTCCATGGAATATGTGGTTTTTATTATGTTGATGTGTATTCTTTCTGTACCCAGTTTGGTGAGTATTTTTACTATGAAAGGGTGTTGAATTTTGTCAAATGCCTTTTCTGCATATATTGAGTTGATCATATGAGTTTTTATTGATCATTCTATTAATATAATGCATCACATTTACTGATATGTGCTGGTGAATTCAGTTTTGTAGCATTTTGTAGAGAATTTTTACATTTTTATTTATCAGGGATATTATCCAGTGGTTTTTTTTGTTGCTGCTTTGTTTTTTGTTTGTTTGTTTTTGTTTTTTTTTTGTAGTGCTCCTGTCTGGTTTTGATATCAAGATAATGCTGGCTTTGTAAAATGTGCCTCAGAGTATTTCAACCTCTTCAACTTTTTGGGAAGGGTTTTAAAAGTATTTGTATTATTTCTTCTTAAAATGTATGGTAGAATTCACTGTGGAAATCATCTGATTCTGGACTTTTATTTGTTAGAAGATTTTTATTACTGATTCAATCTCCTTACCTCTTATTGGTCTGCTCACATTTTTTATGTCCTTATGATTGAGTCTTGATAGGTTGTATGTGCCTAGGAATTTGTCCATTTCCTCTAGGCTTTTGATTCACTGGCATTTAACTGTCATTTATCCTTTATATTTCTGTGGTATCTGTTATAATGTGTCCTTTATCATTTCTGATTTTATTGAGTCTTCTCTCTTTTTTCTAAGTTAGTCTAGCTGTCTTTTTTTTTTTATTTACCATTACTAAGTCTAATTTTAATTTACCATTTAAAAAAATTTCTAGTTTTTTATTCTATATTTCATTTATTTCTGCCCTAATTTTTATTTTTTTCCTTCCTTTTCCTACTTTAAAGTTTACTTTGTTCTTTTTGTAGTTTTTTTGAGCTGTTATATTAAGTTCTTTATTTGGAATCTTTTTTTTATATACATTTATAGCTATAAAATTTCCTTTTATAACTGCTTTGCTGTTTCTCATAATTTTTTGGTATATATTTTTTTATTTTCTTCAAGATGTATTTTTATTCCCACTTTGTCTTCTTTTTTTGATTTTTTGTTTGTTTAAAAATGTGTATGTCTGTGTATTTGTAAATTTTCCGAATTTCCTTCTGTATTGATTTCTAGTTTCATATTATTTTGGCTGGAAATATACTCGATATGCTTTCTATATTATTGATTTTTGGGGGACTCTTGTTTTGTGGTTTAAAATGTGATCTATCCTAGAAAATTTTCCACGTGTGTTTGAGTAAAATATTTATTATGATACTATTGGATGGAATATCCTGTAAATATGTTAGGTTCATTTGACATAGTTTTTGATTGTTTGTTTGTTTTGTTTTGTTTGTTTGTTTGTTTATTTGAGAGAGAGCAGGGCAGAGAGAATGAGCAAGGGGTAAATGGCAGAGACAGAGTGAGAAGACACCCTCCTGAGCAGGGAGCCCAATTTGGGACTCTATCTCAGGACCCTGGGATCACGACCTGAGCCAAAGACAAAGGCTAAACTGACTGAGCCACCCAGTTGTCCAGGCATAGTGTTTAAATTTATTATTTTCTTATTGATTTTCTGTCTGGATGATCTATCCATATGTAAGAGTGGGATATTATTGTCCCCAGATACTATTGTATTGCTATTTATTTCTCCTTTTTTTTTGTTAGTATTTGTTTTATATATTTATGTGGCTCAATATTAGGTACATGATATTTATAATTACTGTATTGATGAATTGATGACACTTTTCTTATTGTATAATGACCTTCTTTGACTCCTGTGGTGATTTTTAGCTTATATAAATCCTATTTTGTCTGTTATAGTTATTGTTACCCTTGTTTTCTTCTGTTATCATTAGCTTAGAATATCTTTTTCCATCCCTTTACTCTCTGCCCATGTGTGTCCTTAAAGCTAAAGTGATTCTTTTATACACAACATATTGTTGGATCTTGTGTTTTTTTTTTTTTTAATCTATTCTAGCCTTTCTATGTCTTCCAACTGGATGATTCCATTCACTTACAGTTAAAGTAATTATTGATAGGTAAGGACTTAACTATTACCTTTCATTCTTTTTATATTTCATGATTTATTTAAATTTTAGTTAATATATAGTGTAATATTAGTTTCAGGAGTAGAATTTAGTAATTCACCATTTACATATAACATTCAATGCTCATCACAAGTGACCTCCTAATAATTATTACTGACTTAGCCCATTCCCTTGCCCATCTCCCCTCCAGAAACAATCAGTTTGTTACCTATAGTTAAGTGTATTATGGTTTGCCTTCCCCTCCCTTATTTTTTATTTTTTTTTCTTTCCCTAGTGTTTATCTGTTTTGTTTCTCTGTTAATTGTTTGTTCTTTTGTAGATGCTCTGCTCTTTATTTCCTGTCTTGTTCTCTTTGTAATCTGATGACATTTTGTGGCAGTATGTTTTAACTTCTTTATCAAAATCTTTTGTGTATCTACTACATATTTTTTTATATTTACCAATAAGCTTATATAAAATTCATTAGTTATAACATTCCATTTTATGTTGAAAACAACTGAACTTCAATAGTGTACAGAAAATTTATACTTCTCCTATAACAACAGGTTATTGATGTTTTTACATTTTAGATCATTTTTATGTTGTACTTTCAATAACAAATGATTGTAGTTATAGTTATTTTTAATAGGCTTGGTTTTTTTTAACTTTTAAACTAGACTAGTAAATGATTTATATATCACCATTACAATATTAGAGAATCTGGTTTTGACTATACATTTACCTTTAGCAATAAATAAGGAGCCATCCATGTATCTATGTTGCCATCTTGATGACATCACCATCCCCAAATCTTCAGTAAGTGTTACTTTATATTTATCTTTTTTTTAAAGATTTTATTTGTTTATTTGACAGAGAGAGAGAGAGCTCAAGTTGGCAGAGTGGCAGGCAGAGGAAGATCGAGAGGCAGGCTTATTGCCCAGCAGTGAGCCCGATGCAGGTCTTAATCCCAGGACCCTGGAATCATGACCTGAGCCAAAGGCAGCTGCTTAACCAGTTGAGTCACCTAGGGACCCCTAAATTTTACTTTCGTTAATATATGACTATTTTTTATTTCTACTAATAGACATATCAATTTTATTGCTTTTAATATTAAGGTCTTCTCCTTAACATCATTATCATCTATTTCTTTTTCAATTTTATAAGTGTTGTTTACATTTGTGGTGGTAACTATGTAATTCATGTATGTGGTGGTATGTAAGTAATTCAAATATTAATTTTAAACTCTAGATCATATGCTCCATTGTGGCAGATATTTGTCTTATTCATCACACCCACAAAAAACTAGTACTAAATAGGTCTTTGTTGATTGACTGAATAAATTATGTGTTCTGACACTAGCATAGCTGACCAAACCAGAGATGAAGGAGAAAATATAATGATTGTCAAATGGGTGAACCTGAGATAAAAAGACACTTTTAGCTTACTTAGTTTGATATACACTCCGTATAACATTCCAATTTTGCATGGATTTTTGGAAAGCAAACAACTCCTCTCCTAAATAATAAATTTATTAATTGTCTTCCTTATGAGTTCTGACAGCAGTCAGCTTTGTGGGTTTCTGATTCCATTCCAAGAGGTTGAATGTCTGTTTGATTTATGTAATAGGCAACAGTGTCATGAGGAAAGACTTGTAGGATAAAATTTCTTAAAGATGGGAACACAGATGGCTGCCTATGGACTGTGAGGTGGGTGTTAATAAAAATGCATGGAGCAGTAAGGGAAGGGCCGCTCACAACCATAGGAAAGGTGCCCTGTGTTTTTGTTTTGTTTTGTTTTGTTTTACGAACAGATACCATTTCCCCTCCCCATGGAAATTTTCAAATTTACTTTGCTCTAACAACCACAAATACTTAGGACATTATGAACACAATATGGGCATTAAAGAATAAAAATAAACAAAAATTTAAGTAAATGTTAAGTGTTTATCATTATTTCAGCCATGTTTTTCTATGCTTAACTGCTCAAAGAAATTACACAGTCTGGTTTCTAAATATTATACCAGGCTGTTAAACTAATGCAAAGGGTTTTATGGAATTTTCTATAACACCATCTAGATTTTCTACATTGGCTGTCACTCCTGAAAATTCTCAGTTTATAAATGTGCATACATTGAAACAGCATATGTTTACTATAATAATATTCACTGGTTATTTACCTGGTTTATTACTGTATTTTGATCTTTTCTAATTGTTCACTTTCTTCCATGTTTCCCCCTTATTTCTACAAATGTCAATCCATCACATGTTATGTAAAGTGAAACAAAGGAACAGCTGTTAGTAGAAAGGATTAATAGGTGATTTGATGTTACTCTGTGAGATATTAAGTAATAGGCAAGGTATTTTCATATCATCATTTTAATATATTTCAGTAATACAACATAGTTGTTATGCTTTAATTAAACCTTCATTAAGTCTTTATATATATATATTTTTTTTTCCTAACTCACAAATCTTCCCTTCATGTCCCATTCAAAACCCACTCATTTTATGGAATAATTGTTTTATCTTCCCAGTACAATCTTCATTTAACTTATTGCTCTGGCGTGCTCCTTTGGCAGCACATATATTAACTTATTGTTCTGGGTATACAAAAGGATAGGAATGGAATATTTTGTAATATGATATTTTGTCCTTTCTACACTATAGAGTCTGTGTAAGCATTCTTTGATCAGAGACCTAAGGAGGAGGTCCAAATTGAAGAAAAACAAACAGAAAAAAAGAAAATGTTCTCAGCCCTTTCTTTTAGTTTCATTTGCAGGAAACACAAAAGCAAAGAAATTAAAATGTTTTTTTCTGTTTTTTAAAATTAATTTTAAATTTTTTATTGGATTATTCTCCCTTAAACTCATCTGATACCATGAATAGAAAACCAAAGCAATCCACCAAACATTGTTTCATGATGTTGCCTTTAAACATGTTGCCTTTAAAAATTTTACACAGTAGTCTCATCTGTAGAGTAGATGAGCCTTGACTCAAAAGTGTCATCATAGACTGTCAAGGTAATCATCTCAAATAGATCTATTCCAGTGTGATATGTGATTTCTCAGGTCCATCTAGCTCATGCAACTGATTTTGTGTCCATAGCTTACATTCCACGAGATCTGTATTATAATTATCCAACTAATATGCCTCTGGGAACACATTTTTAACTACCCATGTATCCCCCAAAATCTTGGGGTCTAGAAACACAAGAATTCCCCCAGCTCCTGCTGTCATATTATAATACATCTATTTCTCTAATAACCACTTGGCTATTGCTGATGAGTCAGTGCGCTCTTTTGCAAACAATTCTTGTGGCAGATCCTTAGCTTTGGGAGTCAGAGAGCTGTTTTACCATCAATAAGATGTTATGCAACAGCTTTCCAAAATTATTGTTTTCAGATATTTTAGTACTTGGATCTATTAATCACAGTCTCTTCTTTTATCTACCTAATGCTGTGTTGATTATACCTGTTGCATTATGTCAGAGGCAAAGTGTCAGAAGAGGATAGGAATGACTCAGAACCTATAACCCCCTATTCAAGTATTATGTGGATGTTTTCTTTTTTATTGCATTTAGTATGCTCTTATGTATGGAGAATCCACATAATCAGGGTTTTCTTGGATGAGACTATAATGAAAACTATATCATAAAACTTTTTTGAAGCAAAAAGAAAATGATGGAAGTGTTTTATATGTAGTGTAATTCAAAACACTAGGGTTTAACTGTTCTATTGTGCAGTGAATTTTGATAAAGAAAACAGTGATTTGGTAGTTAGAGCCACTGAATATCTCTAAATATTGGATATAGTCTCTTCAATATTCAGAAAGTCCACCAAATATTGAGTTTCTTATTCAATTTCTGATGGGCCCAAGGCAAGTAATACATTATTCGCTGGAAGAAGTGCTTTAATAGTGGTTGCAAGCCAAGAAATAGCTTGAATTCACTTTTGGCATTATACCTTGCACTTTACAACAACCATATTCCCTTTTATATTAAATCTTATAAATATTTTTATACTGTTTCTATAGAAAGGAAACTAGTTAATATCTACATCAACCCCAATACATGTGTTTTTGTTTTTGTTTTTTACAAAAAACTACCTTTCTTTTATGGGTTGAAATGTACTGGCATTGCAAAACCAATAGATAGAATCACTATTTTCAAATCTTAATAAGCTTCTGTCAGTCTCAATTAGCCATCTGCTTTTTGAACCTGCCAAATGAGGATCTTTTAGAAAAAAATAGTTAATTATTAATTCAATTTTCTCTTTTCCAAAATCACTTCTGGTATTCAAAAAATTCAAAAAATTATCCTGTTTTGCCTTCAGATCCATGTTATACCAATGGATCCTTAAATGGTTGATCCCAGCTCTGTCATCATCTAGAATTCTAGAAAATAAAATTATTTTATAATATAACTACTATATAACAGTATTAAATTGCCCATTTTCTTAATCTACCTTATGTTTATTAATTAAAAATATGTTTTAAGAGTGATTTTTTTGTATAAATATATATACATTATAATTCTACAAACAGGTTAATGTTTTGTTTTTATAATTTAAGAAAGTGATTAAAATACACCTTAGCATGTTGATTGTAGATAGAGTTTCTAAGAACTGGGGTAGGAATCAACATCGTACATTTGTCCTGAATATCATAAATTGCCAAATTCAGTTCATGGAGATAACTTACTTAAAAACAAAACAAAATAAACAAAAAAACCAAGTCATTTAATCTTTAAATTTAAATTGTAATTGGGATGAAATAATATATATAACTACTTTAATAAAATAACATGAATTCAGGGCTAATCAAGGCATCGCCACAAATTTATCTTTAAAATTCTCACAGTAACTTAGGGAGGTAGCTTTAGTAGTATGTCAGTTTTATAGATGAGGAGCTTGAAGCTCAAAGATTGGCTTTTTAATACATGCAAATACTTTATTATCTATAGCACTTTATTTAACAAATTATGTGGTAAAACTTTCAAGTATGTAATCACATTTTATAGAACAATTTGTACCTGGATTTCTAGAGTGGGATAATTAAAGAATTCAAAAACAAGAATTCTCAACCTCAAGGACACAAGCAGTGGAAGCTACTCAGAAGATTACACAAGAGCAAGACAAGAAGAACCAGAGGTTTTACTATGCACTGAATCACCATGTGACTGCTGAGCCTGCTCTGTAGTCAAATGCAGAATGGATGTTATTATTAATATGATTGAATTGCAGGGTACCTAGGTGTCTCCGTCAGTTAAGTATCTGACTCCTGATTTCAGCTGAGATCATGGACTCAGTTCCTGGACTCAGATAATGCTTTCCAGGGTCATGAGATTTAGCCTTATGTCAGGCTTTGCGCCCGGTGGGGAGTCTTCTTGAGATTCTTTCCCTCTCCTCTCCTTCTGCCCATTCCTCTGCTTGCATATTCTGTCTCTCTTTAAAATAAATATTTTTAAAATATGTGATTGAATTGTGAGCAGAGTCTCAACCATCTGTTGTCCTCTCAGTACCTGCAGATTTGTGTAGTAGTTTCATAAACACTAGAATCAAAATATTATGGAAAGAGTTTAGTAAAAAGAGTTTTCTCTACCCCAGATTTTAAGCAAAAGCTGAATGTATTCACTGAACATGGATTATCTTGACCTGTAAGTTACATTGTAGTCAACGATTTTCATATTTCATTCATTCATTCATTACTGTATCTTTAGCACTAGGCTTGTAACAGGAAGTTTCAAAACACTTGTTAGTTGAATGAATAATTTTACACTTAATCAAGTATTATGTGTATTTTTTTTTTGAATTTCTACTTATGTGCCCAACTCTGTGGAGTTAGCATAAAGCATAATATTTAGATCTTAACATCATAGAAATTACATTTTCATGACTATTTTGGAAAAATGGTTCTTAAAAAAAGTGAAAGAATATTTACTACCTATGTGATACTGACAATGATGTGGAAAATCAACAATCACACTGGTTATTATAAAGTCAAGTGAAATCATGCTGCTCTGCAAAACCTTGGTATCTCTGTTTCATTCAGTATAAGAATCAAAGTCCTTTAGTGGTATCAAGTGCCTACAGGATCTGAAATCCTTATTAACTTTTCCATCTCATCCACTCCTCCCACTCCCCAAACTCCTATTCAAATATACTGGCCTATTTTCTATTCCTTGAACATGAGAGATGTTCTCAAATCTCAGCCTTTGCACCCACTCCTCTCTTTCTAGAACACTGAGCTCCTAGATATCCACATGGCTAACTCACTACTTCACTTCATCTAAGCATCTCCCCAAATATTAAGTTCTCAATGAGACATATACCAATTACTCAATATTAAATTTCTTATCAATCTCCTATACAACAACTCTAACATGGTCATGTTCTTTCTTTTTCTGGTTTCTTTCTCTCTCTATCTCTCTCTTTTTTTTTTCCTAATAATAAAATAACCATTTTCAAAGGTACTATGAAATTTACTTAGTAATTATAGCCATTGCTTATTCTTTGTCTCTTTTGCCAGAATGTAAGCTCCACAAATTTAAGGATCTTTCTTTTGTTCACTGAGGTATTCTAAGTATCTAGAACAGAGTCTGACTTTTAGACATATTTAAAATATAATTTTTTAATTTAGTTGTTATATGGCATAAAACGAGGCAAATGGCAACAAATATTTGAAAGTTCACTGCTTCTGAAGTTTGAAAATGTGTGTTAACACATTCAAAATATTCAGAATATGTAATTCAGCTATAAGTACCTGCTTATTCATGACCTTACATTTCTTTGGGAATATTTGACTATGTACATTACTAGCTGCCCAATAATTGTTCAAAAAATACATGTCAGATTCACTGAATAAATATGAGCATTATGTTTCTAACAACTCCAGTAAAACAAACATATTGTAAAATGTCTGATCAGATTGAGCCAGTCTTTCCTCATATTCCCATCAAGTACACTGACAGTTGCATCAAAGCACTGAGTAATAGACAGATGGTTTAAGTTTCTTAGATCTTAACAGTATTGCTAATTATGCTTACTCAAATCTTCACACATTCTCAAATAATATTACAATTCAGTGATCTTGACCTAAGGCATCAGAACAACTCACAAAATTCTGGATGGTGTTTTATTGTTTATGAGAGTTTTTCTGGGGACATTCTAATTTAAAAAAACATATTTGCTTAACATAAGCCACAGAAGGTGAGAAAAGAATCTTCAATGATGGAGATAGCTGTGGTGTTTCCTGGTTCATCTTAATAGAAGGATAATCTTTAACTTCAAAATACTGTGACTAATAAAATACTCAAGAAGGCACACAAAAGGGACGCTGGGTGGCTCAGTTGGTTGAGCGGCTGCCTTCAGTTCAGGTCATGATCCTGGCATCCTGGAATCGAGTCCCACATCAGGTTCCTTGCTTGGCAGGGAGCCTGCTTCTCCCTCTGCATCTGCTGCCACTCTGCCTGCCTGTGCTCACTCTTTCTCTCTCTCTCTGGCAAATAAATTAAAAAAAAAATTAAAAAAAAAAGGCACACAAAATAGAGGTGCCTTGGCTCAGTTCATGATCTCAGGGTCATAAAATTAAGCCCTTTCAGACTCCATGTCAGTAGGAAATCGGTGGATTCTCTCTATGGCTCCCTCTGCATCTCCCTCCACTCATGCTTGCTCTCTCTCTCTCTCAAATCAATTGATCAATCTTAAAAAACAAAAAACAAAAAACACACACACACATTAGCAGTAGACACATAGACTGTGAATGTAGACTTATGCTGGGTATGAAGTCAAAGGTAGTCTGAAAACTGAACAAGTAAGTAAAATAAGAGTACCATTCATATTAGGCAAGTGCTTATAGAATTATATGCATTATTTACCAGATACCATTCTCAACAGAGGGCATAAACAAATTAGACAAAATCCCTGATCGAATGGTATATTTATTCTAGGAATCTTCTAGTCCTAAAAATTTTGACTTATACATAATAATGAGTCCTTGAAAGTAGGAAACTAAAGGAATTCTAGGTGGAAATGATATAGCCAAAGGCAGCATGATATGGGATTTTAAATCTTCAGTTGTAGCATCCAATCTACACAGGAAAAGAGAGACTATTTGTTCTGTGTTTTTATAATCTATACAATTAAGGATAATTTCCCATCTCTGCTGTAATTATATATAAAATTATTATAAAAAATAGTCAAGCAGAGAAAGACAACTATCATATGATCTCCCTGATATGAGGAAGTGGTGATGCAACATGGGGGCTTAAGTGGGTAGGAGAAGAATCAATGAAACAAGATGGGATTGGGAGGGAGACAAACCATAAGTGACTCTGAATCTCACAAAACAAACTGAGGGTTGCTGGGGGGAGGGGGTTTGGGAGACGGAGGTGGGATTATGGACATTGGGGAGGGTATGTGCTTTGGTGAGTGCTGTGAAGTATGTAAACCTGGTGATTCACAGACCTGTACCCCTGGGGATAAAAATATATGTTTATAAAAAATAAAAAATTATATTTAAAAAAAATAGATCCGCATTATGATATATTTACATATATTTTCAAAATGGTATATACACACCATAGGGAATTTTATTTTTATTTGTCTATTTAAATAGAATGAACTTCAGTTTTTATCAATTTTATTTATATGAAGATTAAAAAAAACTTGATTTGTCTATGTAAGCAAAATAATAGACATTGCTCTTCTTGTAAGATTACTTAGCACACAGGAGTTTGTTTTAATATTTAATTTTTAAATGACTTTTTAAAAAGATTTTATTTATTTATTTGACACAGAGTGAGAGATCACAAGTTGGCAGAGGGGCAGGGAGAGAGAGAGGGGGAAGCAGGCTCCCTGCTGAGCAGAGAGCCTGATGTGGGGCTTGAACGCAAGACTCTGAGATAATGACTTGAGCTGAAGCCAGAGGCTTAACACTATGAGCCACCCAGGCAACCCTAAAAAAAGACATTTTTTGAAGTAAAATTTCCAGTAGTTGAATGCTATCTTTATCAGAAATAATCATCATGATCACCAACATTAGATCGTATTAGGCATTTACTATTCCTTCATTCCCTTTCCTGCTGCTAACAATGATGTGTCAGGTGACAATAATTAAGGATGAAGTACAATGAAGCACTAACTGTGCTGAGACCTCCACTTAGAATATCCCAATTAGTGAGCACTGATCACCCAGGGAATTTTAAAAATCCCAGTTGCATAGATATGGAAACTGAGTGCTAGAGTGATTAGGTTAGCTGTAGTCACATAACTAAGTGGTCAGGTATGTAACGTGGATTTGTACCCTATCTTTCTAATTCCAGTCCCCATGATTTTCAGTGGTCCACCAGACTTCTATTCTTAGTGCCTCATACCATGCTAAGCCTTTACAAAATGTTATTTATTAAAAACCTCACAACAACCTTATCACAGAGTAAGTACAATTTCCCTTTTCAAATAAGGAAATTAAGACAAAACTGAGGTCAAATATATTCTCTGAGTGCTATGGCTATTTGGTCTGGCTCCAAAGTCTATGCTGTGAGCCATCAAACTACAGCTTTTCTCATAGATTAATGTTAGTTGTCCAAATCTCTTACATTTGTATTTTTTTAGTTCAAAGATGATGGTGGAGTGGAAAAATTATTTTTGGAAAAGCAACTTTATTCACTAGCAAACAGCCAAAATATAAATCTTAAGACTAAAATATATATTTATTTTGTTTTTCGAGATAGAGAAGAACTGTCACACGTTTAAATATTATATTTATCATACAATACTTTCCTTTTTATTTCAGAGAATTGTTGCATAACCAGTAAAATTGAATAAATAATAATAAAATCATTCTTTTTTTATCCTAATAGACTTCTATAAGAAAGGTTACTGTAACTTTGCAGAACTACCTTTTTTTTTTCTTAACATTATCAAGATTTTAGACTGCTTGTTAAATATATTTTATCTATGGGAAAGAAAGCTTACATTTATTCCTTTGGTCCTCCCAGATTATAAACTAAATCTGGTCTTGGAAGCAACATTATCATGTATTAAAAGCTTGTTACATGTTACTGCACCAAATCCCAGAGTTACCCATTAGTAAAAAAATTTAAACATTTTTCAATGTTTTTATACTTTTGAACAGATAGTAAATATATTTAAATGGGGTAATAGTCTAGAAATATTATCACATTATTTTTCTTTAAGAAGATATTTCTTTTGGTAAATCACTTCTGATTTTGTCACATCTCCGTTTTTTCTTTCTTTCTTTCTTTCTTTCTTTTTTTTTTTTATTAAATTGATGAAGATCTTTCCTGGGGTGCCTGGGTGGCTCAAAATGTTAGGTGTCTGCCTTCAGCTCGGGTCATGATCCCAGGCTCCTGGGATCAAGCCACACATTAGGGAGCCTGCTTCTTCCTCTCCCTCTGCTGTTCCCCCTTCCCTGTGCTGTCTTGCTTTCTCCATCAAATAAATAAATAAAATCTTTAAAAAATATATTTCCTGTGGTAAGACAGTAAAAAATGGAGTTTGGCTACTTTGATCAGATCACTGTCAAATAATCTATTAGAAATAGAACAAATACATGGATATTTCAAATTGTATGAGCCATTTAATCTTCAAAAATTAAGGGAAAGTTTAGACAGAAAATTGTCCATTTTTTTTCTTACCTCCTTTATAACTTGTATATCTATTAAGTCTTCCAGGATTTATTTTACTAAATCATATTAGATTCTTCTCAAGTATCAGTTTTTGTTGTTGTTATTGTTGTTCTGTTTTTTTCTTTTCTGAACACTGTATGTAAAACAGAATTCCTCATTGCTATCTTACCTCCTTAAACACAACATTGTTTTTTAAGGCACATATAAACATATGAAATATTGTTTTGTCTGTTTTTCAGTCATCTGTGTTTTTCTCTCTCCCTATTCTGTCCCCAAATGTATACGCAACAAGAATGGAAACTTGTTTCATTCAACACTATATACTTGAAGGGCACCTGGGTGGCTTAGTCAGTTAAATCGACAACTCTTGATTTTGGCCTTGGTCATGACCTCAAGGTTGTGAGATAGAGCCCTAGGGAGCCTGCTTAAGATTCTCTCTCTCTGTCTCCCTTTGCCCCTCCTCCTGCTCAAGCACAGTCTCTCTCTCTGTCTCTTAAAAACCAAACCAAACCAAACCAAACCAAACCTTTACAAATTGACAAGTAGAATTTTGTGAGACATGTAGAAGATAAATTTCTGTTGAATAAAATAATTGTGTGAATAATTATACCAAATAATGTGGGGTCAGGATTAACTTATAGCTCATTTTTCTAAAAGATTATTGAAGTATCTTTGAATAGTGATATTGTAATACAGTGAGTACATATTACTGGAAAAATAGTAGTAGATATACCAGTGTTGTTTAGAATTTTGTTGTAACAAATTTAAATAAATATTAAGTAAGAGTGTAAACAAATATTTGATACTATATGAGAACATTTTTTTGCACCTGTCTTATGTACAAAATGAAGGTTTAAGAAATTTCAGTAGAAAGAAATTGCTTTCATAACTGAAAAAAATTATTTCAAGTATATGGATGTTTTTATTTTACTATATATATTCTAAAGAGAATCATATAATTTTTCCAGCAATTTTTTATTGTACTGTAACACATTTTGAGAAGAATGAACTTCCTTCATATACTGAACACTTACATAAGCTTGCATTCGTTCTTTGCCTATACATTGAATTTTTTAGTGCACAGAAGCGTTCAAAAGTATGGTTGAATAGTCAGACAAACTTGAATTGATTCCTTGCTTTGAAATATGTTAACTGGTCAGTTTAGGAAATTACTTAAATACCTAAACTATGGGCTCTCAATTTATAAAATTATGCTGGTCTTTATTTATAGGATTATAGTAAGAATTAAAAATAATGCATACACACAAATTAGCTTATATGTATATGGAAATCTGTGTTGATAAATAAGCTTTTTTCTAAAAGCCCATTTTATTTTTGCACATACACATAAAAGTATGTGTGTGTGCATGTGTGTTTGTAAAATCAATAACTGTTAATGCATGTTTTATCTCTGTATGATTATTTTCCTTAAATCTATTACATGGAGATGGCCGATACTTTTTTTTTTTTTTTTGTCTCAAAGAAGTTAAGAACAATTTATATTCTTGACAAAAGATTCTTATTTTTCTACTTTTACTGAAATGCAGCTTAACCTGTTTCTAGATCTTCATTCAAATGAGTCTTTTCTTCTATTTCAGACATTTGGGATAAATGTGTTAGATGTGCATGAATCATGTTGGATCAAGGCAGAGTCTTAATCTACAAAGTTTATTTTATTCTTTGTTGGACAATGATAACCATTTCCTGTTTGTTAAAGCACAACATTTTGCTTTTCTTTCTTAATGCAATTATCTTACATTCATTGCAGACAAGAAGCATAACTATTTCAAAGCTCCATTATTTTCTCTTGCTTTGTGCCTAAAGCATATAATGAAATGCATACAATGAAAAGGAATTTCAGCAGTGACTATTATATATGCTTAACTGCAGATCAGGGAATGAGTAAAAATGAGGCAAAATTACATATCTGTATAAACAATAAAAACATTAAATGACTATATTCCTATAAACAACTGATTAAACATCAAAAATTAAAATGACTATTACCATACCATCAACTGCTATTTGGATTGTGCACACCAAATTAGGTAGTTATTATTGTGATGATTGGATACATATAAAATAGATATGATTAGCAGCCCTGTCACTCTTAAGTCATTATCCAAATATGCCTTGATTGTACTTTTTAAGGGCCTTGAAAAAAAGAGGGGTTTTACATCTGCTAAAAAATAAGATATTTTGTAACAACATCTGTACTGTATTCCTTTTGATTTAATTAGTAAAAAAAAGCTAAAGAAAAATCTTAAATATTTTATTTTAATACAGCAATTGGATTTGTTCTGTAATGGTACTGGTTTCATGATTGCTTTTAATTATAATATTTAATACTAGAAAGAAAGATGAGTCATGTAAGTGCTTAATGATAGAAATATGTTTTATTTCTGATCCAGATGGAATGAGAAATTATGACTTGTACATCTGTCATCTCAGTTGTACCCCTTATGACAAAACTTTAACAATGAAAGATAAAATAACTCTTTAAAGTTAAAGAGTAAACATTGTGACACACAAAACCATTTCCAAGAACAAACTATAGATAGCAGTAAATGGTGTTTAGGCTATGGTTTTTGAAATTTTAGGTTTACATGTAATCAGATATGACCTAAAGTTCCCCTCTAGCTGGACAATGAAACAAATGTGTCCTTAGTTAATTAATAAAACAATGAAGCATGAATCCCTATACAATAAAAGACATATGGACTGAAGCTGGAGGATCCACTGCCTATAAAAGACTTTATACATAGGAACACATTTATAAAATATTATATATATATATGAAATATATATTTGTGTTTATAAATGTAAGGTCTCTGTACATGACTATATATAATATAATATAATATAATATATAACATATTCTATATACTCATATGGTTGTGGTTCATATATACTATAAACCACAACATAACATATGGTTATGGTTCATATATAATAGAAACCATAACCTAAGGTCTGATATGTGCATATGAATATATTGCAGAGACCTTATTGGAAGAACCTTCCAATTAAGTTACAAAACACATGTACTAATTAGTTATCTTTTCTACAATACAAAACTTTTGAAGTTTACATGGGATTATTCTAGTTGTCCTTACAATTTTAGCCATTTTCAAGTAGGGAAAGAAAGCATGGTGGAAGGACACCTGGGTGGCTCAGTGGGTTAAGCCTCTGCCTTTGGCTAAGGTCATGTTCTCGATTTCCTGGCCCACACTGGGCTCTCTGCTTGGCAGGGAGTCTGCTTTCCCTTTTCTCTCTGCCTGCTTCTCTGCCTACCTCTCAGCCTATTTGTGATCTCTCTCTCTCTCTCTCTCTCTGTCACATAAATAAATAAATAAATAAATAACATCTTAAAATAAGAAAAAAAAAGAGCATGGTGGAATGGGTATAGAAAGCTTTTATAGGAACCGCATCAATTACTTCCACTCACAATCCATTGCCTAGAATTTAGCAGAAGTGGCATAAAGACAAAGGTAATCTAGCTGCATAAAGAAAATAATGTAAGAAAAAACAACAAAGAAAAAGAATGTAGACTTCAGAGAGTCTCTGTAGAAGTCTCTGCAATAACTAACTAAAAAACTAACATTAAAAAAACTGCTAGAAGGAGGAGTAAGATTGTGGAAGTTAGGGACTCTGTTGTAACTGGTCTCCTGAATTTAGCTAGATATCTACCAAGCCACTCTGAATATCTAGGAAATCAGCCTGAGATATATAAGATTATTTACCTGGGTATCTACAGGAACAGGTGATCATCAGTCCAGAAGTACAAAGGACAGAGTTGTGATTGTGTGGACAGATATTGGAGGATAAACAGAAAGGGAAAGGAGCCACCAGAAATTACCCATTGAAAAGTAAAATAATACCCCAGTGCAAAAAATTTCTGCACCTGTGGACCAGCAATACCTTGCAGAGTGTTGATGGAGGAACAGGAAGTTCCTGGTAATAGAGTTCAAACAGAATCCAGGAGTTTAAGGGACAAACACTGAGACTAGAGCAGCTATTTGTGCAGAGCTGTGCCTGCAGACCTATGAGGCTGGCTTTTGCTGCAGCTACCACAGCCACCCAGAACAGGATCACTTGCAGTTTTGGAGGTACAAGAGGCAGGGAAAAATGGGGGCCTGTGTCAACCCCTGAGAGGATCACTGGGGGCATGCACTGCTTGTGAGAGGCTGCAGTTTTCAGCAGTGCTTACAGAGAGGGGGACTATGTGTTCTGGAGGGTCCAGAATGTATCAGAATATGGCTTTTCTCCTCTGGGTCAGAGGTCTGGGTGTGAGCATTTTCCTTGCCCTGACCCTCTGAAAAGGCACAAAAAGCTGCCAGAGAACAAAAGCTGCCAGAAAATTAAAGCCAAAAGAACTGGTTTCCATGGAGCCTAACCCCTTGATAGGGGACAGGGCAACTCAGCCAAAGCAGGTTTACCTGAAAAACAACACAGTAGTCTCCTCTCCCAGAAGACAAGCTGGAAGAACAAGCAGATGACAACCTGAGAGTCCCCTTAAAAGTATAAAACACAAACACCAGGTAAAAATAGTATATTGGACTCCTGGTATTGCCTCACGACCCTGTATTTCTTTAGATATGACTTTTTTTTTTTTTTTGTCAGAGAGAGAGCGAGCAAGAGCGAGCACAGGCAGACTGAGTGGAAGGCAGAGTCAGAGGGAGAAGCAGGCTCCCGGCGGAGCAAGGAGCCCGATGCAGGACTCGATTCCAGGACGCTTGGATCATGACCTGAGCCGAAGGCAGCTGCTTAACCAACTGAGCCACCCAGGCGTCCCAACTTTTTTTTTTTTTTTTTAATTCTCTCTCATGTTTCTTCTTCTTTTTTTTTTTTCTTTTTACCTACTTATCATTTAAATTAGATGCTTAATATAGCACATTACATAGTAACTTTTTAGTTCCTGGTGTTTCACACATATACTTTTTTTTTCTTTTTCTCTTATATATGTTTATCTATATCTATGTATAAGCTTCAATGTAGTCCTTTTCTCCCTATTTAATACAACCTTTATATAAATATTAGTTCTAATTTCCCTGTAACTCTGGGAAGTACTGTTCTCTAACAAAGAGAAGAAAATGTACCCAGGAAGAACTGAAACACTCTACCTTGCCCACACTGAGGGATTATAGTACTCTTCCCCTACACCCCCCCTTTTTTAAAAATTTATAAATCTTATTCTTGGGTTTCATTTTGTCTGGGTTTTGTTTCTTTGTTTATTTGTTTATTATTTTGGTGGTTTCTTCCAATTGCTCTGAACTTTCCTAGGGTGCACCTTATCTGGATTGAGGTTGTATTTTTTACTCTGTACATCCCCTCAACCACCACTTAACAGAATGACTATGAGGAGGAAATCCCAAATAAGAAAAGAACCAGAAACAATGGCTTCTCCTGCAGAAGTAATCAATGTCTGAAATAGACTTCAGGGTAACATTATTAAGACAATAGGTAGGCTTGAGAAAACCATTAATGGCAACATAGACTAAGGGCAGAAAATGAGAGATAGTCAGATCAAAATTTTAAGCTCATGCTATGAATGAGATGCAGTCTAAACTGGATACTCTAACTGCTAATGTAAATGAGACAGAAGAACAACTTAGTGATCTAGAAGATAAACTGACAGAAAGGAAGGAACAAAAAAAGGCCTGGAACAAAACAGCTTAAAATCCATTAAAACATATTTATAGAAATCAGTGATTCTATAAAACATTCCAATGTCAGAATTATTGAGATCCCTGGGGGTGGGGGTTGGGGGTGGGGGTTGGGGGCGGAAAGAGAGGGAACTAGAAGATATATTTAAGTAAATTGTAGCTGAAAACTCCCCTAACTGGGGGAATGAAACAAACATTCATGTCCCAGAGGTAGAGGGGACCTCTCCCAAGATCAAGGAGAATAGACCAATGCCCGGACATATAATAGTAATAGTAAAACTCACCAATCGTAGAACCATGAAGCCAACTTAATGGCAGTTAGGGAGAAGAGATTCCTTTATGTACAGAGGGAGGGACATCCGAATAACATTAGACCTGTCCACAGAAACCTGGCAAGCCATAAAGGGCTGGCAAGACATATTTGGGGTACTAAATGAAAAGAACATGAAGCCAAGAATACTGTATCCAGCAATGCTGTCATTCAGAACAGATGGGGAGATAAAGAGCTCCCAGGACTGGCAGAAACTGAAAGAATTTATGATTATCAAGCCAACCCTGCAAGAAATACTAAGGGTATTTGTTAACAGAAAAAAGACCCCAAGAGTAATATGGACCAGAAATATACAGACAATCCATAGAAACAGGGATTGTACAGACAGTAGGATGGCAATAAACACATATCTTTCAATAGTAACCCTAAAAATGAATAGCCTAAATGCTCCCATGAAATGGCACAGGGTTGTAGATTGGATATAAAGACAGGACCCATCCATATTCTGTCTATAAGAGACTCATTTTGAACCTGAAGCCACCTGTAGACTGAAAGTGAGGGGATGGAGTATCATTTTTCATGCCAATTGACCTGAAAAGAAAGTTGGGGAAGCAAAACTTATATCAGACAAACTAGAATTTAAATCAAAGACTGCAATAACAGATCCAGAGAAACACTATATTATTCATAAAAGGTCTATCCAATAAGAAAATTGAACAAATCATCTAAATGGAAGATCAACAAAGAAACAAGATTTTGAACAACACATTGGGCCGGATGGATTTTGTAGATATATACAGAACATTCCACCCTAAACAACAGAATACTCATTCCTCTATAATGCACATGAAACTTTCTCCAAAATAGACCACATAGGGTCAGAATAGACCTCATAGGGTCACAATCCACGTCTCAGCCAATACCAAAACACTGAGATTATTCCCTGCATGATATCAGAGCACAATGCCTTGAAACTGGAACTCAATCATAAGAAAAAATTTGGAAGGAATTCAGACACTTGGATATTAAAGAACATCCTGCTAAAGAATGAATGGGTCAACCAGGAAATTAAAGAACTTAAACTACTCATGGAAACCAATGAGAATTAAAACACATCAGTCCAAAACATATGGGATACTGCAAAGGCATTCCTGTGAGGGAAATACATAGCCAACCAAGTCTTTCTCAAAAAAAAAAAAAAAAAAAAAAAAAAAAAAAAAAAAAAAAAAAATTTAGAAAAATCCCAAATGCACAAGCTAACCTATACCTAAAGAAGCTGGGAACAGAACAGCAAATAAAACCTAATTCAAGCAGAAGAGAAATAATAAGTATTAGAACAGAGAAAAATAAAACAGAAACCGGAAACACAGTAGAATAGATCAATAGCTCTAGAAGCTGGTTCTTTAAAGAATTAATAAGATCAATAATTCACTGACTAAACTTATAAAAAAAAAAAAAAGTACCCAAATGAATAAAGTCATGAATGAAAGGGGAGAGACCATGACTAACACCAAGGAAGTAGAAACAATTATTGGTAATTATTACCAACAACAGCATGACAAAAAATTAAGCAACATGAAAGAAATGGATGTCTTCCTAGAAATTTACAAACTATCAAAACTGAAACAGAAGGAAATAGACAACCTGAATAGAGCAATAACCAGTAACAAAATTGAAGCTGTAATCAAAAACCTTTCAAAATCCTAAAGTCCAGGGCCAGATGGCTTCCCAGGGGAATTCCACCAAATATTACCTATTTTACTGAAGTTGTTCCAGAAAATAGAAACAGAAGGAAAACTTACAGACTCTTTCTATGAGGTCAGCATTACCCTAATCTCAAAACCAGGCAAAGACCCCATCAAAAAGGAGAATTACAGATCTATATCTTTGATGAACATGGAGGCCAAATTACTTAACAAGATCCTAGCTAATAGCATACGACAGAACATTAAAAGGATTATTCACCAGGACCACGTGGGTTTTATGCCTGGGATGCAAGGATGGCTCAACATTTTTAATCAACATGGTAGAGCACATAAATAAAAGAAAAAAGAAAAAGAAAATATGATCCTCTCAATTGATTCAGAAAATGCATTTGACAAAATACAATATCCGTTCCTGATTAAAACTCTTCAGAGTATAGGGATAGAGGGAACATTCCTCAGTATCATAAAAACTATCTATAAAAAGCCCACAGTGACTATCATTATCAATGGGGAAAAGCTGAGATCTTTTCCCTTAAGATTAGGAACATGACAGAGATGTACACTCTCACCGCTACTATTTAGCAAAATACTAGAAGTTCTAGCCTCAGCAATCAAACAACAAAAAGATATAAAAGGCAACCAAATTGGCACAGAAGAAGTCAAAATCTCCTTCTTCACAGATGACATGATGCTTTATGTGGAGAACCCAAAAGACTCCATCCCAAATTACTAGAACTCATACAGCAATTCAGCAATGTGTCAGGATAAAAAAAAAAAAAATCAATACACAGAAATCAGTTGCTTTTCTATACACTAACAATGTAACTGTAGGAAGAGAAATTAAGGAATCAATTCCATTCACAAAAGCAACAAAGACCATAAGATATGTAGGAAAAAACCTAATTAAAGAGGTAAAGAATCTATACTCTAAAAACTACAGAACACTTATGAAAGAATTTAAGGCAGACACAAAAAGATGGGAAAATATTCCACATTCATGAATTGGAAGAATAAACATTGCTAAAATGTCTATCCTACCCAGAGCTATTTAAACTTTCAATGCCATCCCTTTTAAAATAACATTGGCATTTTTTCAGAAAGTTGGAAAAAAAATCCTAAATTTTTTATGGAACCCAAAAAGACCTGAATCACCAAGGAAATGTTGAAAAAGATAAACAAAGCTGAGGGCATCACGTTGTCTGACTTCAAGCTATATTACTAAGCTGTGATCACCAAGACAGCATGGTATTGGCACAAAAACAGATTCATAGACTAATAGAACAGCATAAAGACTCCAGAAATAGACCTTCAACTCTATGGTCAACTGATTTTGACAAATCAGGAAAAAAATATTCAATGGAAAAAGCACAGTCTCTTCAATAAGTGGGTACTGGGAAAATTGGACAGCTGCATATAGGAGAATGAAACTGGACCATTCCCTTACACCATACAGGTGTGAAGTGTATGGAGACAGGAATCCATCAAAATCCTAGAGGAGAACACAAGCAATAACCTCTTTGACATCAGCCACAGTAATTTTCTCCAAAACATATCTCCAAAGGCAAGTGAAACAAAGACAAAGATGAACTTTTGGGACTTCATCAAAATAAAAGTCTTCTGCACAGCAAAGGAAATAGTCAACAAAACTAAGAGGCAGTCAATGGAATGGGAGAAGATATTTTCAAATGACACTACAGTTAAAGTGCTTATATCCATGATCTATAAGGAACTTCTCAAACTCAACACTGAACAAACTAATAACCCAGTCAAAAAATGGGAAGAAGTCATGAATAGACACTTCTCCAAAAAGGCATATAAATGGCTAAAAGAAACATGAAAAATGCTCAACATCACTAGCCATCAAAGAAATACAAATCAAAGCCACAATGAGATAACCACTTTAGACAAGTTAGAATGGCAAAAGTTAACAAAACAGGAAACAACAAATGTTGGTGAGGATATGGATAAAGGGGAACCCTCTTACATTGTTGGTGAGAATACAAGTTGATAGAGCCACTCTGGAAAACAGTATGGAGGTTCCTATGACCAAGCAATTGCACTGTTGGGTATTTACCCTAAAGATACAGATGTAGTGAAAAGAAGGAGCACACACACCTCAATGCTTATAGCAGCAATGTCCACAATAGTCAAACTGTGGAAGGAGTCAAGATGCCATTCAACAGATGAGTGGATAAAGAAGATATGATACATATACACAATGGAATATTATTCAGAGATTAGAAACGATGCGTACCCATCATTCACATTGACAAGGATGGAACTGGAGGGCATTGTGTTAAGTGAAGCAAGTCAAACAGAGAAAGACAATTATCATATGGTTTCACTCATATGTGGAACATAAGCAATAGCACAGAGCACCAAAGGGTTAGAAGTTAGAGGGAGATGAGCCATGAGAGACTATGGACCTGGAGAAACCAGAAACTGAGGGTGTTAGAGGGGAAGAGGGGGGAGGAGAGGGTAACAGGGTGATGGGTATTGAGGAGGTCATGCTGTGATGAGCACTGGGTGTTACACTTAACTAATGAATCCTTGAACACCCGAGCAAGGACTAATTATGCGCTATACAGTGGTTAACTCAACATAAAATAAATAAATAAATAAATAAAGCCTAGAAAATCAGTATCAACACATGAATTAAATTCAGATTAAATGAAAATGATAGATTGTCCTGAAAAATGAACCTAAAATGTCAGGTATCTCAAATCCCATCTTGAAGATCAGATGTTCCTCACAACAATGTGCAGTTGGAAGGGTTTTTAATCCTGTGGGGGAAAAAAATGTAACACGTTATATGTTAACCTAAACTCCTAACCAATTTTTTAAAACTTGACTGGAACACAGTAAAATACTTTGTATAAACAATGAATATAAACAATGAAGTATAATGTTAGGAAGTTATCTTTAAATAGTTGTTCTTCATTACCAGACAATGAATAGAAGTATACTTTGCACACCTCTCAAAATAAGTACCCAATATTATGTTATCTGAGTAGTTGTTTTTAAATGGTAATGATACTATTTCTGTACAGTGTTTTTCTAAAATTTTCTACATAATGAATATTATTTCTATTTCTCATGACATAAATTATCTTCTATGTAAAACTGATTATTAAAGTAATAAAGGAAAATACTATATCCCTAAATTTAAAGATCAATAATCCTTGAATTACAGATTACAATATTATGCTTTAACTATAGAATGTGAGTAGTTAATATTAAATTCTGTTTCAATGTATATGCTTGAATTACATATATTATGCCTAAAGTCTTAATCACTCTCCTGACAAATGTCCACTGAAAAACAATAAAATGAAGATTATTGAATTTCAGTCATATTTAAAAAGGATGGACAAAAAGCAAAATAAATTCTTTGTAAAGACTCAAAATGAAGATTTGCATTATTTTTCACAAAGATGCTTTAGGCCTAAAAATACTTAAAGAGGAAAAGAAACGTTTACAGTTCAGGAATACCATCATTTAAAAATAACTAAATCTTTGATATCAGTACCAGAAACAGCTTTCAAAACTTATCAAAGAACTTTGAACCACAAGGTAACAAAATTGCAGGGTACCATAAAATATTTAAAATTCATTTCATTTGTCAGGTTTTTTTCTTTAATAATTAAACACAGATTTATCCTTTAGGTTTTGTGGGATCTACATTATAAAGACAAATCCATAAAGTACTTTAAAACTCTGTAATCTTACCAAAAGTGCATTTGAGATGTCAGAGGGCCTTTTTAAATTTCTTTTTTAAATTTTTATTACAATTTTTAAAATAGCATAGTTATGTACCAAACTTACATTTCAGTCAAATACTAAAATTTTTATATGTTGCCATCTTGCCTTAATTTTTAAAAAGAGATTAAAGATAGACTTTTTTTTTTTAAAGATTTTTATTTATTTATTTGACAGAGAGAAATCACAAGTAGATGGAGAGGCAGGCAGAGAGAGAGAGAGGGAAGCGGGCTCCCTACTGAGTAGAGAGCCCGATGCGGGAATCGATCCCAGGACCCTGAGATCATGACTTGAGCCGAAGGCAGCGGCTTAACCCACTGAGCCACCCAGGCGCCCCAAAGATAGACTTTTATCCTCATTTTATTCCTACCAAACTCCATTACCTAATTTTTCTACTCTGATCACTAAAAGTTAGCACTTATTTTTGCTACCCAGGGTGTTAGAGAGTTCTTATAGTTGCATATCTATAAATAATTTTTGTTTTCATTTTTAAATATACATGAATATGTTAGTATCCCTGTATTGTTTATCTCCTTTTTAAATACAATATCATATCTTAAGGTACTTTTGTGTAAGTACACATAGAAATGTTTAGTATATTTTTTTTAATTTTAATTTTTTAAAGATTTTATTTATTTATTTTACAGAGAGAGATCACAAGTAGACAGAGAGGCAGGCAGAGAGAGAGAGAGAGAGGGAAGCAGGCTCCCTGCCGAGCAGAGAGCTCAATGCAGGACTCGATCCCAGGACCCTGAGATCATGACCTGAGCCGAAGGCAGTGGCTTAACCCACTGAGCCACCCAGGCACCCTGTTTATTTTATTTTATTTTATTTTTTAATTTTTTATTTTTTATAAACATATATTTTTATCCCCAGGGGTACAGGTCTGTGAATCACCAGGTTTACACACTTCACAGCACTCACCAAAGCACATACCCTCCCCAATGTCCATAATCCCACCCCCTTCTCCCAAACCCCCTCCCCCCAGCAACCCTCAGTTTGTTTTGTGAGATTAAGAGTCACTTATGGTTTGTCTCCCTCCCAATCCCATCTTGTTTCATTGATTCTTATCCTACCCACTTAAGCCTCCATGTTGCATCACCACTTCCTCATATCAGGGAGATCATATGATAGTTGTCTTTCTCTGCTTGACTTATTTTGCTAAGCATGATACGCTCTAGTTCCATCCATGTTGTTGCAAATGGCAAGATTTCATTTCTTTTGATGGCTGCATAGTATTCCATTGTGTATATATACCACATCTTCTTGATCCATTCATCTGTTGATGGACATCTAGGTTCTTTCCATAGTTTGGCTATCGTGGACATTGCTGCTATAAACATTCGGGTGCACGTGCCCCTTTGGATCACTACGTTTGTATCTTTAGGGTAAATACCCAATAGTGCAATTGCTGGGTCATAGGGCAGTTCTATTTTCAACATTTTGAGGAACCTCCATGCTGTTTTCCAGAGTGGCTGCACCAGCTTGCATTCCCACCAACAGTGTAGGAGGGTTCCCCTTTCTCCGCATCCTCGCCAGCATCTATCATTTCCTGACTTGTTGATTTTAGCCATTCTGACTGGTGTGAGGTGATATCTCATTGTGGTTTTGACTTGTATTTCCCTGATGCCGAGTGTTATGGAGCACTTTTTCATGTGTCTGTTGGCCATCTGGATGTCTTCTTTGCAGAAATGTCTGTTCATGTCCTCTGTTTAGTTTATTTTAATGCATCCTGTATAATATCCTAATATTCTAATACCCTAAATTTATATATCCACAACTTTACAGATAAGTACTAGGTCTTTGCTACTTTTATACTCTTTTTAAAAAATATTTAATTTGTCAGAGAGAGAGAAAGAGCAACCATAAGCAGGTCTTCCCAGAGACAGGCAGGAGGAGAATCAGTCAGGCTCCACACTGAGCAAGGAGCCCAATGCAGGAGTCAATCCCAGGACCTAGATCATGACCTGAGCTGAAGGCAAATGCTTAGCCACCAAGGCATCCCTGCATCTATACTCAATAAATCATTTTACAATATATGACCTAATGTTTTAATACCCAAAAGCTACCTTGGTGTGCACCTTAAAATTTACTACTTTCTAATTTCTCTCTAAAAAATTTCTCTATTTCACATACCCAACATTTTTATAGAGGTTTTCTTGATGTCAGTACTCTATGTTTTAGAACTTTAGGTTTTTGCCCATGTGATAACTGATAAACCATATGTTTTTAAAATTTGTTATTCTTGACTAACTCAAAATTATTCAGAGCTGTTCTTCTGCATACAGCATTTCTGGTTGTTTTTACACAGGGTTAGTTTTGGCCATTAATGATTTGAGTATTGTTTCTTACGCTGTCTTAAAGTTTTACGTTGTTGATGTTTTATTTGTTACACAAGGTTTTATTTTTAATTTATTTTATCTTCTTAAGATTTTATTTATTTGCTTGAGAGAGCATGAGGGAGAGAGAGAGAGTTAGCACAAGCAGGAGGGAGGGGTAGAGTAAGAGAGAGAAGCAGACTCCCCCCTGAGCAGGGAGCCCCATGTAGGACATCATCCCAGGATGGGATCATGACCTGAGATGAAGTCAGGCACTTAACCAACTGAGACATCCAGGCACTGTACACAGGTAATTTTTAATAAGTCAAATTAATAGAGGCGCCTCCAGAGTCAGTTAAGCCTCCAACTCTTAATTTCAGCTCAAGTCATGATCTCAGGATCATTAGATTAAGGCCTGAATCAGGTTCTGAGTTCAGCACAGATTCTGCTTGTTCCTTTCCCCCTCCCACTCTCTCCCTCTCTTAAATAAATAAATAAATAAATAAATCTTAGTAAAATAAGTCAAATTAATAAACAATACTTTCATTAACGTTTTTTGTGTGGTTGGTTTTAATTTTAATACAAAATTAGGTTGAACTATTTCAGTTTAATTTCAATTTTTGAGTGTGATTTTTAATTTATTTTTATTTGATTTTAATATGTAGAATTTTAAAATTGGCAAATTTTTCATTTTAATTGATTTAAAAATTGAATCTCAGTATAGTAAATTTTAGAGTTCTTTTATTATGACACCATTGAATACTTTTTAGATGACATCTTTTTATTTTTGGGGTTTTATTTATTTACTTTACAGAGATCACAAGTAGGTAGAGAGGCAGGCAGAGAGAGGGGGAGGAGGAAGCAGGCTCCCAGCTGAGCAGAGAGCCCAATGTGGGGCTGGATCCCATGATCCTGAGATCATGACCTGAGCTGAAGGCAGAGGCTTTAACCCACTGAGCAACCCAGGTGCCCCTAGCTGATATCTTTTTAATAAACTAGTTTCATGCCATTTTTTGTTTGATGGTTTATTTTGAAATTTTCTTTCTTTTTTTTTCTTTTAATTTGGAACATTCTTCATATTTTATGATTAATGTTATTTCTTTGATATACATTAAAATTATTTATCCCACTAACTAAATTTATTTCCTGATTTTTGAATAGATATTTTATGACAAAATATTCTATTTTTAATTTTTTAAAATTTTTATATTTGCCATGTGATAGAATGGTTTATTAGAGCAAATTCCATGACAACTTTCATAAAATGACCATTTCTGAAAGACATCCATAAGATCACCTCCATTTCTTTAACTGTAGTTGAAATTATTATTTTTTAATTTCTTTTTTATAATGATATATTTTTTTCAGTTTTTTGTTATTGATTTCTGTTTTTTGTTTGTTTCAAGTTTTTCTTTAAATTCTAGTTAACATAGAATGTAATACTGGTTTCAGGTGTACAATTTAGTGATTCATCACTTAAACATAACACCCTCTGCTCATCACAAGTGCCCTCTTTATTATCATCACCCATGTAGCCCATCCCCTCTCCCACTTCCCCTTTATCAACCCTCAGTTTGTTCTCTGTAGTTAAGAGTCTCTTATGGTGTGTCTACCTCCCTTTTTCCTCCCTCTCCTAAGCTGATCTTCTTTGTTTCTTAA
This sequence comes from Mustela nivalis, assembly GCF_964662115.1. Classification (NCBI taxonomy): domain Eukaryota; kingdom Metazoa; phylum Chordata; class Mammalia; order Carnivora; family Mustelidae; genus Mustela; species Mustela nivalis. The sequence continues at coordinate 41,355,515 of NC_139023.1, read as the reverse complement.
ATTCCATATGCAAGTGAAATCAAAAGGTATTTGTCTTTCTCTGACTGACTTATTTCACTTAGCATAATACACTCTAGTTCCATCTACATGGTTGCAAATGACAAGATTTAATTCTTTTTGATTCTATATAGATATAGATACAGATATAGACATAGGCATAGATCTAGATCTAGATCTAGATCTTAGAGATTGATAGATATAGATACAGATCTATATGTATAGATCTATCTATAGAGATATCTATATCTATAGTTCATCTCCATCTCTATATCTATATCTATAGATAGATATATATAGAGAGAAAGATTCTAAGTCTTATTTCCCTCTCTCCTTTTTCCCCACTTCCCATATGTCCATTCATTTTCTTTCTTAAATTCCACATGTGAATGGGATCATATGGTATTTTTCTTTCTCTGACTGACTTATTTCACTTAGTGTAGTACATGTTATTGTATTCCATCCATGTTGTTGCAAATAGCAAGCTTTCATTATTTTTGATAATTGAGTGGTATGCCATTGTGTATACACACACACACACACACACACACACACACACACACACACACACACACAATCTCTTCTGATCCATTCATCAGTTGATGGACTGTTGGTCTCTTTCTATAATTTAGCTGTTGTTGATAATGCTACTATGAACATCAGGGTGCATGTGTCCATTTGATTTAAGATTTTTGTATCCTTTGGGTAAATACCTTAGTGCAATTGCTGGGTCATAAGGTAGTTCTACTTTTAATTTTTTGAGGAAACTTCACACTGTTTTTCAGAATGACTACACCAGTTTGTATTCCCAAGAACAATGTAAGAGGGTTCCCCTTTCTCCACATCCTCACCAACATCTGTTCTTTCTTGTGTTCCTAATTTTAGCCTTTCTGACAGGTGTGATGTGGTATCTCATTGTGGTTCTGGTTTATATTTTCCTGATAATGAGTGATGTAGAACATCTTTTCATGTGTCTGTTAGCCATCTGGATGTCTTCTTTGGAAAGATGTCTGATCATGTCTTCTGTCCATTTCCCAACTGGATTATTTATTTTCTGGGAGTTGAGTTTGATAAGTTCTTTATGGATTTTGGATACTAACCCTTTAGGAGATATGTCATTTGCAAATATCTCCTCCCATTCTGAAGGTTTTCTTTCAGTTTAGTTGACTATTTTCTTTGCTCTGCAGAAACCTTTTTGTCTTGATGAAGTCCTGACAGTTTATTTTTGGTTTTGTTTCCCTTGCCTTGGAAGACATATGTAGTAAGAAGTTGCTAAGGCCAATATCAAAGAGGTTTCTGCTTGTGTTCTTTTCTAGGATTTTTATGCTTTACTGTCTCACATCTAGATCTTTACTCCATTTTGAATTTATTTTTGTGGATGGTGTAAGAAAGTGATCCTGTTTAATTCTTCTGCATGTTGCTGTCCAGTTTTCCCAACACCATTTGTTGAAGAGACTTTTATCCGTTGAATATTATTTCTTGCTTTGTCACAGATTAGTTTATCATATAGTTGTAGGCCCATTTTTGGGTTTTCTATTCATTCCATTGATCTATGTCTATTTTTATGGCAGTATCATGCTGTCTTGATGATTACAACTTTGTAATATAGCTTAAAGTCCAGAATTGGGATGCCTCCATCTTTACTTTTCTTTTTCAAGATTGTTTTGGCTATTTGGAGTCTTTTGTGGATCCATACAAATTTTAGGATTGTTTATGCTAGCTCTGCAAAAAATGCTGGTGGTATTTTAACAGGAATTGCTTTAAATGTGAAGAATGTTTTGGATAGCATAGACATATTAATAATATTTGTTTTTCTGATACATGAAAATTGAATGTTTTCCCATTTCTTTGTGTCATGTTTAATTTTTTTTCACAAGTGTCCTACAATTTTCAGATTACAGTTTTGTTGTTGTTGCTGCTGTTGTTTACCTCTTTGGTTACGTTTATTCCTAGGTGTCTTATGGTTTTGGGTACAGTTGTAACTGGGATTGATTCCTTGATTTCTCTTTCTTCTGTTTTATTATTGGTGTTTAGAAATGCAACCAATTTCTGCACATTGATTTTGTATCCTGTGACTTTATTGAATTCATGTATCAGTTCTAGCAAATTTTTGGTAAAATCAGGTTTTCTACATAAAGTATCACTTTGCCTGTAAATAGTGAAAGTTTGACTTCTTCCTTTCCAGTTTGGATGCCTTTTATTTCTTTTTTTGTCTGTTGGCTGATATCTCAGCAACACTATGCTGAACAACAGTAGTGAGAGTGGACATCCATCTCTTGTTCCTGACCTTAGAGGAAAGGCTCTCAGGTTTTCCCCATTGAGCATTATACTAGCTGTGGGTCTTTTGTATATAATGTTGAGGTATGTTGCCTGTTTCCCTACTTTGCTGAGAGTTTTTGTCAAGAAAAGGATGCCATATTTTGTCAAATACTTTTCTGCACTTATTGAGATGATCATATATCGTTTTTATCCTTCCTTTTATTAATGTGGTGTATCAAGTTGATTGATTTGAGAATATTGAATCACCCTTGCAGCCCAGGAATAAATTCCATTTGATCATGGTGAATAATTCTTTTAATGTACTGCTGGATTAAATTTGCTAGTATCTTGTTGAGAATTTTTACGTCTATTTTCTTCAGGGATATTGGTCTGTAGTTCTCTTTAGAGGAGTCTATGTCTGATCTTGGAATCAAGATCATGCTTATCTGATAGAATGAGTTTCAGTTTATTCCTTCCATTTCTATTTTTTGGAACAGTTTGAGAATTATAGCCATTAATCCTTCTTTAAATATTTGGAAAAATGACCCTGGAAAGCCAGCAGGGCCTGGAGTTTTGTTTGTTAGATTTTTGATTACTGATTCCATTTCTTTGATTGTTATGGGTCTGTTAAAATTTTCTATCTCTGTTTCAGTTTTGGTTGTTTATATGTTTATAGGAATTTACCGATTTCTTCTAGATGGTCTGATTTGTTGGTAAATAATTTCTTTATAGTATTCTCATAATTGTTTGTATTTCTGTGATTTTGGTTGCAATCTCTCCTTTTTCACTCATGATCATATTTATTTGGGTCCTTTCTCATATATTTTTGATAAGTCTGGCTAGGAAAAGAATTTTATTAATTCTTTCAGAGAACTGGTTCTTAGTTTTATTGATCTGTTCTACTGTTTTTGTTTGTTTGTTTCTATATCATTTATTTCTGCTCAAATCTTTATTATTTCCCTTCTTTTGCTGGCTTAGTGTTTATTTGACATTCCTTTTCTAGCTTACATTTTTCATGAGAAGATTTGAAAAAATAATGTAGGTGTTTTCTTTGAAGTTTCTTTTTACATTCTTTGCAAATGTTGCTTTTGGATTGTTGTTTTTTTAATTGATTTTTATAATCTTTAATCTATTATTTTTATCTATTAATATATAGAGACTGAATATTGTTTTTGTTTTTGTAACTCTTCCAATTGATTTGCAGAGTAACTTAAGAAAACTGTAGCTTTAAATATTTTCTTTCTTGCATTTAAGTTGTCATTCACTCTACAGAAACTTGTGATTTTGTTGTTTAGCCTCTTTTGTCTCATCTTCTGCATTTTAATTCATATCTGGAATGTTCTCATGATTAGAAAATACTCATTATTATTCATTTTATCTTATGTTCTTATACATTTTTATTATTTTTTCAAATTTCATTTTCATACCATTTAAAATTTATTCTAGATAATAACAGAGTAAAGTAGAGTATTTTCCCTCCCTGCCTCCCTGCTTCCCTTCCTTCCTTTTTCTCTTTTATAACTAGCTATCTGGTTGTTTCTACCCAATGTATTAAATAATACATCTTCTCCCCCATTGATTTAAAGTGGCACACTTATTTAGCTCTAATTTCTTGTATGTATTTGTTTCCATTTCTGAATTTTCCATCCTTTCCATTTTTCTGTGTTTTCCCTATACCTGTATCCCATTAGTTTAACTATTATTTGCTTTAATTATTTAATTTGTTTTTAATAGTTTATATTTTTAAAATTTGAATAGCATTAGTATTGTCCTATTGCTCTTCTCTTTGAGTTTTCCTAACTATTCTCACTATTAGTTTTACAGTCATTTTACCTCATTCAAAAAAAAAAAAAAAAAAACAAATCTTAGATTTAAAAAAAAAGTCAAAATTTCCTTAAAGTTATAAGAAGAATTGAAATCTCTAAGACACTGAGTCCTCAAATCCAGGAATGGAGTATGTCTTTCCATTTGTTCAATTCTATTTTTTCCTTCCAATTTTTAAAAACGTTCTTCCTATAGTCCTGTACATGTCCAGTTGCCTTTACTAAAGCATATGGTTTTAAAATGTTTTACTATATATGATGTCATCTTTTCCCATTATGTCTTCTGATTTTGTTTTTATAAGTGACAGATATCCTTGATGGATATAGCATCTGGTTACCTCAGTACTATTCATTATTTACAAAAAAAATTTCTCCAGTGAATCCTGGGCAAATTATCTAGATCAAGTGACCATTTGGGTATAGATAAGTTTATTTCTGGTCATTACTCTGTTCTCTTAGTGTATTTATGTTTGTGTCAATAGTGCTTTTTATTATTTGGTGTAGATTTATATAAATTTTATAAGTGCAAGATAATTTTGTCAACATTGTTATTCTGCAAAATTTTAGTTTTATTTTCCTTTGAATTTTGGTATCTGTGAAAGTTTGAGATGAAACTCATTCAATAAATCAATTTGTGGAGAACTGGCATTGTACAATCTTTGGTCTTTCGATCCATGAAAATGAAAAACATTTCAGTATTTATGTCATCTAATTTGTTGTAGCAGTGTTTTATTGTTTGCAATGCACATGTTCCTTAGATTTATTTCTGTTTTTAATATTTTCTGAAGTTCACATTTTAGCTTAAAATTTTGATGATTCTTTACTAAACTTTATAAAATGCCATTGTCTTAAAATGCCAAGATATATTTATCCATCTTTCTGTATGTGAGGATTTGTGCTATTTACACCATTTTCCTATGTAACATTTTTGGATGTGTTCAGGACACATAATTGTTGAAAATTCTTGGATACATTTTAAGGCTCCTCTGATATGTGTTTCTCTAAGACATATACCCATTAATGGAACTGCAGTGTTGGAGTATACACATCACCAGAAGTAGTTTACCAAAGAGTTTGTAAAAAATGTCTGTTCAAACCAACATTACATAATATTACTGCACATCTCATGGAAACCTGATATACACACACACATGCACACACACACACACACACACATATATATATATATATATATATATATATATATATATATTGCTTAAAATGTAGCCAAGTTGTTGAATGGAAATTAATAACTCATTTTGTTTTTAATTTACATTTCTCTGATTGCTAATGAGTTTCAATCTACTTCCTAATGTGTAACAAAGCATAATTTCTTGCAACACTGTACGTTGCTGTTAAATACTGAACATACTAACCTTCTGAGATTTTCTAGAATATTATAGCCTTATTATACCTCAAAACTTTACATTGTCTATTTCTTTCCTCTGTGTTGATTTTTCCCCATCTTTCATCACTAATGGCTCACTCCTCATCTTTATATTTCTGTTTAAATATCATTTTCTAAGAATAACATTTTTATTGCCTTAAGTACTACTAACAAAACTGCTAATCAAAATTCTCTCTCAAACAACTCACTATTCCTTAATATTTCTTTCACATTCTATATTTTAAACGTGTTTGTTGCCACTTTTTTTTTAAAAAAGTAAGTTCCAGTAAGGGTTCTGTATCTATCTTTATTCCTGCTCGCTGGGAAGCCTGTTTCTCCCTTTCCAACTCCCCTTGCTTGTGTTCTCTCTCTCACCATGTGTCTCTCTGTCAAAAAAATAAATAAAACCTTAAAAAAATACACAAAGAAATTATTTATATAAATTATTCGAGGATCAAAGGACAAGTCATTTCTTTTTCAGCTTGGGAAGGCAATGGAAAAGAACATGGATTTATACCAAAAGGGGTGTAGAGTTAGTAAATCAATCTGTCAACAAACTCTGAATTTTGTTATAGACATTGCAATAAGAAGGAGACATGATAGTCAAAGTAGAGAAGTCCTCATGGTGATTTCAAAAAACTGAAAGTATCAAAAGCAGAATGTAACTTGCAAGTAAAACTGAGTTTTTACAAAATACCATTAAAATAAAACTAATCACCATCAAGATGTGTGAGAGAGAGATAATGTCTTCTCAATACAGGATTTGCACTAACAGATAAGTAGGTCAATGCACTCACTAGGTTATATGTTCTTTATTGGGATTCACAGTGCATCTTTAGATGGAAATTAAATAGTATACCATTTTATATAGATTATAGAATAAGGACATAGATATCTCTTTACTAATCTGTATACTCAGCACTGTACTGCAACTGTTTTTATAAAAACAAGTTTAATTTATCAACATATCAGTGCATAGCTATATGTAATCATGATTATTTTTGTTTTCCTGCAAAGTTCAGGGTAAGAAAGGATCTATATATTGTGCATACATACACATTTCATGTATATAATTATAATAATGATTAATTTCAATGAGTGATATTAACAGAGTTGATCTATTGATGCAATTTAGCTTAATTTAATAGCATATATGTGCAATCAGACTACTCAAGGACAGAATTTCCTCATCTACAAAATGTTAAATCATGATTTTGTTGGGAATTTTAAATAGATAATATTAGTGATAAAAGCATTGTCATAGTATCTACTATATGAAAAAATCACTAACATTTCATTAGTATTAGATTTTGTGCTTCTGTTAGTATGATTTTCAAAATTTAAATATGATACAATCATAGAAGGGGAGCATACAATTTGTAAAACACCTTAACAAATATATTTTTAGAATTCTAGGAATAATAGAGACATGCTATGAGACTGCACACTGATGTCAGTGATCTGAAAAATCCTGAGTTTACATGAAGCTAAGTTATAGACAGATGCAATGATTCAAGTCCAAACAATTTCCAGAAAAGTTGTTTTCAAATTGTCCATTTTATGAATACTTCAGGTTGTTGTGGATTAATCTGATTAAAGATGCCATGAAAACAGAAACACTTACAAAAAGTTCTTATTGATTCACCCAAAGGGGAGACAAAAAAATCTAGTGAGGAATTATTCTTCTCTCAAGTAGACTTAACAGCATAAACTCGAAATAAAAAGTTCACATCTTGAAGCTAACAACATACTAATGTTGAAGCATTTAGCACAATTTTATTCTGGGTTTGAATATACTAAGCTGTACTTCTTTACAAATATTTACAATCTCTTATTTTTGGTTAAATATCCTTAAGGTTTAGTGTTCAGATCATTGAATCAACATTACTGGTTACAGGATCTTAATTCACTTTATAGAGAATTGGGGGGGGCTCTATGCCTTTTATCTTTTATCTTTAAGACTATAAAGAAAAAAAATCAAAAACAAACCAAAATTTAAACAAGAGAGGATTGGCAGTTAGCATTTGGGGCAAAATGGAAGGAAGAATTATCTTCTCTCTTCAAAAACAGTAGTAATTCTCCATTTCAATCTCTTGAGTAATTCATTCTTTGAAACTTGTGTCCTTTTTGAATAAAGACTGTGCCAACCTTCAAAATCCCACCTTGTTACTTACGATACATGGTCTGGCTTTGTTTACTTACCATACACAAACTCAATTTTTATTTAAAGGCATTTAGATTCTAAATTAATTTTTCAAATCCAAAATTGTGTGATTGTAAATCACTGACATTAAAAAACATTGTATAATTGCAACCGATGTGTTATGTTGATACACAGAATCTCTCTTTCCCTCTCTATCTCTCTGCCACACAGACACACACACACACAGACATACACACACAGACACACACACACACACACACACACACACACACACACACACACATTGCCCTACATCAGAAATTTGTCCCTTTCAGGAAAAGCAAGTAATATAGACTATATGATTGGTTTTGAAATTAGTAACATAATTCTCTTCTTCATTTAGAAAGGAAAATGTTCCCATTTTTGGACAATCCCCCTATTTTGTAGAGTAGATATATTTTGAGAGTGCCCATTTCCCTTTAAGTTGTTCCACAGAAAATATGATTTCCAAACTAAAAACAACATACCACTTATCAATGAATTTTACGCTATTATTTCATATTTTATAAGAAAAACATGAATTAGGATATGGTCAGAAGTAGAAAAATGATTTATTCTCCCAGAGAAAAATATCTCTATGAAAGTTGAACGTGCATTTTTATAGTAATATCCTTGAATGTAAAAAGCTTTAAAATTCATGAACTACTGAAATCAATTTATTAAATGTAATTATTCATTGCCTTCCTCTGTTTTATCTCTAATATAGATCAATTAAACATTGGCAATATTATGGTATTTTATAATAAAAATATATTATTGTCTAACTTCATGTCAGCTAACTACAGAACAGTAATATGGAATGCATTCATCAACAATAAACTGGATTTTGTTTGATTAAATAAATGTATAAATTATGTTACTAAAACAAATTTTAAGGACATTTGGGACAACCATCTAATTTATATTTTAATACAATCAATAATAGTACATTAAAAACTCCCTTAATCGTCAATTACATAAATAATAAACAAATCTCAAACATTTTCTTAGGAAAATATTCTGTAAAAGATAGTAGCTTGATGAATACTTAGATGAATACATCTCTGCTGTCAACAAGTGAGTTGTAAACTCGCCAATATTGGTCAGTATTTATCCCAAGAATATTTATAACAATTGTAGCTATTATTCTATTATTGGTCTTATTTACTATTATTTAAATTGTTAAAAGCTGATTTAAAATGGATGAGTTGCCTATGGAAACTAAGTTGAGTATTTACAAAGAGTAATTAAATATAAATTATTTACAATATTCTCTTAAATGACTAAAACAGAAATGTAACTATTGGGGAAAACTTTAAAAACTAAAAGGAGGGGCGCCTGGGTGGCTCAGTGGGTTAAACCGCTGCCTTCGGCTCAGGTCATGATCTCAGGGTCCTGGGATCAAGTCCCGCATCGGGTTCTCTGCTCAGCGGGGAGCCTGCTTCCCTCTCTCTCTCTGTCTGCCTTTCCATCTACTTGTGATTTCTCTCTGTCAAATAAATAAATAAAATCTTAAAAAAAAAAAAAACTAAAAGGATTTTGCATCAGATTGTTTTGCAAATGTATTTCAAACAAAAGGAAACTGAAATCTATATATATTTTATGGGTATGGCTTTTACATGAAAGATAAATTAGAACTCAACAAGGTGACAGAATGAAAGAATGGAAAGAATCATATATATGATTATATTATTGTGATATATATTCATTGTAACCATATTATATTGTATTCATTATATATTATTATTTAATAATGTTTTAATATATTAAATATATAAATATATAAGATAAATAAAATGTACTATTATATAATATATATTTTATATGTATTCAAGTAATCTACATGTACTAGTGCATCACTCTATTGTTTGTATCAAAGTGCATACACAAAAATAGAAGCTAAATGTGAAAAAAAAATCAAAATAGAAATTGTAATGTTTCCTTCCTGGTTTTGCAATTAATCATCATAAGCCTATTCTACTCATGACTGCTGTTAGAGGGCACACTCAGTGAGATAGTCTAGCGCTCCTCCTATTTTTGGCTTTAGGATAAACCACAGCATACCTATTATTTACTCATTTAAACTCAAGTATAGGGTTTACTGTTCCTCTCTGTGTTGAAGGCATTCACCTTATAAATGTCCTCTTGAATTTCATTCTTCTATTTCTTACTTTGTGATTCATCTATACCTATCCTTTTCATAGTTCCATAGCATTCTATTATATGGGTATATAATCAATAGTTAATCTATTTACCAATTGGTGAATATTTGAGCTTTTATTATTTTATTGCTCCTTGCCGAGCTTAGGCTGCAAGCTTAATTTCTCCCCTACCTTTTGTGATCAAATGCCAGCACAATTTATGCATAACTCAACTTTCAAATCTGTGAGATCATGACAGTGACAGGTAACTCTTCAAAGTTCATTGATGTCAAGTCAGTATTTCAAACGACAAACTTTTGTTGTACTCATAGTCCCTGGGACAGTCAGGAACTCAAAAAGAAAGGTGCAGAATGGTTTGTCTTGGTTATCCAATATCTCATGTTTAAGCTGCAAAGGATTGAATGGCTGCTGAGCACTCAAATGGCTGGTGCCAGGATAATCTGGAAATTCCTTTGCTTATATCGTGCCAGGGATGGAAGGGTTGGAGACTTGACTCAACTGAGACTATGGATCTTTCTCTAGCACTCTTTGTTCCTTGGACTTCACAAAATGGCAGCTGGCTTCTTAATGTGAACTTCTCAAGAACAATCATTTATTCCAAGAGAACCATAAAAAGCTTCATGGCTTTTTATGACCCATCTTTGGAAGCCACGTAAAGTTATTTGTTCTGTACTCTTTATTTAAGTAATCATAAATGTGTTTAGAGCCAAGGGAAAAGGATTTAGACAACTCCTCTTGAAGGATGATTTAAAAACTGATTTAAAGACTGCTACACCAATTACAGGATATACAATTCAGGGTTTGTTTAATTTTTAAGTCTTTTTGTAGTATAACTAAGTTAAAATAAACTGCATATTTATAACATACAATTTGACATGTTTTTGCTAATGTGTATACCCATGAAACAAACAAAATAGACAAAATAATGAATACATCTACCACAATCAATAGTTTCTCTAAGACACTTAATGCTTATCAATCACACATTTACTTTCATTAAAAAGTATATTGCATTTTCTAAAATAATATTTTTCTGATGTTTTCATTCATTATAATTATTTTGAGATTCATCCATGCCTTTCCTTTAGAGTTGAGTAGCATTCATTGTATGGGTGTACCATAATTAATTAATCTATTCACCAGTTGATGAATATTTGAGCTTTTATCATTTGGAATATAACAAATTAAGCTTTCACATACAAATTTTGCTATGTCATAATGTTTTATTCTCTCCATTAAATCTGAGAAACATTGGCTCAGTCTTATGCAAAGTGTATGTTTAACCCTTCAAGAAATGGCCAAATTGCTTTCTAAAGTGGTTGTACCATTTTGCACTTTTAATGGCAGCATTTTTTAAATCTTTTTTTTAAAAAGATTGTATGTATTTATGTATTTATTATTTATTTGAGAGAGTGTGAGAGAAAGAGAGAGATCATGAACATAAGGAAGGGGTAGAAGGAGAAGCAGAATCTCAGATGAGCAAGGAGCCTGATGTGGGCTTCAATCCCAGGAGTCTGGGATCGTGACCTGAGCTGAAGTTCAGGTCACTTAACCAACTAAGCCACCCAGTCACCTTAGCAGCAGCATTTAATTGTCCAAGTTCCTTAATATCTTCTCCAGAACTCTATTAGTCATTTAATTTATTATTAATTAATTAATTAATGTATTTAATTTATTTTTTAAGTGTTCCAAAATTCATTGTTTATACACCACACTCAGTGCTCCATGTAATACATGCCCTCCTTAATACCCACCACTAGGCTCACCCAACTTCCCACCTCCCTCCCCTCCAAAACCCTCAGTTTGTTTCTCAGAGTCCCTAGTCTCACATGCTTTGTCTCACCCTCTGATTTCCCACAACTCACTTCTTTCCATCTCCCAATGTCCTCTATGTTATTCCTTATGCTCCACAATTAAATGAAACTATATGATAATTGATTCTCTCTGCTTGAGTTATCCCACTCAGTATAATCTCTTCCAGTCTCGTCCATGGTGATACAAAAGTGGGATATTAATCCTCTCTGATGGAGGGATAATACTCCACTGTATATATATGGACCATATCTTAATCCATTCATCTGTTGAAGGGCATCTTGGCTCTTTCCACAGGTTGGCGACTGTGGCCATTCCTGCTATGAACATTGGGGTACAGATGGCCCTTCTTTCCACAACATCTGTATCTTTGGGGTAAATACCTAATGGTGTAATTGCAGAGTCATAGGATAGCTCTATTTTTAATTTCTTTCTTTTCTTTCCTTTTTTTTTTCTTTAAGATTTTATTCATTTATTTGACAGAGATCACATGTAGTCAGAGAGAGGGGGATAGAAATAGAAATAGGTTCCCTGGGCGCCTGGGTGGCTCAGGTGGTTAAGCCGCTGCCTTCGGCTCAGGTCATGATCTCAGGGTTGTGGGATCGAGTCCCACATCAGGCTCTCTGCTCGGCGGGGGGCCAGCTTCCCTTCCTCTCTCTGTGATTTCTTCCCTTCCTCTCTCCTACTGTGATCTCTCTCTGTCAAATAAATAAATAAAATCTTAAAAAAAAAAAAAAAAAAAGAAAAAAGAAATAGGTTCCCTGCTGAGCAGAGAGTCCAATACAGGACCCTGGGATCATGACATGAGCTGAAGGCAGAGGCTTTAACCCACTGAGCCACTCAGGTGCTCCTCTATATTTAATTACTTAACAAATCTCCATTCTGTTATCAAAAGTGTCTGTACCAACTTGTATTCACACCAACAGTGTAAGAGGGTTCCCCTTTCTCCACATCCTCTCCAACTCTTGTTGTTTACTGTTTTGTTAATTTGGGCCATTCTAACTGGTGTAACGTGGTATCTCAATGTGTTTTTTTTTTTTTTATATAAAGACTTATTATTTTTTTTTAATTTTTTATTTTTTATAAACATATATTTTTATCCCCAGGGGTACAGGTCTGTGAATCACCAGGTTTACACAATTCACAGCACTCACCAAAGCACATACCCTCCCCAATGTCCATAATCCCACCCCCTTCTCCCAAACCCCCTCCCCCCAGCAACCCTCAGTTTGTTTTGTGAGATTAAGAGTCACTTATGGTTTGTCTCCCTCCCAATCCCATCTTGTTTCATTTATTCTTCTCCTACCCACTTAAGCCTCCATGTTGCATCACCACTTCCTCATATCAGGGAGATCATATGGTAGTTGTCTTTCCCTGCTTGACTTTTTTCGCTAAGCATCTCAATGTGGTTTTGATTTGAATATCCATGATGGCTAATGATGATGAACATGTTTCATGCATCTGTTCGCCATTTGTATATCTTCTTTGGAGAAGTGTCTGTTCATGTCTTCTGCCCATTTTTTAATGTGATTATCTGTTTTGTGTGTGTTGAGTTTGAGTTGCTTAGTTCTTCTCAATTTGCATTTCTCTGGTGACTTACGATGTTGAACATCTTTTCACGTGTTCTTTCTTTTACCATCTATATATCTCTTTTGAAAAAGCATTAAAAACTTTTGCCTTTTTCATTTGTAATTTTTATGTTTTGTTTTTGTATTATTGGATTGTGACATTTTATATATTCTAGATAGACATCCTTTATGAAATATATGGTTTGCAAAGATTTTCTCCCAGTCTCTGTGTTATCTTCTTATTCTCTAAACATTGACTATTTAGAGGACAGGAGTTTTGATTTGCTTTCAATTTTCAGGAACTCTATTTCATTAATTTTTTAGAAATGGATCATGCATTTGAGACTATATCTACAAAACATTTGCCTATTTCAAATCACAATACTTTCTTCCTCAGTAGTTTTTTCATAGGTTTCTATTAAAAGATTGAAGAAATTTTCTTTTGATGCTACCTTGTTGAGGGTTTTTATAAAGAAAAGACATTGGATTTGTTAAAAGCTTTTCTGAGTATATTGAAATGAATATATCAGGTTTTGTTAATACTGTGAATTAAATTGATTTGTTTTAAAACGTAAATCCTAAATTGGATTTCTGGATTAAAGCCTACCTGGTCCTAATGTATCATTATTTTCATGTATTATTGCATTCAGTTTCTTTTGTTGTAATGTCATGATCGGTTTTGGTATCAGGATAGTGCTGACTACATTACCAGAGAAGTAGTAATTCCTTTTCCATTCACTAGAAGAGTTTATGTTCAATTGATATTATCTCATCCTTAAATATTTTGTAGCATTCATAATTTTAGTCATCTGGGTCTAGAGGTTTTTTTTTTTTTTTTTTTTTTTTTTTGGTGTGTGTGTGTGTGAGATTTCTAAGTACAATTTTTATTTTTATAAAAAATAAGGACTATTGGATTTCTCCTTGGGTGACTTTTAATAATTTACAGCTTTTGATAATTTGTTCATTTTATCTATGTTTCTATGTTGTTAAATTTATTGATCTTAAGTTGTCCATAATATCCCCTTATAACCCTTTTATGTATTGCAGTAGTGATAAAACTCTTCTCATTCCTAACTGATAGTTTGTGCCTCCTCATTTTTGCCCTGACTTAATGGTTAGAGGTTAATCAATTTTATGTATCCTCAAAGAAGCATATTTTGTTTTCATTGATTTTTTTCTATTCTTTTTTTTTAATTTGATTGATTTTTTTCTCTGACCTTTATTATATTTCTTAGCCAATTTTTTTAAAATTTTTTCCTCTTTTTCTACTTTCTTAAGGTGGAAGCTAAGAAAATTGACTTGGAAACTTTCCTCTTTTATTACACATGTTTGACATAAGTGCCCCAAATTTCCATATAAATATTGCATAGCTGCATTCCACAAAGTTTGATACACTAGGTTTTCACTTTCATTCACATCAAAATACTTCCCAGATTTTCTTTTGAACTGTGCTGTCATATATGTGTAATTTGGAATTGTGTTACTTGGCTTTCAAATATTTGGGGATTTTCAAAATACTTATCTGATATTGATTTTAAATTCATGCCACTTTGTTCAGAGAAAATACATTACATGGTTTAAATAATTTTGAAATGATTCGTAATTATTATATTGGACAGAGTACTCTATAAATGTCAGTTAAATATATCTTCCTGATAGTATTGTTCAAAGCATATGTATGACATCTCCTTTATCCATTCATTTATGGATGGACACATGGGTTGCTTCCCAATCCTGGCTGTTGTAAATAATGCTGCAATTAAACATATTAGTGCAAATGTCTTTTCAAATTGGTGTTTTCATTTTCACTGGGTAAATACCTAGTGATAGAATTAATAGATCACCTGGTAATTCTATTTTTAATTTTTTGAGAAACCTCCATACTGTTTTCCATAGTGACTGTACTAATTTGCATTCCTTCCAACTGAGTATAATGGTTTATTTTTCTCCATTCCTCCCAAACACTCAATGTTCTCTATGTTTTTCATGTTAGCCATTCTGACAGATATAGTAAAGTAATACATCGTTGTGGTTTTGATTTGAATTTCTCTGATGGATAGTGATATTGATCTCTTCTTATTTCTGTTGGCTGTCTGTATGCCTTCTTTGAAGAAATTGTATTCAGGAGCACCTTGGTGGCTCAGTTGGTTAAGCATCTATCTGCCTTAAGTTCAGGTCATGATTCTGGGGTCGTGGGATGAAGCCCTGCATCAGGCTCCCTGCTCAGTGTGCAGTCTGTGACTTCTCCCTCTGTCCTTTCCCCCTTGCTTGTGCTTTCTCTCTCAAGTAAACAAATACATTCTTTAAAAACAATTTTAAAAAGACCTGTATTCAGGGGCTCTGCCCATTTTTCAATCTAATTATTTGGGTTTTGGGTTTTAAGTTGTTGTAAATTACCTTATTTAAAAAATTATTTTATATTTACCTAGTTTAATGAAATTCATTTTCTGTAGGTTCAGATTTTTATCTAATATCATTTTCTATTCCCTAAAATATTTCTTTTAATATCTCTTTATTACATGGTCTATCAGTGATGATTCTTTTTATCTCTTTGTTTGAAAAGTATACTTCACCATAATTTGGAAGACTTTTCCATGGGTATAGAATTCTAGATTAGCTGTTTTGGTTTCTTTTTTGTTGTTGTTTTCAATTTTCCTTAAAAACTGCGCCCCTACAGCTTCTACCTCACACTGTTTCAATGAAAAATCTGATACAAATCTTACTTTTTTCCTCTGTTTATAATATATATTTTTTGAAGAATTTTAAAACTTCTCTTTATCACTGATTTAAAGAAATATATTTGTAGAGTTTTTGTTTGTTTGTTTTGTTTTGTTTTGTTTTCAATTTGAGAAAGAGAGAATGAGAGAGAGCATGAAGGGGGGGAAAGAAGGTCAGAGGGAGACCTCTGGGTTTATACCTTTTATTTGGACAAATGTTAGCCATTATTTCTTCCAATATATTTTTATTTTTCCCTCTCTTTGTTCCTTCAGCTACTCCAATTATCAAATATTGGGTTTCCTAAAATTGTCCTATGTCTCACTGGTGCTATGTTTATTTTTTATTCATCTCTTTTGTGTTTCACTTTGAGTAATTTTTATTGCTATGTGTATGTGTTAGGTTCACTATACTTTTTATCTACATTGGTTAATCTGTTTTTTATTCTATTCTGTGCATTTTCATTTCTGTCATTATAGTTTCTATTTGTAGAATTTTAGTGGGGTCTTCTTTGTATCTTCCATGTGTCTACTTGCTAAGCTGTCCTTCCTCTTCCTTCTTGGATTTATTATAGCTATAAGAACCTCCTGATGCCCCATCTTCTGATTTTGTCATCTTTTCATTTCTATGTCCACTTCTGCTGATTTTTTCCCTTTTATTATGTGTTATATTTTCCTGCTCCTTTGTATGCCTGCAATTGTTTATTGCATCCCAGACATTGTAGATTATCCCTAGTTAGCAGCTGGGTGATTTGTGATTTTTTTAATACTTTCATTTTTTAAAATATTTTATTTAATTATTTGATAGAGAGAGACACAGCAAGAGAGGGAACACAAGCAGGGGGAGTGGGAAAAGAAGAAGCAGCTTTCTGCTGAGCAAGGAGTAGGGCTCAATCCCAGGACCCTGGGATCATGACCTGAGCCTAAGGCAGCCACTTAACTAACTAAGCCACCCAGGCACGCCAAGTATTATTTTCTAAAATACACCTGAGGCGTGTCTGGGTGGCTCAGTGGGTTAAGCCTCTGCCTTCAGCTCAGGCCATGATCTCAGGGTCCTGGGATTGAGCCCAGCATCTGGCTGTCTGCTCAGCAGGGAGCCTGCTTCACCCTCTCTCTCTGCCTGCCTCTCTGCCTACTTGTGATTTGTCACTCTCTCTCTCTCTGTCAAATAAATAAATAAAATCTTTTAAAAGAATAAAATAAAATACACTTGACTTTCTTCCTCTAAAAAAATAAAATAAAATACACTTGACTTTCTTCCTTTAAAAAAATATTTTATTTATTTATTTGACAGAGAGAGCACAAGTACGCAAAGAGGCAGGCAGAGAAAGGGGGACAGCAGGCTCTCTGCTGAGCAGAGAACCCAATGTGTGACTGAATCTTAGAACCCTGAGATAATAACCCAAGCTGAAGGCAAAGGCTTAACCCACTGAACCACCCAGGCGCCCCATACACTTGATTTTCTAAGTTATTTGGAAATAGTTTGATCCCTCAGAACTAACTTTTCCATTTTATTAGGCAAGAGAAGAACAGCCTTTAACCTGGGACTAAAATTTTACCACTAAAAAGATGCACATCTGATTTTCTAATGCAGTGTATTTCATTTTGAGTTTTTTGTTTGTTTGTTTGTTTTCTTTTCTTTTCTTTTTTTCCACTGTTGATCAGATATCTTAATTTTCCTGGAATGGATGATTTTCCATGGAGATTTCACTTCAGACCAGAACAGTCCCAGGCAAAGTAAGAATATTGGTCATAATATGGGGAACACAGATCATTGTTGTCTCTGTATAAACTGAGGGAATTATTTCCCATACTCTTTGTGTTCTTTGTTTGTTTGTTTGTTTGCTTATTGCTCTCAGGTAGTTTCCTCTCACTAATGTGCCAGCCAGTCCTGAGCTAAAGACTCTAGGGGAACCTCCTGAAGATCTCTGGAGCTCTGTACGTGCAGCTTACCTTCTCTAGTAATCTACCTACCAATCTCTACCCTTTTCGGCCTTGCCAGACTACCATACCATCTCTTCAATTTAGGTAGATTGGCAAGTTCTCCGTAAGCTCCCTCCTGCCATTCAGCCTATAAATTAGGGCAATCTTAGCATTCACCTTATTGGAGTCCCCTGCTTTGTGTTTTCTGATATCCAGGGACTAAATACCATTCTTTCATATATTTTACTCAGATTTTTAAATGTTTGAGAAGGTAGGGTAATTCTGGTCCCTGATACTCCATCATACTTGCAGTCAGAAGTTTTCAAGTGTTCTACACATGTGTCTAAATATTTGTGGTATATTTATTGAAGGTCAGCAAATAAATAATATTATTTGAATACATGTATTTTTTACATTTTTTTAAAGTGGAAAATAAAACTAACTTATTTAAATAGCTATGTATCTTATTTTAAGTAAAGTAAATCTAAAATAACAAATTTAAAAGTGATCATAAAATAATTAACATAAGCTCATAAAAATAAAATTTAATAATGCAGTTATATATATTTCTTAAATAATGAGATATGTGAATGATATATAATACAACAAATATAAATTGGTGTGAATATTAAAAATAAAAACTCTTCATTTGATACTTACTGATATAACAATATATGTAATCATGTGGTATCTTGGATTTTTCTTAAAATATTTCAGAAAAAAAAAAACAAAGAAACAAAACTCACAACCAGAAAATAAGTCATATATATGAAATAAGTAGATAAAATGTTGTTATTTGTTGAAGACTGTTGATGGACATATAGTAACATATTCTATTATTCTGTTTTTATGTATTTTCTAATATTCATTTATAATAATAGATTTGTAAAAACTGAAATAGGAAGTAAGAATTAAATCTATGAATTGAAATGGAGAATGATCAGGATATTGAATCTGACTAACACCATGTTAGAGATTAGGAGTAGGTTTGTGGCAACATTTGATCAGAAAGATAATGTTGTTATATATAACTGATATTTTCATCTTAGTACCAAAGAGATTCATGGTGAAATGAAACCTAACGATATAGATAACAAGAAGATAAGTGCAAATTTAGATAAAAATCTTATATGATAGTATGCAAGAGACTTTTAAAATCCTGGAACTAGAAAATAATGAGATGTACAATGAGATTACCAAGGTTTTCTTAATTTCTCAGATAGTGAGTAGGAGAAGAGTTCCAACAATTGAACTTTGGATGGTATAAATAATGCCTGAGGTATAAAAGCAGTTTTATGATAGGGAAATAAAATAAATCAAATTATTTCAAAACTATAGCCAATACCTGAGTTGAAGGAGAATTTTAAAGATTGGATCATACACAGGAAATTTGATTAGTGTGTACAAAATTAGGACAATTCCATGAAGCAGAAGCCAAATATGGAAGTAAATGGGAGAGAGCTATAAACCAAATGAAGTGCAATTAATATACACAATAAACAATTAAATGATGCCAGTGAATTTGGAAATTAAAGGATGATTCCTTGCTGTAAGCATTTAATTTTATTGGTTTTCAAACCATCACATGGATTAAAAGGGAGTAAATGTGGGGAAATGGGAATAGCATTTGTAATTTATTAATTTGAGACATTTAACTTTGACAAAAGGGAATGAACATAGTGATTTGAAGGAATAAACATGAGGGTTTAAAGGAGAATAAGATTTGATTGATTTCTGTCCCCACTCCACTCGACAAAAGGAACTCTGAAAAAGATTTGCAAAGATCAAGAGCTTGTAAGGTAGGAAAATTTTGAAATGTTAAATGAAATAGTTGTTGAGAGTCTTGAAAAAAGAACATTGTGATATAATTAATGATGAAACAATGAGAGTTTAATTTGGAAGATGAACAAATAGGAGATGAAGAAAAGGAAGGGTACTATTAGACAAATTCTTAAGCTTATAGTTCAGAGTTTTCATGGAAAATACATTTTCTGTAAGTAGAATTGTTAAAATTCACCAACGGGGAGTGAAAGTGTTATTTAGTTTTAATGTTGGAGGCAGTAGATTTGCATTAGGATAGAAACTGACCATACTGGGCAGAGCCTAAAGATGAAGATGGATAGATGATGATGATAGACAGATGATAGATAGATAAATGATAGATAGATAGATAGATAGATAGATGATAGATGATAGATGATAGACAGCAGAGGGATCCACTGAGACTTGTCACATAGAGCTACATGAAAGAATTGTATCTGGTGTAAAGATAGGGGAATATTTCTATTGGCTAGTGTATTTAATTTGTAGAGAATGTTGTTGCCAGACAATTTTTCATTTTTATTTAACACTTATATGTGAACATATTATCAAATTGATGGCTTATTCAAACTTATAGAAGAACACAAACAATTTAATAACTTGATGTAGTACAGCTACATGTCACATAATAATGGCCTTTACAAAGATCCATGTTTTCAAAATATCCCTGGAGATCCTGATGGAATTTAAATTACTGACTAAATATTGTGAGCCAGAAGATAAAAACTGCAGTTTGATAGCAAGACTCAGTGGCACTGGGAGACCTAAAGGAGAAAAATTGGTGTTGTTTAAGTTTAGTACATGCCCATGAGTGTTATTATCGATTTTATGATATGAGTTTTGTAACTAAGATAAAAGCAACGGTAAAACCTTAAGGTTTCTCTCATCTCTCCCCACTATTACATAATACAAGAAAATAAACCATTAAAAAATATACATATATATTTAAATAATGTATATATTTAATACTAAGCATTTTGCTAATGGTGGAGCGGGTAGTTGGTTTTATAATTGACTTTGAACCTATATACAAAAAGAAGCATCCAGATTATCACTTTTCAGAGTGTCAGAAATAGGAAAAAGTACATGTATAATGTCATACTTAATAACACTGAATAAGTATTTATACTGCTAGGGTAGCTCTTTGCTCATAGGTTATACTTTAGATTTTTAAAATTATATATATAATAAATATCACATATATTAGATAGATAAATTATATATATATATATATATATATATCCCTTTCCCACATTAGTATAATGTTAAATTTTATTTTTATTTATTTATTTTTTAAATATCTTATTTTTTTACTAGAGAGAGAGAGAGAGTTTGAACAGGAGGAGCCACAGGCAGAGGGAGAAGAAAAGGGAGAGGGAGAAGCACACTCCCTGCTAGGCAAGGAGCCCATTGCAGGGCTCTATCCCAGAAAGTCAGGCACTTAACCATTTGAGGCTCCCATGCACTCCGAATAATGCTAAGCTTTAATTTTTGATTGGGATCAATTAGTTAAGTACAATTTATTACATGAAGGTGACAAGTTAGTACAAAATCTGAACTACCTTGTAAAAACCTTCCTCAAATTTTTTGAAACTGCCTTCTAAAATACTTTATAAAAAATAGTTTAAACTGCAATTTTGAAACTAGTTGGAAACCCAACCACCTTGACTGGACAATAACAACAAGAAAAAAAAAAAAAAAGACACTTTGCTTGTTTCTTTTTCCTTAAGAGAGCAAGAATAGTTATGTATAATCAATTGTTTACAACAACAGAGAAATGTTCAGGAAATCTTACAGGAAAGAAAAATCTTATAATTCAGTTTAATAATACACCTCCACTGTGACTTTATTTTAACATAGAAGTTTATAATCTGATGGCTATTTAAAAATCTATATTAATCCTTCCTGTACTATTTGACACTATTGTGTCTCTTCTGGTCTCCTATGTTTTTTGACTATTTTCCTCTGGGCTTTATAAATTCCTTTTTTATTTCTTGTCTCTATCTTTCAGATACTGTAAGTCTCTGTATTTTGCCCTATTTTCTCTCCCTCACCTATTCTTTCTCAAAAAAATTTAAAAAAGCATTTACTTCTATGGCTTCAATTATAAACAGGACATAAATAAGTTTTTGAGTCTCTCATTACTTTTCTGTCTTCACCTTTTTAGTGGCTTTCCATTGTCACAAAGAATAACATCCCAATTTTAACAAAGTTCTACAAAATCTAGCCTTCATACAAAATTTAGACAGCTGGCAGATGCTGCTTCCTCTCCGGACACTGTTGTCCTGGTCTTTTGTTAAGCGAAATTCTATTTATCCTTTTAACATAGTATCATTACCTATAGAGGCCCTCTCCAAAATCCACAGAATGAATTAACCCCTCTCCCTTCTATTTCATAATATTCTGTTTTTTGTCCTCAGGGACTATATCAGACTTTGCAGTTGTATATTTATTTATATGATTATGTGTGTGAAACTTGTCATTGATCCTATAGTGTAAGCACTCAGAGGACAGGGACAATATCAAATAAACTCATCCCTCTATATTGAAAAATATAGAATAAATAAACGTGTTGAGAGGACAGACCAATCAAATGCTTTGTTACTTATGAACTAAGTTACATTTCTTTCTTTTTTTCTTTCTTTCTTTTTTTTTTTTTTTGTGCGGGGGGGGGGGGGCATTGATTTAGGTAAATGTCATCTCCTCAAACTCATCATTTTAAAAACTATATTCCTTCCCCGAACAAGGCTCCTCTGTCAACTCTACATTTTATAAAGTTGGCAACATTCTTAACTTTATTTTGTTTGTGAAATAATTCTACTTCTTCATTCATAATTTCTCTTGGATTCTCATATTTTTCCTCCTGCCTACAACCACAAAATTCATTTCCATTCAAACATCTAGCAATAAATCCAACTTTAACTTGCATGGTTATTTTCGTCTCAGCGGCATGTATTTAGAAAATGAAATCTACTCCTGAAAATACAATTCCACATGTTTCTTCATGGTAAACACATGCTCATCCTTTAGGTCTCCACTTAGATGTTGTGGTTTCACAAGAAATACCTTGTTGACCATTGCCACAGGCTGTTTCTTGGAAGATTCAGATATTGTGTTTGGAATTTAATGAACTGAGTGCTATTTAAGGGATTAGTTGGAATTGGTACTTTAGAAGAATGGGAAGGAAGCCTGACTGAGTTAAGGAAAAGTTGATCTATAATGTTGGCTTGGTGACAGTCTCAGCTGTGAGGCAGAAAACTTTGGAGCTAAAATGGTCCATCAGAATTGCACTGTGTTGCTTCAAAATGTTTTATCCTTATAAGTCCGCTTCCATTAGTAACTGGATATGAGCCACCCTAAGAAGAGACTGACCCTAGATAAATTTTTTCCAAAGTTAAGGCAATCCCTGAAGCAGGTGATGATAGTAAGCAATCACACTGACAACTGAAATCCTTACCGGTAGAGCTTGATGACCCTTCATGGTTTTCACCACAGCCATTAAAGCAGAATTAGTAGAAGGGTTTTGTATAAGCCCAAGTAATTCAAAGGGGACTTTTGGTTTTTCCATACATTTTGCCTGATTTTATAAAAAATAAAATGTCTAAAGAAATTTGAAAAAATATATATAATCTAGGATTTGTTAATCCTAGATATCTAGTTATTCTAGATAATATTTGTTATTTAGTGTGGTTTTTTTCTGTATTTTAAAATATTTTTAACAAAAAGCAAACACAATATATTAGCTGCTTTTTTATGCCTCCAATTTCTAGTCATGTTTATCCAGATCATGGTATTTGCCAACCATATTGTACTTTTCTATGTCGTTATGTATTAGTCATTATTCTTGAAGTTTCCATAAGGACAAGTGCTCCTTCAATTAAGTCTTGAACCTTGCAAAATTCCAGGAACATAGGACCGCGTCCAAATTTGCTTTTAAATGAATGAAAATTGCTGATATGTCAGACTCCAAACAAGTAATGGAAACCTGCCACTTGATGCCTCCACAGGCTTGCCTATAAATAATGAACTTCCTTATTTAAGGCATGCAAGATTGCTCATGAATGGACCTGAGGCATAAGACCCTGTGAGAATGGTCAAACTGTACTCTTGTTTCCAAGAAGGAGGTTCACTTTCATCTGAGTTTCTCTCTCTCTCCTCAACACTTCTTTTTGATCCTACAATTCACTTGGTATTTGCACAGTGACATATTTAACTTCTGAATTTGTAAGTCTCTCTTCAAGAATTTTTATTACAATTTAAACTGGGCTATCTCAGGGCACATATTCCATGCAAACCAGCCCACGGGGACCTACTCCAACAGCTTGGGCTATTCCACCCACACCCCATCCTAATGTTGGAATTTAAGCATTAAAAAACACTGATAAGCAAGGACAAAGAGTGATCTGGGGAAAAGGGAATGTGTTGACATCTGATAATGGGTGCTAAAGAGGTTCACTTCACACTACTGACTTGGATCTTGTACTGAAAGAATTTAGGATTAATTTAATGAAACCGACATTTTTCTTTTTTTCCTGGAGTTGCTATGGTTCCATATTTGGGTAAGTATGTCATTAAATGTTCAAAGAAAAACTTCTCCTTTATAATAACTAAGTCTTAAAGCTGTATTTATGAACTCAAGCTTTGTTTATGTACCATATTCACATATAAGTGCTCCAATTATCATTTAATATTTTATAAAGGTTAATTCCTTTTGTAACCCATTAACTCTTTCTCACCATTAAAAATCAGCAAATTCTTTGTTATCATTATATATTAAACAGATTTTATTAAAATCACTTTATATATTATCAAAAGAATGTGCTTTATATTTTGGAAAATACTCTTCTAAAGATTAGTTTAGTTATTCCTCTTTCCTTGGCCATTTACAGTCAACATAGCTCAAAACTAGAGATTTTCAAACATAATTTGAAAAGCATAGCCCTAAAATTCTCACATTCAGTGAATTCATGAAGTTCCTGAACCTTAAATACAAGAATTACATAATAATAATAAAAATATTTGATTATTATGTTACATAACTTTAATGAGTAAAATTTCTACTTTCTGCTGAGAATCGTTAGTGAAAATATTAAAAAGTATTGGGACTTAAAGTTAACCATAAGAATATTTTATCATCCTAGATCATATTCGAATTTATCAGTTTGCTTTGAATAAAATTTACAGTGGGAAGCTAGAAAGCTGAAAATCCTTATTTTCTCATGAAATCATATGGTTTGCAGAAACTTCAAGAGGTCATATAACTCTATCATCTAACTTTAAAGTTGGATTCATCCAAACTACCCTAGACAGATGAAATTCTGTTCTATTTTAAGACACCCCATCAAAGGAAATTTAAACTCTATTTTCAGAGATATGTTTTCAGTACTAATAACTTTAACACAGTTGGAAATCTGAGCATTTAAGGCAGTTATTGCTGACAGTAGTTTAAAATTTTTTGACTGACAATTTCTAATTCAATCTGATATGGAGAAAGACAAATTTTAAAACATCTTTTAAAGGTAATGCTTAACTCATCTTTAATTTCTATTTTCTAAATTAAAAATCTCAAGTGACTCAGCAAATTCTGAAAGTTTGTAAAGACTTTGTAATCATAACAGGTGGAATTTTGAAATAGAAATAATTTTCACATATTGAAATAATTTGCAATTAGAGCAGGGAACTTTCAAGTATCCAATTTTTCACATTCTAATTCTCATTCTAATATTTTCATTTGTATTACTTCATTTCATGAGTAATCATCAGAAAAAAAAAATGGCCATGTTGTATCCCTTAAGTTTATGGCTTTGTGTTACTTATCAGATATCCTAAGTGTAAATATTCTCATTCAGGTAGAAATGTATAGTTTTTGCTAGTATTTCCTTTTGGTTTTTTTGTTTGTTTGTTTGTTTTTTTACTATGCCACTTTTGTCGACTTTTGAAGACATTACATTAGCAAATAAAAAGCTTTATGGGGAAAATGTTTAATGACATTATGGTATTAAAACAATCTGAAGTATTTTGATGGGAAATATTGGTAATATTTTTTTTTAAAGATTTTATTTATTTATTTGACAGAGAGATCACAAGTAGGCAGAGAGGCAGGCAGAGAGAGAGAGGAGGAAGCAGGCTCCCCGCTGAGCAGAGAGCCCGATGTGGGACTCGATCCCAGGACCCTGAGATCATGACCTGAGCCGAAGGCAGTGACTTAACCTACTGAGCCACCCAGGCGCCCCAATATTGGTAATAATTAAAGAGATTCACAAACCACAGGTCAAATCAGTTTTTTATTTTAATTTGTTTTACAGTCCTGTATCTGCATTTTTCATACAGCTAATTTTCTTAAGATTTTATTTATTTATTTGAAAGACAGAGATTACAAGTAGGCAGAGAGGCAGTCAGAAAGAGGAGGAAGCAGGCTCCCTGCTGAGCAGAGAGCCGGATGTGGGGCTCGATGTGGGGCTTGATCCCAGGACCCTGGGATCATGACCCAAGCGGAAGGCAGAGGCTTTAACCCACTTAGCCACCCAGGCGCCCCTACAACTAATTTTTTTTAAAGAGGTAAAATCAATGTAGTAACTAAAGCTTTTCAATCCACGAAAATATGTGGAATGGCCAATCTCTAAATGCTCTTAACAATTTCCTCTCTCCTGGTATCAGTTTCAGCCCCCTTTCAAACTGAATTGGGATCACTTTTATATCAAATAGGATCCTGTAGAAGTGATGGACTGTTCCTTCCAAGGCTAGATGGCAGAGGACGTTTCCACCTTGCTCTCTCTTGGTTCACTAGCTCTGGGGGAAATGAAATGTCATGCCATAAGCACACCCTAACAGCCTGTGGAAAAGGTCACATGTCAAAGAACTATTGACCTCTTGCCAACAACCAGCACTAACCTGCCACACATTTGAGTGAATATCTTTGGAAGCAGATTCCAGCCCTAGGTAAGCCTTAAGAAGACAGTTCTGGCCCACATATTAACTGCAATCTCAGGAACTGTGAGTTGAAAACACTAAGACCCACAGAAATTGCGTGAGATAATAAATGCCTATTGTTTCAGGATACCAGGTTCCTTGGGAATCTGTCAAGCAGTAATAGATAAGTAATACATTTTCCTAACCACTCTTAAGGAATAAGAGGAACAGATTGCTTCATCTTCTTTTCTGATGACAAAAGTAAATCATCATTACTGTGTTCCTTTTTCCTCTTGTTCTCATATGTCAGTTTATGTTTGGTACATTACAAATCAGATAATATATGAAATACCAAAAAAATTAACAACTTCAGCTAGACATGGAAGATGTGTTTGGTATAAACCATTGTCTATAATTTTCTTGGGACATGGGCACATGTAGATAGAGTTACTTAACATACATAAATAGGGATTTATATATTTAACATATATAAATATGTTAAACAAAACTCCCAAATCTGTGATTTGTAGAAGACTTCAATTTGGAGAGTGGTTTGATAAATTTTGATCAGATTCATAGACACAAGATAGGTACATATACATATTCACATAACATTTTTTTTCCTACAAGAGATAAGTTTTGGTATGCAAGTAATGTGGGGAGAGTAATTAAGGTCATCACTCTGCAGACATCACAGACTGCCTGGAACTCACATGAATAACCTAAGAACTATGTTTGTTTACTGAAGTTCACTTACTTCAACTACATATAACTTGTAAAGTTATATAATACACAATGAAGTTATCAGAGTAAGGATCTTGTAATCAGTCTAATTTGGCTTTATCTCCTCAATGTACAGTTGCATCATTATATTAGTTTTTTTTATTATTTTTGTGTTTTTTAGTTCATAGACTTCAGTTGAATAATCCTTACTGGTAGGTTTCTTGGCTTGAGGTTCCTTTGTCTTTTTTTTTTTTTTTTTTAAGTTCCTACTCCATTTTCCAAGATGGAGTGAACATGGAGAATTTTCTCCAACAAATGTTCTCAGTACTTTTATGATTTTACTTGTCAAAAATAAATCTTTACTTTGTAAACAAATTAGTGTTTAGAGTAATTTAATGTGGTAGGGAAAGGCACCATGGACATTGCACACCCAGGGGAAAAACAGTTCACACAGATGATAATGAGAATGGCAACTCTGGAGGTACAGAGCAAGCAATTGTTGCAAGTTTTTACATGGCAGCATTTGTGAGACACTTTTTCTTTAAATACAATTAGTCACTTATGACAAACCAATGTCTTGAACATAACATTCCTTTCCATGCGATAAAATGGCTCTTTAAAATTTTATACTTCTATAGTCCTGTTTCTAGATTTTCTTCTCAGTATATTGATTTGCCTATTTTGGTCATTTCTGTATTGTTCAAAATTTTTTAACTTGGAATTCTCTTATTGTTCATCCTTCTGATGATTTTTTTGGAGAATCTTATCAGGTAAAAGAGAAATCATGGGATTTCTATTAGACTTGAATAAAATATATATATTTTGGTGAGGAAAAGAGACCATATAACAATATTGAGTTTAACACATATGGAAAAGAAACTTTTCATACTTCATTTATCATTTTGAATAATCCACTTGTTTTCTTCAAGGAGGTCACACTTTTTAATTTTTTTTATATCTGTTTTTGCAGTTTAATGAACAGCCTCCCATGTTTGTGTATGTGCTTACACATATGTACACACTTTTTGGCAATTTATTGATTAAGGTAATTTTCCCAGATTCTGATTTTGAATTCTAGTTTTATTTAGAAAACTTATTGTCTACACATGAAACAGTTTATGTAATACAGGGCCTTGCTTGAAGGAGATTCAGTCAAGAGCAACACTGGAGTTTCTTGGGAGTTCATCAAAATGCAGACTCTCAGACCCCACCCAAGCTATATTCATTTAGAAGCTACATTTTCCAAAATGCCCAAGGGATATGGATGTTACATTAAATTCTGAAAAACAGAATCACAGAACATATTTCTTGTCTAAAAGTGAATGAATCATCAGTAAAGTCTTTAGGGAAAGTTTTTCTTTGACATTTTCATTATATCACTTATTTCATTATATCAATTAGTTTATTCATATTTTATTTTTCCTGCCTCCATCTTTGATAGTTTGTAATATTTGTGTAATGTTACAAACACACACATACACACATAAAATCTACATATACTTTTGACAATATGTTTAAAGAATTTTCATATGTATGCGTTTCATGTTAAAAATCAATTTTGTATATAATTATTGTTTATTAATTTCATATATATGAATTTCCCTTCTTTAATACTTATTAGGCATGATAGATATATATTAATTTTAATCTTCACATATAGTCCTGAAACTATTACACAATCAAGATAGAGAAGATTTTTATCACTATAAAAAATTATGAAGTATGTCTTTGTTGTCAGTCTCCTACCTAGTCAATTTCCTATCTCACTCCCATCTGAATCACCTGGTAAACACTGATATGTTTTCTGCCCCAATTGTTTTGCTTTTTTAAGAATATTGCATAAAAAGGATAATATAGGGGGTATAACAACCCACAAGCTTTGGATCAATGCAGTTTAATTGGCAATTTTAGCTCCAGAGCCCCCCAGGGAGTGAACCAAAGGATCACTGCAACTCAATTTCTCTCTCTGGCCGATCTCATTTCCTATTCCTGCCTCCTACATGTTTTGTTCCCCTAATAAACATTCTTCCCACAAAACTTTCTTTTTGCCCCTCCTCAAGATTGAGAACAAAACCAGTAATCAATAGAGGTTTTCCTTGTGGAGATGACAACTAAGTAAAACCTTAGAGGATGACTTCATTCCATCAAAAACAAGCCTCTGTGATAATGTTTTAGAATGGAAAACACCTTATAAATACCCTGCATTAAATAATAGAATCAAAATTTAAGCTAAATTTATATTTTAAATAAATTCTTCTGTGAGAATATCTATTTTGTATGCAGGGAGGAAGTAAAAATGAGAATTGAAAAAAATTAGAGATAAAGAATAAAATTATTTTTGTTTGAATGTAATCCTGACAGACAGGAAAAATGTAAAATAAAATTAAATGGAATCTAAATTCATTCCACCAAGAGTTTAAGTTATTGTAAGATAATAAGAGTTATAGTGTTGTTTAGGAAGGTTGGTCAGAGTTATTTCTTTAGTTTCTCCCTATTTGGGGAGGAAATAATTCAGTCTTTCACTACTAAGTAGGATGTTGGTTTTAGGTTCCTTGATTAATTTTCTTGGTTTGATAAAAGATTTCATTTAATTTGATGTTGAATTTTGTTAAACTCTTTTATGTGTCCTAATGAAATGATGATATGGTATTCTTTAGTTTCTTGAAATAGCCAATTAATGGTTGACATTTGAATGCTGAACCATATAATACTAGGATAAACCTATCTGGTCATGATGTTTTGACAAATAGGCTTGAAAAATGTAAAAAATACATATATATATATATACATGTAACACACTAATCCTAATCAAGAAAAAGTGAAATTAGCTATATAAACAAACCTTAGGAAAAACAGCCTTCAAAAAAAGGAATATTACCAAAGATACGGAATGTCATTACATATTAATAAAGAAAGCAAAAAAAAAAAAAAAGTAAAGACAGCATTTACAAGGGACCATAAGAATCTAAATACACTCTTGGTACAGAGCCCCAGAACACAAGTATAAGAACAGGCAATAACTGAAAAGAAATGTAGACAAATCTATAATCACTTTAGATGGTTCACTAGACCTCTCATTATTTGAAGGGGAAATAAAAGTGGAGAACAAATCAGTAAGAACACTGAACCTTTGAACAATACTAACAACTAAAGAGCTAAATGATAGATTACACTGACTTAAACAACAGAAAATGTATTCTTTCAACTTCACATGGGATGTCACTAAAATAGACCATATCCTTCACTGTAATGTAAATGATGTTAGTTTCAACCAATATTGAAGAATCACAATCTTATGAAGTGTTTCCCATATCACAATAGAATTCAGTTAAACATCAATAACAGAAAGAGGTTGAGAACATCTTATCTTAACTCAAAATAATTGGATACTATACCTATAATTCTAAATATCAAATTGACCAAAGAAGAAGTCACAGTAGATACTAGAAGAAAATAAAATTAAATGACAAAAAAATATGTTCAGGCTTGTGAGGTGCACCTGAATAAATGTTTAGAAGGAAATTTAGGGCATTAAATACTATACTAAAAAGAAATTGCCTCAAATCAGTGATCTCAGCTTCTGATACATAAAATAACCTCTCTTCAAAGTTGTAATTTAAAAGTCAAAGTATCTTTTCTATTTTTCTATAGTATCTTTTCTATTTTTATCAGTAATCTTTAAAACACTACAAAAAAACCCTTATTTTTGTCATTTTAATTCTAAAGTAGTGCAGAAAATGTGATAATTAGAACACATACTCAAGATTTTAAACATTTGTTCTATATTTGCTCAGTGAATCTATAATTTTGCCTAAAGTATATGTAAGCTTTTCAGGTCCAAGAAATAAATATCTATTAATGTTTTTATCAATGAGCTTATTATACATAATATATAGCTATTATATATTATATATTACTTACATATAATTTTATTTTTATAAGTATGTCGATTGATAAATTATATATGCACAACTTAAGTTATACAATTAATGTCATTAGTGTAGAACAGATTAATAGATTCTATTACACATTTCTAAGGTTTGACTTTTTGATTTAACTTTATATTATATCTAACAAATAACTGTTGTGGTTTATGCCATTATTTTAAAATACGGCTAATGTTCACTAAAGATATACCAAAATTAAAGACAGAGTTTATGCCATTAATAAATTGTGCAGTGTCTTTTCTCCTCCCCCTTCCATTTATATTTTCTGATCAAGGGTTCCTCTGCTTTGCATTACAAGACATTTGTGTGCAATTTCAATAAAATGGCAAAGTATATTTTTTGTCCACCATCTCCCTGGACCAGAATTTTTTCTTTCACTGGCAGGTTCTTTTCTGTTTCAGAAATCCATGTCCCACACAAAAGTGTAAAAAACTATCCAGAATTGAAGTATTTAATAAACAATGCACAATTATTCATATGCATTACTTCCCCATGAATATGTGTTTTTAAACATGGCACCTTAGCTGTTAATTAGTAGGCAAATGATATAATCTCTTTTTTTAAGAGATTTTATTAATATTTTTGGGGGGTGCCTGGGTGGCTCAATGGGTTAAAGCCTCTGTCTTCCGCTCAGGTAATGATCCCAACGTCCTGGTCCTGGGATAGAGCTCTGCATCAGTTTCTCTGCTCAGCAGGGAGCCTGCTTCCCTTCCTCTCTGCCTGCCTCTCTGCTTACTTGTGATCTCTGTCTGTCAAGTAAATAAATAAAATCTTAAAAAAAAAAAGACAACATTATATTAATATTTTTTTGGCAAAGAGAGACACAGCAAAGGGGGGAACACAAGCAGGGAGAGTAGGAGAGGGGCAAGCAGACTCCCCGCTGAGTGGCAAGCCCCAGGTAGGACTCAATCCCAGAATCCTGAGATCATGACCTGAGCTAAAGGCAGACAACTATTGAGCCACCTACGTGCTTGGCACATGATATAATCTCTTAATGTAAAAATTAAGTAATCTTGGTCAAAATTTAAGAAATATGTCCAGAAAACTGGATCTTTCCCCATGGATAGCTGAGATCCTTTAAATATAAGGTCAGACAAAGCCTTTTGTTTGCCTTCTTTCAGAAAAAGTCCATGCTCTAATATCTAAGCTAGACATCCTTTCTGTATAACTGAGAAGAGACTGACACATGATATGATGCCATTTGGGTTATTTTATTTCTCCTGTAATTGATTCAGTAGTCCCTCTTACTACCCTCAGAGTATTTATTTTCAGAAATTAGAGTTTTCATAAAGCATATTGATAATGCCATAAATCACATTATTTTCATTGATATGTAACATTGTTTTCTCAAGGTATTTGGTTCCAGAATTTCAGTTTTCTAAATTAATTGTAGTATGGTAATGATACTGCACATTTCACCAGACATCTTAGAAAGCATGAGCCATTTTATCAATTATAAAGCCCAGGCATTTTGTGTATGCAACAGTAAGGGTAAAAAAAGCACTGTTGAAAAGGTGTAAAATATGAGAAGTTTTTATTGTTCTATTTCTTATCATCAGTCCCCAGTGTAAAGACTAGCAAAACATTGCAAACTTAGTCTCTGTTCATTGATATTTTTAATCTAAGTTAAGGGAATAATAACAGTAATACACACATAAACAGAATATATCTAAAATGGTGAACTAATAATATCAATTAGCAAGGATAGCCAGGGGAAAATGGTGAAGAGTAATCAGAGTACAAACAAAAACAAAACAAAAAAAAAAAAAATAAAAACAAAAAAACAAAAAAAAAACAAGGAAACTTATAAATTGTGCACTAATTATGTTTCTTGAACTTCAGAAATATTATTTAAATTGATAATTGAAAGGCATGATTGAGCAATTTTTAAAGGTAAAGCATGGGGATAATATTTGTGCATTGTATTAGCAAGACAAACAACCTCTCTTGATTCATAAAAACTGTCTTCTCTGTTAACCAATGTTTTCTACTTAATATGTATGTATATAAACATATGACAATGCCTTCCCGTACGATTTCAAAAGTTGCTGACTATTTAAAATAATCTCCTTTTCTAGATTATATGCCATTTAGAAAAGACTTAACTTTTTTCTTTTATTTTGCTGATAAAAATGATTAAATCTAGATTTCAGGACTTGCTACACTTCAGTCCAACTCCTGGATGGTGGCCGAATTAAGTGAAGAATTAAGAAAATGCGTGTCATGCTTAGCAAAATAAGTCAAGCAGAGAAAGACAACTATCATATGATCTCCCTGATATGAGGAAGTGGTGATGCAACATGGGGGCTTAAGTGGGTAGGAGAAGAATCAATGAAACAAGATGGGATTGGGAGGGAGACAAACCATAAGTGACTCTTAATCTTACAAAACAAACTGAGGGTTGCTGGGGGGAGGGGGTTTGGGAGAAGGGGGTGGGATTATGGACATTGGGGAGGGTATGTGCTTTGGTGAGTGCTGTGAAGTGTGTAAACCTGGAGATTCACAGACCTGTACCCCTGGGGATAAAAATACATGTTTATTAAAAAAAAATTAAAAATAAAAGAATTAAGAAAATGATTTTAAATAGTCTTATTTCAATAAATAAAAGCTTTTTTCAAGGTTGTATCTTCAGGTGACTCCAATATTGTTCATTTTGCGAAGACATTTAAAGATTTTTAAAACTGTAGGTATTGAAAAAATATACTCTTCCAGCACACTTTTTGATTCATTTCATGCCCACTTTGTTCTTTCTCTTATCTCCCTATTGCACACAGAGAAAAGACATATAGCCTTAAGAGAACTCAAGAAAACCAAGAGTACTTTGACAAACTGTTAAATGGGAAGAGCTAAACTCGTCAGTGGTTGTGCTAGATACTACTACCTCATCTTATTTGCCCCAAGTTCTAGCCATTCCCTTTTCAATGTCAATTTACCTTGTCCTATGCTCAAATACAGATCAAGTTTGTTTTCTACTTTCTGAAAAGAAATAGAATTAGCTACATTAATCAGATAATCAATGTAAGTTGACTCATTAAATAGTTAATGAATAATCAACCAAGAAACAAAACAAACAAGCCCTACCACTATCACATTAAATGTAAGTTTACTTAAGACATTGGTCTTTAAACAGGTAGGCACACCCCTGTGGCCACACAACTTTTCCAAAAATAAGAGGGAACAAAACATCTTAAAGAAATCAGTTCAGATACTTTGCATCTCTTTTGTGTGCCAGGACTCCTTTTCCCCTTCCATTTGTGCAAAATGTTTCCTACGTTACAAAATAAAAACATTCTTCTCACCCAGCATCAGTCTTACTGTGATACGTTACTTTATGTATAAAAACTTTCAAGGAATCAAACAAAAGGGCAATAGAAAATATTATTTTCAAAGAAGACTCCTTTTATGCTTAATCAAGGCACAGTAAACAACTCTGAGTCTTTTCTATATCAGCATGGTTTTAGAAATGGAATTTCATCTTTTAGACTGTTAAATTCAATCTGGTACAGAATGTGGACAGTGGGAGATTTTACATCTTCCATTTCCTAAATGTTGTCAAGTAATATATTGCCCTCATGGAAAAATGTGAGAGCAAAGAAAAGAAAGCACCTTTTTTTTTTTTAAGTGTTATCTTTTCCATAAATTTAAACATAAATTATCTCCTCAGTTGTAACTGCAAAATAGAGTGTACCTTCAAACAGCAAAAGAAATTCAAGATAGTGACACTGACAAAATTAAATGTAACAATGTTTTCAAAACTATCTTTTTTAATTATATTGGATGTGACTCAAGATTAAAGATTTTATATACTTTTTTAAATGTAATACATTCAGTGTTTACAAATATACTTACAATCTATTTAACTAAATCAAGTTATAAAATCCTTATTCCAGGGTGCCTGGGTGGCTCAGTGGGTTGGGTCGCTGCCTTCGGCTCAGGTCATGATCTCAGGGTCCTGGGATCGAGTCCCGCATCGGGCTCTCTGCTCAGCAGGAAGCCTGTTTCCCTCTCTCTCTCTCTCTCTGCCTGCCTTTCCATCTACTTGTGAACTCTCTCTGTCAAATAAATAAATAAAATCTTAAAAAAAAGAGAAACAATTAAGTAAAAAAAAAAATCCTTATTCCAATTATAATCTAATCCCATTTTATTTCTAATTTTTTATTTTTTTTTTATTTCTAATTTTTTAAAAGATTTTATTTATTTATTTGACAGAGAGAGAAATCACGAGTTGGCAGAGAGGCAGGCAGAGAGAGTAGGGAGAAGCAATATCCCTGCTGAGCAGAGAGCCCAATGCAGGGCTCAATCCCATGGCCCTGAGATCATGACCTAAGCCAAAGGCAGAGGCTTAACCCACTGAGACATCCAGGCACCCCTATTTCTAAATGTTTATTATATTCTAAGTTCTAATAGCAAAACTATAAATCAAATATTTGCTAAAGCTATTCATTTATTTTTTTTTAAAGATTTTATTTATTTATTTGACAGAGAGAGATCACAAGTAGGCAGAGAGGCAGGCAGAGAGAGAGAGAGGAGGAAACAGGCTCCCTGCTGAGCAGAGAGCCCGATGTGGGACTCAATCCCAGGACCCTGAGATCATGACCTGAGCCGAAGGCAGCGGCTTAACCCACTGAGCCACCCAGGCGCCCACTAAAGCTATTCATCTAAAATAGTATGGGCATGGGGCATCTGGGAGCTCAGTCCATTAAATATCCAACAATTGATTTCAACTCAAGTCATGATCTCAGGGTCATGAGATCAAGCCCCATGTCAGGCTACATGCTTATAGTGGTGTCTGCTTGAGAGATTCTCTCTCTCTAAAATAAATAAATTAATTAAAATAAAATAGTATAGATCTTCATCTTTAATATATAGAATTTGATCATGATTCTCATGAAATTAATGTAGTTATAACTGAATTTTTACCACCGATCCCTAAACATTTTTAAAACAGAATGCTAAATATGAACCCTTATGTCTAAAGTAATTACTACTAAAATAATAACATGCCTTATATCCTTATTTCATAAATATCTTATAAACTTAGCTACATATTCGATTTCTTTTTGAAATTATTAAGGAATGATATTTATATTAGTAAAACTTATTACTATGTTAGACTTATTAATCATGATTTAATTCCTATCAGTAACATTTTCATTATTCTCATTATATTTATGATATTTCATGCTATAATATGAACAGCTTTATCTAGTTCATAAATGATGTTCCTTTTTGTTTGACAGGAAGTATAGTAGATTTGGCTGATTGGTATAAAATTGATCATTGACTTTGCTAATGTAATGTGGTATGCATATTCAATCTGCACACTAGACACAGATATACATATAGTGTTGATATATTTATATTAATTTTTAAAATTAATTTATTTCTTGATTGTGTTCAATTAGCTAACTTAGTTATACTAACTTTTACAAAAATATATCAACAGCTCTTTCTAATGATATTGGGCAACAAAGTTCCCATGGACTGAAACACAAATTGCAGACATTTTTATTAGTCTGCTAAAGTCTTTTAGGACATGAAATTAACACAGTTTTGTTCTACTGAATAGGTACAAATCCTTTATAGATACAATGATTTTAAACTTTTGTTTTTAACAAAGAATAAGAAAAAACTAAAGTCTAAGAGATTTCAGTTTTTGTATTAATGTGATATGTCACTATTTCATGTCTGAATCATAATCTGGGAAAAGTTTAAAGAATTCAACAGCTTTTTTTTTAAAAACCTCCACCTCTTTATACAAGTGAAAATAAGTAACAAAACTGATTACAAGCTTTATCTCTGTTTTTAAGAATTCCAGTTTAATTAAAATAGTGTTATTTTAGTTTCAGGTGTACAAAATAGTGATACCAGTCTGTATATTACTCAGTGTTCCTCATGGTAAGTGTACTTTTAATCCCCTTCACCTATTTCACACATCCCCCACTGACCTCCCCTCCAGTAACCATCAGTTCGTTCTCTATGCTAAAGAGTCTGGTTTTATTTGTTTGTCTCTTTTCTCCTTTGTTTTTTGGAGAGGAGTTTGTTTTTGATTTTATTTATTTATTTTAATTCCTATGTTGTTAACATACAGTACTATTTATTAGTTCAGGTGCACAATATAATGATTCACCAATTCTATACATTACTCAGTGCTCATCATGGTAAGCATACTCTTTAATCCCCATCACCTGTTTCACCCATCTTCCCACCTACTTCACCTTTGGTAACCATTGATGTCTACAGTTGAGTCTGTTTTTTGGTCTGTCTCTTTTTCTTTTTTTCTTTATTCATTTGTTTTGTTTCTCAAATTCCACATATGAGTGAAATCATATGGTATTTATCTTCTCCTGACTGACTTATTTTACTTAACATTATACCCTGTAGATCTGTCAGTGTTGTTGCAAATGGCAGGATTTCATTCTTTTTTATGGCTGAGTAATATTCCATTATATATTTATTACATGTATGCATATATAAAAATACATATGTAGTATGTAAAATACACATATAATATATATACAGTGTATATATATTGTCACATTTTCTTTATCCATTCACCCATTGATGGACACTTGGGTTACTTCTATAATTTGGCTGCCATAAATAATTCTGCAGTAAATGTAAGGTGAAATTAGTGTTTCCACATTCTTTGAAGCCCTATCTCATTCATAATGTATCATTAATCCATGGACTTTTAAATATTTTCTCACTGATTTCATTAAGAGATTAGGTTACAATAAATTATATTTTCTATTTAATAATTATCTGTATTTATAGCATACTTTTCATTTCATTAAATTATTATAGTAATAATTCAATATAGCTGATTTTTAAATGATTTATAACTTTAAAGTCACAAGCTTGTTGAGGACACCAATATATTAATTTGTCTATTTTCACTGCAAAACTATCGTTGCCATTGTCTTCTTACACTAAGATACATGAAACTAGAAAAAATACAGTGGCATGAATAAAATGGCAATATATGTTGGAAAAGGATAATGTTAAAGACTCTGTTAAAGAATCTGTTTGCAGGGGTGTCTGGGGGGCTCAGTTGGTTAAGAGACTGCCTTTGGCTCAGGTCATGGTTCTGGAGTCCCACATCAAGTTCCCTGCTTGCCATGGAATTTGCTCTTGCTGACCTCTCTCCTCTCATGTTCTCCCTCTCTCTCATTCTCCCTCTCAAATAAATAAATAAAATCTTAAAAAAAAAAGAAAATGTTTGCATATATTTTAAATAGATATTGTTATGTCAAATCACTATGGTAAAAGAATAATTTAAGAGGTTTTTTTTTTAATGTCAATATTGACAATACTCAGAAAACTACATCCTTTAAAAAAAAAAAATACCCAGAATCTAGACTAAAAAAAACATAGTAACACTTATAAAATTCCTACTCTGAAAGCTTATGTTATATTCTCATTGGAGATAGGGTGAACATTTATAAGACTATGGATTAAGTATATTAATAAATTATATAAATGTGCTTTGACAACCAAGAGGAAGACATGAATAATACCACCACAATGATTATAGCAATATTACTGCAATAGTGACCTAGTTAATTATATTCATGCACAGTATTTTATTTTTACAGTATATTAGGTAATGATGAATATAATGAGGCAGATTTGAACAACATTGAGATTGACATGATATTTGCTAACTTGATAAATACATATCTTGAATTCTGTTGATACTTTTATAGATTCTTTTTGGTGTTGTGGGTAAGTTTACTTATTTGATACTTATCTAAGGAATGTGATACAAAATATTTAAGTGATAGAAATACATAAAATTTGCAGGAAAATTATGTCCCATATATTTATATCATTTCATGTAGGTTATTCCTTAGTGGTGTGAAATTCTGTATCACTTTTTTCAAAGGAAGTTCCTTGCCTGCCATTCTCTCTTTTCCTCTTCCCTGGGGCTGCAAAATGTACATATAAGTGATTGAGACAGTTTTAATCATGTAAATGAAGAATATGCCCTATAGGATAACAGAGCAAGTTAAAAGTAATCTGGATGCAAAATTACATTATATAGTAGAACATACATACCCATCCTGGAATATTTAGTTATCCTACACTGTACACAGAAGGAAGAAATCTCTATATTGTTTGAACCCCTGCATTTCTTCATTATAATAACATACCCTATGACAGATTCCTTTCAATTCATTGATATAAGGAGATAAGTCTCTTGGTGGGTGAAAGGTCATAAAAGTATTTCAATTTAGAATGAAAGAGAAAAGTTCATATTAATCATTGTGGGAGAATGTCATAGTAAGAAAATCCCATGCATGTATTATAACAAAATTCAGCTTTGTCCCCCCAAAACAAAAAATCACATAGTTTCTATTTTTGAAAGTATATTATTGAGACAGGGTAGGAAAGGTAGATGACATATTTATAAACTTTTCAAGAATTAAGTTACAGAGCATTTCTCCAGGAAAGATGACTTTTGTCATCACTATTTTACTGAGAAATTCCACATCATCAATGCCCCATCATTTTGGTGATATATGATACTAATAAAACATCATGATGACCATGATGATGTATATGTGAGTCAAAATATATCATCACAATGGTATCTCTGAAATGATTTATCAGGATAGTATATCACTATGGTGGATGTTGCATTGATGTTGAAGTACCAGAAAGAAAACACCCCTCAGATTTAAATTCCTATTTTCATAATAAATGTTTTATTTTAATGAATCTATTTTTATGAAAAATGAACTGTTATATTATGTTGAGTTGGTGGAAAAACACACAAGAAATTCAAAATATTAAATCTGTATATTTTACAAGCATGGAAAGATACTATTATATAAAGAAAGATTTAAGTATAGAAGTCAAATGAAATAATCAATTATTTCTGGAAATATTTTGCTCACATAATCCAATTAGATAGAGTTAAAATTTTGCCCCAGACTTCCAATTTCCTTTTTTTCCCTCACATATAATAGATTAAACTTATATTAGTACACAATGATATTATAAACAGAGGCTTTATTTTTAAATTTGTTCTTGATAATCATCAAAAAGTTATATCTGACTATCAAAACACAGATGTCCTAATGAAATTATCATCTCTAGGTAATAAGTGAGTGTATGTGTTCTCCCGATTCTCTGAGAGCTTGAAAACAAATGAGCAAAGACAAGCACAATACAGAAATTCATGTTTTTATTAATGTAGGACAGAGAGCCATTACCTAGACTTAGACAACAGAATTTACATTTACCAAATTGTTGAAACAATACTGTCCTTATGCTCATTTCTTTTTTTAATTTTTACACTTTTATTTTTATACATCCTAGTGGCAGGTAAAATCTCACTGTCCCATGGAATGCTGTAAGATTGTGACTGCCAAGACTTTCATCTGTTGTGGACTGGGATGGAGATGTATTCGCTCCGGTAGGGTTTCTGGCTTTTCAGTGACACAGAAGAACTAGTAACTCTAAGTGTTGCAATAATTAGATGGTTGTTGCTAAGGGTCAATAAGGGAAAATGGCAGGCTCAACTGATTAATCAGAAAGATGAAGTATGGGAAAGTCTTCTTGGCACTAGATATTTTTATCTCTTGGACCCAGAGGACACAGAGTTGAAGTTTAGGCACAAGATTCAGATCTCCTACAGCTATAACTGCCAGTGTTGAGTCTGGGAATATTAGACATATCAAGACATACATTTGGTGACACAAGCAGCAATCCATTACAAAATGGACATGGTGCATGTAAGATTGGGCTCACACAGCACAAATAATAAGACTCTCTTGACTCTCTTTCATCTCACATCTATTGCTTTATAATCTTTCCCTATAACCAGCTGACAGAGGTAGAAAAAGGCCAAGCTTGATACATATAATGTTTGGACAAATATGTGGGTGTAAGCTGAAAATTTACTGTCTGTACTACAGCCCCACTCAAGTATACACCTGAATAACAGTGGCGAGGGGAAATCTAGTTGGGACACAACTTTGAGTATAGCTCCTCATTACCTACATGGTTTAGAAAAAGAACCGCTCAGGGTAGAGTTAAAATTGACCTTATGGGCAGTGGTAAATGCCTTGGTTTACTACACAGGAGACTAAAAAAAGCCAAATTAAGACATGGAGAAGAGATATGTTAATGGATATATCAGATTAGGAACAAAGTATGAGAATCATTTTACTGCACAATAATATTCACCAAAGAATAGTCAATAAACAG
The DNA here is from genome assembly GCF_964662115.1 of Mustela nivalis. Classification (NCBI taxonomy): domain Eukaryota; kingdom Metazoa; phylum Chordata; class Mammalia; order Carnivora; family Mustelidae; genus Mustela; species Mustela nivalis. Next base: position 41,314,070 of record NC_139023.1, on the reverse strand, counting down.
AAATGTATCTATCATATTTCTTTTTAAAATTTTTTAAAAAATTTTATTTATTTATTTGACAGTCAGAGATCACAAATAGGCAGAGAGGCAGGCAGAGAGAGGGGGGAAGCAGGCTCCCCGCTGAGTAGAGAGCTGATGCAGGGCTTGATCCCAGAACCCTAAGATCATGACCTGAACCAAAAGCAGAGGCGCAACCCACTGAGCCACCCAAGCGCCCCTATCTATCTATATTTCTAAAGGTCTGTTGGATATTTCTAATTTGAAACTTTTCAAATATTTCAAGTTCTCCAAAAAATGGATACATCATGCTACTTCTTCAAACTTGCTTCTGTTCATTACTTTATTAATGTTAATTAATTTGTAACACAGTGTTCTGGAAATCGGGAAGGTGTATCAGGATAAAAGTCAATATCCTTGTAAGGAAAGAGGATGAAGTGTTCCACTTGTATGTCAAGAGAGAGTTTTTAGGGGCGCCTAGGTGGCTCAGTGTGTTATGCCACTGCCTTCGGCTCAGGTCATGATCTCAGGGTCCTGGGATCGAGTCCCACCTCGGGCTCTCTGCTCATCAGGGATCTTGCTTCCCTCACTCTCTCTCTCTCTCTCTTCCTGTCTCTCCATCTATTTGTGATCTCTCTCTGTCAAATAAATAAATAAAATCTTTAAAAAAAAAGAGAGAGAGAGAGTTTTTATACAGGTTTCCAGTTATGAAATGAATAAGTCATAGGAAGAGAAGGTATAGAATGGAAAACATAGTCAATGGTATTGTAATAGTGTTGCATGGTGCCAGATGATAATTACACTTATGGTGAACATAACATAGTGTATAGAGCTGTTGAATCATTATGCTATATATGTGAAATTAATTTAACATTGTGTGTCAACTACACTCAAATCTTAAAAAAGGGTGAGGCGGAGGAGAATTTGAAGTAACTATGAATATATTCAAAATTAATTTTGGTATGCCTGTTCCCTATTAAGAAGATAAACTTCATAGGGAACACATACAAATAGATAACTGGAATGGGAAACTTCATGATAGCAAGAGTTGAAGTTACAAAATTGAAGAAAATACCTGGCTGAGAATTATGTCTTCAAAATGGTATCTATAAGAATACTGGGATACTCTTGAACTTTATATGGTTTTTCCTGTACTCAAATAAATATTTGAAAAGCTTGCTTTTAGTTAAGCAGTTTTAACTGAAGCAGCTAAAAGCAAAGGAATTGAAAACGAACACATCTAAAAAGTACTGCTTTTGACAGGGTACAATATGTATCCAGGCAACCACTGGTCAATTAATGATCCCTCTTAATACCTACTAGTCAGAGCAGCCTGAGTATAAAAGACAAAGAACCTCAGCTTAAATATATTTTGCATGAGTAGGTCATAGTAAATAGTTATTTAGTATCCAGTCATTCACGATTCAATCATTAAATATGTAAGTGTGACTAAGACTGGAATTTTGTCCTCAAGGAAGTTTTAGACTGCAGTATTATGTAAGCAAACAGATGTGAACAAAGAAAGTAGTTCAGGAGAAGAATTTATTGGGATTTCTCTGCTTGAATGAAGATTAAATTTAAAGAAGTTGAATATATATGTATATATGTATATATATATATACATATATACCAGTAACTTAAATGAATAGAAGTAAACAGAAGAAATGTGTGATCCCATTAGGAAATAAAATGAATTCTAGTTGAACTATTTTTGAGCTTTTTCCTACGGTTAAAAATAATAAAAAATGATTAAGTTTATCTTAAAAAGCATGATTGACCATTCTTTACATCACTGAATATTATATTTATTTATTTATTTTATTTTGGGATATTGGCTATTTTGGAAAGAAAATACCTCCAAAATCAATGATTAAGCACAAAGTAGAGATGCTTTTCAAATTTATCAAATTCCTATTTTTCTTTTTAGAATTTGTTCTTTGTACATATTCATCCTCATATAAATTTCTCATCTTAGAATAATTTACAAACAAATGACACTTCATTGCTAGGGATTAACTAAGAATTAACTATGAAACATTAAATTTCAAACATTAAACTTTTTTAATGTATTATTTTAATGGCTTCCATTATTTCAGGGTTAGCAATCTTGGAAGCATGTGATTTAATTTTTAAGAGACTAATTTTTGATATTATTTTTATTAGGATATTTCAAAGACTGTATCATATTAGAAACATACTCTGGATGTGTTACAGAATTCATATAAAGAGAGCAGATGAGAACCTCAAGGTCAAAAATCAGGTGTTAATAAGAACAGAGTTTTCAAAGCTTTCCCAGCTCTTCAGTTGAATCCCCAGATGTTCCAAACTTGTAAAGGCAAGGAAAAGGGCAAAAAGAGGTTATTGCATTCAGGGTTTATATATATTGAGGATCATTTTATTGTTGATGCTATTTTTAGATATTTTATATGTCAAAGATAATGGATGACTTTTTTCACCTTTATTTTCATATTTTATAAATATATATAACTATAAAAAATATATTTAACTATATATGTAGCTATATGCATACATGGTTATGCTTTTTGTGAGTAAAATTTTGAATTACATGAATTATTCATTTAAAACTAAATAATGGAGAATTAAATCTTATGTACAAGAATATGAAGTCACATCTAAAAATGGCTGATGGAAAAATATAAAAATAGTGTTTCAAGCTGAGCATAGCATCACATTTGAATATCAAACAAATAAATTGACATTGCTATACAAATTACAGTGAATCTAAATTGCTTTACCAAGTATAGATGACACTGTCACCTGGGTAACAAGCTTGTAAGTTATATATAAGGAATTCACATTAGATTTGAGAAACCTTATTTCTCCATATTCCCAGATGCACACACACGAAATAATAATCAACTTTATTATTTAAAAGAAATCCTTATAGCATATCGTTTATATGTGTATCTGTGTGTCTCTCCATCCAAGCATGGCAATTCCAGCATTCTAACCCAAGAAAACGATTAAGGCTTTTTAAAAATTGTTTTAAAACATGCTCAGCTTCTTTAAGGTACCTCCTTGGAAAAGACCATCAGTTATTATTTCTCCAGACACTAACTGAAACCTATCAAACTCTGCTTTTGTGATATAAGTCCTATACTTCTGTTTCCTTGTAGGAAAAAGAAGAGAACCCCATGCAAAGTGGGGTAATGAATTAAACGTTTTTCTTTCGAAAATGCCTTTTTCTATTGTAGTTATTATTTTTGTTATAAAAACAGATGTTATATTTTCACTTACAGAGACTATAATATCAATAATTAAGTTCCTAATCTCTGTAATTAAGGTTTTGAAGAGTCAAAGTCATCATTTTATTTTAAGAATCAAAGGCAGAGAAGGAATACTAATCTCCTGGTAACAAAATGCAGTTGATAGAAAATGAAATTAGAATTTAAAACTATATTTGAAATAAATTTCTAATTATTCATTAAAGATTCTGGGGTTTTTTTTTGTGCTGAGGTAAACAAATTTGATCAATATAATTTCATAATTTCATACATTTTAAAACGTGGGGAAGTAATAGTAAAAGAACCTACATGGAATATATCATAGAAAATCAAAACCACCATTATTTGCATAAAATATTACATTAAGTGATTAACATTTATATTTTATTTTGTACTAAGATCAGTGATAATTTGGACTCTTTTAATACTTAAATATTTATTATTAGCACTTGAAATATTTAATTTGAGTGAGTGTCCCCAATGGAGAAAAGGTGTGAAATGTGTTCAGTATGAGATCTTTTTTTGTTTGTTTCTAAATTCAGAACCACTAACTCTCAAATGTGTTTTTCTAGGAAAAGTAATACTAATAGTTTGGTGAATAATATTCTGGGAATTGTCAAAAGATTATTTTGGACGGTTGCTTACATGTTAACCATGAAAATTATTCAGTAATTTTTATATATTTTAATATAACAAATGTTAAAGTGATAAATGCCTATACGTCACAAAATGAGCATTCCAATGCTGAATATAATAATGATGCATCTTAAAGTTTTCAATTATATTATATTATGCAATAGCAACTATCCATTTTTGTTATATTGGCAGAATCAAATATAAATAGAACATTCGATTTAACTTTATTTGCTCAGAAATATACTTTTTAAAAGGAATATTCTTTAAAAAAATGTTAGTTTTGGAACTTAATTGCAAATAATGGTCATGTAGCCTACAATTTCTTCCTGAAGTAACTCATTTTTAAGAGTTAAATGCTCCATACTTGAAACATGTTTAAATCGCGTTTTTATTTTAAATGAATTATAGTATCAGTTTTCAGAAAATATGTGTTACCACTTTTGGCACAGTGTTTCTGTTTTAATCCTTGGCCTTAATTTTTTGTCCTTGATTTCTGTGTCACAACGTTGAGAGGATGTAGACAGTGATTAATATAATCTGGAATCTAATTCCTCCTGGATAGTACTGCTTCTGCCTCATTGTATTAACTCTTCTCAGAAACATGCAGGTGATTATCTTCTTCCAAAAAAAAAAAAAAAAAAAAGAAGTCAAGGTCAGCAAAAGCCTGGTATATATATGGATTTCATTTCTGAAATACTATACATTTTCAGATAATAATATTATATTGCATATAGAATAAATACAATACAAATTATCCATAGCTAGTCATGGAATTTCATATAAAGAATAAAGAGCCATAGAGGAGCCTCCCTAAATCCTTTTGTTTAGGAATATTTCATAGTAAAGTATAGCATCATTGAAGACAATGACAACATGTTTATTCTTTTACCTTAAATGCTAATTCTCTGATACTAGATTTCAGAAGAGTTATGAAAGTAAAATATGTTATCTTTAGGACACAAGTGGGCAGTAAGGATATCTATGGTAAAGATGGTTGTTTTTATAATGTAAGAGCTTAATTTAGCATGCATATGTTTAAAATCATTATGCAAAATAAATATAATATAGTTATATTTACAAAGTAAGTTTACTCTGAGCTATGATAAAATCAAATTCAGCTTGCATATTAAAAGGCTCATTAAGAAAAAGACTTCATTTAAAAGTTGATTATTTCTCAATGCAAGGCCTATAATTAATGGGAAGTTATCAAACATAGTTCATAGAATTATGATTCCTTGTCACCAGAATACTATCTAGCATGCACTGTCAGTTCTGAGTATTTTTTTTTTAGATATATTAATCAAGTCTTCCAAACAACACCTCAGGTATGAGCTTATTTTCGCTGATTTGTCTATGAAGAAGAAGGGTGTTCAAGTTCACTACTATGTGATAAAGCAGGCCTAATATTTGGAGTCCTTGTACTTGACCACCACTCTGGGTGGCCTATGCTATAATGTTCCATTCTTTGTGTTGATCTAATAATTCTTGGCCACCAGTGACCATGCCTTATAAGTAATTAATGAATTTTATTTTCTTACTTCAGCTTGAGATCTACTTAGCGTAGTCTCTCAATGTCCTCTATTTTCATGGCAATAGAAGTGTTATTTGCTATATGTCCAATGTTAGGTAGAGCTCATATTAATCTGTACCCACTGAAAAGCCCACAATGTTGTTTACAGAGGTATTGCTGATTTTCCCAGTGTCCAGTGTTGATAGTTGACAATTACATTGAATATTTTTCTTAGTGACTCCCATCAGATGTAGAATCTCCTTCATCTTCCTTTATGGAGTCAGGAAATAAAAAAAATTATAAGAGAAAAATTTGCCTTCAAATGATAACCTAAAATTTAATTCAGTATATCCTTCTACACATCTGTTTTGAGGAAGTGCCTTATAATTTATGATTTTATTTGTTATTATGAATATATTGTTATTATGGCTATCAATGACACAAACTATTTTAATGAATATATAAATATTTATTTATTTAATATAATTAAATTACATAACAGTATTAGCTACCAGTGTGTGTGTGCATAAATGTGTATAAATGATTACACCAAACCTGGCAATATAGATAGACATAAGTGACCTTCAGTCTTTGTTATTGTGATTGATTCAAATTTGATATTAAGAATTAGTATTAGCATTTAAAATGAAAAGATACTTTAAATACTGGAAGGTTTAGAGGATAATTGATTCATTTATTTGATGGCATTTGGGGGAGACATGCCTTCCTTTTCTCAGCTGTTTGCATTTTTTTTAAATTTTTTATTTTTTATAAACATATATTTTTATCCCCAGGGGTACAGGTCTGTGAATCACCAGGTTTACACACTTCACAGCCCTCACCAAAGCACATACCCTCCCCAATGTCCATAATCCTACCCCCTTCTCCCAAACCCCCTCCCCCAAGCAACCCTCAGTTTGTTTTGTGAGATTAAGAGTCACTTATGGTTTGTCCCTCCCAATCCCATCTTGTTTCATTGATTCTTCTCCTACCCACTTAAGCCCCCATGTTGCATCACCACTTCCTCATATCAGGGAGATCATATGATAGTTGTCTTTCTCTGCTTGACTTATTTCGCTAAGCATGATACGCTCTAGTTCCATCCATGTTGTTGCAAATGGCAAGATTTCATTTCTTTTGATGGCTGCATAGTATTCCATTGTGTATATATACCACATCTTCTTGATCCATTCATCTGTTGATGGACATCTAGGTTCTTTCCATAGTTTGGCTATCGTGGACATTGCTGCTATAAACATTCGGGTGCACGTGCCCCTTTGGATCACTACGTTTGTATCTTTAGGGTAAATACCCAATAGTGCAATTGCTGGGTCATAGGGCAGTTCTATTTTCAACATTTTGAGGAACCTCCATGCTGTTTTCCAGAGAGGTTGCACCAGCTTGCATTCCCACCAACAGTGTAGGAGGGTTCCCCTTTCTCCACATCCTCGCCAGCATCTATCATTTCCTGACTTGTTGATTTTAGCCATTCTGACTGGTGTGAGGTGATATCTCATTGTGGTTTTGATTTGCATTTCCCTGATGCCGAGTGATATGGAGCACTTTTTCATGTGTCTGTTGGCCATCTGGATGTCTTCTTTGCAGAAATGTCTGTTCATGTCCTCTGCCCATTTCTTGATTGGATTATTTGTTCTTTGGATGTTGAGTTTGCTAAGTTCTTTATAGATTCTGGACACTAGTCCTTTATCTGATATGTCGTTTGCAAATATCTTCTCCCATTCTGTCAGTTTTCTTTTGATTTTGTTAACTGTTTCCTTTGCTGTGCAAAAGCTTTTGATCTTGATGAAATCCCAATAGTTCATTTTTGCCCTTGCTTCCCTTGCCTTTGGTGATGTTCCTAGGAAGATGTTGCTGCGGCTGAAGTTGAAGAGGTTGCTGCCTGTGTTCCCCTCAAGGATTTTGATGGATTCCTTTCTCACATTGAGGTCCTTCATCTATTTTGAGTCTATTTTTGTGTGTGGTATAAGGAAAAGGAGCTGGAGAAAGAACAAGAAAGAAACCCTAAGTCAAGCAGGAGAAGAGAAATCATAAAGATCAGAGCAGAAATCAGTGAAATAGAAACCAAAAAGACAATAGAGCAAATCAACGAAACTAGGAGCTGGTTCTTTGAAAGAATTAATAAAATTGATAAACCCCTGGCCTGACTATTCAAAAAGAAAAGAGAAAGGACCCAAATAAATAAAATCATGAATGAAAGAGGAGAGATCACAACTAATACCAAAGAAATACAAACTATTATAAGAACATACTATGAGCAACTCTAAGCCAAAAAATTTGACAATCTGGAAGAAATGGATGCATTCCTAGAAACATATAAACTACCACAACTGAACCAGGAAGAAATAGAAAGCCTGAACAGACCCATAACCAGTAAGGAGATTGAAACAGTCATTAAAAATCTCCAAACAAACAAAAGCCCAGGGCCAGATGGCTTCCCGGGGGAATTCTACCAAACATTTAAAGATGAACTAATTCTTATTCTCCTGAAACTGTTCCAAAAAATACAAATGGAAGGAAAACTTCCAAACTCATTTTATGAGACCAGAATCATCTTGATCCCAAAACCAGACAAGGATCCCATCAAAAAAGAGAGCTATAGACCAATATCCTTGATGAACACAGATGCGAAAATACTCAACAAAATACTAGCCAATAGGATTCAACAGTACATTAAAAGGATTATTCACCACGACCAAGTGGGATTTATTCCAGGGCTGCAAGGTTGGTTCCACATCCGCAAATCAGTATGTGATACAACACATCAATCAAAGAAAGAACAAGAACCATATGATACTCTCAATAGATGCTGAAAAAGCATTTGACAAAGTACAGCATCCCTTCCTGATCAAAACTCTTCAAAGTGTAGGGATAGAGGGCACATACCTCAATATCATCAAAGCCATCTATGAAAAACCCACTGCATATATCATCTCAATGGAGAAAAACTGAAAGCTTTTTAGCTAAGGTCAGGAACACGGCAGGGATGTCCATTATCACCACTGCTATTCAACATAGTACTAGAGGTCCTAGCCTCAGCAATCAGACAACCAAAGGAAATTAAAGGCATCCAAATCAGCAAAGAAGAAGTCAAACTATCACTCTTCGCAGATGATATGATACTATATGTGGAAAACCCAAAAGACTCCACTCCAAAACTGCTAGAACTTATACAGGAATTCAGTAAAGTGTCAGGATATAAAATCAATGCACAGAAATCAGTTGCATTTCTCTACACCAACAGCAAGACAGAAGAAAGAGAAATTAAGGAATCAATCCCATTTACAATTGCACCCAAAACCATAAGATACCTAGGAATAAACCTAACCAAAGAGACACAGAATCTATACTCAGAAAACTATAAAGTACTCATGAAAGAAAATGAGGAAGACACAAAGAAATGGAAATATGTTCCATGCTCCTGGATTGGAAGAATAAATATTGTGAAAATGTCTATGCTACCTAAAGCACTCTACACTTTAATGCAATCCCTATCAAAGTACCATCCATCTTTTTCAAAGAAATGGAACAAAGAATTCTAAAATTTATATGGAACCAGAAAAGACCTCGAATAACCAAAGGGATATTGAAAAAGAAAGCCAACGTTGGTGGCATCACAATTCCGGACTTCAAGCTCTATCACAAAGCTATAATCATCAAGACAGTATGGTACTGGCACAAAAACAGACACATAGATCAATGGAACAGAATAGAGAGCCCAGAAATAGACCCTCAACTCTACAGTCAACTAATCTTCGACAAAGCAGGAAAGAATGTCCAATGGAAAAAAGACAGCCTCTTCAATAAATGGTGCTGGGAAAATTGGACAGCCACATGTAGAAAAATGAAATTGGACCATTTCCTTACACCACACACAAAAATAGACTCAAAATGGATGAAGGACCTCAATGTGCGAACGCTGTTTGCATTTCTGTCCTCTGTCCACAACCCAGGGCTTTAGTGAACTGTCTGAACCGCAAAGAAGATTTTGCATTCAGATTGAAACCTTTTTTTTAAAGTATTAGGTTATTTTTTCCCTAAGGATTTAGAAAGATCATTTGCTATAGTTTTAAACTATTTATTAGAATAAAATTTATGTTTTCATTAAAATGATGTCATGATAAAAGATATTGTAACATCCCACAGCAAGAAATACAACTGGGACATGTTTGGAAACATATTTTTTAAAATTGGGACTGTGTCAGATAATTCAGAGTACATAGTCAACAAACTAAGGATGACAGAAGCAGGAAAGTAAATCCAATGTGCTTGTAAAATACACAGACACACATAGAGTTGACTGTGTCCTTTCATCTCAGTGGAATATCTTTAAACATTTCTATTATGGTTATTTATTTCAAGAGATGATTATCTAATCAATGTTAGTTTTCTGACTCAGGTGTTTATATATCCTCTCAAATTTCAAACACCATGAAAAACACTTTTGTGACATATAAATATAGAGTATATGTTATTGGGTCACAATTTCATTCAAGACTCATACATTTCCAATGCCTCTTTTTCTGCCTTCCTTTAATTATAAATACTGACTTGAGATTCACCATGGTTCACAAATGGTAGCCATTTGTAGCAAGTACAAAAGTAGCAAGATGATGATATGCATGGTTCTCAAGGTTCATAGGCACCTAGAAGTCCACAGTTGTCCTGCCGTCCAGGAATTTTTGAATATTTATTTTTAATTTTCTAAAATGTATACGATAAGCATATGCACTTCTCATAGTTATCTATATCTATCTATCACCTATGTCTTTTTTAAAAAGATTTTATTTATTTATTTATTTGAGAGAGATTGTGTGCACGTGAGGGAGCATGAGGTGCAGGAAGAGGCAGAGGAGAGAGAGAAGCGGCTTCCCCCTGAAAAGGGAGTCTGAGCAAGGCAGAGCTAGGTCCCAGGACCCTGGGATCATGAGCTGAGCCAAAGGCAGACGCTTAACTGACATCTTTGTTGAACATCAGGCTGACTACTATCAAATATTACCATGAGGATTTTCTTCTGTGTGTGTGTATGTGTGTGTGTGTGTGAGATCTCTCTCTTTTTTTTTTTAATCACTAGCCAAGGAGTACCATTTAAATTATCAAGAGGTAATATGGGAAAGTTATTAACTTTGTATGGTACAAAGGGGTTTCTGCTAGGTGAAGGCTGAATATTGGCACTTTGGAAAAATTGAGCATTTTTTTTTCATAGAATAAACAAAGAAAATTGAGAAATAATTTATCCAGCATCTTACAATTAGAAATATAAGCATGATCAGGTTAAATGAACCTATGTCACAGAGGTCACTACTATATGTATTTTCAGTAGTTCATTTCAGCACATCAACAAAACAGTTTATAAATTTATTGGTTTTATAGTATTTCTCACTTTTAATTTGAAAACTACATTGGTTTTGTTGTTCAGTAAATTGTTTAAGCATTATCAGTTTATTTCTGCTTTTATGTGTACATATTTAAATAATATTACAATAAAGGCTTCCTACCTGAGCACCCAGGAAATGTATTTTGCTTTAGAAGTTAGCAAATAATAAGCAAATGTAGAAAAATATTTTACATATCGAAAAGAGGGAAATTATAGTATTTTAATATAGTATAAACTTTTACTATGGCATGTACTTACATTTTGAATGTTAGGTAATACATTACATTTACATAAACTATAGAAATTACTATATTTAAAATTTTATTGTATGCTTAATTTTCCACCTATTATAATAAAAACTATTCTATAAGCACCTTTCTTTAAAAAAAAATCAATCACTTTGGTGTACTTGACATTCCTCCAAAGTTATTGGCATGTTTACAGAATATAACATGTAAAGGATAAGGCTTACTATAGAAGAATGGAAACCTTTTTAAAATAGTCACCTTTGATTTAACCCTATGTTAAACTTATCAAATATGGAGTTAAAATTGAAGTTCTTATAAATCCTGAACAAGGGTGTTCATCTAGGAGTTCAGTTTCTTTATATATTACATTTAATTTCAGTTGCCTATTAAAAACTCAGAGGTAGAAAAGATGAAAAATATTAAGATTCAACTAAAATTTTCCTGACTTTAGGCAAGTAGAGTTAATTTTAGTGAAATTAATTTGAAGAAAATAGAGTAGATATTACTGTTTTACAGGAAGAGCTACAGAATTAATAAGGTTTCTTAAGTCTGATAAATGACTTATGGATGGAATAGGCCACTAAAAATCACACCACCACTCTATTCAACATTACTAGAAAGTTAAAAGTGAAAGGAAGCCATCTAGTTTAAATTAATGTATATATTCTTGTGCTTCTCTATGCTTCAGAATAAATGCATTAATCAAGCAATGATTAATTAATTAATTAATTAATTAATGATTAATGGGAGAAGAGTGAAAAATAATTTAAACCAATCTAAAGAATTACAGAAAATAATAATGAAGGAGGTTGAAAATATTTCCAATGTAAATAATTTTATTTTCTTATATTTTAGATACTTTTTTCCTTGAAATTCATTTATCAAGAGTAACTGAAATAAAAAATACAATTGATTTCCATTATCATTGAAGCAGCTTTAAGAGAAAACTGGTCAGATGAATATTATTGCTTCCCATTTTCTTTTTTTTTTTAAAGATTTTATTTATTTATTTGACAGAGATCACAAGTAAGCAAAGAGGCAGGCAGAGAGAGAGAGAGGAGGAAGCAGGCTCCATGCTAAGCAGAGAACCCAATTTGCTTCCCATTTTCAACCAGTGAATAGTTGCTGTTGGTAAAGACAGTTAATCATCTGTCAAGAATGCTTAAGCTATGCTATATAATACAACATGCCTGTTCACAGGGGGATAGAAAACTAGAAAATAACTTATGTGAACTTCTTGATATCATCATGCAAGACAAGCAAAAAAAAAAAAAAAACACCACCCATGCCTCTGAGAACACTGGGCCATACACCTTGAAAAGCTTTGGATCCCAAGAAGTTTTCCTTCAGCAGTCAAGCATATCTGTGTACATGATGTCAGTTCCTCTGCTGCCTGACTATATCATCATAGGACAATGAGGATGTCAAATGAATAGAAAATCAACTCAGCAACCACTGTGAGGGGTTGTGCTGCCATCGGCTGATGAAGATCTGAGCATTAAGATCTGGAAGCGTTCTCTTTGCAGTATAATAGATACTTAAGTAAGCATCTAGGTAGATAATAATACCCCACACACATTAAAGCTGTGGTATAGGCCACTTGATCTCATCAGAATTGTGGATTGTAACCAGTCACCAAGGCCACTGAATTCCCTTTCAGCTCTGGCTTTGCCCACATTAGCTACTAGGTGGGCTCTAGCAAAATCAAGAGGATTCACAAAACAAAAGGATGTGGCTCCAATGGCACCACCTGATGCCAGGTTCCCTGCAAAAGTAGTGCCAAAAATGGGTTCTCTTGTCCACAGAACCCAGGAAGATCTACTTGCATTTATCTGTGGAGGCACAGTGATGAGCCTGGGTGGAGAAGTATCTGATGACATTGGCCAACTTGCCACTCCAGAAGAACAGGAATCCTCGCTCTTTGGGAATATGAAACACACAGTCTATTACGCCCCTGTGAGTTGCTTGCTGGAATGCTACACCTGCAGCAGCAGCAGCAGCAGCAGCTTGACTTCCTCTCTGGGGCACTACTGCAGCCACTCCACCTGCCAGGAAGTCCTTGGCAAAGGATGCAGTGGCATCTGCCATGTTGAAAGGAAAGAGCAGGTGGGCAATTGGGGGATGGTGGTAGGAACCACTGGGACTCTGGGGCTCTGGACTCCAGTGTAAATAATTTTATTTATTTACTTATGTTAAAAGATGTATGTATGTTTGTTTGTTTGTTTGTTTGTTTATTTTGAGAGAGAGATAGTACACCAACCTGAGGAAATATGGGAGGGGCAGAGGAAGAGGCAGAAGAACAGAAGCTGACTCCTGCCACTCCTGCCCAGTGAGAGCCCCATGTGGAGTTGGATCTCATCAGCCTGACATCATGACCTGAGTCAAAATCAAGAGTGGGAGGTGTAACCAATTGAGCCACCCAGGCACCCATCCAATGTTAATAATTCTAAATCGTGGAAAGGTACATTGGAATTTTTTTTTCTCAATATGTAAGAAAGCAGGAATAAATTAAATCTTTCAATCAAAGAAAGAGCAAGGAATCTCACATTTATTTAATAACTGGTATGTACCAGGCATGGTCCATATATTAAAGCATTCAAATAAAGTTCTTTTGTATTAAACTATCTAAAGCACATAAAATCCTGGAACACAGCACCTGGTTTTCAGTAAGTTTTATCCCCTCTTTTTCTTTCCTTTTCATCCTTTTCCAGCCCAAGATTATTATGACTATTTCAGATAAAAGAGTTCTTCCCAATGCAATAACAAATCATTTTATATAGTATCATTATACACAAACAATATGAACACTTTATACAAAGCTATATTTTCCAAATGTATGGATTCTGAAACTTACGAACATTGGATTACCTGAAAGCCTGTGTAACAATATAAGGCAAAATAGGGAAAAGAAAATAGTATGTGGTGGGTTATCCTCAAAGAGGAATAAGGTCATCATCATGAATTAATTATGTGGTCACATTTATCTTGATGGTGGTTTTTAAAGAATTAGGAGTGGCTTATTAAAACTGAGAATTATTGCATAGCATACAAAGTTATACAGATCTGATAGTTCACTTGCAAATGGTGAGAAATCAGTAAAAATATCAATGTTTTTGAAAAAAAAAAGTAGTGTTTTGACAGAAAGACATTGTAATATGAAAGAAGGTCATAAACAGGGATGCCCAGGTGGCTCAGTCAGTTGGGTGCCTGCCTTTGGCTCAGGTCATGATCCTGGGGTCCTGGGATCAAGTCCTGCATTGGGTTCCCTGCTCAGCAGGGAGCCTGCTTCTCCCTCTGTCTCTGCCTGCTGCTCTCCCTGCTTGTTCTCACACATACTCTTTCTCTCTGACAAATAAAGAAATTTTTTTAAAAAGGTCATAAACACAAAGTTAGTAAACTAGCAGACACTGTGGGTATATAAAAGAAGTCCCTGATTATATGTCAATATTTTGTAACGGAAGATAAAGCTAAAGATGTAAGTAATAGACATTATATAGAAGATTGTGTCTTGGTGATCTGATCTGGCTTCATTATACTTTCTGGCCTCCTTTCCTTCTTCCAAAAGCATTTTTCTCCCTCACCTGTTTAACTGATAGACCACCTATTATGTAAGTTTCAAATATCATGGGAAGTATAATATACTACAGAATAGGATACATTTTACAGAGTAAATATATAGTTACAAATAAATATGATATCTACATGTGATAACAAAATGCCACGAGTGTCCAGGTGTTGCAGCTAGTTGATTTTGAAGAAAAAAATAAATTATCAAAGGAGACCAAAAAATGCCAAGAAATACTTAAACAATGAAACATGAATAGATAAAGGAGGTAATGGGGACAAGATAGAGAATCACACCAAATTAGCACAAGAGGGTCAGAGTTACTTCTAGGTAGTCAGTTGTTATTATATATATATATATATTTTTTTTAAAGGTGTTCTTGTTTTGGTAGATCTACTTTATGATTAGCCCCAAGTCTTTTCTTTCACATGAAATATCTTAACTCTGTGTGTGTGTGTGTCTGTGTGTCTGTGTGTGTAAATATACCACAGGACAGAGTACATGAATGTGCACATGCATACACATGTATAATAAAACATGGCCATGAGGTAGCTGTTTATAATTTTTGGTCTGCGACAGGGTAATTGTACAATAATATGTGTTGCTTATATGAACCTTTTTTTTTAAGATTTTATTTATTTATTTGACAGACACAACAAGAAAGTGAACACAAGCAATGAGAGTGGGAGAGAAAGATGCAGCTTCCCATTGAGCAGGGAGCTTGATGCAGGGCTTAGTCTCAGGACCTTGGGATCATGACCTTAGCTGAAGGCAGATGCTTACTGACTGAGCCACCCAGGCACCCCTATATGAGCACTGTTAAAAAAATGTGATTTACCTTCACATATTCTTAATTAAGGTAAAATTCCAGGTTGGAAATATTTCATTAGCCCAGCCATTCCCCCAATGCAATAATTTTAGAATGCTGTATATCCTTTATTCTAAGTTGAAATTATAAAGAAAGATGATGAAATAGACATAAAAGGCAAAAGGTCACATAGTACCCTCTGAGTTGTATACAGGGATTTCCCTAAGCTAGGAGACAAGCAGTCTCTAGAGATGCTACAAATGTCTTTTTAAAAGGTGGCTGACACTGACAGTTGTAGTAGGTGAGAAATCTATGTCTTGTTTGATGTCGAATCCAAGGACAAAGTACAGACTTCATTGACCAGACAGGACTGTTAGATGAAGAGAACACTTCTATTTCTGGGTCTATCTCTAAGGACATTTTTAAAAGAATGTTAAAATATGAAAAAAACTACTTAAATTTTTACAGTAAAAACTAAATTTTTTTAGTAGTTTTTGATATGAGAAATTTAAATTAATTAAAAGAAAATACTTTGCATTATTTTTTTTTTAATTTTATTTTATTTTCTTTTTTTCTTTTTTCTTTTTTATAAACATATATTTTTATCTCCAGGGGTACAGGTCTGTGAATCACCAGGTTTACACACTTCACAGCACTCACCAAAGCACATACCCTCCCCAATGTCCATAATCCCACCCCCTTCCCCCAAACCCCCTCCCCCCAGCAACCCTCAGTTTGTTTTGTGAGATTAAGAGTCACTTATGGTTTGTCTCCCTCCCAATCCCATCTTGTTTCATTGATTCTTCTCCTACCCACTTAAGCCCCCATGTTGCATCACCACTTCCTCATATCAGGGAGATCATATGATAGTTGTCTTTCTCTGCTTGACTTATTTCGCTAAGCATGATACGCTCTAGTTCCACCCATGTTGTCGCAAATGGCAAGATTTCATTTCTTTTGATGGCTGCATAGTATTCCATTGTGTATATATACCACATCTTCTTGATCCATTCATCTGTTGATAGACATCTAGGTTCTTTCCATAGTTTGGCTATTGTGGACATTGCTGCTATAAACATTCGGGTGCACGTGCCCCTTTGGATCACTACGTTTGTATCTTTAGGGTAAATACCCAATAGTGCAATTGCTGAGTCATAGGGCAGTTCTATTTTCAACATTTTGAAGAACCTCCATGCTGTTTTCCAGAGTGGCTGCACCAGCTTGCATTCCCACCAACAGTGTAGGAGGGTTCCCCTTTCTCCGCATCCTCGCCAGCATCTATCATTTCCTGACTTGTTGATTTTAGCCATTCTGACTGGTGTGTGGTGATATCTTATTGTGGTTTTGATTTGTATTTCCCTGATGATGAGTGATATGGAGCACAATACTTTGCATTATAATCTCTGTTAGCATTTAGAAAATTTAAAGAGTTGAGGAACGTTATTGCAAAAGTCTAGTATGTAACTAAAAGCAAGATCTTAAGAGTTTGATGAACTAAGTCCTTATACATTTTACTGAAGTTACTTAGGAAATTGAGCTGTAAGAATTTGCTAATGATTGATCAGAAAGATGATGTTGATCAAAATTTAATAGTCAAAAGTAAATAAGCTTATGAGAAGAAATCCCTGTTACTTTTAAGTATACGAATTAGGCCTATTACTATATGGCTCCATGAAATATATTTTTAAAAGATACAGAATTTGTAAAATGTGAAATAAATATGTTTATATTTTTTCCTCTATCAAATTATAAGGGCTCTTCCAGAGCTACAAAAAAATGATTTGTTTATTTTTTTTCTACAATGCTTCTGACTGCTTCCATGTAACTCAAATTATTTTCTTTTTCTCATTCCTTAGTGTCTTATTTATGAGGAGGTATCAATGTCTAAAATATCTGTAAAACTTTGAAAACTGCAACAAATTGAGGGTATCATCTAACAGCAAAGGCAAATGGTCAATGTAGACACACACGGAAAAGCAGCAAGGTTAAGGAAAGATTACTGGGTATTTCACAGTGTCAAACAGTCAGTTCAATACATAATACAACAAATGTGAAATCTCCAATGTCAACGAGAGATGGAGGCTGGGGATATTACAGACTGACATTCCTGTAATTAAGGAATGAAAAAAATAGCAACATTTCAGGACATAACAAAGTACACCATCTGGGCCTGCCAACTATAAATATTAAATATGGAAAAAGAAAGGACAAACAAAGCTAATATAAGCATCAAGTCATTTTGCAAATTCATAAAGAATCAAAGAAAATCAAAGAATCATTATAGCCTCTAAATGCTTCTAAGGGTAATTTGTTGATAAAAGGAGTTGGCATCACTTCATAATTTACAAAGGAAGATAGAAGACAGATGTCAGAAGCAGATGTACACTTCCCAGAAAGGGGAAGAAGGAACGCTGAAGCAAATCAGGATCATTTGCAAAACAGAGATCAGATAAACCGGAAAAGAGTAAGGACTGAAAAAAGCACTACTTCTACAGAGTTGGCTTAGTCTTCCTATCAAACTGATCCAAATCTCCAGGTCATAACCTCTCCAATTTGAAAGTGCATTGGTTGAATAGACAAGTTATTGCTATTCGACTCAATGCATAGCAGGCCAGGCCAGAAAAACACATCGAGATAAAGAGGACAACTAGCTGCAAGAGACCTCAAGAGAGGATCATTTATAAATCGTACAAGTGTTCACAAAAGCTCGAAGTGTGTTGATAAATTCTTCAAAAGATGGCGGAGCAAGAGTGATTCTTGTATCTATCAATCATCCATTAACTCAACTACTCATCCACCATACAACCGTATGCAAATCATTGATAGCCTATTCTAATTATAGCATCAAACACAACATATTGAGAGCATTTTAGAGGTCAAACAGATATAATGAAAGGATAATTAATTTCAAATAAGAGGTTTTTATCGGGTTTGAAATATTGGATCTCAGTCATTCTTTATTTAAATGCATAAATGCAAACTCTACGTGTGTGATTATCTTCCGAGTACTTCAAAGTCAAGTAGGAGCAATTGTACTTTCTATTTCGTTAGGTCATCTATTTTATATATGTGTGCACATATGTGTCTATATTAATATGCATATATGTGAACCAAAAATGTGTGTCTGTGTAATGTATGTTATATGTGTGTGTATATGTATGAAATATAGGTGAAAAAATCTTTATTCTTAGATTCAGCAATAGAACTGGCCATATACACATGCATATGTAGATGAATTTCAGCTGACAAAGTATTTGAGAGTCAGAAGAACTGATCACAACTTTAACCCATAAAGTGATATATAATCTCTATGCTCAGAATCATTTTGCTTGTGTACCTCTTATCTTCTAACACTTACTCAAAGAAGGTAAACAATGGGACTAACAAAGATTTTAACAACTGGTAGTATTGATCACACCTTCCCTCTTGTTTTCTTCTTCTTAATGACCCTAATGATCTTCATCTTTTAGGACCAGCTGTTAAAACCCAGTCTATTCCACTTAGTCTTTCCTAAAAAGACAGGTTCAAACACATTCTCTTATCCCTTTGAACTTGATTAAAATATTTAATGTCAATTTATCCCTTATAAACTAACATTAATAAAAAGCAAAGTGGCTGAAAAGAAAATATTGCATCAAAAAAATTATAAAAATAAAACCTACAGTTGATTCTATTTAGTAAATGTATTTTTAGTTTCCTGCCAGAGGTTTACAAGCAGGGGTTTATTCGAAGCATATATCAAACCATACTTAATAAAAGCCCAAACAACCATGTAATATTCATCTACATAATGTATAGATATAACACTTTTAAATCTCTGGCTTTATTGAGCTATTACTATTTGAGGTATATTGAATTAGGTAGTGTAACTGACAAGTTTACAACAACATGAGCTCAGCTATGGCAAGTCACGAGCTATACTTCTGTGGGCTGTCACTATAATCACTAAATGAGAAACTCAGCAGGTACATATTCTTGATCTCAAAAGAACCAACTGAAAATAGAAAGGCAGAATACAAACCCACATTAATATGTACAATCTGTGATGTGTGTGTGTATACGCATGCAACATATTTTGCCAGGGACAACATTGGTTTACATCTACTGTCCTGGTATGATTATTAATAGTGTCTCTTTTCTTATACATATAGCTGTGCATGTTATATAATATTGAAATAGACAAATCAAAGTTCCCATATTATATCTCTTTTTTCTGAGACTACTTCTTTCGAGCATATCATTTACTTACAAATATCTACATTTACACTCATAAAGGCACACACACAAGCACATATTTAGATAAATACATATACTCTCACACACACTAGTAGACAGTTCTTTATGTCGTAATAGGTAATGGGTATAGTTTTCGGCACATAGATTTTTCCCTCTAATCATATATGCAACATTAGCCACTATGTTAAGATATTTAAGATATTTTTTCTGTCTTCAGCTGAAAATCTTGATTATAAAAGGAAGAGAGTGGCATGCACAAGATGGAGATATCTAGAAATGATAAATCTATTTTTGTTTGGTGAAATTATAAAGTTAATTAATAATAAGAGCAACGAGTTGCAGCCCTGCAATGAAAATATTTCTGAGGCTGCTAGATGAACCTAGAAGTCCGTCCCCCTAAAGGAAGGAAGGTAAGTTGTTTATAAATGTACTCTGCGTACCTGACATAGGATTTAACTTAAGCAAGAGCCTTCAAGTGATGAATTAAATAAATGGTGTTGGAGAATCAACTGTATCATTTCTAAGACAAAGTCATTTTTTCAGACATTTAAATGTGTTAAGTGTCACTGGATGCTCCATCAGTAAGCGAGGAGAATAAAAGGCAATAACAATTTGTGAAACATGTTAGGGACCATTTCCTCCCCATTTTGAATTAAAGGCAGTAATTTGAACAACAACAAAAAAGAAATGTAAAAGCCTAAAAAACTATTCTACTGTGGATAGAATAGCAACACTGTTTCTTATAAGCTTTTACTGATTACCCAAAAAACACTTGGTCTGGATAAATATCTCACATGTTTTTTTTCTTTCCTCTACAACTGTTAAAAACAAAAACAGAACAAGTAAACAAATAATAATAATAAAAAAAAGCAACTTGTGCCCACTACCCTCACACAAATCAGTTCAAGGTTCTTGTTCTGCTTTGCTGCTACCAGTCTTAACAGCGTTCCTCCAAGTACCCTCATCTGCAAGTCTACTACCAGTTCCCTCTCAAGGAAAAAAGTCTAGAAAACAGAAAGTTGCGACACCCATTGCCTGATGGGCAAAGTTGCGAGATAAAGGGACAAATCACCCAATTCCTTACCCATAATGTGATGTCAGGGAGGGTAATGGTGAAAAGGTTTGCGCATCATTATCCAGCAGGTATATAATGATTTAAAATGTGTTTGCTGGCTGAAACAGGTTACTGAACTTCATAAAAAGTTGCACTGGAGAGCTAACTTAGAAATTGAAAGAAGCACATCTATCTGGAAAAGCAACATTGGAGGGACAAGAATTGACAGCTAAGAGACTTCCTAAGTAGACAAAAGGATTCTGGTATGCATGCATTGTTTTTTCATTTTCTTGAATGATATAATCAATTTGGAGATCTCTCTACTATCTTTCCTTTATAACATGCTCTCTCTGTCTGGACTATGATGTAAAGAGTGACCCAACATGTAAGCAGTACAATCCATATTTTGAAGTTGAAGTTCTTGTATCTTGCTTAGTAAGCTGTGATCCTGTGGCAAGATGTGTTCTAAAGTTGTAACGATGTGCTGACACGTTCTTAACTTGGCCTTTGCCTAAACTGCAAAACTTAATTACAGTTACTGCTTCAGTAATGTAGTTCCAAAGCAACAACTTATGAATGATAAAATGATTGCTCACATACATAATTCTTTAATGTGATTTAGTTGACATAAACACAGTGTAACCACAGGAATGACAAAATAATTGACAAGTTATTTGCAAAATGAGAAATATTATGTTGAGTTGCATGTCCATTAAAAGTTGATTCTAAAATTCAAAGGCTTGGTATTGAAAATTAACTCAAAAATTTCAAAAGTCATTTCATTTCTGAATGTATTTACAAATATAAGTATTTTATAAAGCTTTGTATATGTTAATAGAAATTTTTATATCTTATATTTGCTAAATGATCAATGGATTTTGCTGTTTGCTTCACTGGAAGATGAAAGAATTAAAGTTAACAGTAAATTTATATATTTTTTTAAAAAAGCAAGTACCTGGCAAATAGTTAGTTCTCATAAATATTAAGTTATTGAAAGAATTAATTTTATATTTCTAAATCTACTTTTTGTTCACTTCTTCATGCTACTTAATCATGATATCAATTAAATAAAACATCAATAAAATATTTTGGTGATCTGAAAATAGTACACATAACAATACAATGATTACACTCCCAGTTTATGATCTGTTTCTTTCAAAAAATTAAAATTTCATCCACACCCCCTCCCCATTAAGCAAACCCATGTTTTTCATTTTGTCAAATACAGGTCAGAATACATTTTTTTAATTCCCTAAAATCAACATTTCAAAGGATTTAACAGATGATATATCTATATATGTCAATAGATATACCATTTATATACATATATATATATATATATATATATGAATTTTAAAAGCCTCAACATCAATACATATGATCAAAAGACTATGCCAGAGTTTTGAAGATAGTCTCAAATGAGAATTCCCAAATGTTCTGAATATTATTGCATAATCAAAATTATCGTTATCATTTCATCTCTGAAAGAGACTACATCACATATTTAGATGTGTGCGATTCACTCCCTGGGAGCTGAAGGCAGAGTTGGCCTAAGCAGATGCTATTTGAGGGACTCATGAAGGCATGGAGCGCTGAAGAGTAGAGGTTCTCAGATTCAGAGGTCTGACCAAGACTGTGAGGCATGCCAGTAACCCAGGATCCTGAGCCAAGAAAATAGCTGTACCACTAACCGAGTTAAAAAAAAAAAAAAAAAAAAAAACTATGGAAAGATTCGTAAACAACAAATCCTTAGAGAATAAAGCTGGTGGTTTATTTTAGAATCATAAAACCCAGAATTTGAAGAGAGGTAAGGAATCATGGTTTAAACTGCTTAGGAATTACTACTCCTCAATCACTCGTGTGTATCCATAAACTGAACAAAAAACTCAGTTATGCCTTTCTGTCTGTCTCTTATAAATCGCAACTACTCCTCCTCCAGGCCTATAGTCTCATATCCCTTTTTCCCCTTTTCTGTTTAAATTTTTCTCTCCACAGGACTTACCAACTTTTGTCCACAAGACTTACCAGCTTTTTTATATTATACAATTTATGTATTTATATTTTTTAGGGAAGCATATTACAAGAAATGTTCAGTCGAAAAGGCAGAAAACTGGAGGGTCTTGTTAACTTTGAAAAGTAGGTGTTAATTTTGAAAAGTAGGTGTAAAGGGGCAGACTATGCTACATAACAGAGAAAATAAATTCAGAGATCCAGAATTATCTATAAGGAGAAAAGAAGAGGAAAGAGAGGACGGTTTCTTTTGGAGTGGTGGAAGGTTTCATACTGCATTATGTACTCCATGTAACCGCCCCAACAACTCCACAACAACAAAAACAATAATTTTCATAGAGCTTAATAAATCCACTCATGATTGATATAAACGACTTTCTTCTGTGATTCCTGAAGTGCTGGTTTCACATGGTTAGACAGAGCTAACACTCAAGGACTGAAGAACACAAACATAGTCCTGAGAATGGAAATCTTGTAAAATTCCACACAGATTTAGATGGCGGCTTCTGAAAGCCCTTCAGTATTTCTGGTGAAATATCCAATATTTTAAACATTGGGGGCACCTGGGTGGCTCAGTGGGTTAAGCCTCTGCCTTCAGCTCAAGTCATGATCTCAGGGTCCTGGGATCGAGTACCGCATCGGGCTCTCTGCTCCGCGGGGAGCCTGCTTCCTCCTCTCTCTTTCTCTGCCTGCCTCTCTGCCTACTTGTGATCTCTGTCTGTCAAATAAATAAAATCTTAAAAAAAAAAAAAAGAAAGAAAGAAAAGAAAAAAAACATTGTATTTCAATGAAATAGCCATATTTATTTATTTATTAAAAGATTTTATTTATTTATTTGACAGAGAGAGATCACAAGTAGGCAGAGAGGCAGGCAGAGAGAAGGGGAAGCAGACTCCCTGCCGAGCAGACAGCCCCATGCGGGGCTTGACCCAGGACCCTGGGACCACGACCTGAGCCGAAAGCAGAGGTTTAACCCACTGAGCCACCCAGGTGCCCCTGAAATAGCCATATTTTAAATTCCAAACTACAACACATGTTTTCTTTTTAATTTATGAACAGGGAATAGGCCTTTAATTTTTGATTTGGTAACACATTACTTCCTCTTCAAGATTCTCTAAAAGGGAATAAAATATAAACTCTTGTGAGAATATGGTGTTTTTTAAACCTTTAAATTTGCTTTCTCAAACATAATTACCAGTTGTCTACCCAAATGAAGTGCTTAGGAATGAATTCGCTTGTTTTATTTATTCTTTATTTTATTAAATAAACTTACTAAAATTAAATGCTGTGGGTGAGCAAACTGCAGTTGAATAAATACAATTTGAAATGAGGAATTATTTTGATGGTTTTAAATTTTTTTGTGTGTTTTTGCTAATATATAGTCACTGTAATTATCTATGAAGAAGTAAAAAATGAAAAAATATATCAAAATATTTTTATTTTAAATTATGAAATATTCCTAATAGAGAGGAAATATGAAGATTTTAATGTCAAGTACAAAGATTAAACTACCATTCAATTTGAGGAAACTTTTGCTGTATTATACATACCTTTTTCTGGAAAAAAAAAAAAAAAGAGAGAGAGAGTTTATTTCCCAATTGTGTTCTTGCTTTCTTTTCAGAATCACTGTGGCTATACTTGATTACTCATACCTGTAAATTTCAGGAATATAATGTAAATTTCTTTTTGAAATTATTTGGATTACTATGGGATTACCATCACCATAATATCGATGACTTGGAAATATGCAGCCTTCCATGCATTTCTGTCCACTTTTATTTCTTTCAAGAAAATGTCATACTTTTCTCCAAAAAATTTTACATAGACTTTATTTTTTTAACATTTTGTTTATTTGTTTGTTTGCTTGTTTGACAGAGAAAGAGAGAGAGAGAGATCACAAGTAGGCAGAGCAACAGGCAGAGAGAAGAGAGAAACATTCTCCCTGGTGAGAAGAGAGCCAGATCCCAGGACCCTGGGACCACGACCTGAGCCAAAGGCAGATGCTTAACTGACTGAGCCACCCAGGCTTCCCCTACATACACTTTATTTGTTATGTCTAGTGACATTTTGGCTTTTTGGTTTGGTTTCAACTGGCTTAGGTTTTTGCTTTTGTTTTTGT
Organism: Mustela nivalis; assembly: GCF_964662115.1. Lineage (NCBI taxonomy): Eukaryota > Metazoa > Chordata > Mammalia > Carnivora > Mustelidae > Mustela > Mustela nivalis. The sequence continues at coordinate 41,289,247 of NC_139023.1, read as the reverse complement.
TTTTGTTTTTACTTATTTAAGACATCCTATTTTACAATTTTTATTTACTATATATATTCTATATTTTACTTTTTTTCCTTGAAATTTACTGATCTACTCTTTTTTACTGATCTACTCTATCCACTTTTTGAAAGGTGTGTATTCCTATAATACACATTTAGTTGTGATTCCTTAGTTTTTAACACGTGTACTTAATTTCACAAAGCCCTAATGTAATCAATATCTCTTATGTCCCTGTGGAAAAATAAAGAAATTTTAGAATGATTCAACAAGTTCCTTCCTTTCCGCTATGCTATCTGGAATTTGAAGTCCATTATGTTTTCAACTTTAAATAAGATTATTTTTAGTTAGTTAATTATTATTATATTCACCAAAAATATACCTCCCCCCCCAAACTTGCTATGTGCATTTCAATCTTTTATTTACTTTAATAATTTACTTGGTAAGACCCATGAGTGATACCCACTCTTGAATTTAAAATATCTGTGTATCACTTTCACTTTTGAAAGACTTCGACTTTTGATGAAAGTTCTTTTGTCAATCTACTTAGCATGTGTTTTACATAATCCATTTATTATCCTTAGTCACTGATAATATCTCTTTGAGAATATGAATTTTATTTTTTTAGTATCTTGCTTTAGACTCAGCATGCATTTCGGTATAAAGACTCATGTCTTTCTTCAAATCTAGACAATAACAAAACTTTATAACAATTTCCAGTAATGCCTTTTCTTGATGTTAACCTTCTGGCCCTCAATAAATGAATTCCTTATAGGCTCTCAACTTTATGCAAGAAGTTCAGTGGGGACTCTGCCTTGATTGTGTATATGATAACTTCTCTTTCCCTCACCACTACAAAATTTCACCTGTCAATTCATATATCAAAGCTCTAATGTACAGGTGTCATTTGAGCTTTTTCTGATACTGCTCTATTTTAAAAAATCTCTCATATATATATATATATATATATATATATATATATATATATACATTTAGTGAGAATATGACCAAATCTAGTCAAGTTCTTTTGTCATGTATTTATCAATGTGCTTCTTTAAAACATAAATATCCAAAATAGAGAAAATACTTAGATTTCTTTCAAACGAACAAGACAGGGTGCCTGGGTGGCTCAGCTGGTTAAATGTCCAACTCTCAGTTTTGGCTCAGGCCGTGCTCCCAGGCTCCATGCTCAGTGGAGAGTCTGCTGAAGGAATCTCCTCCTCTCCCTCTGACCCTCTCTTCTGCTTCCATACTCTCTCTATATATATATGAAATGATACATAGTAAATAAATAAATCTTAAAAAAAGACAAAGGTATCAAAACTTAAAAGAAGCATTTACTGCTTTTTGCCATACTACTTATTCTCAGGTCAGTTAACTTTAAACATTTGCTGTTTTTTTTTTCTTCTTTTGTCTTCCCAGCAGGTTCACTGTGTCTTTTTTTTTCTTTTCTTTGCCTTGCTTTTTTTTTTGTTTTGTTTTGTTTTGTTTTGTCTTGTTTTAATTCTCTTTAACTCAACTGTTTAGGAAGGACAAGGCAACTTCTTAAAATTCTGCCTGTGTTCTCAGGAAATGTCATTCATTTGGCAGAGCTCCCAATGTGTAGCACAGCTTGATTCTCCTTCATAGTCCCCAGAACAGCCAAGCCTAACACTAGGAAGCTCTTTCAATGACAGGCTTTCATTTATCTGAACTTATTCTGAACTTAGAGAATATAGGGTATGTGGTTGTGTGTATGGGGGGTGGGGGTGGGTTGTGTATTGTGTAATGTAGTCTGGGAGGCACATTCAATGTCTCTGCGACCAGTCAGTGCTTCTTCTCTAAAAGTCCTTTTATGTAATGGAATGGTTTTAAGGGGATTCCTTTTCTTTACATCTTGGTGAAAGCCCTGAAATATCTGAATGAAAAAGATTTTAAAACATGTTTGACAGCATCCTTGTTTTAAAGTTGGTGTTTGTCTTTGTTTACCAAGAGGGTAGACCTTAAAGTTAACTCTTGTTTTATTTTAATTTAGAAAAAAGGAAAAAAATAAAAATGACATGGTGTAAATTTTTTTTAATTTTTTATTTTTTATAAACATATATTTTTATCCCCAGGGGTACAGGTCTGTGAATCGCCAGGTTTACACACTTCACAGCACTCACCAAAGCACATACCCTCCCCAATGTCCATAATCCCACCCCCTTCTCCCAAACCCCCTCCCCCCAGCAACCCTCAGTTTGTTTTGTGAGATTGGTGTAAATTTTAATGATAGGATTTTACATAGGGGACTTTTACATTTTGGGACTTTTTAAATTTTATATTAGAAACTTTCAAATCAAACCAAAATTCCACAATTGTAGATTATAAAAAGATGTACTATGTTAATCAGTATATTATAAACTTGGTTTATTGATACTTTTTTTATTACAAAGTCTTACTTTGTATAGAAAAATATTATTTAAGAAGCAGAAGTTCTAAGTCAATCCTGGATCTATCATTTACTACTTGTGAAAATCTGAACAAATTACTTAAGTTTTCTGCACCTTTCTCTCTTTTATTTTATAATTAGGATAAAAATCATATTTAGCTCAGGGTAATTTTGAAGAATGACATCATCAATCCACGTAGAATGCTTGGTATGTGATTGGTGCTCAGTAAGCACTCGCTAATTGTTAGCTCTTAGTTGGTACTAGTGTTTCTAGGCTACTTTTCAGCCACAAAGTCTATCAGTGGAAAAGAATGTTGCTTTCTTTAATAAATCTCCCCTTGTAAAGTCAAATTTCGGTTATGGAATGGTTGTTATATATGGAGTTTCATATTTCTTTTTAATTTTATTACTTATTTGTACTTTATTAATAAAGTTGATATATTTCATATTTATAAAAAAACTGTGAAGTCTTATTTATTGATTACAAAGGATATTTCCTATTTTGCAGTCCTACAGTTCTATATAATCCATATTCTATCTGGACTCAGTCATGTTACTGGAAAATTTCACTTCATGAATAAACTAAAAGTAATCCTTAGTCAAAGTCAGCTCTGTGTCTCCTTTGCCCTTCTTGTAGTTAAAACAATGTTCATTTGACACAAAATTTTCCATCACATAAATCTTTTCTTATTGTAAATATAATACCCTTTCAGTAATAATCTGAATTTCTATGTGTAAACTATATAAATTCTATAGTCACGATGCATTGCATTTGGCAATTTTATTGATTGGCTTAACTAAATCACTTGGTCTACTGTTCAATTATCTTGTCATACATTATTTTATACAATGGTGAAAAATTCTATCTGTGAAGTGATTGTAACATTATATTGAAAATAATCATCATCTATAATCTTACAACAGAGAACTAGTAACAAAATTTGGTACATTTCTAACTATGCTAAAACATACATACACATTCAATATAGTTTTCAAATATCCCACATAACTTTTTCAAATAACACCTCAAAAACAACCTATCCCTAGATCGTTCAATATTTCAATACCATTATTTGCAATTAATTCTTAGTATCTATTCTATTTAACATTTATAATTACCTAAATAAAAAGTTTCTTATACTGTTTCAAAATATTTACCTTATAGTGTCCTAAAAAAGAAACTTGAGATTGTGTATAAATAAATCTTTATATACATGTCAGATTATTTTTCAGTCTTTTTCAGATTTTTGAGTAAAAATCTTAATGAATTTATTTTTTTCTTGTTAAAGAATATAGGCATTTCTGATCCAATGAGCTTTCTCCAAGTGACAGTTTTTGGCACAACTGGTGGATTTCTTTTCAATATCTCATATTATGCAATGTTTCCTTGATTAAAGGATTTCAGATTCATTGAGGAAAATTTGAAAAATACAGAAATATAGGGACCACTGGGTGGCTCAGTTGGTTAAGCATCTGATTCTTGATTTTGGCATAGGTCATGATTTCAGGGTTGTAGGATCACTCAGTGTGGAGCCTGCTAGAGATTCTCTCTTCCCCTCATTGTCCCTATGCCACTCCCTTGTGCATGAGCACTCTCTCTCTTTCTCTCTCTCTCAAAGAAAAAAATACAGAATTGTAAATCAATTGCACACAGATATGCATGAAATGTATATATTTTTATTGCTTTTTCAATACCTGGATGCTATTTGATTTTATTTCTGGAATTTTTAAGATTCTAGCTTTTATTCTAATATAAATTTTTTTTTCAATTTTAATTTTTCCCAACCAATGAACAATTTAGTGTTTTTGTTGTTTCTCTTCTTACAGTATTGAAGATATAAGATCAGTTTAATTTTACTAATTGACATGTGGTTTGTTAATGTATTTTCTATCTTACAAAGTTTAGTTTTTTTTATTTATGTATTTTAATTTTCTATTTTTTATTTTATGAAAAGAAGGTAATAGTTTATTTGTTCTTTTTATGGAAAGTTACGAAGGAATGTCAAAAGGAAACAATGTTGTAACCGTTAGTTCTCTGTCTCATCTACACTGCCAACACTAGTTCTCTCCATGGTCATTCTTACATATTCTATATCCACCAAGTAAAACTTAATTCTGTAATACTGACTGCATCAAAATTTTAAATATTTTTTTATTTTTTCCAAGTTTTTATTGAAATTCCAGTTAGTTAACATACAGTGTAATATTAGTTTCAAGTGCACAATTCAGTAATTCAACACTTCCATACATTATGTGCTGCTCCTCACCACAAGTACCCTCCTTAATCTCTGTCACCTATTTCACCCATCTCTCACCAATCCCTGCTCTGGTAACAATCAGTTTGCTCTCTAATAGGTAAGAGTCTGTTTCTTGGGGGCACCTGGGTGGCTTAGTTGGTTAGGCAGCTGCCTTTGGCTCAGGTCATGATTCCAGGGTCCTGGGATAGAGCCCCGTATTGGGCTCCCTGCTCAGCAGGGAGCCTGCTTCTCTCTCTTCCTCTGCCTGGCATTCTGCTTACTTGTGCTTTCTATCTCTCTGTCAAATAAATAAATAAAATCTTAAAAAAAAAAAAGGAGAAAAGTCTGTTTCCTGGTTTGCCTCTCTCTTTTTTTCCCCTATGATCGTTTGCTTTGTTTCTTGGAGCTAGAGTATTATGCTAAGTGAAATAAGTCAGAGGAAGACAAATACCATATACAAATGTGGAAATCACATATATTTAATTGTCTTTGTGCACATACATTTGGGTATATACATATATCTTATATTCATATTTGTGTGTATATATATATATATGTATATTTGCATATATAAGCATATCTTTGTAATCAGATAATACACACACAAAAGAATTTGAATGATATACATGAAAGCATATCAATGTGGGTTTTGAATGTGGGTATTGAATATGTATTCGTCTTTTTACATACTTTCCCATAGAAATCTTTCTTTATCTTAAATACATGATACAGCCTTTGATGGTTCTTGTTTTGTAATATTTTAAAAACTATGCACCAAATATTCTATTAGCTAAATCTGTGTTCATATCCTTTGTAATCTCCTTAGAGTAAATTCCTAGATATGAAATTGTTTTGTAACACATTTTTAAGACTTTGAATCATAATGACAAGATTCCCTCTGGAAACCAGCCAATTTATAAAACTAACATATGAATATGTATATGTTAAAGATCAGAAATTTCATATTTTAAATCCTCATCCATTAATTTTCAATGAATAATAACTAAATTTTCACTTATAATATATTTTTTAATTTTTTATTTTTTATAAACATATGTTTTTATCATTTATTTGCCTATTAATGACATCAACAATTTTGTAAAAGTTTTTAGTTTGGTTATTTTTTTTTTCTATTCTGAATTGCCTGTTTTAAATTGTTTGTCCTATTTTATTTATTCAGCTACCCTTTTCAGTGCTGTTTCCAGGTTAATTACTTTATAAGTTTAAGTGATTTATATGATTCAAATATTTCTCCATGGTATGTTTACCTTTGTATTTTTTTATGGAATTTTAGTTTTTTAATATAACTATCTTAATTTTAGGTAGTAAAATCTATTTACATCTTATGCAATTTAACTTCAGATATATTTTTCAGTATCATTTTTGATACTTTACAGTATCACATATCTTACAGTATATAATATATATTCAGATGTATATTATTTTAAGCTTTTTAATATTATGTATCTAAGGATTAATTTATGTAATTGTGTAAGATAGAAATATAACTTTACTTTCCCAGGAAAGAAATAAGCCATTTTTTTTGGTGGGGGGTTTAATGAACAAACTATTTTGTTTTTTTTATTTTTTATTTTTTATTGTGTTATGTTACTCACCATACAGTACACCATTAGGGTTTTTTTAATTTTTAATGTTTTAATTTTTTTATAAACATATAATATATTTTTATCCCCCGGTGTACAGGTCTGTGAATCGCCAGGTTTACACACTTCACAGCACTCACCATAGCACATACCCTCCCCAATGTCCAGAAATAAGCCATTTACTTGCCTAACTTTGAATAAAACTAAGAGGAAAAAAAAAGAGATAACTTTGAGTGAAATTGTATTAAACACATATAAATTTTAAAATAATTGACATATTACAATATTTACATTAATGTCTTAGAATATATTTTAAAATATTTTGTTTCTTCCTGTTTTCTTTTTCTTAGTAAATTTACAGTAACTAAGTACTTACTACATGTAATTTTAAAATCATTGTTCCATGTATTTCATCACAAGACTTTGGAAATTTGAGCTACTTTTAATATCTTTGCTTTTATAAGAAAGTAATATATCCTATAAAGTGGTGGTGTTGAGAATGATTGTAGGCTTTCCAGGCCCAAAATCATGCATTTAAGCAGCATGCTTCACCACTGGTGTATGAAGAAACCTTGTCTCCCTGGGTGAGTTTTTGTGTGGGTGCCTTTTGTCCTCCTGTGTATCTAGTTTTTTACCAAGCCCTATCACTGAATTCTCTCATCATCTCTATAGATTTTTCTTAATTGATTTACTTTCATTTTATAGAAAATGTATTATTTATAAATATTTCCTATATGAATTATCCCATATTTAAATTCCTTTGCTTTTCACTTTATTATATCCTCTATTCTTAGGTTTCTTTGGCTGTTCTTTTACAAATTTCTTAATTTGGATGCTAGGTAGATCATATGTATTTATCCCTTCCTTAAGTAATTATTTAAGCAATAAATTTTACTATAATTACTGAATAATCTTTACTCCACCAGGATATGTACACTATTTTCCAGTATCTTTCAGTGAGGTTAAGTTTTGTTAGTAGGCAGAGAGCTTAGAGGTATAGATTGATCTTCACTTTGGAAAAAGAACTGGGGCCTGAGGTTCAAATCTATAGATTCATAGGCCATGGATAACTAGTTGACTCTTAATTGGACACTCAGAAAGAACAATAGTAGAATGTCAGTGACAAAATAAATACACATGGTTGGATCTCTTAGAAAGTGTCAAAGTGAAGATATTTATACCTCTCACAAATGCCACTAGAAAGTATCACTCTAATGGGGGATATAAGAAACTGTCGGAAACAATCTTTTGTTTCTTTTCTTTTTCAATCTTTTCTTTTCTTTTTCAATCATTTGTTTCTTCAATCTTTTGTTGCTTTTCTTAGACATCTCCATTCTTGCTTAAAAGACTCATTTACAAAGTGTTCATGGTGGCAGAGATGGCACTAAACATGGATTCCAAAACATGGAATTTACTTCACCAAGGATACTTGGCCAACTATCACGACTGAGAAGACTGTTACATGCTAATACAAAGGCCAACTTTCAGCCTTAAAATGGCATAATACTCTGGGAGATCTGCAAACAAGTAGCAGATTTATTAAAGTCTATACTTTTCATAATGGGATGGGGGACACAATTTCTCCCTACAAAAATAGGTACATATACCAGGTATAGATTTGTTTTCCTTGCCCAGCACCATTATGGAGGACCTTATAGAATGTCCACTGTATGGCACCTTACACAATATCTCTTCTCTACACAGTAATAATTCATATATTCTACACTCTAAAACAAGTCCTATGAAATCACCAGTAGTACCACTAGTTCTATCACCCATAATTGGTTGGCTCCATACAACTGCTGCATGAATTACCAAAGAATAAATCATGGAAATATCGTTTTATAAGATAGGGATGCATTTCTATAGCAGGTGATACAAACCTGAAACCAGCAGCCAACATATGAGGTTTTGTTCCCATTGGCAGTAATAAAAGGTTCAGGACCTACATAAAGATGTGAAAGATACCTCTCATTATTGCATATAATAACCAGAAATGAAATTTTTTACTTCCTTTCCTATGATCCTGGGCTTAGTATGTGTGGAGATCATAGAGCTCAAGAGTGGAATGTCTCCACCAAGAAACATAGCTATAGTCTCGCAAATATAAAAACGAAAACTACCCTTGGTCATTTTGGCCTCTTAATGGTACTAAACCAAAAGACAATGGAAAAAAGCACTACAGTAGCTAATACAATGTATTCAGTTTGTCAAGAGGATATTTGGTTATTGTTATTCAGTGGGATCAAGGTCTGTGTGTAGATTCCAAGCTCACTGGGACATCTCTTAGTACACCCTGCATAATCATCTTCAACAGTGGAAAGAGTTTTCTAAGGATTCAGATCTTAAAGGAAGAAAGCATTTGCTTATCTTACCAGGAGGACTATCTAGCTGAGGTATTGGCTGAGAGTAAGGGAAGTATGCAATGAATAATATGCAGCCTGGGAATAAACCCCTGTATATATGGTCAATTAATTTATGACAAAGGAGCCAAAGATATACAGTAAAAAATATATTCTATTAGAGAAATAGTGTGGGGTAAAATAAAAAGCCATGGGCAAAAGTATGAAACTGAACCACTATGTTACATTATACACAAAAAATGAACTCAAAATGGATTAAAGACTTGAATGTAAGACCTTAAACCACAAAATTCGCAGAAGAAAACATAACAGGTAAGCTCTTTGAACTAGGTGTTGTCAATATATATTTTTTGTGTGTGTGGATTTGATACAAACCTAAAGCAACAAAAGCAAGAATTAGCAAGTAGGACTACATTATACTATAAAGCTTCTGCATAGAAATGAAACCATCAACAAAATGAAAAGTCAACTTATAGAATGGGAGAAGGTGTTTGCCATCATATATCTGACACACATATTCAAAATATATAATGAATTCAAATTACTCAATAACAAAAAACAAAAAACAATTTGGTTTAAAAATGTGCAAAGGAACTATTGAATAAGCATTTTCCAAAGAAGACATACAAATGGCCAACAGTAACATGAAAAGATGCTCAACATCACTCATCATCAGGGAGATTTATCATCCTGCACATGTTAGAATGCCTATTATCAAAAAGACAAGAAATATTAAGAGTTTCCAAGGATGTGGAGTCCTTGTGCACTTCTAATGAGAATATAAACTGGTTTGGCCACTATGGAAAACAGTATTGAGAAAACTGAAAAACTTAGGCTCAAAAAGTTTAAGAACTGAACTACTATATTATCCAGTAATCAATCTCCCCAGTATGTACCAAAAGGAAATAAAAACAAGACAATGAAGAGTTTTGCACTCCCACATTTATTGCAGTCTTTTGCACAATAGCCAAGATATGGAAACAAACTAAGTGAAATATGCTAGAAAGGGAATGACAAATACTGCATGGTATCATTTATATGTGGAATCTGAAAAAAAAAAAAAAAAGCCAAACTTACAGAAACAGAGAATAGAAAATTAGTTCCCAGGGGCTGCAAGGTAGGGGAAACAGGGAGAGGTTAGTCAAAGTATACAAATCTTCAGCTATAAGATGAAAAAGTGAAGATATAATGTATAATATACATTATGGTTGATGGTGACTACAGTTGATATATTATTGAAATTTGCTGAGAGTAGAACTCAAATATTGTCATATATATGGCAGATTTAGATATAGATATAGATATAGATGATAAAGATATAGATATAGATATAGATATAGATAGATATATGTATCTGACAAAGGCATTCCCTGATAAGTCTCATGGGAAAAGACTTCCCTCCCCAACATATAGATTTGGAAAACAGCCAGGGCATTCCAGACTCTGAGGGGAGCTGCAGTAAAGGACAAGAACTGGCTGGTCATACATTCCCAATATTTGCATTCTCAATCCAGACACCTTCATTCCTAGTTTCCTTTATCTTAGGTCATGGTCAGAGGTCTTTACAGGTGCCTCTTTATGGAGGGAGAGAGAGGAAGAAAAACACTGAAGATACTGTGTGCCATTTGATTCACTACCCAGTATTTTTCTACTCCTAGCCTTTCTCCCTTATATCCTCTCCAAACCCAGGGCCCATAAAACTGCCAGAAGACTTTCTTTTGGGTTTCTTCAATAGTGAGATGACACCCACATCTGTGCTCATCTACCAGATCTTCCACTGGTATACTGTTCTTTGAAGGAAAATGAACAGAAGGGTTGGTGATTTTTTTTCCAGTTTTATTCTTACCATTGCGATAAGTGATTAAAGCAAAAGTTCATCAATTTTGCCTTGTTGTGTTAATCAACTGCTCCAATACCTGGCAACTCAGGCCACACACATACTCTTCCTCAGCTCAACTCAGTCCTAAGATTAGATCTCTCCTAATGTTGTCAGTAACTACTTAATTTCTCTTCAACAGATCTTAAAGATTTGAGAGCACTGTTTTGCTGAAACTTGATGTTTCAATTTGAGCAGAAAAGTTATTTGGAATATGCTGATATGAGAACAATATATAAGCCAATATACTGAAAGTCAAATAAAAAATGTGCCTTGGTTTATTTAAAAAATAAATGAAATAAATTAAATTTCTGTTATTTACTACTATGCTATATATTTTCCAGAATTTGGCAGAGTTTCAGTTCCTTAACTGAGAGTAAGAAATATGTGATCATATTTTCCAAAGAGACCCATTTCCTTGCCACAATATTGAGGATATTAAAAGATCTATAATTGTGTACATTCCTATTTTTTTAAGATAATGCTGATAAAATAACCAGGTTTTTTTCTCATTAGGGAGATCAATCAGATAAATTGAATTATAAGGATGCAAATACTATAAGAATCAGTTTGCATTTTTTTTTTTTTTAAAGATTTAGAAGGGAGCATGACTGGGGAGAGGAACAGAGGGAGAGGTTGACAAGTAGACTCTCTGCTGAGTGGGGAACCCCACAGGGGATTCAATGGCAGGTCTCAATCCCAGGACCCTGAGATCATGAACTGAGCCAAAATCAAGAGTCGGATGCTCAGTCGACGGAGCTACTCAGGCGCCCACCCCCCTTTGCATAATTAACACATCTCTATTCACCTCTCAGTCATTACATAGAATTTTATAAACAGATACTAAGGAAAAAGTTCCTCTAATTAAGGATTTAATACTAAATTTTAAAGCTTTGCTGTTTTATTATTAAACCGTTTTCTTTGTTTCTGATGCAGTCAGGTGGAGTCATTATTGCAAGGCATCATCAAGTTTCTCATTAGCTGTAGCTTATATGAAGGAAGACTACAAAACAATTCTTCCTTTACAGATATCAGGTAGCAGCTACAATTCAGAACTCATTTCTTCAACTAGTCTTATATAATTAAATTTTTGAGTACTTCTGGAAAATCTCAGAATCTCTATAGCAAAAAAAATATATGATTATTACTGGAAATCCCTTTCTATGTTGCTATGGCTCTTTTGGTATTACAAGAACAGTATAAAAATGAGGATATTTTAACTGTACACATCACCATTTATTTGATACTTGGCAAGGATGAGAGAACATATTTTATATGTAGAATGTAAAATAATCTTTCAAAGTGTCTTTCTACCTCTTCCTTAGGTGTCTTAAATCCTTTCTCCAAACTCATATGAAAATTTGTCACTATTAGAATTCATAATCTAAAGGGAAATATCATAAGATAAAAAGAAAATAAGTGTTTTTTGACTGGTGGAATTCTGAGGTGTATTGAAAAATTAGGTAATGGGGAAAGCAATTCTGCATCTCAGCTTAGGAAACAAATGGAAGCAGGCAGTTACCACCATTTTTTTTTTAAAGATTTTATTTATTTCTTTGACAGAGACAGATCAGAAGTAGGCAGAGAGGCAGGCAGATAGAGGAGGAAGCAGGCTCCCTGCTGAGCAGAGAGCCCGATACGGGACTCGATTCCAGGACCCTGAGATCATGACCTGAGCTGAAGGCAGAGGCTTTAACCCACTGAGCCATCCAGGCGCCCCCCGCCCTTTTTTTTAAACAAAAACTGACTTGCTTTCAACTGCGGCTTCCAGAGGTGGCTTTATCTCAAGTTGTCCCTGTCCTCACTTCCTAAATTCTCCAAAGTGTCAGGTCCCTGCCAGTAATAATTATATCTATCTTCATTTCATAGGACAGAAATTATTCTCAAAATTGCTAAACAAAATAAAAATAAATTGATCATTTTTAAATGGGGAGTTAATGGAGACTTATAGAGCTTCAATCAAGATAGGATCTAAAGGCTAAATGTTAGAAGTCACTATATATCAAGTAGGCATCCTGTGTCATGTTTTATATGGCTACTAATGTTTCTAAAGAAACATAATATTCTAAGCTAATTATCTTAAGGGAACCTGTGCTTCTTTCCTGATTTATGTAACAACATTTCTATGGATGGCCCTGCTTTATCTACCTAGATCACCTACTTACCATGAATCTCACAGTGTGGCTATGGTATGGAGTAGTTGACTGGCTTGACCTAAGTCAGAAGTCCTCCTCTGTAACAGTCACACCAGGACAGTGAACAAAATTAATGAGAAGAGAACTATGAAAAGATGACTGGATAGGAAGCACAAGGAATCTATTTTCTCACCTAGACAACAATGGCACAGAATCTGTCCCAGTAACTATTTTGTTCTAGAGTCTATTGAAGGCTCAAGTCTTCCAGGAGAAGTCATCCAGGGTACATTTCAGTCCATTTCAGCTCTTATGAATAGCAGCTACCCATCCCCCACACCAACCTCCCACGTAGGCAGTTGTGTGTTTCCAGAACAGCATATGAGAGGTGAAAAAAAAGATGCTGTCCTCTAAAAATGAAAGATCTGTGCTCTGATAGCTGATTGTTGCTTCTGATCATAGAGGCACAAATGGGTGGATGGCCACTGTTGGAGCTCCTCTCATATTTGCAACCTCTGCCCCTTGGCTAAATGAGTTCCAAGAAATTTAAATATTTGGTACTGTTTTGTTTTGTTTTCCTACCTTTATTTTTCTCCTTTTTTTTTTCCTTTTAAGAGCCATACAATAAAGACTAGAATATTAAAAAGCACAGATTATACAGAGAAAATTAGAGGGAAGGTGAGTACACATTCCAGGTACAGGCTCATGAAAGACCTGAAAAGAGCTTAAATTCATACCAAAGGCTGATCTTTGGCACAGAGACAACCTACAATAATAATAAAACAAAAAATGAGCAAAAATTAATCATAAAAAACCATTAAACTTTGGGGAAGGGGAAGAATTTGATTCCCAGTTACTACATTATTTGATTCATATGTTCAGTTTTCAAGAAAAATAAAAGGCATAAAAAGAAAAAGGAAGATACAATCAATTTCACCTATGTAGAACAAAATCAAAGAACATTTGAGGGTAACTCAAAGCTGTATGAAGAAATAAAGAAAAGATCTCAGCTGGACATTCATTAAAGTTCATGTATTAGAGTTCTCCAAGGAAACAGAGCCAATAGAAGAGACAGATACAGATATATAGATAAAGAGAAATAACAGATAGAGTTATATAAAGAGATATTTATTACAGGATTTGGCTTGCATTGTTATTGGAGGTCACAAAATTCCACAATCCACTATCTGCAAGCTGAATAACCAGGAAATGCAGTGGTATAATTCAGTCTGAGACCTAAATCATGAGAGTCAGGGGCCCTGGTATCAGTCCTAAAGTCCAAAGGCCTAAGAACCACAAATTCTAATGTCCAAGGGCAGGAGAAGTTGTAAGTACAAGCTCAAAAAGAGAGAAAGAATTCACTCTTCCTTCAACTTTTTTACAGATCTGATAATACTTATCCATATTGGTTAGGATAGATCTTTTTAACCACTCTACTGGATCCAATGTTAATCTCCTTCCCAAACATCCTCACAGACCACTGGGAATCCATTAGGCCAGTCACTTTGACACATAAAGTTAACAATCATGTCTTATATTATTAGAGCAATGGTTTTGCTTACATGATTAAAGACATTAAAACATTTAAAAAATAATTTTTGGTCTATGAGCTAATATTATGTAACTTTGGTTAAATGTAAATCCACATTCTGTTTTCTACATACCTTAAGAGACTGATGCATTTAAAATGATTGTTTATGTTTTAGGGCACATAATGTATGAAGATGCAATTTCTTGACATCAACAATTAAAAAGGTAGGACTGATTATTATAACTTTATGATGCTAAATGTAATCCCCATGTTAACAAAGCAAATAGCTAAGGAATATATGGAAAAGGAAATGAGAAAGGAATTTAAACATTTTAGATTAAAAAATGTAACTACAGATAAAATAAGACCATAATGCACAATATGAAGGACAAAAAACAAAGAAAATGACAGAAGTCCCTCCTTATCAGTAATTACCTTTATTATAAATGGATTGGGGCACCTGAGTGGCTCAGCCCATTAAGCATTTGACTTTGGCTCAGGTCATGATCTTGTGGTCCTGGGATCTAGTCCAAAGGTGTGATCTGCACTCAGCAGGGAGTCTGCTATTCCCTCTCCCTCTCTCACTCTCCCTGCTCATGCCCGTTATCCCTCTCTCAAATAAATGAAATCTTTAAAAAAAAAAAAAAGTAAGTGGATTGAAGTCTCTAATCAAAAAAACAGATTGGCAGAGTGGATATAAAGATGATCCAACTATACACTACCTCACTTTAGATCCAAAGACACAAGTAGATTGAAAGTGCAAGAATGAACTTTTTTTTTTTTTCTTTTACATGTGTTTTTAGTTTGTTTGTTTTCCTTTGGATACTCTTTCCTGTTTTGCTAATGATTAGTTGACCATATAGTTGTAGGTCCATTTCTGGGCTCTCTCTCCTGTTCTAAGGATCTATGTGTCTGTTTTTGTGCCAGTACCATACTGTCTTGAGCTTAAAGTCCAGAATTGTGACACCTCCAGTTTTTCTCCTCTTTTTCAAAATAGCTTTAGCTATTCAGGATTTTACACAATTTATAGGACTTTCACAATTTAGCTATTGTGATTTTGTATAATTTTAGAATGGTTTTCCTAGCTCTGTGAAAAATGCTAGTGGTATTTTGATAGGGATTGCATTAAATGTTGCAGATTGTTTTGGATAGTACATACATTTTAACTATGTTTGTTCTTCCAATCCATGAGCATGGAATGCTTTTCCTTTCTTTGTGCACTCTACAATGTCTTTCATAAGTTGGGAAAACTGGACAGTAACGCGCAAAAGGATGAAATTGGACTACTTTTTTATACCATACATAAAAATAAATTCAAAATGGATGGAAAGTCTTTAATGCGAGGCAGGAAATCATAAAAATCCTAGAGGAGAACATAAGAAGAAATTTCTTTGACCTTGGCTGTAGCAAATTCTTACTAGACATGTCGCCACAGGCAAGGGAAACAAAACCAAAAATGAAACATTGGCACTTCATCAAGATAAAAACCTTCTACAGAGCAAAGGAAGCAATCAATAAAACAAAAAGATAGTCTATGGAATTGGAAAATATATTTGTAAATGACATACCTAATAAAATGTTAGTATCCAAAATCTATAAAGAATTCATCAAACTGAACACTAAAAAACAACTCAGTTAAGAAATGAGCAGAAAAAATGGATAGACAATCTTCCAAAAAAGACATCCAGATGGTTAACAGACACTTGAAAAGATACTCAATACCAGTCATCATCAGGAAAATACAAATCAAAATCATGATGAGATACCACATCACATCTGTCAGGATGGGTAAAATTAACAACACAAGAAGCAACAGGTGTTGGTTAGCATCTGGAGAAAGAAGAACCCTCTTTCACTGTTTGTGGGAATGCAAACTAGTGCAGCAATTCTGGAGAACAGTATGAAGGTCTCTCAAAATGTTAAGATGTTAAATGTTAAAATGTTAAAAAAATGTTAAAATATGTTAAATGTTAAAATAGAAAGTTAAATGTTAAAAATAGAGCTACCCTATGATCCAGCAATTGCTCTACTAGGTATTTATCCAAAGGATAAAAAAATACAATTCCAAAGGAATACATGCACACTGATGTTTACAGAGCATTATCAATATTATCTAAACTATGGAAAGAGTCAAAATGTCCATCAACTGATGAATGGATAAAGATTACTCAGCCATCAAAAAGAATGAATTCTTGCCATATGCCACAACATGGATAAAGCTAGAGTATACTATGCTAACTGAAAATTAATCAGTCAGAAAAAGACAAATACCATATAATTTCACTCGTATGCAGAGTTTAAGAAAGAAAATGAATGAATACGTGAAAAGGGGGAAAAGAATAAAAAAAGGAAAGAGGGAAAGAAGCCATAGTGTCTCTTAATGATAGAGAACAAATTGAGGGTTAATGGGGGGAGGCAGTTGGGGGATGGGCTACATGGGAGATTGTGTTAAGGAAGGCACTTGTTACGATGAGCACTTAATGTTGTATGGAAGTGATGAGTCACTGAATTCTTTTCTAGAAACCCATATTGCACTGTATATTAACTACCTAAAATTTAAATTTAAATTAAAAAAAAATATTGAAAGGACGGAAAATGTTTTCTATACAAATAGTAAGCAACAGGATCACCTGGGTGGCTCAGTGGGTTAAGGCCTCTGCCTTCGGCTCAGGTCGTGGTCCAAGGGTCCTGGGATCGAGCCCCGTATCGGGAAGGAAGCCTGTTTCCCTCTCCCTCTTTCTGCCTGCTTCTCTGCTTACTTGTGATCTCTGTCTGTCAAATAAATAAAAATATAAAAAAAAATAGTAACCAACAGATAATTGGGGTGGTTATCTATACTAATATCAGACAAAATAGACTGGAAATAAAAAAAGTTTGAAAGACACAAAGAAGGACACTACATATTTATAAAAGTTTCAATCGAGCAAGAAGATATAACAACTTTAAATATTTATATATTATCAAATTATATGAAGGAAGAAACTGACAGAATTGAAGGAAGAAATGGACAATTCTGTAATAATAGTTGGAAGTTTCAATACTCCATTCTTAATAGTAGGGATAGAAAAAACAGAAAATACATAAGGAAACAGGGGACTTTAAAACACAATAAATTGACTAGATCTAACAGACATATACAAAACATTGTGCTTTAGTACAGCAGCATGCACATCCTTTTCAGGTGCACACAAAACATTTTCCAGAATAGACTAAATATATTGGACCAAAAATTAAATCCCAATATGTATATTCTATTGGGATTTAATTTCAATGTATGAAGTTAGAAAGCAATAACAGCAGGAAAACTGGAAAGTTCACAAATCTGTGGAACTTAAATAGCACACCTTTAAATAAGCAGTACTTCAAAGGATAAATCACAGGGAAAATTAGGAGATGCTCAAAAATGAATGAAAATAAAAATATGACCTACCAAAACTAATGGGATGCAGAAAAAGCACTGCTAATTGAGAAACACATAGCTCTAAACACTTACAGTTAAAGAAAAAAGACCTCAAACAGACAACTAAATTTTATATCTCAAGGAAATAGAAAAACAAACCCAAAGCTAACAATATAGAGAATATCAAATTAATAGAGATACTCAATGAAACCAAAGGTTAGATCTTTGAAAAGATTGACAAAATTGGTAAATCTTTACCTAAGTGAACTAAAAAGATAACTAAAGAGAGAGAAATACTTAAATTACTAACATCAGGAATGAAATATGGAGCATTATTATTGATTAATACAGAAATAAAAAGGATTATAAGAAAGTACTATGAACAACTGTAAGCCAATGTTACAAACTGAATGTTAAATCCCATCTTAAATTCACATGCTAAATCCTAAATTGGGAAATTTGGGAGGTGATTGGGTCATGAGTTCAGAGCCCTCATAAGTGGAATTCATGCTTTTTTTTTTTTTTTTAATTCATGCTTTTATAATAGAGATAACAGAAGCTCTCTAACCCCATCTGCCATGTGAAGATATAGCAAAGAGGTGGCTGTTTGTGAACCAGGAAGTGAGTTCTCGCTAGGTATTGAATTTCTTGGACTTCCCAGCCTTTGTTTTTTAGGTAACCCATCCTATGGTACATTTGTTATTGCAGCCAGAATGGACTAAGATAGACAACAAGTTGAATAATCCAGAGAAAATGCACAAGTTTTTACAAACTCAAAACCTACAAAGACTAAATCATTAAGAAAATATGAACAGACCTGTAACTAGTAAAGAGATTGAATAAAAATATCTCCTAACAAAGAGAAGCCCTAGATCTGCCTTCACTGGTGAATTCAATAAAACATTTAAAGAACCACAAGAATTTTCTCAAGGGAACAGTTACTATCTCATTCCATAAAGCCAGCTTTAACTCGTTAAAACCAGATAAAGATACTATAAGGCCAATATGCCTAATAACCACTGGTATAAAAGTCTTCAAAAAATACTAGCAAATCAAATTCAGTAGCATGTTAAAATGATTATATACCATGTACAAGTGGGATTTATTCCTGGAATGTAAGATTGTTTCAACATATGAAAATGTAATATCCCACATTAACAAAGTGAAAGAAAAAAAAATGCATGATCAAGTCAACTGATGCAGAACACAATTTGACAAGTTCAACATCTTTTCATATAAAAACACTTAACAACTAGGCATAGAAGGAAACTATCTGAACATAATAAAACTCAGATTGAGCATGATATTCAATAGTAAAAGACTGAAAGTTCTTCCTCTAAGATCAGGAAAAAAAGCAGTATGTTGGCTTTCACCACTTGTACCAAACCTTGAAGATTCTAAAAAACAAAACAAAACTGTAAAACTAATACATGAATTCAGTAAAACAGGATACAAAGTCAACACTCAAAAAGTTGCTGCATTTCACATGCATCCGGACATTTATAATAGCACTGTCCACAACAGCCAAAATAGATGAATGCAAACATATCAGTGGTATGGGATATTACTCAGACATTCAACCATTAAAAAGAATGAAATCTTGCCATTTGCAATTATTTGGATTGAAGTGGAGGGTATTAGGCTAAGTGAAATAAGTCAGAGAAAGACAAATACCATATGATATCATTCATATGTAGAATTTAAGGAACAAAATAGAAGAACATAGAGGAAGGGAAGGAAAAAATAAAATAAGAGAAAAAGAGAGAGGGAGACAAACCATAAGAGAGTCTTAACTACAGGAAACAAACTGAGGGTGGTGGAGGGAAGATGAGTGAGGGGATGGGGTAACAGGGTGATGGACATTAAGGAGGGTACTTGATGTAATGAGCACTGGATGTTACATGCAACTGATGAATCACTAAATTCTATCTCTGAAACTAGTAATATGCTATATGATAGTTAAACTAAATTTGAATAAAAAAATAAAAAGATGTTGCAACTCTATAACATTTCTATATACTAACAATGACCAATCTGAAAAGGAAATTATAAGAACAATTCCATTTGCTATGCCATCAAAATAATAAAATACTTAGGAATTAACTTAGTTAAGGAAGTGAAAGATTTGTCTGATGAAAACTATAAAACATTACTGAAAGAAGGGAATCTGGGTGGCTCAGTCGGTTAAAGCCTCTGCCTTCTGCTCAGGTCATGATCCCAGGGTCCTGGGCCCCACATCAGGCTCTCCTGGGTGGGAAGCCTGCTTTCCCCCCTCTCTCTGCCTGCCTCTCTGCCTACTTGCGATCTCTGCCTGTAAAATAAATGAATAAATAATCTTTAAAACATTACTGAAAGAAATTAAATGATACATAAATAAATAGAAACACATCTCATGTTTATGGCTTGGAAGACTTAATATTATTCATATGCCAGTCCTACCCAAAATAATCTACAAATTCAATGTAATCACTACCAAATACCAATGACACTTTTTACAAAAATAGAAATCTTGTCCTAAAAGGAATAGGAATTTCAGAATTTCAGAGAAACCTGAACAACCAGAACAATATTGATAAAGAAAAAAGCTAGAGGATTTATACTTTCCGATTTCAATATTTGTCACAAAGTTACACTAGTCAAAACAGTGTATAACTGGCATAAAGAGAGGCATTTAATCCAGTGGAATACAATACAGAGGCACAAAAATAAACCCTCTCATTCAACTTCAAATGGTCTTTGGCAAGGATGGCAAGACCATTCAGTGCAGAAAGGATATAGTGTTGGGGAAACTGAGTATCTCCATGCAAAACAGTGAATTTGGACTGTTACCTAACACTATATATAAAAATTAATTCAAAGTGGATCATCGACCTAAATATAAGACTTACAAGTATACAACTATTAGAAGAAAATATAGAACAAAATCTTTATAGTACTGAATTTAATGATGATGTCTGGACATGATACAAAGATATAGGCAAGAAAAAAAATAGGTAAATTGGACTTCATGAAAATTAAAAACAAATTTGTGCATCAAAAGACAACATCAGCAGAGTTAAATGGCAACCCACAGAATGGGAGGAAATATTTGCAAAACCATTTATCTTCTACTGGTGTGTGGGATTATAAAATGGTACAGCTACTAAAAATACTGTATGACACTTCCGGAAAAAAAAAAAAAAAGCTAGTAATAGAATTATTGTATAACCCAACAATTCCACTTCTGATCCAAAAGAACTGAAAGCAGAATCTCAAAGAGATATTTATATAATATATTCATAGCAGTGTTATCACAGTAACTAAAATGTAGAGGCAACATAAGTGTCTATTGATGGTTGAATAAATAATCAAAATCTGGTATATACATACAATAGAATATTATTTGGCCTGAAAAGGGAAGGAAATTGTGACACACATTACCACATGGATGAAACTTGAGAACATTATGCTGTGTGAAATAAGGCAATCACAAAAGACATACATTGTATGATTCTATTAATATGTGGTACTTAAGATAGTCAAAAACAGAAAATAGAATGGTGGTTGCCAGGAACTGGTAAGGAGGTGGAATAAAGTGTTATTATTTAATGAGCGTACAGTTTCAGTTTTATAAGATGAAAAGAGTTATGGAGATGGATGGTGGTACTGGAGGCATAATGTTATATATTAATACCACTAAAATATACACTTAAAAATGTTTAAGATAACACATTTTAAATGTATTTTACCACAATAAAAATTTTTTAGAAAAATGGGAGGTGTAGTTAGGAAAAAAAAAAAAAAAAACTAATGGGCAAATGTCTATTACAAATGTCCAAACATACCTCAGTCCTCTGCATATAACTATGGGGAAAAATAAGCTGCAAGATAGTATGCCCACTGCAACATTCATACCTGCCATGAAGTAGGATAGTTATTATCGAAAGATCAAAACTTATGTCTCATTTATCACACTTGCACCATTAAATTCTAGATATAAAATTATGTGATAATCTGAATGACTCCAATTCACATTAATCTTGTGGAAAACAGAAAATCTGGATTCTGGATATGTAGCCTATGGCTTCTACTTAATGATACAATGTATAATTTCAAAATACCAAAATGGCAGAGAGGTAGAGACCATCAATTTCCAGGAAAGCAGAAAGTACTCAGGTATATATGGAGCCACTTTTTCAAATAATGAAGAAAGTGCTTCCTTGTTTCCACTACCCAGCCCTTTTCTGGTGGATGGAGAGATATCACATTATTTGTTCTCCCCTAAATCCTTATAACTTCAGAAGTCTTCATCTTGGATGTAGATAGTTCTTATGAAATCATGCAAATCCATTTTTATAAAGAAAAAAGTATTGGCTCAATAAAATAATCATAAAAATGAAAAAGTTTCATTAGATAATCTGAAGCTATTATAAGCACTATATGTCTGCAAAGAGCACTCATAATCCAAAATTTAAATTTTATATACTTAACATTTTGCTATCACCCTTTTTATGTAATAAAGTAGTTTTACAAAGGGATATTAAAAAATTGAGAGCAATTGTGTTCATAGGAAGTGCATGTCCAATATAATTCCAACAAGACAATGATTTGCAAGGACTTTGGCAGCAGATTAGCTGGCTTCAAACTCAGCAATTCCTTTCCTAGCTGTGTGACACAGTGAGATTACTTCACCTACTTCAGCCTCAGTTTCCTCTTCTGCAAAATTTGGGTTATAAAAACAACCATCTTCATAGGCTGTTGGAATATTAAATGAGTTAACACTCTGCAGTACTTCTATTAGTGGGCACCATACAAAAATGAATTTAGTTACTCAATTCAATAAGAAATTAGGAAATTTTATTTATTATGTCATCTCGGTATGTAACTTGGTGAGTTAACGCCAAAGAATAACCTGAAAGGCCCTTTCAGATTTCTGTTAGCTTCTCTTCAAACCTATGCAGCAAACAGAGGAGCTCTTTTGTGTATTCTAAGAAGTCCATAGATTCCCCCAAATTTCACCAGATATTTTGTGTGTAGTGGCCCTTACATATTTTCATAGGGAAAAATTCATATCCCAAATGATTCATAAGCAATGATCTGCTTTTTCATTTCATTAAAGCATGCAATTGGCTAACCTTAGGCAAACATGTTAGAAGTAGAATGCTATAGTGGTTATAAACAAGGTGAGTGGGCTTTTATTAGCATTGTTTCTCCAACAATTACTATACGTCCTCTAAACATTTATAAAATAAAAGTAATTCTATTTATTTTTCATATTTCTGAAATTTACTAATTTCACATTGCAAAAAATAGTTAACCTGAGATACCAAAAATTTAATCCTTTCCTGAAGTTAAATTAGACATTTCCAGATGATATGCTAACATATTCAGACCAATATTTTTCTATGAAGCAGTAATTTAATCGCCCACTGCTTGAGTGAGTTAATAGATTTTCAAAATTTGCCAAACCTCTGCTTTTTAGGGGATATTTGGCCCAATATAAATTTTTGACTAATGTGGCTTGCCTTTTAAAATTTAATTTTCTGACCTTAATATGTTGATTTTAGGATGTGGTAGACAGTAAGGAAGTAAGGAAGGACAAGCTGTCACAATTAATAGAAAGCTATGCTTTTGAAATTCTAGTTCTACTATGTGGATTTTACATTTTATTTCTTTAATGAGCAAGTTGATAAAATAAAACAATACTGATTCACATATAGCATACATTAATTGGTTCCATTATTTTAATATTGGTTTTTACCTGAACAAAAATCTATTTAATTAGCATCAAAACTTAGCCACAGAATAATACTGAGGTCGAACTTTCATAGGAGTATATTTTCTCTTTAAAATGTCAGTTTCTACAGTTGTGTGTTTTAGCTTGGCTATCTGTTTCTCCTTTTATATTATGACCTCTGGCATTTCCTGGGACTCACTGTTCATAAAACTTCTGGAATACACTGTGTGTGGCATTAAAAAATAAAAGGAGTATATCCCACTTCAAAGTGTTGGTAATTTAAATCTAATGGTACGTACGTTCAAGACATTGCCATATGTCTTTGAATATACAAAATTGAGGAGGCTTTAATGATAGGGAATGAGGACTAGGAGGCAGATGGAGAGGAGTAAGAAAGGTGTTGGGGAGAAGAGCCAGTCACTTTTTTTGGTATATTGTCAATAATATAAAAAGAAATTGCAACAAATAAAGAGAGAAGCAATTGCCAAAAGTGACAGCAATTCAGAAGGCTCAAAAGTAAAGTGAGGAGGAATGTAGCAAAAAGTAGGAAATAAGAAAGTCTTCCATCAGCAAAGCTTGGAAAAACCAAACACAGTATTCCCTAGTCCTAGTAACAAGAGTGTCTGCAAGAGTGTCTGCTGGGAATACTTTTTTTTTTTTTTTTCAATGTCCTTTTTTTTTTTTTTTTCAATGTCCTTTAAGTAAGTGTTGTTTTCTTTGTTACTTGACTTGCACTTCATTAGTGTTGTATTTCTCTTAAAATTTAAAGAGGTCTTTAAAGATCTAAATATGTCTATGCCATATCTGCAAATCAGACAGCATCATCTTCCTGCTCATAACCTGCCAGTGGCTTCTTCCTGACATTTTCCATAACACCCAGACTTCTTAACATCCCCTTTAGCTGTCTAGTCTAAACAACTTCTCTTCACATACTCTTTTCAAATGATAATGAATGTTTTGCTGTTCTTAGAACAGTCTAAACTCTTCCATCAATTTTCCTGTTCAGGATTTTTACATCTGCATCTTCTTTTGCTGAGAGCACATTCCCTCACATCTCCACATGGTTTATGAATATCTTTACTCAAATGGCATCTTCTGAGGAAATCTTTCTCTAATGCTGTCTAACACACAACTACTCCTACTCCAGACCACTCACAAGCTGAAAATGAACCACATTTTATTTTCCTTCACAGATCTCCACATAAAATATTAATAGAATTTAAAACATTGAGATTTATATTTGTATGCTTTTTAATTGCCTGTTTCCTTCCTCTCTCTCCACCACCAAATGCATATTCTATGGGAAATGGCACATTATTTACTGATGAAATGCAAATAATCTGTCATCAGATCCTCTCAATTTGGTACTTTCAAATAAGCACCTTCAATAATTGTGTCCACTGTTCCAGTGAAGTGTCTCCAAGATTCTGGCCAGTAGCAGTGGGCTATAACTACAGAGAACTCCAAATTCTCTCAGAAGAACTGACCTTATTTGAAATAGAGTGTGCGAAAGATCAGTAGAGATTCTGAGGGTAAGCAGTTAAGATGAAGCTGGCAGTAACATGAGAACAGCAAAGAAAATGATAGGCCGGATAATTTACCAGAGACAACCAGGAAAAAAGACAGGTAAGAGAAGCCCCCATGGGGTGAGGAAAAAAAAAAAATACCTCACAGGCTGACCTCAAAAAATTACTGCAAAGGGGCCTCAATTTAGTGAAATCAGATAAAACATTTTATAACTCATGGAATTGTCAAAAACAATAGAGGAATCATGCAACAATTAATAAAGCATTTCAGTGGAGTGTGACACCAAGCTAACATACTGAATGGTCAAAGATTGAATGCTCTCCCCTTATGAGCAGAAATAATACAAGAATATACATTTCAGCTCCTTTCATTCAACATTTTACTGGAGTTCTAGACAGGAAAATTAGACAAGAAAAAAAAATAATAAAGGCATCTATATTGGAAAGGAAAAGGTAAAACTATATTTGCAGATGATACAAGTTTGTTTTTTTGATTTTTTGGTTTTTTTTTAAAGATTTAATTTATTTATTTGACAGACAGAGATCACACATAGGCAGACAGGACAGGCAGGCAGAGAGAGAGGAAGAAAAGCAGGCTCCCTGCCGAGCAGAGAGCCCGATGCGCCGCTCGATCACAGGACCCTGGGATCATGACATGAGCTGAAGGCGGAGGCTTAACTCACTGAGCCACCCAGGCGTCACCGAAGATATGAGTTTATGTAAAGAAAATCTGAATAAGAACACTTAGAACTATTAGAACAAATAAACTAGTTCTAATTAAGGTAGCAGAGCACAAGATAAATAGACAATACTGAATTTTATTTTAATGCTAGCAATGAAAATCTAAAAATTAAATTAACAAAACAATTGTATTTATTGTAGCATCAAAAAGAATAAAACTTAGGGACATATATAAGAAAAGAGGTGCAAAACTTATATTCCGAAATTTATAAAATGTCATTGACAGAAATTAAAGATCAAAAAAATTGGAGAGACACCCCATGTTCAAGGATCAGAAGCCTCATTATATTAAGAAGTCAATACTCTGAGGTGCGCCTGGGAGGCTCAGTGGGTTAAAGCCTCTGCCTTCAGCTCAGGTCATGATCCCAAGGTCCTGAGATCGAGCCCCGCATTGGGCTCTCTGCTCTGCAGGAAGCCTGCTTCCTCCCCTCTCTCTCTGCTTGCCTCTCTACCTACTTGTGATTTCTCTTTCTCTGTCAAATAAATAAAATCTTAAAAAAATAAAAATAAAAGTAAAAAATAAATAAAAAAAAGAAAGAAGTCAATACTCCCCAAATTAATCTGCAGACTTAACTCAATCCATATAAATATGTCACTTGGGTT
The DNA here is from genome assembly GCF_964662115.1 of Mustela nivalis. Lineage (NCBI taxonomy): Eukaryota > Metazoa > Chordata > Mammalia > Carnivora > Mustelidae > Mustela > Mustela nivalis. The sequence goes on along the minus strand of NC_139023.1, from coordinate 41,263,108 downwards.
CTTTTCAAACACGAGAAACCAATCCTAAAATTAATATGGAAGTTAGTGTGCCACTGATTAGCTAAAACAATTTTGTAAAAAAAGACCAAAGTTAGGATACTTTTACTTCCCAACTTCAAAATTCAGTCCAAGTTATGATATATATAGGGTGAAACCAGTTTAAGTATCATCATATAGATGATGATATATAGAATAAAATTGATTAACCAGAAGTAAACTTCTTTATTTGTGGTTAATTGACTTTGACAAGGGTGGCAAGACAATTACATGGGGTAGAGTATAAGAGGTGAGGGTGTAGGGGATTAATAACTCTTTCAGCAGATGATGCCAGGACAACTGGATATCCACATTAAGTAAATAACATATACAGAATCTAAATAAAAATGAGTCATGGTCCTAAATGTAAGAACTTAAGCTATAAAACCCTTAGAAGAAAATATAGGTACAATTTTGTGACCTTGGGTTAGGTAATGGTTTCTTAAATATAATTTCAAAAGCACAGGTTACGAAGGAAAAGTAATTGCAGTTCAAAAGGTACTATCAAAAAAGTTGAAAGTCAACTCATAGAATGGGATAAAATATTTACAATTCATATATCTGATAAGAGGATTATATTTAAAATACAGAAACAACGAGGAGGGGCCAGATGACAGTGAAATCAGAGACTTTGTTTCAACTGGTCCCCTAAAGTGAGCTAAATATCTACCAGAGCACTGGACATGCATGAAATCAGCCTGGGATGTAAGATTATACACTTCTGGATCTCTATGGGGGACAACAGTGGAAAGATAAAGCAATGTGGGAATGCTTGGACTGATATCAGAGGATAAACAGAAGGATGAGGGAGCCACCAGAAGAGACCCATTGGAAAGTAATACCATAATACAAAAGTGCCCTGTGATTGGGGATGAACATCAACTTGCAGACTGGTTAAAAGCACTCAAAAAGAGCAAAAGATCTTAAAGGGCAACTGGTGGAATCAGGTGGTTATGTGCACAGGACTAAGTCCATGCTCTTAAGATGGTCACCATCAGTGAACACCCATGAAGAGAGAGCCTGGCTGGGTCTCCAGTCCATGGTCCCTGAGCCCGTAGCTTTTCGCTGCTTGCACAACCATCGGGGCTGGGTGCACCCCCGGCTGTACCTGATAGAGCCTGGCATGGGCGCCAGGAGGCAGTCTCTGGGCCCACAACCTTCTACAACCTGCATGGTTGTGGGGCCTAAGCACACCCAGCCTGAACCTGAGATAACAAGGCACAGTTTTAGGTTGGGGTCTCTTGGCCCACAGCCCTCCGCAATCTGTGCCTCCCCTAGCTGGGAGTGAACTGGGCAGTCCTGGCAGGGCAGTCACCCAGATTCAGGCTTGCCCTGACCAACATCACTCACAGTTTTAGTGACGCGAGTTTAGTGACATGGAGAGGAGAGACAAGCAGAGGCCTCAGGCGACCACAGAGATGATGGCTAGGGGTGCACACTACCTGTGGGAGGTTGGGGTGTTCAGCGGAGTTTGCAGAGGGGGAGTCTGTGTTTTCTGGACCATCCAGAGGAGAACGGATTGAGGATTCCCTCTGAAGCAAAGGTCTGGGTGCAGACCTTTATTTTCCAATAAACCTCTGAAAAGCCCCCAAAAGCCCCCAAAGAACAAAATCCTCCAGAGAACCAAAGCCTGAAAAACTGGTTTCCAGAGAGCCAACCCCCTTGATAGGGAGCAGGATGACTCAACCCAAGCAGAACTGACTGGAAAACAATGCAGCAAGCCTCTGCCCCAGAAGGCAAGCCAAAAGAAGAAGAAGAAGACAACTACCAGAGAGTCCCCATAAAACTGGAAAACTACAACATCAGGGAAAAACAATGTTTTCAGCACCCAGTAATGCCCCAAAACATATATATTTCATAGATAGAACTTTTTTTTTCTTTCTGTCTCTCTCTCTTTTTTAAAATTTGTTCTCATGATTCTTGTTCTTCCTACTTACCATTACAACTAGAGGTTCAATACAACATATTCCATAATAACTTTTTTTTTAAGATTTTATTTATTTATTCGACAGAGAGAGATCACAAGTAGGCAGAGAGAGATAGGCAGAGAGAGAGAGGAGGAAGCAGGCTCCCTGCTGAGCAGAGAGTCCGATGCGGGACTTGATCCCAGGACCCTGAGATCATGACCTGAGCCGAAGGCAGGGGCTTAACCCACTGAGCCACCCAGGCACCCCATAATAACTTTTTAACTTGAACTTTTTTCATACATATACCTGTGTTTCTTTTTCTTTTCTTTTTTTATACATATAGATATAAGTTTCAAGGTAATCCTTTTTCCACATTTAATACTACCCCTATATATAAACAATTTTTAATTTCCCTGTGTCTCTAGACAGTTGAGTCCTTTAAAAAGATAACAGTATTCACCCAGGAAGAACTGAAATAATCTTCCTTGCCCACATCAAGGGTTTATAATTACCTTCCCAATTTATTCTTCTGTTAATGTTTCTGTGTATTTGTTTTTATTTTTGTACTGTATAAATCTTATTCTGGGGATTCATTTTGACTGGGTTTTTCTTGTCTTTATTCTCTTTTACTTTTATCAATCTTTTTCTTCATTTTTGCTTATGTATCATACAAATCTTACATTGGGGCTCATTTTGGCTGGGTTTTCTCTCTCCCTTTTTTCTTTTTCTTTTTCTTTTTCTTTTTATTTATTATTATTATTATTATTATTATTATTATTTTGGTGGTGACTTCTGATTGCTCCAAAACTTTCCAGGGTGCACCATGCCTACATTGTGGTTGATATAATCCCCTCACCAAAATGACTCAGAGGAGAAGCACCTAACAGAGGAAAAATTCAGAAACTGTGCCCTCTGCCACAGAACTATTGGATATGGACATAAACAGTATGTCAGAAAGGGAATTTAGGGTAACAATTATCCAGGCAATGGCTAAGTTGGAGAAGACCATTAGTGGAAAAATAGAATCTCTAAGGGCAGAAGTAAGGGCTGATCTGGCAGTACTAAAAAATGCTATTGATGAGATCCAATCTAATCTAAATACTCTAACAGCTAGGTTAACCAAGGAAGAAGATCAAATTAGTGATCTAGAAGAAAAACTAATAGAAAAAAAGGATCAGGAGGAAGCTTGGAACAAATAGCTTATAAACCATAAAAACAGAATTAGGAAAATCAATGGCCCCATAAATATTCCAGTGTCAGAATTATTGAGATCCCTGAGAGAGTAGAGAAAGGGAGAAGACTAGAAGATATAGTTGAACAAATTCTCCATGAAAATTTCTCTGATCTGGGGAATGGAACAAGTGTTCGTGTCCTCGTGCCAGAACAGACAACCCCGAGATCAAAATGTCTAGAAAGACCTCCATACACTTAATTGTGAAATTCATGAGTCATAATTCAGACAAGAGCTTCTGAGAGTGGCTAGGGAGAAGAGATTCCTTAGGTACAGAGGAAATTCCATCAGGTTAACATCAGATCTGTCCACAGAAACCTGGCTAGCCAGAAAGGGCTGGCAAGACATATTCAGGGAACCAAAGGAGAAGAACATGCAGCCAAGAATATTTTATCCAGCAAGGCTCACATTCAAAATGGATGGAGAGATAGAAAGCCCCCAAGACCAACAAGGTTTAAAAAATATGTGATGACTAATACAAGAAATGTTAAAAGGGGTTCTATAAAAGAAGAAAGAAACCAGGAGTGATATAGAACAGAAATTTACAGAGACTATCTATAGAAACAAGGACTTCTCAGGCAACATGACACCAATAAAAACTTATGTTTCAATAATCACTCTTAATGTGAACAGCCTAAATGTTCCATTAAAACAGAAAGGGTTACAGACCAGATAAACAACAGGACTCGTCCATATGCTGACCACAAGAGACACAACTGGAACCTAAAGATACATCCAGACTTAAAGTGAAGGGATAGAGAACAATCATTCATGCCAACAGGCCTCAAAGGAAAGCTGGGATAATGATTTTCATATCAGATAAATTAGATTTTAAGCTAAAGACTGTAGTCAGAGATACAGAAGGACACTACATCATTATTAAAGGATCTACCCACCAAGAAGATCCAACAATTGTAAATATTTATGCCCCTAGTATGGGAGCAGCCAACTATATGAGGCTATTGATAATCAAAATGAAGAGTCCTATTGATATGAACACATTCATTGTAGGGGATTTTAGCACAGCACTCTCAGTAATAAACAGATCATCTAAGCAGAAAATCAATAAAGAAACAAGAGCTTTGAATGACACATTGGACCAGATAGACCTCATAAATATATACATAAAATTCCACCCTAAAACAACAGAGTACTCATTCTTCTTTAGCACACATGAAACTTTCTCCAGAATAGACCACATATTGGGTCACAAATTAGGGCTCAACTGATATCAAAAGACTGAAATTATTCCTTGCATATTCTCAGACCACAATGCTTTGAAACTGGAACTCAACTACAAGAAAAAGTTTGGAAGAAATATAAGCACTTAGAAGCTAAAGACCATCCTGCTCAAGACTGTTTGGATCAACCAGAAAATCAAAGAAGAACTTAAACAATTCATGGGAACCGATGATAATGAAGACACATTGGTCCAAAACCTATGGGATATGGCAAAGGCAATCCTAAGAGGGAAATACATGAATATCCAAGCCTCACTAAAAAAACTGAAAAACCCCAAATACACCAATTCTCTTTACACTTTAAATAACTGGAAAATCAACAACAAATTAAGCCAACCCCACCCAAAAGAAGGGAAATAATTAAGATTAGAGCAGAGATGAATGATGTAGAAACCAGAGATACAGTAGAACACATCAATGAAACTAGAAGGTGATTCTTTGAAAGAATTAACAAAATTGATAAACCACTGACCAAACTAATCCAAAAGAAAAGAGAGAGGGCCCAAATTAATAAAATTATAAATGAACAAAGAAAAAGATCATGACTAACAACAAGAAAATAGAAACAATCATCAGAAATTATTATCAACAGCTATATGCCAAAAAGTTAAGCAAGCTAGAAGAAATGGATGCATTCCTGGAAACCTATAAATTCCCAACACTGAAGAAAGAAGAAATTGACAATTTGAATAGACCAATATCTAGTACAAATATTGAAGCAATGATCAAAAACCTCCCCAAAAACAAGAGCCCGGGACATAATGGATTCCCTGGGGAATTCTACCAAATATTCAAAAAAGAAATAATATCTATTCTCCTGAAGTGGTTTCAAAAAAATAGAAACAGAAGGAAATCTTCCAGACTCTTACTATGAAACCAGCATTACTCTGATCCACAAAACAGGAAAAGATCCCATCAAAAAGGATAATTTCAGACCAATATCCCTGATGAATATTGATGCCAAGATTCTAAACAAGATCCTAGCTAATAGGATCAAACAGTACATTAAAAAGATTATTCACCATGACCAGATGGAATTTATCCCTGGGATGCAAGGGTGGCTCAACATTTGCAAATCAATCAATGTGATAGAACAAGTCAATAAAAGAAGAGAGAAGAACCACATGGTCCTCTCAATTGGTGCAGAAAAAACATTTGACAAGATACAGCATCCATTCCTGATTAAAATGCTTCAAATTATAGGGCTAGAAGAAACATTCCTCAACTTCATAAAATCTATCTATGAAAAAAACACAGAGAATATTATCCTCAATGGGGAAAAGCTGACAGCCTTCCCTTTGAGATCAGGAACATCACAAGGATGCCCACTCTTGCCACTGTTTTTCAACATAGTACTAGAAGTCCTGGCAACAGCAATCAGATAACAAAAAGAAATAAAAGGTATTCCAATTGGCAAAAAGGTCAAACTTTCTCTCTTCACAGATGACATGATACTGTATTGGAAAACCCAAAAGGTTCCACCCCCAAACTACTAGAATTCAGTAATATGACTGACTAGATACAAAATCAACATACAGAAATCAGTTGCTTTCTTATATACTAACAATGAAAATATAGAAAGGGAAATTAAGGAATCAGTTCCATTTCCTATCACACCAAGAATCATAAGATACTTTGGAATAAACCTAACCAAAGAGGTAAAGGATCTGTACTTGAGGAACTACAGAACAGTCATGAAAGAAATTGAAGAAGATGCAAGTAGATTTAGGAGCATTCGATGGTCATGGATCAGAAGAATAGACATTACTAAAATGTACTTCCTGCTCAGAGCAATCTACACTTTCAGTGTCATCCTGGTCAAAATCCCATAGGCATTTTTCAAAGTGCTGGAACAAACAATCCTAAAATTTGGTACCAGAAAAGACCCCAAATTGCTAAGGCCATGTTGAAAAAGAAAAACAAAACTGGGGGCATCGTGTGGCCTGATTTCATCACGTTCCTGATCACAAAGACATCATGATACTGGCACAAAAACAGACAGATAGACCAGTGGAACAGAGCAGAGAGTCCAGATATGGACCAACAACTCTATGGTCAAATAATCTTCAATAAAGCAGAAAAAAAATCCAGTGTAAAAAGACAGTATCTTCAATGAATGGTGCTGAGAAAATTGGACAGCTATGTATAGAAGAATGAAATTCGACCATTCTCTTATAGTCAAATTACAAATAAACTCAAAATGGACAAAAGACCTCAGTGTGATGCAGGAATCTACCAAAATCCTAGAGGAGAACATAGACAATAACCTCTTCAACATCGGCCACAGCAACTTCTTTCAAGGCATGTCTCTCCAAAGGCAAAGGAAACAAAAGTGAAAATGAACTTTTGGGACTTCATCAAGATCAAAAGCATCTGCACAGCAAAGGAAACAGCAAAACAAAGACGCAACCCAGGGAATGGGAGAGGATATCCGCAGATGACACTACAGACAAAGGTCTGATATCCAAGCTCCATAAAGAACTTCTCAAACTCAACACCCAAAATACAGATAATCTTGTCAAAAAATGGGCAGATGACATGAACAGACACTTCTCCAACGAAGACAATTAGCAAACAGACATATGAAAGAATGTTCCTCATCATCAGCCATCAGGGAGATTCAAATCAAAACCACATTGAGATACCACCTTACATCAGTTAGAATGGCCAAAATTAACAAGACAAGAAACAATAAGTGTTGGAGAGGATGTGATGAAAGGGGAATGCTCTTACACTGTTGGTGGGAATTCAAGTTGGTGCACGCACTTTGGAAAACAGTGAGGAGATTTCTTAAGTAATTAAAAATAGTGCTGCCCTATAACCCTGCAATTGCAGTAATGGGTATTTACCTCAATATACAGATGCAGTGAAAAGAAAGGCCACATGTAAAGCTCCTGCATCACACGCACTGGGTTGGCTATAATAGAAATAAAGCAAAACAAATGCACAAACAAACAAACCCAAAAAAACAAAACCTAAATAATAAAAAAACAAATAAAAAAACAGCTATTTACAAATGTTTGTAAGGATGTGGAGAAATTTGAACCTTTATGTACCGCTGCACATAAAGTTTCTCCGTTGGAAAATTGTGTGGCATTTCTTCCAAAGTTTAAAAATATAGCTACCATATGTCACTACAATTCTATTAAATATATATATATATATATATAGATAGATAGATAGATAGATAGATATTTGAATTATATATTAGATATAATAGAATTATACTTATATATGTGCATATATATATACACACACAAGAGTAATAAACATAAATCCACACAGTAGCTGCTATTTAATGTTTATTACATTATTCATATTAGTTCCAAAGTAGAAAACAAGTAGATATCTATTAACTGATGAGTTGATACATGTGGTATATTTGATTCAGTTGAATATTATTCAGTAATATAAAGGAAAGCAATAGAGTACTGATACTTGCTACAACATTAACAAACTTTGGAAACATTCTAAGTGAAAGAAGCTAGCCAGGAAACACCACATATTATTTAATTCATTTTACATGAAATACCCAGAATGGGAAAATTCATAGAGATAGAAGGTAGATTAGTGATTAACTATGCCTCAGGGAGGTGGCAGTAAATGAGGAATGACTGCTAATGGATACATGGTTTCTTTATGGAGTATTGAACATGTTATAAAATTATAATGTCCAATTCTGAAAAATCATTCAATGATGACACTTTAAATGGGTGATCTGTATGGTATATGAATTATATCTCAATATAGCTGTTCTTTAATTTTATAAAGTACACTTACTAATGGAAATAAAAAGTATAAGAATTATCTAAACTAGGAATAAAATTTATATTATTATTATTATTATTATTATTATTATTATTATTTTGTTATGAAACACCTACTGGTGGCCCCCAACAGGGAACCTAAAAGGGTATGGATTATTAGGGCAATTCTTATTCTTAGGACCATGCATGCTTAATTACTTGAAGTCTCAAATTATGTTTTATTATTGCCTGAAATGTCCATACAACACTTTCAAAGCATATTTCTTACAAATTCAGCATCTTCCTTTAAAACAATTTATATTAACAAATGCTCACAATTAGATAAGTTCAATATGTTTTAAACATATGTTCATTTTTTGCAACTTTGATTTTTTGTTTGGATTTTATAAATTTTTCAGGCTATTTCAAGTCCTCTTTTATTATTTAAATGTTCTAAAGTATTTGTAAGCAAATCTCTAATATTTTTTAAAAAGTATGTGATTCTGCAACAGCTAATTAAACATCTGTGGACATTATTTAGGCTATACATATTGTGATAGAAAACAGTATGAATTCTCTTAGAATTAGCCCCATGGTAGAATTAATGGTTAGAACAAAATAAATGAGCATGAGCAAAAGTAAACAAAATCAGAAATTTAGAAATCTAACTACTGCATTACTTGAAGTTTGAAAACATATCTACATATATAAGTATGTGATGTCGTAATCAATTAAAATATTTATGTATACTAAAGCTTACTAAAGTAGAAACAAGAAGTTTGGTGTTAAGGATAATCAGCATTAACCTACAGGTAGTTGTTTTGCATTGATGTGCGGGACTGTAAAAATGACTAGGAAAGCTAAAATTATGGAAAATGATATTAATTAGTGTGGAAATCATGACCATTTCATAATCCATAAAAAACTGTCAAAATATGGAAATATCTTTTTTTTTTAATCTGCTATCAATATAAAGGGAAACGCATACTGCCCTGCAACAGATTCCCCACTCAGAGGGGAGTCTGCTTCTCCTTCTTCCTCTGCCCCCACCCCTGCTCATACCCTCTCTGTTTCTCTCTTAAATAAATACATATTTTTTAAAAATAGAACCCATATTTATTTGATACACTGTTATTTAAAACATTATTTTTATTTATTTAAAAAATTCTTATCTAGGGCGCCTGAGTGTCTCAGTGTGTTAAAGCCGCTGCTTCAGCTCAGGTCATTGTCTCAGGGTCCTGGGATCCAGCCCCACATCGGGTTCTCTGCCTGCTTCCCCTTCTCTCTCTGCCTGCCCTCTGCCCTCTTACTTGTGATCTCTCTCTGTCAAAATAAATAAATAAAATTTAAAATAGATAAATGAATAAATAAATAATAAAATCTTATCTAGAAGTTTGAGTAATGTTGGCCTTCTGTTTATCATATAATATTTAATATGGAGTGTCCATCTTTTCAAAGACTTAGCAGATTGTCTTAGTCCTTTCCAACTTTGGAACCCACATTTAATCCTTTGCATTTTATTATTATTATATATTTTTTTAAAGATTTTATTTATTTATTTGACAGAGAGAGATCACAAGTAGGCAGAGAGGCAGGCAGAGAGAGAGAGAGGAGGAAGCAGGCTCCCTGCTGAGCAGAGAGCCCGATGCGGGACTCGATCCCAGGACCCTGAGATCATGACCTGAGCCGAAGGCAGCGGCTTAACCCACTGAGCCACCCAGGCGCCCCAATCCTTTGCATTTTAAATGTTGTGAAATATCTCTGACAGTTTCTTTAAGATGAAGTGTTTTTCCGGTGTTATTTTCTCCAGAACAAATTAATCTTTTTTTGTTAAGTCATTTTTCTCATTTATGTTAGTAAGTTCACTTTTGCTTTGTTCCTCTAGAGTCTCTAGAAAAGCAGTGATGTCAACATTTCCCAAACAGGTATTCTCTTTATAACTCCATTTAGGTTTTAATTCTAATTTCTCTCTCCTAGTGTTATCACTTTTCTTTTCTTTGCTGTATTTTCACTTTGTCAACTGCCACCTGAATTATCTTTTTTTTTTTTTAAGACTTATTTATTTAGTTGAGAGAGACAATGTAAGCAGGGGGAAGTGGGGGAAAGGGAGAGGGAGAGAGAGAGAATCTTCAAGGAGATTCCATGCTGAGCACTGAGCCTTATGCAGGGCTGGATCCCAGGACCCTGTGATCATGACCTGAATGGGAAGTCACCAATCTGCTGCTTAACTGACTGAGCCATGCAGCTCCCCCCTGAATTATCTATTTTGTAATATGATGAGGATGGATTTACATTATGAGACAAGAGATCAGAAAAGCCTCACATTTTCTTTGTGCATGAGCCGAATAACAGTTTATAAATAGAACAATCTTTGCAGACTTTGAAAGAGGTGAAGTGATTTGTTTCTGATCATGTTGCATATCTATTATTTGTGTAGTTAGTGATTCACTCATAGATTGAAACACCAAACCTTGTACCTTTTGTAATTACTGACAACATACCATGGTAAACGGAATTTGAACCATGTTATTGGAGGACCAGTGTTAATTAACTAAATCATGATAACTGAAATGTGAACATAGCACAGTGTTGCTGTATTCTACATAAACCACTTGGAAAACTTAGGAAAGGTTTGAGGAAATTCATTTATATAATTATTATAAACATAGTTTTCTATTTCTTTTATTGACTATATGATAGAGATTTTATTGTCAAACAACAGAAATTGATCACCAATTCCTAAAACTCTCAGGAAAATTCCAACATGTAGGACTGAAAAGTAAGCTTGTTCAAAATAACAAAATTGTCGCTTATTTTCTTATAAAATAAATATAAAATAGATGAAGAAGAGTATTATTTTATAAAGTATAAAATAATTTTAAAATTAAACATAAATATATTACAAATGCTTAATATAATTAATGTAAATGGTGAACCTGTAAGACCAAGTGATAGAAATTATGTTAAGAGCTTTATAGAAAATTATCATATTTAATCTTCATAACTCTTCTAAAAGGTAGGTGTTACTTTTCTCATCATCCAGTTGAGACAAGGTAGTTTAGCAATAGTATAAAATTTTCACAACTAAAAATTTGGGATTAATATATGAACCTATTTTGTTCTAATTTAAAATCCCATACTTGTTCTGCACCAAGTTTGACACAAATAATGATCTAATATTTAATTGAAGCTACATATTTATAACCATATTTGTATCTTTGCTTGATTTCATGTATTTGCAAATTTCTTAATCTCCCTCTCTGTCTCTTTCTTTGTCTCTCTCTCTCACACTCTTTTTAAATGAGATCTAGGGTCTTGCTACTCAAGGTGTATACTGAGAACTGAAAGCATGGACTTCACCTAGGAATTCATTAGAAATTCAGAATATTAGATCTGATCCAGAACTTATTAATATCAAACCAATTTGAACAAGATGACTAGGTCATATGTTTTCTGAATAAACTTTGGGAAGAAGTGATCTAGATTACCAACTACTCGCCTTGATAGATAAAGAAAAAAATGCTTATAAACCAAAGAGCTCTTATAATTCTGTGTCCCTTTCTCCTGTCAAAAGCTACCAATATCTTGAAATACAGAGCAATTCTCCTTTCCCCCCACTTCACAATTTTACTAAAGACACACCTCTTTATGTGGTACATCATGTCTGGCAATTAAGAAAAAATTGCTAGGCATTACAAAAGGCAAAAGGCAAAATCAAAAACAAACAAACAAACAAACAAACAAAAAACCCCAACAATTTGGAGAACACATGGTAAATTTTCCAACCTAGATTGCATTAGGCCCCAAAACAAGCTTCAGTGAATTTGAAAAGTTGAAATTATATAAAGTGTCTTTTCTCCAGACAATAAATTCAATGAAGTTACAAGTCAGTAACAAAAGGAAACTGGAAAATTCACAAACATGTGAAAGAGTACACTCTTGAACAAACAAAAATCAAAAAAGAAATCACCATGCAAATTAGAAAATATCTATAGAGAAATAAAAATTTAACACAACATACCAACAGTTATGAGATGCACAAAGGCAGTTAATGGATGGAAATTTATACCTGCAAATACCCACATTAAAAATGAGGAAAGATCTCAATCAATAACCTAATTTTACAGTTTGAGAAAACAGAAACAGAACAGAAAACTAAACTCAAAATTAGTAGAAGCAAGGAAATACTAGTGACAACAAATAAAATAGAGGTAGAAAAATACTAGGGAGGATCACAAAACAAGATCAATGAAACTGAAAAACATTTAGCTAGAATAAATGACAAAGGAAAAAAGGGAAGACACAAATAACTAAAATCAAAGTGAGGGTGGGGATATTACTACTGTCCTTATGAATAAAAGGATGATAAGAAAATATATAAATAATTGTATTCCAACATACTAGATCATCTGGATAAAATGGATAATTTCTAGTAACATACAAGTTACCTAATCTGCCTTAAGAGTAAATAGGATTAATAGAATAAATAGAAATTTCAATATATCTATAAAAAGTGATAACATTAAATCGATGATCAAAAATTTCCCCCATAAAGAAAAAATCCAGATTGTGTTCATCGGTGAAGATTACTAAACATTGAAATAGATTAACACCAATTCTTCTCAAATTTATGTGAAAAATATAAGAGAATAAAACACTTCTTAACTCACTTTGTGAGTTCAGCATTACTCTGATACCAGAAAAAGAACCACAAGAAAAAATTCCGGAAGAGCATCCCCCATAAGTGTTGATGCAAAAATCCTTTACAAAATACTAGCAAGCTGAATCCAATAGCTTATGACAAAGTGGGGTTTATCACAGCAATAAAATGTTGATTTAGCCTAAGAAAATTGATCCATAAAATATGATACATTTATGTGGGGGGAGGGAAGCAAAAGTAGGCAAAAAAGGAAAAAAAATCTCAATCATTGCAGAGAAGTTAATAAATTCCAATACCCTTTCATGATTAGACATATATACGCACACTCATTCACTCAGAAACCTGGGAATAGGGCCCCAAATAGCGAAAACAACTTTGCAAAAGAATATATTTAGAAGACCCTCAACCCAATATCCAAAACTACCTCAATGCTAAAGTAATAACAATGTCTGCCTATTGGCATAAAAATAATACATAGATCCTTGGAATGAAATTGAGAGTCCAGAAATAAACTATATATATCTCCAACCAACTGATTTTTCATGAGTGTGAAGTCCATTGAGTCGGGAAAAACAGCCTTCACCAAACGGTGCTGATGCAAAGATTTTTCACATCGGCTTATTTTTCAAATCCGACCTACTCCATATGCAAAAACTAACTCAAAAAGATTCAAACACCTAAATATGAGATTAAAACCATAAAACCGTAGAAGAAAACATAAAAGTAAATCTTCATGACTTTAGATTTATAATGGATTTTTAAATATGCCTTCAAAAGTACAAGAAACAACAGAAAACATAGAAATCATTATTTTTTTTAAAGGTGCATCAGAGGGTATTTCCAGAAAGTGAAGAGATAACCTATAGCATAGAAAAAAATTATCTACAAATCATATATCTGAGAAGAGCTTAATATCCAGAATATATATATTTTCAAAGCTCCTGAAACTCAACATCAAAAAGATAACCTAGTTAAAAACTGGGCAAAGAATATGAATTTAAATTTTACCCAAGAAGTTATACAAATTGGCAATAAACACAAAACCAAAACTAAATAAATCAAAATGAAAATGATATCCCATTTCACATCTCTTAGGATCATAGTAGTCTGAAATATGGAAAACAAGTATTTGAGAGGATATGGAGAGACTGGGGTGATTGTGCATGGGATAGTCAGATGGTGTTGGTCCAATGGAAAACAATCTGGCAATAGCTCAAAAAGTTAAACATTATTTTACCACAGGATGCAGCAATACTACCCCTAGGTATATTCTTAGAAGATGCATGTGTACCAGTGTTCATTACAAAATTATCCATGATAGTCAAAAGATAGACCCTTAAGGGCCCTTTAACAGATGAATGAATGAACAAAATGTAGTCAATACATAATATGGAATATTTTTCCACTATAAAAAGGAATGAAGCTCTGATAAGCCTTGAAAAGCCGACATAAAGCAAACTCAAAGAACACACTGTCTGGTTCCACTTACACATAATATCTAGAATAGAGGCAGAAGGTAGATTGCAGGTCACCAGAAGTCAATAGAAGGAGGAATGTGGATTTATCACTTAATTTTTATAAAGGTTCTATTTGAAGTGATAAAAAAATGAAATAGAAAGTGATACTGGTTGTACAATGTTGCAAAAGTAATACTGCCACTGAATTATACCCTTAAATGATTAAAATGATAAATGTTATGATATATGTATTTTGCAACATTTTTTTTTTCTAAAGAAGGCAACATTAAAACATTTTCAGATAAAATAATCTCTTATGAGATCAAAAACCAGGTAGTCTCTGGAAAACTATACTGTACTTCGTGATAGTATAAGAATTTTAAAAAAGTGGGTAAGATTCAGTATAGTGGCTCTCTATCAGAGATGATTTGACAATTTCTCGATATGTTTTCCATTGTCACAACTCAGACAGGAGGCTGGGATGAGTTCTGAAATCTAGTGAGTAGAAGTCAGAGATGCTGGTAAACATCTATAATATGCAAGACACTCCTTATGACAATCAATGATCATGCTTAAAATGTCAAGACTGCCTAGTAAGTCCTCTGAAAAGTACATGAGATTCTCTAGGAATCTCTCAATCTCAAAGTTACAGTTCAGTATGGCTTAGGAGATGTTTAATGATTTATGATCCCAAAACATCTAAAGTACCTTTCTTCAATTACCAATATAAATCAGCAAAAAAGTAGTACTAGTTTTGTTAAAGAAAAGACAAGTCTACCATTTATCAATATGTTTGTTTTACTACCTGCTAGATATAATTAATCGCAGGCATCTGACTCTCATTGCTTAACAAAAGAATAAGAAAGACTAGGCATGGTCCACCTCAATTCATCTTCAATTCTGTAAAGCAAAGGGCCTATTGAGGCTAGAGAGCTAGCTGTGGGATGCATAGATAGGTGCCTGTCTTTATCTCCCTTTCAGTAGCAACTCTGAACAACTCTGTGTGGTTTAGTAGTCTTGTTAAGACCACACAGTTTACTTAAGGATACAAAAAGTACCCTGCCTACTTCCTGCTTCTCACTAAGCAAGACTCAGCAGGACTCCCCCAGAGTTTCCCTTTTGTGTTGCAAAAGCAAATTCAAAGATGCCTTCTAAAGGGCAAAGAGAAGTGGAAAGAAGCTCAGAGAGAATGGCAGCTCCTCAGGAGGGAGGATGCATCACTGGTTATAGTGAACTGCCCAGATGTGGAGTTGATATCGCCAGTCTGAAAGAGACTAGACAACTTGGAATACACACAAAAAAGTTGCCAAGTACTGTTTGTTATGCAAAAGTCTTCTGGATTCACAGGGACAGCAGGATTCATCTCTGCAGTCACTTGTCTTTGATCCCTCACACCTACTTCTGTGATAGTTTGGACCCAATGCACAGTTACTCACATCAGCATATTTAATGATACTGCCACAAGTGCTGAAACTCTCTTTTTACTTTAATGCAAAGCCCCCTGGTTTTATATCATAATATTAGTTATAAAGGGGTCCTTTGGTATTTGAATAACATCATTCGTTTGAATATGTAACAAAATAGACACTTCAGATAGAGAATACCTAAAAAAGTTAAAAAAAAATAGTTGCATAGGGAGCAGATCCTTCTTGGCTAAGCACTATGCTAAGTATTTTCTTAGTAATGTCCATAAAATCCTTACAACTTCCCCATGAAGTAGCATTGGTATTACCTTTTAATAAAAAAGGAAACCAATGCTTAGCGTATGGGGAGAATAAGGTCACAAACTTATTAGTGATAAAGCCTGGGTTAGAATCAAAAGTCTTAAACTCTAAAATTCATTCCCTGTAATCAAATAGTGATAGTGCCTTTTTATATCAATACGATTCACTTTATCTTTAAAGAAATGTCTACTTTAGTGAAAGTTATGCAAAAATTTGTTCAAAACTACCAATATTGAACAAATGGCCATAGACAACCTCAATGAATATACTGATAATAAGTTATAATTGAGAAAAAAATCACAAGATTGGAAAGATAATTAGGCAACTGAACAATAATTGAGTAAAAGCTATTTGTAAGGAAATATTTTAGAGGTTCACAAAGTAAATGAAGTGAGTTCTGTATATAGATATCACTAATAATTAGCTATAGGCAATCCATAATATATTCTTTGCATATGGAAAATGAAAAATCAAAAATCATAATTCCTGTGGAACCCTAAACCAAAAGGAAGGTTCAGATAATTATCTCCCATACTTCTACTTCATATTTGCAATTTTTAACCAATATAATAGATGCATGATTATATAAATCCAGAGTTAATCCTCATTTATTCTGATGTAGTAATTTATTATACAAACACCTTGCAGTTATCAGTAAACTAATGGTAGATTTAAAAAAAAAATTCTTTGTTTCTAGCTCTGTTTTCTAAGGAATTCTAGGTGTTTTTCTTCCCATTTCTCTCCTTATTGTTAGCAAGAAAAGGGCAGTAAAATACACATTAAAAACCAAGCTGAAGTCATAAGCAAACTGGAATTTATCAACAAAAACCATTCTTGCATCAAATTGTAAAAAAAAATTTCCTTTTGTTTCTAGCTCCATTTTCTAAGAAATTCTAGATGTTCTATTTTCCTATTTCCTCCTTAGTCTTAGCAAGAAAAGGGCAAGTAAAATATACATGAAAAACCAAGGTGATGTCACAAGCAAACTGGGTTTGCCAACAAGGACCATTCTTCCATCAAGTTGCAAAGCTTTTCTGCTGTTTCCCCTCAAACTATGCCCTCTCCTCTTCCATCTTTTCTTTCTTGTGTCAATCCTCTCAATCCTTTCAAAATTTGTGTTTGTCCTCTAAATGCCATTCCAAATGCCAGCCTCTTACTACTTAAAAAAAACAAGAACAACAACAAAAACCCTCTTATTATGTATTATTTACCATCATGTATTTTTCTGTTGTGGTGTTTATAAACGTACACACAAACACACACACACACACACATCCGTTTTGCTTCTGTCACCACCTTTAAAAAATTGCAAATAATGGATTGATTTTCTAGGTACCTTATATCCTCAGCAGCATTGAATAGAAGAAAAGTATGGGTGTGTACCCACCAAGAAAAAATTTATAACTTAATAAGAAATTAAGGATAATTAAAAACAGAAAACACTGGGACGCCTGGGTGTCTCAGTTGGTTAAGCAGCTGCCTTCGGCTCAGGTCATGATCCCAGCGTCCTGGGATCGAGTCCTGCATCGGGCTCCTTGCTCCGCCGGGAGCCTGCTTCTCCCTCTGACTCTGCCTTCCACTCTGTCTGCCTATGCTCGCTCTTGCTCGCTCTCTCTCTGACAAATAAATAAATAAAATCTTAAAAAAACAAACAAAACAAAACACTTGTTTTGGTTTCTTGTTCAAACTTCCTGGAGTATTTTTTAAGTAACAAAGGTATATATTTATGCTCTTAATATTTAATGTGAAATATAGGATGGTATACCCTTTGTGGATCTCTTTGCTTAACCTAACAGTACATTTTGGTTGTTTTCACCTTGTTGAACATAAAGAATGTCTTCAATCTTCATTGAAGATGAAGAGGGAGCCTGCTTCTCCCTCTGCCTCTGCCTGCCTCTCTGTCTGCCTATGTTCGCTCGCTCTCTCTCCCTCTATCCCTGACAAATAAATAAATAAAATCTTAAAAACACAAATTAAAATTTTTTTTAAATAGAAAACACTAACTTTTGGCTATGATATATAGTAATAGAAAAATAAACTCTTTCCCAATTTTACTTGGTTCAAAACTCTTTTTGAGTGTTTTTGATGATCCAGGACATTTTCATATATTAAAATAAAAATTAAAAACCCTGAAAGTAGATGATCTATTCTGTTAATGTATTTGTTATATGGGGTGAACTCATTATTAACAGGAGTAATCACTGTTAAAAATGAAACTTTCTGTCTGAAGTATGCTATCTAGTTGGCATCAGAGTAGTTTAAGGTTGTTAGGCTGTAAATGCAGATCATTTTAATAGGAAATTATGAAGTACTTATTCATAATCAATATTTTCACATTTTTATACATTTCACGATGGCAAATCTCAGGACATTCTGCCACCTTGTAGAAAAATAATAGGGAACCACCTTAACACACTGAAGATTCGGGAAGGAAAAAGAAGTCTCTCTGGATAAATTGCAACCACGAGTGAGCTTGCTATCCAATATAGAGTTCAAATTTATACAACTTTGTAGAAGTGAGAATTACAAACTAAGAAATTAATTTCATGTGGTACTAGATTGACAGCGATAGCGCTACCTCAGGCTTGATGGAAACAAGCTAAAGTTTCTTCAGTGAAAGCACTACCTACTACTTGTGACACCCTGGATGGGCCCCAAGGACATTATGTTATGTAAAATAAGTCAGACAAAGAAGGACTAATAAGGTATAATCTCACTTATATGTGGAATCTAAAAAACAAGCAAAGAAACCCAAACTTAGAAAAAAGAGATCAGATTTGTGATCAGAGGGGAGAGGTAGTGCATGGGGGCATGTGGAATTGGATGAAGCTGCTGAAGAGGAAAAAACTTCTAATTATAAATGGAAGTACACAAGTACTTAGAGATGTAATGTACAACATGATGGCTGCAGTTTATTCTACTGTATGGTTTATTTAAAAGTTGCCATGAGAGTAGATCCTAAAATTTCTCAACATGAGAAAATTTTTTTTCTTTCCTTTTTTTGTGTCTACATAGGATAACCCGGTGTTAACAAACTTACTTTAGTAATCACTTCACAATACATGTAAATAAAATCGTTCTGCTGCTCACCTTAAAACTTACACAGTGGCATATATTCATTATATCTCAATAAAACTAAAATGAAAAAAGTTATTACCCAATTATATCTTCAATATTTCATGGATGAAATTCAAAGAAAATATTTATCTTTTAAAAAGTTAACCATAAATGAAGAAAGAATACATTATGAGTAAAAACCAGAAAAGAAAGATATAAACAAACAAAACAAGAGTCTTCAATAAAAGCAATTCTTGGATTTGTCATATAAAGATATAAAATATCCCCATCTATTATTTTTTAAATAAAAGAATAAAAATAAGTGAGGAATAAAACATCATCAAAAGGAAGAAAGCAGATTTTAAAAGTACCAATTGCTTTTAGAAATGAAAAATAAATATATGAACAGATAAAACTGATATTAACTTAATAGATGTTCCATAGCATATGAGGCAAAATTGAAGAATTACTAAACTGAAAAACATGACTAAAGAAATAATGCAGAATTCAGCTTATAGATATAAGAAGTTGGAAAATAAGAAACAGAAATTATGAGAACTAGAGAACAGAAGGACGAGATATGGTTATTCTGATTTCCAGAAACTCAAAAGAGAGCTATTGAGCTAGAGAAAATACTGGAGGAGATGCTGATTTACATAAAAATGCTATCTCTGAAAACAATATTTAGATCCCTTCAGTACTGTAAGTCATTAGTATCAAATGTTATTCATGGTACTTCTGCATTTATCCCTTTCTTCATGCATGTCTCTTTCTATATCTGCAAAAAAAATGGAAATTCATTGTTTAATACTGCAAAATGTGCATCTGTTGTGAATACAACACTAATGCCTGCACACTACTAAAACAAGTGACTCAAAGAGAAGAAAAAAAGGAAAGCACTGTGGAAAATGATACTTCCTTGTAGGAGAACCTATGCTATTCATGCTGTTTGATGATTAAACTGTTTCCCTTATCCAAGTGTTTGCATCATTCAAGTTCTCCTCATCCTGGGAAGTAAAGTCTCTGTTCTATTTGAGTGGTAGCACATGGCATTCAAAGCAGATATATATATATATATATTTTTTTTTTCTTCCCTCAAGGACTTATGACAAGAGATATGAAAATTATCTTCCTGGGACTTAAATGGAGCCAGTCAGGAGAGGGGATGTTTAGAATTAATGCCCAGTTAGTGCTATCACTGGGGACCAGATCCTGAGAGAAAAAGTATTCAATCTTAAAAGAATGTATTGTTTTTTATAAGTATGAGAATGCAGCACTAGCTGTAGTGCCAAGGGCATGGGTCTTCCCTGACTGGTCTAAACTGGTAAAAAGTGCAAATGGAAGAACAAGAAAGAAAGTACAAAAAATAATATCAAGTTTATTTCTAGTAGGAAAAGAGTGTATGCTTCATCTGGATTGCTGTTTTCATACTATAACCTCTCATGACTGAAGGGGTAAGCTAGCTCTCTAGAATCTCTAACAGGGGCACTCTTCGCACGCATGACGGTTCCCTCCTTATGACCTAATCAAGTCCCAAATACCCCACCTCTAAACCCCATCGCACTTCTAAATTTCCAACATACGCACTTTGGAAATGAAAACATTATATCTATAGCAATTGGCAATGTTCTATAAACTGTGTAGTTTATCTCCAGGTGTTTATTACTACGTGTCATAACTTTCACAGATAATTATTTGTATAAATCTATCCTTCTTCAATCCCTAAATCCTCCTATGCATGGTCTTTGTAATTGCTGTTTAACATAATATATTTTGTTGACATACAACTTATATAACATTATAATAAATACAATAAATATCAATGCTGAAATTCTATACTAAACTTCCACATGATCATACAATCATATTAACACAATGTATGAATTCCTTCTCCATTATCCCTGAACACACCGCCACTCAATCTGTTAATGTTGATATCTGTGAATGGGATGCCACTATCACAATGAGCTATTTATTTAAAGTTAGACAGCATAGGGTGTTACAAAGTCATGTGGCATGTGTACCAAAATGTCCTTGTCTGTCAGATTATCTGTTTTATCTTAAAAACAAACAAACAAACATTTTGCTCTTTGAAGTCACATAGAAAAATACATTTTGCCAAGATGGAATTGGGAGGGAGACAAACCATAAGTGACTCTTAATCTCACAAAACAAACTGAGGGTTGCTGGGGGGAGGGGGTTTGGGAGAAGGGGGTGGGATTATGGACAATGGGGAGGGTACTCAGCTTTGATGAGTGCTGTGAGGTGTGTAAACCTGGTGATTCACAGACCTGTACCCCTGGGGATAAAAATATATGTTTATAAAAAATAAAAAATTAAAAAAAAAAGAAAAATACATTTTGAAAATAACTGAATTACTATAAATACTTAATTTTATTATCTTATATGAACAATAAGGAACATAATGTTAGCAACTGGATTTCTTATTCATCATTGGATTTTTTTTTTTAAGATTTTATTTATTTATTTGACAGAGAGAGAGAGATCATAAGCAGGCAGGGAGGCAGACAGAGAGAGGAGGAAGCAGGCTCTCCGCAGAGCAGAGAACCCAGTGCCGGGCTCGATCCCAAGATCCTGGCATCATGACCGGAGCCCAAGGCAGAGGCTTTAACTCACTGAGCCACCCAGGCACCCCTCATCACTGGATGTTTTATGGTTAGTGCTCATTTCTAAAATTTGCTATTCTAGACTCAACCTAATATTCCAAAGGTGAAATAAATTGTTTCAGAAAAAATCTGCTTCTTATAATGTAACATTCAAGAAGTTAGTAACTTTTGGGGACACCTGGGTGGCTCAGTTGGTTAAGCATCTGCCTCTTGATTTTGGCTCAGGTCATGATCTCAGGGTCATGAGATCAAGTCCTGCAACAAGCTCTGTGCTCAGCTGGGAGTCTGCTTGATACTCTTTCCCTTCCTCTCCCTCTGCCCCTCCCCCCACTTGCACTCTCTCTAAATACATAAAATATATTTTTTAAATTTCTAACTTCTTTTTAATTATTTTATTTTTTAAAACATTTTATTTTTTTATTTGTAAGAAAGAATACGTGAGAAAGATCATGAATGGGAGGAGGTGCAGAGGGAGAGAGAAGCAGGCTCCCTGCTGAGCAGGGACCCTCCCCCTCCAAACTGGGGCTCAATCCCAGTAAGGTGACCTGAGCTGAAAGTCAGACACTTAACTGACTGAGCCACCCAGGGACCCCGAAGTTTGCTAATTTTGATAGCAGGATATTTTCATTAATTTTCAATGAAATGACAGAGAGAACAGTAAAAAGGCAACTATTAACTATACTATACTAGTAATTGAATAAAATAATGAATATAGAATTTTTTTAAGGTTTTGTTTATTTATTTATTTGTCAGAGAGAAAGAGACAGAGAGAGCACAAGCAGTCAGAGTGGCAGGCAGATGCAGAGAGAGCAACAGGATCCCCACTGAGCAAGGAGCCAAATGTGGGACTCCCCCAGGACCCTGGGATCATGACCTGAGCTTAAGGCAGAGGCTTAATCAACTGAGCCATCCAGGCGTCCCAGTTATAGAATTTTATTTATTTATTTATTTTTAATATTTTATTTATTTATTTGACAGACAGAGATCACAAGTAGGCAGAGAGGCAGGCAGAGAGAGCGAGAGAGAGAGAGAGAGAGAGAAGGAAGCAGGCTTCCTGCGGAGCAGAGCCCGATGTGGGGCTGGATCCCAGGACCCTGAGTTCATGACCCGAGCCGAAGGCAGCAGCCCAAACCACTGAGCCACCCAGGCGCCCCCCAGTTATAGAATTTTAAACATGTTAAATTTCATCTCCGTGGTTCAAAATGTTTAAATGATTAAAATGATCTTGAATATTAAAATTGTAATTTAATATTATTTCTCTTTCACCTAATTCTTGTAAGCACTTAGGAAATATGTATTTTGTTCATTTCATTCTTTAATTAAAATAATTTGAATAATTCATAAAAAAGTAAAGAGTCACATTGTATTCAGCCACAGTCTGCTAGGAAAGCTGACACTTTCCATGTGAATTCTTAAGAGCAGCAAAGCTACGTAACAACTATAACTAGTATTCAGTATACATTTTTATTATTTCATCCAACCACTGACAAAAATCAGGCAGAGGGACAAATTTTGGCGGGTTGATATTTGGGGTCAAAAATGACCAAATGGTGGGGCGCCTGGGTGGCTCAGTGGGTTAAGCCACTGCCTTTGGCTCAGGTCATGATCTCAGGGTCCTGGGATTGAGTCCCGCATCCGGCTGGCTCTCTGCTCAGCAGGGA
Organism: Mustela nivalis; assembly: GCF_964662115.1. Taxonomy (NCBI): domain Eukaryota; kingdom Metazoa; phylum Chordata; class Mammalia; order Carnivora; family Mustelidae; genus Mustela; species Mustela nivalis. The sequence goes on along the minus strand of NC_139023.1, from coordinate 41,239,761 downwards.
GCCTGCTTCCTCCCCTGCCTCTCTGCATATTTGTGATCTCTCTCTGTCAAATAAATAAATAAAATCTTTTTAAAAAAATGACCAAATGAAGCTCAGGATATGAAATAGTAATTCCTACCTTATGTTTAAATTTACGTTCAGAATATAACTTCTATTTTTATTACTACAGCTTTTCTAAGGTTTGACTTTACATTTTATAGTAAGTTTGCCTAGTTTAACAACTTCAAACGGCATTGCAAGCCCATGAGTCTCATGTTTTTTTCTTTCCTTCTGCTATAAACATAGTCCTATTTGTATTTATGCAATGCAACTATAATCGAATGGTAAGTTAATCTAAAAATATAGAACTGAATATGTTATATACAACAGTATATGAAATTTATGTTATGAAATATATGTTGTATAGAAACAAGTGTCTCCCTAGAATTGCTTTACTTAAATATCTAAATAGTTCTTTCAAATTGCTATTGAAAGTTTCCTTTTTTTGTCATAAGAAAATATTTCCCCCATTCTAGTCTAAGGGAATGACTATCATATACTGACAGATGACTAAATATAAATTTATAGTGATAAAATATGTTCCTAATATTAATCATTCTTTCAAAAATTTAAACTGATAATGTAGATTAAGTCTATTGGCTTAGGTATAGGAAGGTTTCAAGATAACTTTTTCATTAAATTAATCTTTGTAGAGCGTATTGGCATTCAGGTCAATGGCTTTCAGATATTGGTCTATGAACAACCAGTAGGGTGAGCCCTTGTAGAAGCCCAAACTACTCTATTCCTCATTATATGACCTGTACAAAATGTGGTTAAAACTAAGTACTTTTTATGGTAAATTTTGACTCTAAATCTCTTTGCTTTTAAATGACTTGTTTGTCTGTATATATAGAATGAAAATTCATTGATTTTACTATTTCACAAATGTAATTTTGGATATAAATCATATTGTCAATAGGCTCTTAAAGAACACCGCAAAGAACCTGAACTCTGTTCTTTCCATAATTATACAAAGTTAGCAAAAATTGAGAAAGTAAATATAGTACACAAAATTAATGATGATGCAAATTTACAAAATGCAGTGTTTGTATGAATTAAGCTACATTTCGGATTTATAGAAAGATTATTCTAGGGAAGTGTACATTTATATAGAGTAAAATCCATAATACTTAAATACACCCACTGAAAACTTTTAAAAGATTTTTTATGTGATAAGTATAGTATTGCCTAATCTCTACAAAATATTTTTATAGATGATTCATAACTGGTTCCATATTCACAAATACTTTAAAATGCATTTTAGGAGTTTTTACTTTATATTAACACTCTTTATGGTTACTTTATTAAGGCTATGCTTATACAAAATAGTTATTCTTGCTTCCATGATGAACAACCCACATCGTTATAGTTGGTTTCATATCTAAACACTTTGTGCGAGATACCATCTCTTTAATTTGTTATCCAATCCACTAGATTTGGCAAAATGTATTTCACAGGGACACAGGAAGATAGTTCAGTGATCACTTTGCAGCAACACTGTTACTTCACAGCTGAGTAACCTCAGCGCCTGTGTTTTGTGTTTCAGGTAGGTATGAAGAAAGCTTAACTTGATCACATCTTTGAGTTAAGATTTTTATGTTTTTCTGGGCTAAGATTTTCTTAGCAGGACTGTTGACTGTCATGGAGTAACTACATTCTTATCATGCTGTCCTCTGAAGCATGACATCATGACTAAAGATGAGAAGCATGTACTGTATTGCAAACACCTGAGCTGAATTTTGATAGACTTTCTGTAGCTTGTTGTGGTCTCTGGGGACAGAAAACCATACCCCCTAATTTACTAAAGCATCAGTTGATGCTTTAAAGAGAAAGAAAAATAATTTCCTAAAAGACAAATCCTAAAAAAGTGATGATATTAAGTTATTTAAGTCATAACAAAAATTGCCTAACTGCAGTATTAGGCACATTATTTAGTACAATATTATAAGTGTATTTTATAAAAATAAATAAATAGATGGATAGATAGATAGATAGATAGATAGAAAGTATTTTGTCAATTCCAAATAGTCCTTTAAATTAGAAAATCACCTTGTATGTAATAATTTTGTAAGTAAGCATACGTATTGGTATTGCATTTAAAAATGTCATTTATTTTCCATAAACCATGTGATTTGTAAAACTACACAGGTAAGAATTCTGAGGCTCTCCAAAGTCACATAGTTGAGTGATTTTCTAAACAAACAACAATAATTTGTATCCTGGTTTCCAGTAGTTACATTTTTATTTCTGTGCAGCTATAATATTTCACATAATATACAAATAATTTTAATGGTGTTTTATTATAAGTTTTGTTGGCATCATTTTTAGAAACCTCCTTTTTGTAATTTTAAGAATGTAGCTTTCCAGGGCACCTGGGTGTCTCAGTGGGTTAAGCCTCTGCCTTTGGCTCAGGTCATGATCTCAGGATCCTGGGATCAAGCCCCGCATTGGGCTGTCTGCTGGGCGGGGAGCCTGCTTCCCCCTCTCTCTTTGCCTGCCTCTCTGCCTACTTGCGATCTTTCTGTCAAATAAATAAAATCTTAAAAAAAAAAAGAATGTAGCTTTCTATTTAGAGTGTTTTAAGAGAACAGAAATCAGTGCTGAATTATATAGTATGTATTTTAAGTGTAACAGATTACCATAAGAATTTATTGCTGACATATTAACCTAATAAAATAAGCTCTATAATTTTAAAACATCCTGAAATTCCTGAAATGAATCTTACCTTGCTATGTATCCTGTAAAATCTTAGAATAAATTACTTGATTTGACTTTTTTTTTTTTTTTTGCCTTTTCTTCCTAGATCTTAGAATGTTGAAGAGAAGAAAATAAACTAATATCAGGGCTTATTTATTCAAACATTACTCATTTAAAAGTGGATTTCTTTGTTTGTTTGCTTTGAGTGCCTACCAATTACCAGACACTGTGTCCTATGTTGGGAACAAAACACCTCCAGGAGGCGGGGCAGGGAGGGAAGAAAGAAACAAGTCTTACTTGCAATTTAGTGTAGGAGACAGACATTAAACAATTAATTGTCTAAATGAATCATTTCAACTTTGACAAATGCTACAGGGTGCATGCTAATATGAATACTTACAATGTGGAATGTGATTGAGTTTAGAGGTTTGGAAACAATTTTCTCAAGAAGTGACAACCTGGCTGAGTTCTGAAGGATAAGTAGTAATTTGAAAAGAGATGAGGCATGAGAAAGAAGGGAAGGAGTTATCGCTTCGATACAGCACATATGAAGTTCAAAAGAACCATGGCATATTTAAGCTTCTTCAAAAAACATAAACTAGGAATGGAAAGGGTGTATTTTGGAAAGCAGTTTGCCGTATTGTATACTCACTCCATTAAAACTGTTTATTTCTTACTGATATTCCCATTTATAGACAAGTTAACTAAGATCCTAAAGTATTTATGTAAATTCACCAACACAGGGGAGGGCAGGGTGGAAATAGTAATATACAGAAAGGAAAGGCCTTAAAACTCCATTATATTGGAGTTTATTTATATTGGAGTTTATATTGTATAAACTCTAGTTTCTCTTCTTTCCAATACTATACCCAGTCTCTCATATGAAAAAGACAAAGACTCTATAGACAGGAAATTGAGGTAGAATTAAGTCAATTTCTTAACTATGAGAAGATCTATGACTTTGACAGACAGGATCAGAAAGAGTGCCTAACTGAGATTTAAAAAAAAAAAAATACTAATCTTGCTTTTATGTATAATTTGGTGTTTTGTTCATTGTGGATATATTATACTAAATTTTAGGTTTAAAATATTCCATTAACACACTAGTTATTGTGATTATGAGTTTTTAGGTGTATCTTTACATGTGTGTCCCAGGCAAATACCATAAAATCCTTCTTTTGTCCCATACACGTGGGAAAGGAAAGAGGACAGGGATTTGTTGGTATATGTAAAAGCATGATAAGAGGATCAACTATGTAATCAAAGCTGTTTAAGAAGGGAAATGAGCACATAAAAGGAATGACAGTCAAAACGGGGATCCTGATGAAGTGAAATACACATTTGGAGAGGTGGAAGTAAAAAGGGAACTGGAAAATTGAGAAGTGTTGACTAGAGTTTGGGTGCCTTGAAGTCAAGTTTTGGGAGGAGGTGAAGTTGGTATTGGCAATGATGAATTTACTTAAAAAAGCCTCCATAATGCCAATTAAAATAGAAAATCTCATTTAAAAACATTACTACCAATTGTATGTGAAATTAATTAGCTGCCCCATTAAATTTTATTGATGCTTATTTAAGCAAAAAGTATTTACTTGTATAATATAAAAATATTTTGAGTGAGTTTAAGTACTATATAATGTAAGATTGCATTGTTAATTAACTGGTTAAAATATTTTTGATGGATTTGATGCCAAATTTAATAAACTGTAAGGAATAAGAAGCAGGAAATAAAATCCACACTCAGGTTCCATATTTATTATGAACAGGAACTCATCTTCACATAATGGATTTCTATAAACAATATTTTTTCAAACCTTAAAATATAATTACAAGTGATAATTTATAATTATTGTGCCTGGCTTTTCCCGGAGTCTCTAACTGCTTCCATGATAAATGATTGTTATCTGCAATATGGCATGTTAACAACAGAGTTAGAACATCCTGACCATATGTCTATCACTGCAGGCGAAGTCCAGGAGGATGATAAGAAGATAAAAATACAAGATAAGTTCTCCTCATAATTACATGGAAGTAGAAACTGATGGTTGACAGTTAATAAATGAGATGTAAAATTATTGCTTCATATGTTTGGAGATTAATAAATGGGGACATTTATGAAAATATATGCAATGCCCAGGAGTTAAGGCAAAGAGTTTCCACTTGGAGAAATATATGTACTTAACCAAAATTCTTCTTAATGAGATCAGATGTAAAATTCATTAATTCAAACACAAGAGCTTCAAACCATAAATCTGGGTGAGGTTACACCTTTTTAAAGCTGCAAATTGAAGTTAACGGATCAAAATCAATTAGGTCTGCTAATCTGTTCACAAAGGTGTAAATTCTTAATCAGAATTTATTACAAAGCTGACAATGTAATTTAACAGCAGTACTTAAATCTTGATCAGACAATTCAACTTTCCAACGCAGGTCCATTTTTTTTTCCATGAAAGAAATAAAAAGACTCTAATGTTAGCATCATAAGGTAATTGTAATATTAAGTCTATATAATACATATACGATATTATACATGAATATAAGAAAAAATTATGTGTTAGTAATTATATTACTTAGTGTCAATTAGGATTTGGGGCATATTTTATGAGTTGGCATTCAACATTTGTATTATTGGCACATTCTTTTATCTTGGAATGAATCAGGTGGTAATTTCCCTTAAAATTCTATTTTTGAAACCATTTCAAGGATGTTCTCAATTTTCTATAGTAAGGACTACTTCAAAGCAGTGTAGTACCTTTTAAAATGAAGTCAGCTGCACTCATACTGCTACCGTTGACAAGAGATGACATTAGCTTCAAATTGTTCAGCTGAATTAGTCCCTTTATATGTTTTCCAAAGTAGGCAATGCCTAGTGCCTTCAGAAAATAACATATGGAAGATCTGTGGTAGTTGACTTTGGAGATTCACATTTTATTTTTTGCTTTAAAGCAATGGATTTTTATTGGGAGTCTATTATAAGTAAAAACACATTATTTGGAATGGATATTGATGAATACTGTAGATATTTCAAGTTCACATTTCATTTTATCAACTAAGTTTCTCTTGGCTTATATATGAGGATGTATTCCACATCCTGAAAATAAGTTCATGGAAAGTTAATTGCATTAAATTTCTAAAATTTTAGGGGTGCCCAGTTGGCTCAGTTGGCTGAGTGTCTAACTCTTGATTTCAGTTCAGTTCATAACCTCAGGACGGTGAGACTGAGCCCTGCATTGGGTTCTGCTTTCAGCAGGAAGTCTGCTTGAGATTCTTTCTCCCCCTCTTCCTCTGCCCCTTCTTCCCACACTCTGTCTAAAAATGAATAAATAAATCTTAAAAAAATAAAATAAATAAATACATTTCAAGAATTTAATTTTTAAAAGTATTTTACACTAGAATTTGGTGCATGTGTTTTGTGTACTACTTGAAATATAGTTCTGTGTCTCCTGATGTTGAAAATTTCTATTCAACAGTACATCAAACTAATACAAGAAAATTATGTATTATTATAACATTAATATATTATTTGTTCATCAGAAATCTACTTGTGGTGAATCATTTCTAGGTATTGGTTTATATAGGCATGGAAGAGACAAACATAAGGCCTGCTATAGAAAAGTCTATCTCATTGGTTGTACAAAGAGTCACATATATCACAAATATATTTTACAGTGTTTTAGAGGTAGCACAATCTAAATAACTGATTATTTGATGAACAAAGTGTAATCCAGAGAGACTGAATAGCTTTTCCAAGTGAATAAGTTAATTACTATCAGAATGACCTAAGACTCTAGTCTTCTAATTGAATGCGCCATCACTTTAAGTATATTTTAATTTCTGATTTTGATTACCTTTTCCTGCAATTGCTGAGGATAAGGACTGACATAAAATTTTTTCTTTGACGTTTTTTTCTTTTTTTTTTTTTCATATAGATATGAGAAGGCTAAACACATACCACATGCACACAAGCATGCGCACGCACGCACACACACATGCTCTGGCCTAAAAAATTTGGAGTAGTAATTTCTAAAGAAAAAGTCATACTCATGTTAAACTAATGATAAGTAGAAATTAGACTTTTTAGGAAAAATAAAAGACCTCATAAAAAATCTGTCTTGGGGCGCCTGGGTGGCTTAGTGGGTTAAAGCCTCTGCCTTCGGCTCAGGTCATGATCCTAGGGTCCTGGGATCGAGCCCCGCATCGGGCTCTCTGCTAAGCGGGAAGCCTGCTTCCTCCTCTCTCTCTCTGCCTACTTGTGATTTCTGTCTGTCAAATAAATAAATAAAATCTTTAAAAAAAAAAATAAAAAAAATCTGTCTTTACATATTCATTTTTAGTACTCATTTTGTAGAGTTGGGAAGGAGGTTCACAATGTCAGAGAAGCATTATAGGGACATCAGTCTTGTAATAGATGTCTGAGTAGAAAATGTTTTAGTTAATCTGATTGATTCTCAAGCTATTTTGAAATCATCAGTGGACCTGAGATAGCCTTCTAAAGAGGATTTTCAACAACCCCTCAGGTTAAAATGGTTAACAGCTAGATTAAGTGCTATACCTTCAGTGACCTGAAAGGGGAAAGGAAATAGCACAAATGAATAATTTGTAGAAGAATTACTGAATTCCCATTAAACACAGACAGAAAAAAAAAAAAAAAAAAAACCTGGTACTGAACAGTAGAATTTTAGAACTGGAAATGATCTTAGATCAAATTTGGATACTCTCTATTTGTCAAGCACTTTGCTACTTCACATTCATTATTTAGTTGTAATTCTTACAATGCATGATGAATAGTAATATCTTCATTTGACTGATGTAGAAATGCATATCCTCATCTCACTTTCTTTTTCAAATAATGCAGCTGAAATTCAAAAAGAATTTGAGTTCCTCACTGTAGTTAAGCAGTTCAGTCCATGAGAATTCCTGATCTCTCATTCCTAGTTCAGCGTTAAATATTAGATGTGTATGTGTGTGCATATAGATGACAGATGGTACATAGATTGATATAAATAGATGATAGATAAAGATAGCTTAGATATGAAAATATGTATTTGGAAAATGCAAGTGGGAAATTTGTAGCATCGTAATAATAAATCTAAGCATAATATATTACATAAACATACATTAAAGGTATTCTACAATAAAAATACTGCCATTTTTTCATTTTGATGAAATCAAAATTTCACTTAAAAAACAAAAGTCCATGTATTTTCTTTTTTAAGTTTAAATATAGCCATATCCCATGACATAATAAAATTTAAAAATTAAAAAGATTTAATGACCCTGTCAGACTTAATATTTTTCCATACACATTTGAATTTTACTTTAGTGACATATTATAAAAAATGAATATCGGTTAAAAAAAACTGAAAAGTGTCTTTTTTAATGTTATTCTCTATAATGAAGGAATTTTTGCAAGTGCAGAAGAAAAAATATTTTGAATAATATTTATATCTATTTGTAAATTTTACCTTAAATTATTTTCTCATAAAGATGAAAACAAGGAAAGATAATGTAACTCCTCATTTCTGGCCATAGTTATTTATGTCCAGTTTGAAAAAATATATAAAAATACGTGTGTGTGTGTATGTATGTGTGTGAAAGACAAAGATAATCTATACTTTATTAATAATTTCTGATATTTTTACTTTGATAATGGTATACATGATTACATGTATATGTGTGTATATGAGTGTGTGTATGTGTACATATATGGTGCATTTACATCTAGGGCACCAGTTTCATGTATCAATATGAGATAAAAATCTGTGTGAATACTTTTTGTATAAAAGACATAATAAATAATGACTTAATTTTATATAATAAAAATTCTACTGGGCTTAGCTCAGGCAGAAAATTATCATATATTGGTACCATTCTTTTTTTTAATTGTTTTTATTGGTAACATTCTAAGAATAAAAGGACAAATGAAGAATATTAATACATGCCTTTATCTGTTTTTTATTTATTTTTTTAAAAGAGGGAGAGAAAGGAGTAGGGGAGGGGCGCAGGGCAGGGAAGACAGAATCCTAAGCAGACTCCCCATTGAGGGGAGTCTGATGTGGGGCTCAATCTCACAATCCTGAGATCACAAACTGAGCCAAAATCAAGAGTCAGATACTTAACCACCTGAACTAGCCAGAAACCCCTGTTTCTATTATTTTATGTAACAAAATATTCCCCTGGTTTCTTTTGTTCTGGTGCTTGTGATATGGAAAATCAGCAGATCATAATGTTGAATATAAAATATCAGCATAAAAGATGAAATATGAAATGTATTTTATATCTGGGAAAATGTATGATTTTTATTTCCTGCCCAACAATTAGACTTATGAAGAGACAAGACAGAATTCTACCTAGAGTCTTTGAGGGAGCAGAGACTGATACCTTGATTTTGGACTTCTAACCTCCAAAACTATGAGAGAAAGAATTTCTGTTGTTTTAAATTTCTATAGTGTTTCATAAGCAGAGCCAGAAAAAACATTCATATTCACAAATTTGTGGTATTAAGATATAGACGTCTTTGGGGAGCCATCAGCCTACTCTCCACAGGTAGAAAGTGATTTTGGAGTTTATTTAAATGTGGTAGTGTTCTGAATAATATTTTAAGCAAAATATATTGCCCTCAGGCCATCTCTGTTGGATACCCAAAGGAACAGTATCTGGTTTTCAAGAGATAATCTTAAATATCTACAAATCAAGCAGGAATTGTCTTGATTAAGCTGTTAACATCTTACCTAAAAATGTTGACCACAACCTTGATTCATACAAGATTAATAATTACAGCCAATGATTTAAGAAATATAAATCTCTGGAATATTGGTGATTCTCTCCAATTTTGATTATTCTTTCCATGAGGAGGGATCTCTTATGGCACAACTTCCCCCCCCACCCCATTCTGTCCCTTCATTATGTATCAGAAAGATGAACTCAGGAGAGTGAATTTCTGTAGGTGTTCATGAGTTAGCTTAGCAGTGAAGTCACCACATGGGGTATGCATGCCCCATTATTGCCAGGGACTATGTTTTGGGCTGAATGTTTGTGGCTCCCTAAAATTTACACGTTCAAGCTTTAGCCCTCAGTGTAATGGTATTAGAAGAAGAAACTTTGGGAGGCAATTAAGTTTAGATTAGGTACTGAGGGTGGGACCCTCATGATAGAATTAGCACTCTTTTATAAGAAAGTGTTCTCTCTCCCTTCTCTTGCCTCGACTCTGTTGTTTAAAAAAGAGAAAAGGGGTCACTTTTTATAAGACTGATGCAGGTGTTTGTAGACATGACTGAGTAATACTGCTCACATTCTTTGATTTCTCTATTTTCCTTTGTCTTGGCCTTAGATACATTTGTCCTGCACTGAAAAGAGACACACTTAACTGTCACTCATCCAGAACACACAGACCTTTGTCTCTTATTGGTGGAGTTTTTCCAGAAAAATCACAATAGTGGAGCAATCTTCCAATTCTCAGTCTTTGTTTCTATTTTTTGATCATACAGTATTGCTGGCAAAAAAAAAAAAAAAAAAAAAAAAAATCCCTCCAAAAAACCCTGACTTTATTACACATTGCCATCTTTCTTTCTTTCTTTCTTTCTTTCTTTCTTTCTTTCTTTCTTTCTTTCTTTCTTTCCTTTCTTGGGGGTGGGGGAGTAGGCTAACTGCTGAGCAGAGAGCCTGATGTAGGGCTCAATCCCAGGACCCTGGGATCATGACCTGAGGTGAAGGCAGAGGCTTTAACCGGCTGAGCCACCCAGGTGCCCCCAGACTGCCATATTTAAAAAAATTTCCCTCAAACATTTATGAGCCTAAGACCATTTAACATCATTTTTTATTTCTCCTTAAACATCCTTGTTTCATATTTCATCAAGTAATGATAGAAAAATTCTACTAGCTTCTCAAATTCTGATCGTCATCACTTAAAGCAAAATGTTTAATCTGATAATCAAAATGATTAGGCACCCACTTCCCCCTTCCAACCTTATCCCACACCCACAAATTTAACTAAAAACTTAGTTATGCCATTTTTATTCAGTCTCAGGGCATGAGTCGTCCATCTTCTGTTTTTTATTTAACCTGTATTATATTTTTTTTACTTTTTTAAATATTTTATACATTCAATTAATAACATAAATCTGTTATTTGTCTCAGGCTTACAAGTTTGTTATTCGTCAGTCTTATATAATACCCACTGCTCATTACAACACATACTCTCCCCAATGCCCATCACCTTCTTATCCCATCCCTCCACCCACCTCCCCTCCAACAATCCTCAGTTTGCTTCCTATGATTAAGAATCTCTTATGGTTTGTCTCCCTCTCTTGTTTCATCATGTTTCATTTTTTCCTTTCATCCTCTATGATCTTCTGCCTTGTTTCCTAAATTTTACATTATCAGTGAGATCCTATAATTGTCTTTCTCTGATTGACTTATTTCATCTACATATTCCTTTTTTTTAAAGACTTTTAAAAAATTTAATTTTATCTTTTCAGGGTTCCAAGATTCGTTGTTTATGCACCACACCCAGTGCTCCATGCAATACATGCCCTCCTTAATACCCACGACCAAGCTCACCCATTCCCCCCAGTCCCCTCCCTTCTAAAACCCTCAGTTTGTTTCTCAGAGTCCACAGTCTCTCATGGTTTGTCTCCCCCTCCAATTTCCCCCAATTCACTTTTCCTTTCCTTATCCTAATGTCCTCCATGTTATTCCTTATGCTCCCCAAGTAAGTGAAACCATATGATAACTGACTTTCTCTGCTTGTCTTATTTCACTCAGCATAATCTCCTCCAGTCCTGTCCATGTTGATACAAAAACTGGGTATTCATGCTTTCTGACAGAGGCATAATATTCTGTTGTATATATGAACCATATCCTCTTTATCCATTCATCTGTTGAAGGACATCTTAGCCCTTTCCACAGTTTGGCAATTGTGACCATTGCTGCTGTGAACATTGGGATACATATGGCCCTTCTTTTCACTGCATCTATATCTTTGGGGTAAATACCCAGTAGTGCAATTGCAGAGTCATATGGTAGCTCTATTTTTAATATTCTGAGGAATCTCCACACTGTTTTTCAAAGTGGCTGTACCAACGTGCATTCCCACCAACAGTGTAAGAGGGTTCCCCTCTTTTCACATCCTCTCCAACACTTCTTATTTCTTATCTTATTAATTTTGGCCATTCTAACTGGTGTAAGGTGGTGTAAGGTGCTGGGAAAATTGGACAGCTATGTGTAGAAGAATGACACTCGACCATTCTCTTACACCATACACAAAAATAAACTTGAAATGGACAAAAGACCTCAACATGAGGCAGAAATCTATCAAAATCCTAGAGGAAAACATAGACAGTAACTTCTTCAACGTCCACAGCAACTTCTTTCAAGACATGTCTCCAAAGGCAAAGGAAACAATAGCAAAAATGAACTTTTGGAACTTCATCAAGATAAAAAGCTTCTGCACAGCAAAGGAAACAGTCAACAAAACAAAGAGGCAACCCACAGAATGAGAGAAGATTTTCACAAATGACACTACAGACAAAGGGCTGATATCCAAGATCTATAAAGAACTTCTCAAACTCTACACCCCCAAAACAAAGAATCACATCAAAAAATGGGCAGAAGACATGAACAGACATTCTCCAAAGAAGACATACAAATTGCTAACAGATACATGAAAAAAATGTTCATCATGAGCCATCAGGGAATTTCAAATCAAAACCACATTGAGATACTACATATTCCTTTTTAAATTAACTTCTCTAGGGACGCCTGGGTGGCTCAGTTGGTTAAGCAGCTGCCTTCGGCTCAGGTCATGATCCCAGTGTCCTGGGATCGAGTCCCACATCGGGCTCCTTGCTCCGCAGGGAGCCTGCTTCTCCCTCTGACTCTTCCTTCCACTCTGTCTGCCTGTGCTCACTCTCACTCATTCTCTCTCTGACAAATAAATAAAATCTTAAAAAAAAAAATTAATTAATTAACTTCTCTAGCTCCATTCTTTTGGGATGCAGTCATATACATTTTTCTAATGTTACCTTATAAAGATGCTCATGTTCCTCCTCTCCTGGCCCCCATAAACAAACAATATAGAATTTGTAAATGCCTCTTTACTCTTACATTAGTGATGATTATGTTTGATGCTAGTCATTGAAATATCAACTTCCAGTAGCTTAAATGCAGAAAAGTAGAATATCTCACATAATCATGAGGCTGAATGTAGTCATTCTAAGATTGGGGATGTGTTTTAGTAACTTATCATGATATTATAAAAGTGTCACCATCCTTATTATGTTAGATTTTACCATTATGTTTATTGCCTCATGGTCATAACATTGATTTCCATACAACCCATCTCTACCTTTATGTGCCAATGATGAAAAGGTAGGAGGAAAGTGATGAAGGCTATGTGAATGAAGCAAAAACTTTTCAAGACCTTTGATAAAGACATCTACTTACATATCAAAAATGATCAGAATATTTTCCTATGACGACTTCTAAGCAAAATATTCTGGGAAGGATAGAAATTTTAGCTGGCAACATTACCAATATACTAGTTTTTTTTTAATAATAAATAATAGATTAGCATAACTTTACTAGCTTAAAACAATATTCATTTATTAGCTCATAGCTCCATAGGGCAGAATTCTGGATTCTTAGGAGGTTACAAGGCCACCCTAGTGTATTGACCAGGCTGGGCTTGTATCTGAAGGGTCTGTGGAAGATTCACCTCCTAGCTCATTCAGATTTTCAGCAAATCCAGGTCCTTGCAACTGTAATTCTAGGTCCTCATTTCTTTTCTGGCTATCCAATGGTAATGCCATTCACTTCCAGAAGGTAACTCACATTCTTACTCACAAGGCTCCTTCCATCTTAGAAACAGCAATGGACCATCAAGTCCTTCTCACACTTGGAAACTCTTTTACTTTACTGCTACCAGCTGGAGATTATTTTCTGCTATTATAGGTCTCATATGATTACTTTAGGCCCATCTGGATAATCTCTTTTTGAAGGCTGACTTCTCCACATAACATAATTACTATCAAGGAGGAGATATTTCACCATATTCACAGGTTCCATCCACATTGAAAGGGAAGGAAATTATACAGTTTGAGAGTATGAGGTCATTCTTACAATTTTGTGTACTATAGTTGTCTTGAACAAAATCAGGGTTTTGTTACAAGAAAGAAGGTGAGAAATGATACTAGATAAGACATATACAATATTTGCCATAATCCCCAGCTCTATGCTTAAATCATTCATTCTTATTCAAACTCTTAAGAACACCATCAAAGCTTACTTACCTGATAGCCTCCGTAATCCTAATAATTATCTTCTTGACCCACTCCAATCCAACTTCTCTCATCACACCAATTAATATAATGTGGAAGTAGTTATTATGATATCTCCCCATTGAAATACAGAGAGTGGTTTCTGGACTTTATTTTTTTATTATTTCCCAGAATGTTGACAGTAGTAACCCTTCTACCTTTATGAAATTCTAATCCCTTAGTTTATGTCTTTGACTTCCAGTTTTATTTCTACTTTCATCCATTTTATGTTTCTGGGCCTGCTACAGAGTATATAATCACATGAGAATTATTATAGCAGGAGAAGCTTAGATGCATACACTTCCTCATGCTCCTGAAGAAAGGCATCAGGAATGGGATGGAATGGGAGATAGCTTCCCACTGGTACAGAAGCTATGGAACCTTGAGTTAGAGGGCCAAAACTGTCTGGTCTGCTGGCAATGCTTATGTACAGACTGAAGTATTCCACTCAGTTATATGTAATGACTCTCCCCCATTTACACAGCAAGCAGCTGGCAGTTTCATGCATCCAACAAAATCTCAGACTAGCTGTGCAGCTCCAATAGAAAAATTAACTGGGGAAACCCAATTACATAATACACATAAAACCAAGAATTACCAGATATTGGAAGAAAGTCAGCATCATAATAGAGTAAAAATATAAAAGTTTTAGGAAATAGAGTTAATAGATAAGCTGAACAGCAAGTATAACTAATATCAACAGAGTGATTCGAAAGTATACTGCCTACATTAAAATACCGTAAAAGTACAAAATGATCATGGGGAAATAACTCAATAGATAGGCTGAATATATAATGGACACATTTAAGGAGCACATTGTGAGCTTGAAGGGAAAGCTGAAGAATATTCTGAAAGCGTATCACAAAAGCGTATGGAGATGGAATTTATGAAAAACAAGTTATAAATCAGAAGATAACTCCCATGGGATGAAACATTTGCCTAATAGAAAAATATACAACAGAGAAGTTAGGGTGTAAAATCAATACTCAAAACATCTGAGATGACACTGGTTCAAAAGACAAGGAAATAACTAGATTCCTAAATATTTTATTGATCATATTTAAAATTTAGAAAAAGAGGAAATCTTATTTCTTCACAGGGGCAGGATTACACTTTTCAATGGAGAGAAAATGACAGAAGAGATATACCTATGTTAATATCTATATATCTATCTATGTAATCTATATTATTACAACACTGGATGAAGTTTTAGAAGGCAGCGCCACAATAATTATGAGGAAAATAATTTAAAATGTACATTCCAGGGGTGCCTGGGTGGCTCAGTGTGCTAAGCCTCTCTTTGGCTCAGGTCATGATCTCAGGGTCCTGGGATTGCGCCCCATATCAGGCTCTCCACTCCGGAGGGATCCTGCTTCCCCCTCTCTCTCTGCCTGCCTATCTGTCTACTTGTGATCTCTCTCTCTGTCAAATAAAAAAAATAAAGGCTTAAAAAGAATCTTAAAAAAATAAAACTATGTTCATATATATAAGAATGTTGTTTGAAATAATTTGTCAGAATTTACTCTAGATAGTAAAGTTGTCTTGGAGAATTAATTTTTTTCTCTGAATTTATTGTTATTTTTTTAAAGTCAAAGACAAAAATGATATTCCTTTGTTGAACAGAAACAATAGTAAAACATTTTTATTTACCTTCTTACACAACCCTTTGAATAATGCAGACATTTCCAATCATTTTTCCATTTGAGTATATATAATCAAATAGAATGTATAATATGGGCAAACAATGTTAAAAATCCAAACAATCCAACCAGGAAAACAGAAACAGAATCGTAAATACAGAGAACAAACTTGTAGTTACCAGAGGAGTTGGGAATGGGTGAAATAGGTGAAGGGGATTCATTACGAAGTGCAAACTTCCAGTTATAAAATAAAAAAATCATGGAGATGAAAAGTATAGATAGCATAAGGAATATAGTCAATAGTGTCATAATAATGTTACATGGTGGAAAATGGTAACTATGCTCATGTGGTGAACACTGTGTAATATATAGAATTCTCTATTAACTAGGCTGTACACCTGAGACTAATATAACTAATATGACTAGTATGTCAACTCTACTTCAATTTAAAAATATGAATGCTAATATGTTCAGAATTCTCAATATCTTACAACTTTTACAACATATTTTATTAAATAAATTGTTGTTCCCAACCAATTTTCAGTGTTAATTACCACTTAGTTCTAGGCATAAAGTAATATATTTTTTGGTGGTAATTTTAAAGGTAATATAATTTCATCATAAAATTGATGACATGTAGGACTTTAAGACCCTCCAAAGAAAATGCAAAATGTATGACTATCATATTTGCTGAACAGGCCCTATGAGCTTTGAAAACAAAAATTAATCAAAGTAAAATCAATACTCAATTATCTGTGTGTGATTTTGTATGATTACCAGGATCCATCACTATCTCCTCTGTGCACAACTAGATTCTATGTCATATATATTTTGTGTGTGTGTGTATAATATCTCTTACTTTTTTTCTCTTTATTGCCCCTAGTGTATCATCAAATAATAAAGAATTAATTTTGTGGATTTTTTCAAGTTCAAATAACCCAACCAAATAAAAAAAGGAGCATATTGGCTTAGCAATGGAGAATACCAAAAGAAGAGATTTTAGGCTTAGTTAATGAAACATTACTAAGAAGCTCTCAATATGATTTTCTTTTAGCTGATGCATAAGATTTACATATTCTGATTAACATTCCTAGTAGTAGAATGGACCTTTCTCCTGTTAATGCTGATATAACTCCTGATATGAACCTCATCTTTAGTGTGGGTCAAATGCTCAGCCTCAGCCATATCACTCTCATCAAAGCAACAGAGTGCCTTCATTGGACAAACTTAAGTCCTGTGATTATTTAAGTCAGGATCATATAAAACATATGAGCTGAGAAGCAAATAAAACAAGAAACATATGCCTACAAAAACATAGCCATAATTTCTGTCTCTTTGTGACTTCCCTTTAAAGATGAACATATGGAACAAAATTAATGCATACCAATTATCCAGAATATAGAATTAAACTCTCTAAGGAAATCTCTTATTTTTAATCTTTTTTAAAAATTTTATTTTTTCAGTGTTCCAAGAGTTATCGCTTATGCACCACACTCAGTGCTCCATGCAATACATGCCCTCCTTACTACCCACCACCAGGGCCCTGCCAACCTGCCACCTCCTTCCCCTCCAAAAACTTCAGTTTGTTTCTCAGAGTCTACAGTCTCTCATGGTTCATCTTCCTTTCCAATTTTCCCCAACTCAGTTCTCTCCAACTCCTAATGTCCTACATGTTATTCCTTATGCTCCATGAGTAAGTGAAACCATATGATAATTGACTCTTTCTGCAAGGAAATCTTAATGCATTGTCAATAAGAGAGGCAAATGGAGGGACATACTTGTCTCTGTATTTCAAGAGAAGATTTATCAAAAGGTAAAATATTGTTTATGAACTACCCTAAAAGTGATATATTAAATCCAAAGCATTTTAATAATTCTCATTTACATAAAAATTTTCCATAAGTATACTACAAAAACAAAACAAAAAGAAATATTTTTGTTAATATTAGATCCTTGATGCTATTTGGCTTTGCTTTGCAGTCAAATGTTCTACCACTGAGCTATACCCCCTTGGCTTTGCTTTGAACAAGTGACATTTATTCTGGGACTTAATTAACCACATCTAGTTTTCGCAGATGTTTTGTCCATAAGAGATATACCTTGGTTTCAGTGGACATATTTGTTTTATATTTCATGACTCAAATTCTTCCCCTTCAAAATACATTAGTTTTCTTATCATTAGCAGTAGTTTCCTAACTCAAAATAGTTCTTCCCTACCCCCACTATGTTTACCTTTAGGCAGATTCTGAGAGAATTGTTCTATCTGGTTATTTTCTATCCCAAATATCAAAGTTTATCAGATGTGTGAGAGGGCATAGGGTGATAACTGAACAAATCAGAATCTCAAAAATCTAGTAGGCAGGCATTATCACATATGTTTTATCAAAGTTAGCTTAAGAGGATTTTACATTTCCCTAAATACAGCCACTGCCATATATCCTACTTTTGTGTTTGTCTTGAGCATATGCCAAGAGATAAGAATGAATAATAGTCAATGCAAAATTGGCAAAAATCACCAATAGTCACTTCAAGTCACTCCAAGTTTCTTGACAATTGCTAATTTGTTTTCACTATCTTTTGCTATGTCTCAATACCCTAGGCCACTGAGTTTGTCTTGTGTCTCAGGCCCCTGTGTACTCCTGGCTTTGATCAATTGATTTTTTTCCTCTTTAATCTATAGTGGTAACATTCAGTGTTCTCTGGGGATTGTGCAAGGATTCCATCATTTGGCTTTCACTTGGCTGATATGAGTAAATATCTCAACTAAATGATGGGTGCAGTAGCCCCTCTCATGGTGTTGGCAACCTGCTTATTAGCTTTAACCAGGCCTCAGTAGCCAGTATGACAAATATCACAGTTCTTGACAGTATATTAGGGAACAACTGGGTTTAAATTTAGCAATTTAAAAATGTGTTAAGAGGTTACAATCATCCTCAGTATAATTAAGGATTGGTTGAATTTTAACCAAATGCCAAAAAAAAAAAAAAAAAAAAAACTTCAAAAGAGAGACCTGAGAGCACAATTTCACAATATTATAATTCACCATTTTTGTTTAAAGTCAAGCTCAAAAGATTTATCATGTTGAGTAAGTATTTGTTTTAACATTTGCTCTAAATGAACATGGTCAGATAAACTGAATGAGATATATTGCAGTCAGTAAACATTGAGGTGTTACTTTTATGATGTACTGATTTTACCTTCAACTGGATACTGTGGTGTGTCATCCAGGGCTCCAGCCAGTACAAACATTTTGTTCTCCTTGCTGCTGAGAGTGTCATCTGCTTATGGCTCACTGCTGAATCTCTCTCCCAACCAATGTGCTTCACTGAAGAGAGCTAACTCTCCAAGTAGTAATCTCCCTCCTGAAAGCATCCCACATGTAGTGATTGGTCAACATGGGAACATAAAGACAGCTCAACTCGGGGTTACTTTAAATTGTGATCCATGGCACAGTCAGGCCACTGCTCTTTGAGAAGGGACCCCACAAGATCTGGGGAGACCGTCCAGAGGGGTCATGGATCTGCAGGGTTTGGAGACTCTAGGCGGGACTGTGTGCAGAGACAGAGATGCTTGGTCACAGGGTAGGTGAGCTCAGAGTACAGCCAGATTTAGGGAGATGGGAGTGATTGGGCAATTTTCTGTGATGGTGCACTGAGGAGTGGGGCCCCGAGCTCTCAGCTCGTCCAGGCCAGAAATTTTGAGGCTGTCATGTTCATTCCTGTCCTCCAGAACTCTACAGAGAGCATTCAGGGAACAAAAGCTCCCAAAAGTGAACCTGAGCAGATTTGGCAAAGAAGTCAAACTAACATTCTTTGCAGATAATATGATACTATATGTGGAAAACCCAAAAGATTCCACTCCAAAACTGATAGAACTTGTACAGGAATTCAGTAAAGTGTCAGGATATAAAATCAATGGACAGAAATCAGTTGCATTTCTTTACACCAACAACAAGACAGAAGAAAGAGAAATTATGGAATCAATCCCATTTACAACTGCACCCATAACCATAAGATACCTAGGAATAAACCTAACCAAAGAGGCCAAGAATCTATACTCAGAAAACTATAAAGTACTCATTAAAGAAATTGAGGAAGACATAAAGAAATGGAAAAATGTTCCATGCTCCTGCATTGGAAGAACAAATATTGTGAAAATGTCCATGCTACCTAAAGCAATCAACACGTTTAATGCAATCCCTCTCAAAATCGCATCCATTTTTTTTTTCAAAGAAAGGGAACAAATAACCTTAAAATTTCTATGGAACCAGGAAAGACCTTGAATAGCCAGAGGAATATTGAAAAAGAAAGTCAAAGTTGGTGGCATCACAATTCCAGACTTCAAACTCTATTACAAAGCTGTCATCATCAAGACAGTAAGGTACTGGCACAAAAACAGACACATAGATCAGTGGAACAGAATAGAGAGGGCCATAAATAGACCCTCAACTCTAGGGTCAACTAATCTTTGACAAGGCAGGAAAGAATGTCCAATAGAAAAAAGACAGTCTCTTCAACAAATGGTGTTGGGAAAATCGGACAGCCACATGCAGAAAAATGTAACTGGACCATTTCCTTACACCACACACAAAAATAGACTCAAAATGAATGAAGGACCTCAATGTGAGACAGGAATCCATCAAAATCCTTGAGGAGAACACAGGCAGCAACCTCTTTGACCTTAGCCACAGCAACTTCTTCCTAGGAACATTGCCAAAGGCAAGGGAAGCAAGGGAAAAAATGAACTATTGGGACTTCATCAAGATCAAAAGCTTTTGCACAGCAAAGGAAACAGTTAACAAAACCAAAAGACAACTGAAGAATGGCAGAAGATATTTGCAAATGACATATTGATAAAGGGCTAGTATCTAAAATCTATAAAGAGCTTATCAAACTCAACACCCAAAGAACAAATAATCCAATCAAGTAATGGGCAGAGGACATGAACAGACATTTCTGCAAAGAAGACATCCAGATGGCCCACAGACACATGAAAAAGTGCTCCACATCACTTGGAATCAGGAAACAGTTCAAATCAAAACCACAATGAGATACTACCTCACACTAGTCAGAATGGCTAAAATAAACAAGTCAGGAAATGACAGATGATGGCAAGGATGCAGAGAAAGAGGAACCCTCCTACACTGTTGGTGGGAATGCAAGCTGGTGCAACCATTCCAGAAAACAACATGCAGGCTCCTCAAAATTTGAAAATAAAGCTACCCTACGACCCAGAAATTGCACTACTGATTATTTACCCTAAAGATACAAATATAGTGATCCGAAGGGGCACGTGCATCCAAATGTTCATAGCAGCAATGTCCACAATAGTCAAACTATGGAAAGAACCTAAATGTCCATCAACAGATGAATTGATAAAGAAAATGTGGTTTATATATACAATGGAATACTATGCAGCCATCAAAAGAAATGAAATCTTGCCATTTGCGACGATGTGGATTGAACTAGAGATATTATGCTTACCAAAATAAGTCAATCAGTGAAACACAATTATCATATGATCTCCCTGATATGAGGAAGCTGACAGGCAATGTGAGGGGTTTGGGGGGTAGAAACAGAATAAACAAAACAACATGGGATTGGCAGGGAGACAAACTAGAAGAGACTTTTAACCTCACAAAACAAACTGAGGGTTCCTAGGAGGAGGGAGGTAGGAGAGGGTGGTGGGGTTATGGAATTAGGGAAGGTATGTGCTATGGTGAATGCTGTGAATTGGCGATTCACAGACCTGTGTCCCTGGGACTAATAATGCATTATATGTTAATAAAAAAATTAAAAAACAATATTTAAAGATTTTATTTATTTAACAGAGAGAGACTCAGCAAGAGAGGGAACACAAGCAGGGGAGTGGGAGAGGAAGAAGTACGCTTCCCACCAAGCAGGGAGCCCAATGTGAGGCTTAATCCCAGGATCTGGAATCATGTCCTGAGCTGAAGGCAGATGCTCAATGATTGAACCACCCAGGCACCCCAAAACTGGATCAATTTAATTCAATAAAATTTATTTTAATTTCAATCTCAGATGACACCAAATGATACCACACTTTATGCAATATACATTTTTTTGCCCTGTTTTACAGAAAATATATAAGTTAGAGCATTTTTTATTTGCAAAAGATAAGAAGCTGAAACATACATATTGCACAAATTTTCAAGATAGAAATGATTATGTATTGATATGAAAAATAAAAAATCTCTAACCTTTTAGATTTCCTTTACTCTTGTGGCCTTAGATCAAATGCCTACAAATATATATCTTTCATTAAAAAAAATAGATTCATTTTACTTTAATTGTGTTGGAGCCATTACAAAAGTGCCTAATGAAACTATCTTATATAATATTAGAACACTTCAGAAAGCCATCTCTCTTCCTCTTTTTTTTTTTTTTAAGATTTTATTTATTTATTACTCAGAGCAAGCACAGGCAGACAGTGGCAGGCCGAGGCAGAGGGAGAAGCAGGCTCCCCACTGAGCAAGGAGCCCAATTCAGGACTCGATCCCAGGACGCTAAGATCATGAGCTGAGCCAAAGGCAGCTGCTTAACCAACTGAGCCACCCAGGCGTCCCTCTCTTTTGACAACTTTCTTGTGAATCATGAGTCTATATATCTTTGTGGCACTATAAATGTCAACTGATCATAAATAAAATCTCAAATCAGTTGAAGACTTTTATGGAAAAGCAACAATTAGTAATTTTCTAAGTTATACTTAATTTTTCTGATTACTTTCAATTTCCTAGTTATGTATCTTTAATTATTTGAGATGTGTATAATTTTGTATTATATTTAACATCAAGGTGAAGACATACTTTATAAAATGTGTACTTTCTCAGGGTAGAGAACGGAAAAGAATTTTTAAAATCATAAATACAAATGTACATGTAAGTCTGTCACTGAGCCAAGATTTAGCATAACACTTATAAGTTTGTCTTTACTCATTTCATGATGTGTATTCTTTGTAGAATGTGAATTCCAGAAGCACTAGAAGTTATCCCTCATCACAGTTTCACTATGGTTCAGTGTAGTTTTAATCAATAAATAAATATCGTTAAAATATTTGTTAGATTATTGATTTAACAGTAAAAGATGAATAAGAAATTTATTGTTTCCCAGTGAAGAAATATTGATAATTGAGATTGACAGAGGAGAACATTGAAAGAAGGGAAGAGAGGAAGAGAAAGAGAGAGAAAAAGAAGTAATGAATCCCAGGATTCTGACTTGAATTGGATAAATTCTGATGCCATTTGTTGAGAATGTAGAAATATAAAGTTTTAATTTAACACTGGAGTGTTATAGGCATAAAATGGGAGAACTGGGAATTGTTTGGACCATATTGAAAATGGATGCTGGGACCTTTATATAGTCTTCTGAGTCCTGCTCTTTGCCTTGCAAATACATACATAATAAGTTGCATTAAATAACTTGTTCTTAATGAACCATTGAGGAATCCTGGCAAAAACTAGCTCCATATCCTTTCAAACTAAATAACGGTGTTAAATATGGTTAAATATGAACACTAATGTTAACAGTGGTTAAGAATGCTGTTAGAAATTTCCAGATATTATCAACTACCAGAGTTACTGGTTTTTGAAAGCAATGTTTTGCTCCATATCAAAATAAAAAAGTATATGGAATTATTTGCCATTTTTATGTCTTTGGAGATCTCTGCTGTTATCTTTCAGTTTCAACTAGAACTTTAGTGCTCTAAACAAATTCTATGTTAGTAAGAAAGCAGAGGAGATACTACTGCTTGTGTACTCTTCTAGGATTTTTATGGTTTTATGTTTAGGTCTTTATTTTATTTTGTGCTTATTTTTGTGTGGTATTAAAAAAATGGTCTAGTTTCATTCTTTAACATGTAGCTGTTCAGTTTTCCCAGCACCATTTCTTAAAGAGACTGTCTTTTCCCTATTATATATTCTTGCCCCCTTTGTGATAAATCAGTATACCATACAATTGCGGGTTTATTTCTAAGCTCTATTCTGATCTATCAAACTGTTTTTGTGCCAGTACCATACTGTTTTGATTACTACAACTTTGTAGTAAAACTTTAAAATGTGGAATTATGATACTTTCAGCTTTGCTTTTGTTTCTCAAGATCACTTTTGGTATTAGGTGTCTTTTGTGGTTACATAAAAAGTTTAGTACCATTGTTCTTGTTTTGTGGTCCAGTAATTCCACACTTGGGTATTTACCCAAAGAATGCAAAAACACTACCTTGAAAAGATAAGTGTGCTTCTATGTTTATTACAGCATTATTCACAGTAGCCAAGATATGGAAGCAAACAAAGTGTCTATCTATAGGCAAAGTGATAACACACACACACACACACACACATGAATATTGTACAGCTATAATAAAGATGATATCATGATGTTTAACACAACATGGATGGACTTGGAAGGTATTAGGCTAAGTGAAGTAAGTCATGATAAAGACAAATGCCATATGATTTCACTCATAAAAGGAATCTAAAAATGAATAAACAAATAAAAAAGCAGAATCAGACCTATAAATGCATAGAATAAACTGAGTGGAGGGGAAGGGAATGGGGATTTGGGAAAAATAGGTAAAGGGTAGTGGGTGATATAGGCTTCTGATTACAGAATGAATAACTCAGGGAATAAAAGGCATAGCATAGGAAATATAATCAATGATATTATAATTGCGTTGTGTGGGAACAGATGGTAGCTACACTTGCAAATATAACATAACGTTTAAACTTGTTGAATGACTATGCTATGTACCTGAAACTAATGTATCACTGTATGTCAACTATACCCAAATTTAAAAATGTACAGAATAAAGGATTAAGGTAGGTAACTATTTGTGACTTCCCAATAGGCAAAAAATGTGTCTTCCCAAGAGAAGCAAAAAATCCTCAATGCAGGCACAAATAAAAGTATTTTTAGTTGACCTAAGTTGAAACTGATATTGCTGATATAGTTTTACTATGAATACATTATCTTAAAATTTCTTCTTTTTTACCTACTCCACAAAAATGATGGAAGAAATAAACTCTGCTACTCTGCTCTTCTTCTGTTTCTCTTAACAGTATGCTATCTTCTCATCCAGTGGCCCTGCCCATGTCTTGTTCTTTCTTTCACTAATATTTTATATTATACCTTATCTCTTTCTAAATATTAGTGTTCCCAAAATTCTAATACAGTTGTATCTCACATACTGCAATGTCCTCTTTCATATTTACTCTCTAGATCCAGCTAAAATTTTTTCTTGAAGATTTTCCAGCAATCCTTGAGTAGAGGCAGTCACACATTCACTTATGTATGCTTTCATTCATGTGGCAAATATTTGAGTACCAATTTTGGACCATTCAGTTAAATGGTAAAAATGTAACACAGAGCCAGAGATAATATCCTCATGGAGTTTATATTCCAGTGGAAGGGACACACATTTGAGGAAAATTATAAATTTTAACAAGGTATATGGATAAAATAAAGATTTCAAAGTAATAGAAATTAATAAAACTGATAAGTTTAGACAAGGTGTTTATAGAAATTTTTATTTCCTTTTCCAGTATGCATTTTGGCATTTTTGGTGTGTGCCTTTTCCACATTTCTGCTATTAGTTTAACAATCTCCTTCTAAATTCCCTCCCCCTTTGCCTCAATGTAAGTGCCAAGAATCATTATAAATATACAGTGCAATTATATTAGTAACAGACGGCCTGTGAATAGATAAGGAAAACAATTTTTGATCAGTGCTGGATTTATTTATTTCAAATTAAGACTATTTCTATTTGAGATGCTTAGAGCTCAAGCATATGTTTACTGTCATATTCACAGATTTGTGGACTGTGAAAGTAATCCACAGCTACCATATGTTAAAAGGAATATTTTAGCTTATGTATGAAATCTACTAATATTTCTGATACTTCTGTCTTCATTCTTAAACAATGCCATAATAACTTTTCACTGTTCAACAAGCTTTTTATCAATGTTTAACATCAAGAGACATTATTATAATTATTTTAAAAATATTTAAGTGTCTATTATGTCACTAGCCTCTGAAATACTTCAGATATGGAATGCATTGAAATGCTTAATAAAAGGAGTCATTCATTTTTATTGTAAAATAACTCAAAGAAGCATTAAGAGATGGTTTAACATCTTTAACTTAAAATTTCTTCTAGATTAAAAATCCAGGTGTAAGATTAAAATCTTTGATCTTAAACATAAAATTGACCAACTCTAGTGTTCTGTTATGATCAAACTCTGATGGCAAGAATAACATATTATTTGTAGAAAACAAACACAGAGAAACAGAAACAGAAAAACAGAAAAAGCAGAATGGAAAGTTTGGTCATAAAACTCCCTCACTCAGAGATAAGTCTTTTTCTTTTTCTTTTTTTTTTTTTAAAGATTTTTTATTTATATATTTGACAGAGATGCAAGTAGGTGGAGAGAGAGAGGAGGAAGCAGGCTCCCTGCTGAGCAGAGAGCCTGATGTGGGGCTCAATCCCAGGACTTGGGATCATGACCTGAGCTGAAGGCAGAGGATTTAACCCACTGAGACACCCAGGCGCCCCGAGATAAGTCTTTTTCATATTGTGACATATATACTTTTCTTAAAAACTTTTTCACATGTCCATCTCTTAAACAAACGTAATTGTGATTTTCTGTTTTCTTCATAAAAAATACAAACTGATGTGCATGGAAAGATAAACTGTTATGAATAATAGATTATTTTTTTCTCTATCTAGCATTCTTCTACTGCCACTAATTAAACAGGAAGCATACCAAAATCAGTTTTTTTGTCTCAATTATTAATGTTACCATATAAAATTTATTTTGTTGAAGTATTTTATAAAGCAATTAATATCAATGCAAACTATTGTTTGTTTCTTTTTACTTGGAAATAAAGTTAAAAGCTTTGGGATTATTAGCTAAAAATTGTTCACTTTGAAAACTGAGTCCAGTGTTCGTGAGACATTGTGAAAGATTTTCAGTTTTGAAAAAAAAAATCTAGAGTTTTTAATCCAATTGTTTCATAGGTTTCTAAGTTCTTCCACAAAACCAAACTAGATGTATCTCTAAAGTACATATAAAGGATCATTATTTAATTTTTAATAGGGAAGAATCTTGGATATTCAATATACACATCAAACTCTAAACCATTGTCCTGAGGTAAAGAATGGTGACAAAAATAGTGGAGTAGATTCATTGTTCGAAATTTCTCTTCTTATAAACCTTCCATCCAGGGAAATGGTAAAGTATTATTTGCCGAGACAAAGCCAGCAACATATAGTTCTTCAAAATAAGAAGAATACTAGAAATCTCAAAAATTTGAGACCACAGAAATAGGGTACATGGGTTGAGGACAATGGTTTGCCTGGATATAGTTTGACACCAAATGAAGAAATAGATATAAAGTACATGAGAAATATATCAGTTATAAAATTATGGGTACATTGTTGAAACCAATGGCCCTCAAATCTCATTAGGTTTCAACAACAAAAACAAAAAGTATAATTTCAATTCCGTTCTCACTATATTATATATAGCTTACCTCCGGACAGTAATTATTGCCAATTTCATAACAAAGAAAAAGGGGAACGTGGGCAGGCTATATGCTGGCTATTAAAACTTCTGCTTACAAAGAAAATATCACTTTCACTCATTCTATTTGCTAAAATGTTCAAGAATTATCCTAATGTCAGTGAGAAGGGGAAATGTAATCTTTCCACAGAAATCAACAGGAATTAGATTACAAGTAATAAATATACAATATAATCTCTTCTACTTACATATAACTTTTCATTACTTTTTTTTTTCCCCCCTGTTTGGAATATGCTCGATTATACCTCTCAATGAGTCAGACCAAAGGCATGTCCAATCAAGACAATGTGCTCTAAGAATAGTATCTCATGGTCATTCCTATGTCAGGTTTAGAGATGTATCCTCCTTTTCTATATGACTATGAATTAAGAAGATAGGAACTGCTCTTTTCTCTCCAAGAATGTGTTAGTGGAACTAGGATGACGTAATGAAAATAAATACCCCAACGTGGGATGAAGAAGAATGGGGGTTCCACAACTGACACCAGTCTAAGAAAATTCTGATATCTTGCTAGAAAGACATTGAGAATGTTCTCTACCTTAGGGTGAGGAATTATCATCAAATCTCCTCCCTGAGACCAACTTCCTGACTCATATTCTCCCATGGTCTTTTAGTCTGTTCTCATGGATACTTTCCTTTTCTAGTGTTTCCTTTTTTAGTGACATTTAAAGAGGTCATAGGAAAGCAAGAGATAGAGAGGACAGGATTGTGACACACGAGAAAAGTAACATGGACATAAACAAAAGATTAAGAGATCTAATGGTGGCTTGGAAGATAGGCAAAGGAAAGCCAACATATTCATTTTTGAAATTTCAATAAAGAAAAGATATATTTCAAGCCCCATTTCTAAACTAAAAACTTTTGACTCTCCCTATTGAAATTTCATATCTTATGCTTTGAAATGTAAAAACAAAATGTGTAATATTAGATGTGTCCTAGTAAGTTTACTTTATTTCAAAGAAACATGTTGAACTCATAGATCTGCTGATGTAAATGCCACATAAAGAAAGATGGTAGCGGGCGCCTGGGTGGCTCAGTGGGTTAAGCCGCTGCCTTCAGCTCAGGTCATGATCTCAGGGTCCTGGGATCGAGTCCCACATCGGGCTCTCTGCTCAGCAGGGGGCCTGCTTCCCTTCCTCTCTCTGTGATCTCTTCCCTTCCTCTCTCCTACTGTGATCTCTCTCTGTCAAATAAATAAATAAAATCTAAAAAAAAAAAAAAAAAAAAAAAAAAGAAAGATGGTAGCTGTTTCTTGTTCTGTTACCTCAGCTTGATCTTTTTTGAATTTTCAGTTCTTTGTAATCTATTAAAACAACCTTCCATAGTGCAATTGATGGGTCATAAGGTACCTCTATTTTTAACTTTTTGAGGAACCTCCATATTGTTTCCTAAGTGGCTGGACTGACTTGCATTCCTACCAACAGTATTAAGAGGGTTCCCCTTTTTCCACATCCTTGCCAACATTCGTTTTTTCCTGTCTTGTTAATTTTTGCCATTCTAACTTGTGTAAGGGGGTATCTCAATGTGGTTTTAATATGAATTTCCCTGATGGATAATGATGTTGAACATTTTTTCATGTGTGTGTTAGCTATTCATTTGTCTTCTTTGAAGAAGTGTCTGTACATGTCTTCTGTTCATTTTTTGACTTGATTGTTTTTTGGGGGGATGTTGAGCTTAAGAAGTTCTTTATATATCTCGGATACTTGAGAAGTTCTTTATATAGATCTTGGATGCCCTTTATCTGTAATGTCATTTGCAAATATTTTCTCCCATCCCATGGATTGCCTCTTTGTTTTGTTGACTGTTTCCTTTGCTTTGCAGCTTTTTATCTTGATGAAGTCAAAAGTTCATTTTTACTTTTGTTCCCCTTGCCTTTGGAGACTTGTCTTGAAAGATGTTGCTATGGATGATGTCTAAGAGGTTAGTGCCTATGTTCTTCTCTAGGATTTTGATGGATTCCTATCTCACATTGAGGTATTTCATCCATTTAGAGTTTATATTTTTGTATGGTGTAAGAGAATTGTGGAGTTTCATTGTTCTGTACATAGCTGTCCAATTTTCCCAGCACCAATTATTTATTTATTTTTTTTAAGATTTTATTTACTTATTTGACAGACAGAGATCACAAATAGGCAGAGAAGCAAGCAGAGAGAGAGAGGGGGAAGCAGGGTCCCCCCTGAGCAGAGAGCCCAATGGGGGGCTCCATCCCAGGACCCTAGGATCACGACCTGAGCCAAAGGCAGAGGCTTTAGCCCACTGAGCCACCAGGCGCTCTGCCCCAGCACCATTTATTAAAGAGGTTTTTTTCCATTGGATATTTTTTCCTGCTTTGTCAAAGATTCGTTGACCACAGAGTTGAGGGTCCATATCTGGGTACTCTTTGCTCCATTGATCTATGTGTCTGTTTTTGTACCAGTACCATGACATCTTGGTAATCACAGCTTTGTAATAAAGCTTGGAATCAGGTAACATGATGCCCTCAGCTTTGTTTTCCTTTTTCAACATGTCTTTCATGATTTGGGGTCTTTTGTGGTTCTTTCAAATTTTAGGATTGTTTGTTCTAGCTCTTTGAAAAATGCCATTGGTGTTTTAATCAGAAAAACATTGAAAGTATAGATTCCTCTGGAAAGAATAGACATTTTAACAATGTTTATTCTTCTATTCCATGATCACTACTGGGTATTTACCCCAAAGATACAGATGTAGTAAAAAGAAGGGACACATGCACCCCAATTTTCATAGCAGCAATGGCCACAATAGCCAAACTGTGGAAGGAGCCAACTTGCCTTTCAACAGATAAATGGATAAAGAAAATGTGGTCCATATATACAATGGAATATTACTCAGCCATCAGAAAGGATGAATACACACCATTTACATCAACATGGATTAACTGTTGGGGATTATGCTAAATGAAGTAAGTCAAACAGAGAAAGTCAATTATCATATGGTTTAGATGTGGAACATAAGAATAGTATGGAGGACTTTAGGTGAAGGAAGGGGAAAATGAAGGTGATGGAATCAGAGGAGGAGAAGAACAGTGAGAGACTATCGACTCTGGGAAACAAAGTGAAGGTTTCATAGGGGAGAGGGTTTGGGAGATGGGTTAACCCAGTGAAGGGTATTAAGGAGGGCACATATTTCAATGAGCACAAGATGTTATATGCAAACAATGACTCATGGAACACTACTTCAAAAACTAATAAAGTACTGTATGGTGACTAATGCAACATAATAATAAAAAAATCCTCCATAATAATCCCCCATAATATAATAAATAATTTTCTACTGTAAGTGGTGTGTTTTGGTTCTGTTTTGTTTTCCTGACTGATATACTAGGCCAAATTATATTAAATAGTTTTGTTTTGTTTTTTCCAGAAAATAATATATGGTACCCATATTTTCTCCAACTACATACTTTTTCAGGGTTCAATTATGTTGATAATAACATATCTATGTGAGGTGCAAAATACAGTGCAAAAAGGTAAATATTTACCATCACTTACCATTTTTTACTTCTCTCTGAGGGCAAGTATTTATGGCAGCTTGCTAATTACTTTATTCCAGCTTGTAGTACAACAGATGATATATAGTACATACTCCATAGTGTATTGACTGAACAAATTTTTCGGGGTCCACGTTAAAAATTTAAGTATAAATGAAAATGAGTATTAGTGGGAAAATATCTGTGATTTTGAATTGGACAAATTTATTGTCTCTTAAAATATTTGCTCTTTGCAAATACAGAACAGATTTTTGTAAAATAGTATTCCATCAACTAAACAGATGTGTATGGCCATATAATTTTTCTGAGGGCAGTTTCATCAAATTTTCAAATTTTCCTTAAAGTTTAAAAGTTAATGCCATAGAGGTTAAGTGTCTTTCTGCCAATGACAAGATTATTAATGGCAGAACCAAAAATAGCTCCTAGAACCTCTAACTCAAACACCAAATTTCTTCCCTTTACCCAAAATACCTTCTTCATATGAAACTGACCACTACACATAGGGTTAATACTTTCTCTCATTTGCTTAAGCAGCATGCTGCTGGCCTCTTTTATAGAACTTATTACTTTATATTATAATTTTTGTAAGTGGTTCCCACATAAGTACATGTATTCCTATCACTTTAATACAGTATTTGTTACCAGATATATTAAGAGATCAAGAATGAACTGCTGAACAAATGTGTAAATATAAAAATAAAGCAAAAGTTGCACTTAGGTGAAATGAGACCACACTTTAAAAAGATGACTAAACATTAATAAAGATTTTAAAATGCAAAAAATAAGTTACAAGATTTCTGAATTCTGGTCCCACATACACGAAATCTGGGAGTCACCATTCTGTCCTAACAAGGAAAAAGCTACACAAACTAAAACTTAACAACTCTTCAAAGATCCACCAGAAAAGTAAGGTTAAAGGACAAATTATTTCCTCCCAAATTTGAGAGACCTACACACAAATACAGAGAATGACAACTTTTTAAAAGTATTTTATTTACTCATTTTATGCAGAGAGAGAAGGAGTGAGCAAGTAGGAGGAAGTAGGGCAGAAGCAGGCTCCCCGCTAAGTAAGGAGCCTGATGTGGGACATGATCCGAGGACCCCAGGATCATAACCTGAGCTGAAGGCAGCCACTTAATTAACTGAGCCACCCAGGCAACCCTGGGGAATGACAACTGGAGCACAAACCCAAGAGGTGAAACCTGCCCAGGATCCAGTGCTAAGTAAGGCACTCAAATTGTAATTGACCAATTGCTAATGACTCAGTGTAGCTATGTATAAAATATAAAAACTCCAGGGCACACAGTTATTAGGGGTCACTGATGCTTTTATGACCTTATCTTCCTGGAGCTCTACCATGTTCTCACAGTAAATATTGGAACAAAATTCCCTCATAATTCTGGTGGTGGGGGGAACAATTTTAAATATATCAGAGCATTCTATTCTTCATAATAATGTATGTCCTCAAGAGCACAATTTAACCTCCTGGTTTGTTGTTTGCTTTTGTTCTTGTTTTGTTTTTGTTTTTCAGACCCCAAGAAACCTGGGGAAAAGGAAATGCCCATCTGCAGGCAAATCTACCCTTCTGTACGGAAGTGGGAAATTTCCAACTCTGGCCCACTCTAGCTATACTGTCTCATCTGTGAGGAGGAAAACAATAACAACAAAAAAAAAAACAACAAAAGTGACGAGGATGTGTAAAGCTCACAGTTCAGAGGCAAAGACTCATGAAAAGACTGACCTAATTATAGGACTACAGAATGCTTCCTTTCCCCCTACACTTTAAGAACACATTACCAAAGGCCTATCTCCAGGCAGCTACTTTTACCTAATATATATTATACATGACTATCAAGAAAAATATTACATTATTGGTGATGCAACATGGAGGCTTAAGTGGGTAGAAGAAGAAAAAATGAAACAAAATGGGATTGGGAGGGAGACTAAACATAAGTGACTCTTAATCTCACAAAACAAACTGAGGGTTGCTGGGGGGAGGGGGTTTGGGAGAAGGGGGTGGGATTATGGACATTGGGGAGGGTATGTGCTTTGGTGAGTGCTGTGAAGTGTGTAAACCTGGTGATTCACAGACCTGTACCCCTGGGGATAAAAATATATGTATATAAAAAATAAAAAGTTAAAAAAAAAAAAAAAAGAAAAATATTACATTATAAACTGAAAGGCAAAAACACAGTTTGAAGAGACAGAGCAAGCATCAGAACGAAATTCAGATATGGCAAGGATAATAGAATTATCAGACTGGAAGTTTAAAACAACTATGATCTATATGCTAAGGGTTCTAATGGATAAAATAGAACACATGCAAGAACAGATAGGCAATGTAAGCAGACAGATGGAACCTAAGAAAAAATGTAAAATGAATACTAGAATTTGTAAAACACTGTAACATAAATGAAGAATGCCTTTGATGGACTTATAAGTAGACTTAACATGGCTGAAAAGTTATGAATTTGATGACATCTCAATAGAAACCTCCAGAACTGAAAAGCCAAGAGAACAGAAAAAGAAACACACACACACAAACAGAAGACATTTTTTAAGAACAATAAGAAACTTGTACATAAGTTGAAGCACCAGGTCCAGATGGGATCACGAATGAATTTAACAAAACATTTAAGGAAGAAATTATACCAATTTTCTACAATCTCTTTCAGAGGATAGAGCACAGGAAAAATTTCCTAACTCATTCTTTGAGGCCAGAGTTACCCTAACATCAAAACCAGACAAAAGCATCACAAGGAAAAAGAATTCCAAACCAGTATCTTTCATGAACATGAATGTAGAAATCCTCAATAAAGTAAATACTAGCATGTCAAATCCAGAAATGTATAAAAAGAATTACACACAACGATCAGGTATGAAAGAATGATTCAGCATTTGAAGACCAACTAATGTAATGCATCATTTCAACATACTAAAAAAAATAAAAAGGCATGATATCAATAGATGCAGGGAAAGCTTTTGACAAAATATACCATTCATTCATGATAAAAGACAAACTGTGGAGACCACAAAAATATTAGTAGTTTCCAGGAGTTAAGTGAAGGGAGGGATAAAAAGGCAGAGTACAGATTTTTTGTTTTTCAGATAGTGAAATTACCATGAATTGTACTACAATATGGATACATGTCATTACCCATTTATACAAACCCACAGAATGTACACCACCAACAGTGAGTCCTAATAAACATGGACTCTGGGTAATAATGATATGACAATGTAGGTTCATCAGTTGTAAAAAATACATCATTCCAGTAAAGAATGTTAATAATGGAAGAGGGTATGTATGTGTGAGTTTAGTGAATATATGGGAAATTACTATACTTTCTGCTTTTATTTCCTATAAGACAAAAACTTTAAAAACTACTTTAAAAATAAAGTTTATTAAAACATCACAGTTGTAAATTTTTTGGATTGTCTAAAATGTAGACACTTAAGAGTCTGTAGGACTATGGTTTGGTTGGGTTTATAATACTTGTGGGGGAAAAAAAGATAAAGAAAGGTAATTATCAAGTCATGATGGTGAACTGATGAACTCTCTTTGTATAGAGTGGGGTTAGGGCAGCTTCAGATCATGATGTCAATCTAAATTTCTGCCAACCCGTTGCATTTGACCAAAATGTTCTTGAAGGAGGATCTAAGCAACATATCTCATACCTCCCACATACATGTATAATCTTGTACATTGTACAAGATTCTATGAAAATGTCCTTGGTATTTATGCTGAGAAATAAAATTTCTACAATTTTTGCCCATCATGTTTACTAACAATCCCTAATAAAACTGTAACTCTTCTTTTCATACCACTTATGGTAAAAAATTAAAAGACTGGCTAGAGAATTTCTTTCAAGAAATTTATATTCTTTCTAATGTGTATGCCATCTTGGAAATATGTTCACATGTTTTCTCCATAATGAACATACCAAATAAGAATCCAAGAATGGTAAAGGTAATTAAATTATTTCCAACTTATATCCTGGTTTGGCAGGACATCAGGATTTCAGTAGGATTACTAAAATTTAGAGTCAAACCTTCCAGTTGATAAACAACAGCATGTAACTGCCAACACAACACAAGAAAAACATGTAGTTTACCATCAGTCAATTTTATTTCACAATTTTCTGTCAACACATCTTACTTCCCTCCAATTTTTATCTAAAGCAATAGAAATGGAAGTATCTATTGTTGTTGTAATCTCAAGAAACTATATAATAAGAAATTTTAAATCTACCAACATAAGGTAACAAAATAACAGTATTTCAAGGATTTTCAATTTTTCTCATTAGAGTACAGTTAATGATTGACATCGAACTTTGTCAGTCAGAAATCAATCACTGAATACACTTCACAATAAACAACTGCCTATGTCTCATTTTACACTAAAGTCAGTGGATAAATGATCCATTCAGCAACTCATATTTTAAGAGAAAATTAAATAAACAAAAATATAATCTGCTGTTTTCAGCTTCTTCCTACTTTGAAGCTTTGTTGTATTAAAGAGCTGCCTTTAAACCTAATATAATATCTAACAAATCATATGTCTTCAGAATCTGTGGAAAGGGAATTGTCTACCTACTCTCCCATTAAATAATCCATAGAGCCCTTTCATTAACTCAACAAATTTGTATTGAGCCTTTCATACATACCAGTTACCATGTAAAGTGCTGGACATCTGTATAATGCTGAATAAAATAAGAGTTGTCCATGGCCTTTGAAGCTTTCCCCATATATTGTGATATGCCTTTTTAAAATAATCACACTAACACATATGTGCTAAAATGACAAATAGAAGTATGGCAGTGACACAAAAAGAAAGGCATACTGTGCTATGAAAAATTAAAATATTTATTCATGTAATAAAATATTCATCAAGCACCTTGATATGACACTCACTATGTTAATCACTAAGAATTATCAGCCAACAATAGACTTAAATTCTCTGCCCTCTTAGAGTTTCTACTCTAGTGACAGAGATACAATAAACAAATGAAACAATAAACATATACTATGCGGCCATTGGTGAGTGATATAGAGGACAATAGGCAGAGTAAGAGAGGCAAGGAGTCAGGTTGTTAAGAGAATCATTTTGAGAAAAGGGATTTTATGCGCCATAATCATTGCCAGCTTTCTTTTTATAGTTAAGACTTTATCCTGAATAAGAGTTCTATTCCAACTGAATCTGCTAATACACCATTTGGTACACCCTGAATACTGGACTTGGCACCATTCACTTTCTTTTTTTGCATTAACATAACTTTGAAAAGTCTTTTTGCTTTCATCATGTTTGCACAGTTTTGGTATAACTTCTATTTATACTTTGAGACCTACTTAAATAATGATTTGAAGTATCTTTATTCTTTAAGCACATTTATTACAATAGGACACAGATGAGTTACTGAAATGATACAATGTAGAAAGGCAATTGCTAAAGAAAATTATATTCGTGACATGTAGTCAATGAGTTTTTGATCTCTGGTCAACATAGTGGTATGTTCTGCTACTTACAAGATACGGCTGCCAATGGTGATTGCTCCCATTTACAACTGGCACGAAGAAAACACGAGGTATGAGAATATAGAACAAGTATCCTTTAAACAGATGAAATGGGCCAGTTACTATCATACTAAACCAGTGAGACTCCATGACCACTCATTGCCTTAGGTACACGTATATTTCTATAACAAAAGGAAAAATGGATTTGGTTGGTCAAATTAATCTCTACCATCATGAGGAATTTAGAAATTAGCCATCCAATATTCCTGTATAGGAGGATTGAAATGAAATTTCAACCAGTATGTGATCTAATAATTCTCTGGGAGAGGAAATAGTAAAAATTATATATTTATGAAAAAAAGTTAGAAATAGAATCAATAGAAATTATGGAGCAATTGAATATAAAGGCTGAGTGAGCTCAGGAAATAAGACAAAGTCTAATAACCTAACAGGTTAAAATTATAAGGGTAATGCTATAGCTACCAGAATCCTAGTCCACTGGTTCTCAAAAACTCTGGTCATAAGACCTCTACACATTCTTAAAAATTATTGAGGACCCCAAGTAGCTTCTGGCTATTTGGTTACATCTATTAACATTTACTATATTGAACTATACAACTATGAATATATATATATATATATATATATATATATATATATACACACACACACACATATATATACACATACATATACACACATATACACACACACACATATATATATATATAAATTTATAAGCATTGACCATAAATCCATTCCTAGTTATTATATTATGAAAAATAACTTCCCCTTCCAAAACAAAAACTAGATAAGGAGAATGGTACTGTTTCAAATATGTATCTATCTCATTGGTCTGATTTAATAGAAAATAACTGCATTCTTGTTTCAGCTTCTACATTTAATCCTTTAGACTTTCAGATGTTATGTAGCTTCTGACAGACTCTACTGGACATTTCTGAGATAATGAAAGTGAAAAAGGTAAATCCTATCCTACCATCATTATGAAAAATATTTTGATCTAGCAGATCCACTGAAGTATCTTATCTTGTTCAAAAGCTCTTAGACCACACATTAAAGACCAGTATTCTAGCCTAAACTGACCAATATCTTATCAGTCTACTTATCTTATTGGACCACCAAGAAAACTGAGGAACTGATTTTCATTCATTCCTTCTTGCCTTTCTATAATCCAATTCCACTGTAGAACCAAAGAGATCCTGTGATAGAGACTAAAAAAGCTAATTGACTCTGTCTTACAAGCCTGAAATTCTGCAACAATTTATTCCCAAGATTTATGGCAGTGGGATAATTTAAAACATTATATAAGAGCTTTTGACTTGATAGAATTTTAATAACTAATTAAGAATGATTACAGATATTCTGTTTATGTTTTTCAATTTTTTTATATTGGTACTTCACAGATTTCTCTCTCCAACAGTGAAGGCAAAATATTTACATCTATTTTAATATAAGCCAGTCAGGGTTGAGTTTCCAATAAGCTTAACCTTCATAAGAATTAATATTTTTATATTATCAAAAAATTGTCATTAAAACAACTGAAATATCTCTTTGTCATATAACTGCAAGTAATTTTGAGTTATTGCCTTGGACACTGATGTGTTATTGTCTCAGTTTCAGATTCAGTGGTATTTCCCAACCACAAAACAAAACAGATTAATATACAAAATGCTAGTGAGGTTAGCAGTGTAGTTTTCTAGGAAAGATGTCTAATGATTGGAGGAAAAAAAATGTAGCTCATAGAAATATGGTGACAATTACTCCTTGGCATCAATGAGTCCTATCAAAGTAAAGAATTAAAGTCAGCAAACTGTCATCCATTTGGTGAGATTGCTAAAAGTCATTGATAATACTGATCATATTTTTATCCTATGAAAACTGAGCTGGCTGACCCATAAGACAGAAGCACACAGGTATAACCTCTAGATTCCATATGCAGAAGATACTACTCTGTAGGTATCAGATTATCAATATTTGAAAAATGGTTCTATGTCAAGGAGCTAGTAATGAAAGGACTATTCATGTATTTGGCCATAAACATTGCTTGGGAATATTCAAGAATACTTAATAGAAAAGATGTGTGCTCCAAACACATGTAATTTACATAAAGCTAATTACACTGTCATTCTTGTAAAAATAATAATAATTATCATCTCATATAATTTTAGTGTACAAAAATTTTTCTTCATATTGTTAGCTGAAATTTATCACTGTTCTTTAAAACTATATAAAGTGCCAGCATGAAATATTTGCCTTTGAATAACAGAAATACTCTGCATAAAAATTCGGATTATGGAAAATATTTAAAACTGTTTATTTATGCAAAACAAGTTTATTGATCTCCTATATATCATATCAGCAGTATGATAAGCCCTAAGGACACTGAGCTAAATGAACCAGTTTTGCTTACTTTTATGGTCTAGTAATATAAAAAAATGAACATTTTGCTGTAATTATCCTGATGAATTAGTTCAGTAATAGTATTTTTATATTTTATTAATTTGTATTAAAGCATGATCTTTGTATTTTCTGCAATATGCAATGATTAATTAAAATGAAGAATCAGTGAATTGTTTTTCATATAAGAAATATTACCTAAATAATCCAAAGGACTAACTGTAACCAGTTGTTTGGGAAGTATCAATAATGCAATATCAACATACACAGTAATGAGTGTATGCTCTGCCTACTTAGATCTTTAAACTCTGTAATAATGTGAACTATTTATAAACACATTGGAAATACTTTATTGATACTAATAAATTACCCATTTTTTTTAAAGATTTTATTTATTTATTTGACAGAGAGGGATCACAAACAGCCAGAGGCAGGCAGAGAGAGAGGAGGAAGCAGGCTCCCCACTGAGCAGAGAGCCCGATGCTGGGGCTCCATCCCAGGACCCCAAGATCATGACCTGAGCTGAAGGCAATGGTTTAACCCACTGAGCCACCCAGGAGCCACCCAGGAGCCCCTAAACTACCTCTTTTAATGTCCGTAGGATCTTTAGTGACATTCCCCCATCATTCCTGTTATTTAAAATTTGTATCATTTTCCCCGTATTAATTAGATAAGAACCCTATCAATTTTATTTATCTCAAAGTAACAACTTCTGGTTCCATTAATTTTTAAAAATTTTCCATCTGATGATTTCTGCTTGTTATTGTTTCCTTTCTTCTGTTTCTGTTAGGCTTAATTTTCTTTCTTTCTTTCTTTCTTTTTTTTTTTTTCATTTACAATGGAAGACTTAGTCATTGATTTAAGACCTTTATTCTTTTCCAGCATAAGTGTAGAAGGGTATGAAGTTAGCTTCCTTTTCATACTGCTTTAGTACCAGCCCATATATATGACTTTAACACTTGTTTAAATACAGTACTTTTTAGTGTTGCTTTTCTGTTTTAATTTTTTAATAGATATAGATTTATGCAGTTTATTTCTTGTTGAATGAACTTTGGTAATCCATAGTTTTCAAGGAAATCGACTATTTTATCTGTTGTCAAATGTATTATCATATACTAGCTACTATTACTTCACAGCACATTACTTTAAACTTAGCAACTTAAAAACAACAAACATTCATTATCTCACAAAATTTCGTAGGGTCAGGAATCCAAGAGAAGCTTAGCTAAATCTT
The DNA here is from genome assembly GCF_964662115.1 of Mustela nivalis. Classification (NCBI taxonomy): domain Eukaryota; kingdom Metazoa; phylum Chordata; class Mammalia; order Carnivora; family Mustelidae; genus Mustela; species Mustela nivalis. The sequence goes on along the minus strand of NC_139023.1, from coordinate 41,199,806 downwards.
TGTGGCTCAGGGTCCTTCATGACATTGCATCAGACTGTCAGATAAGGCTTCAAATCATATCAACACTCAAATGGGCCCGAGAATCTGTTCACACACAGGATTTTTAGTTGATCTCAAGTTATTGTTCAGAAATTTCTATAAGTTATTGTTCAGAAATTTCTGTCTCTTACGCGGGCCTTTCCAAAGTTTGCCTATGTGTGATGGTCTTTCCCAGAAGGGACGAGGAGAGGGAGAGGGAGATGTGGAAATATGTAATCTACACTGTATTATAAACCATTCTGGTTAGTGACATACATCTCTACCCTATGCCGTTGGTCACACAGATTAATTCTGGATGACAATGTGTACCTTTAACTTATCATTGTGTGCTTAATGTGAATATTGCTCCACTCCATGTAAATTTAAGATCATTCCATTTCCTTCAGGCTGAAGACTTCACTTGAGGTTTTGTTTGTCTGTTTTTTGCATGTTTACTGATGACAAAATCATCTCTGAATTGTCAGGATTTTCAGAAAATGCGCTTGTTTTTTTCAGCTCTTAAATAGCATTATTGCTGGATATTGACCTCTAGATTGGTAGTGATTTTTGTTACTGTTTTCAGCGCTTTTAAGAATGCTATTTCTTTGTCTTTGGGGCTCTAATTCTGAGGCCAGTCATCATTTGTATATCCTTCTCTGTGTAATGTGGCTTTTTATTCTTTTGACTACTTTTAAGTTTTCTCTTTACTCTTGGCTTCTAAGGTTATCTATGATATGTAGTTTTATTTGTTTGTGTCCTACTTGGATTTAATTGGGCTTCATAAACCTACATTGATGTTTTTCACCAATTTAGGAAATGTTGTTATCAGTTTTGCACATGTTAGCTCAGGCTGTACTTCACTGACCTTTTTCATCAATCTGTGTGCTGCTATCAAACCTAACCGATAATTACCCTTTTCAGATATTGTACTTACATCTTGAATTTATATATTTTTCTCATTTATTTATATTTCTTTCATTTTCTTTTCTGGAATTCCTCATCTGCCCACATATCGTATAGATGCTTCCCTTAAGAGTTTTGAACATATTTAAAATACCTATTTTAGAGAACGTGACTGCTGGTTCTAACACCTAGGTCATTATAGGGTCTGTATTAATATAATTTTTTTAAAAACCTCATTGTTATGTCAGTTTTCTGGTTCACATGACATACATTTTGTTTGATGCTATACATTTGCATGATACCTTGAGGAGATTTTGAAGTTATTTATTTATTTATTTGTCAGAGAGAGAGAGAGAGACAGAGCACAAACAGGGGGAGCAGCAGGCAGAGGGAGAAGCAGGCTCCCTGTTGAGCAAGGATTCCCGTCCTGATGTGGGACTCTATTCCAGGACTCCAGGATCATGACCTGAGCCAAAGACAGATGCCTAACCAACTGAGCCACCCAGGCATCCCTTAAAGAGATTTTTAATTACATTTAACAGTTTTGTTTTGGCAGATATCTCAACTAATGGCAGATCATCTTGCTCTGTTCACACTTGATTTGTTGTTTGTTAGAGGTGATATAGTTTCAACTTTGCCTTGGACTCAGAGTATCTTATGCTCTGACTGTTTGTCCTTCCCTTCAGGGTTCTGAATTAAGTGAATTCCTCATTAATGTATGCCCACCCTTGTTGAGTCAGAATTCCAACAAACCTCAATTCTGCTTACTGGGTAGTATCTCTCTTCTGCATTAGGTGCCCTGAAGTTAATTTCTCCAGGTTTTATGGAAATTCATCCTGCATATGCTTAAATCAGCTATGCAAACAGGGCCTTATAGACTTCTGAGTCCTCTCTTCTGCCCAGATATTACTTTGAGGCCCCTTATAAGTCCAAGCTGCATAAGCAGCACAGAATTCTGATTTCTACCTTCTCTACTCCACACTATCTTCCTTGCAGCCCACTTACATGTGCCACAGTCTAGAGTATGACCTCAGGCAGGGAGCTGGAGGAAATGTAGAACTCACATGTTATATTTCCCTTTTGTCAAGGATTGTAGTTTTTCACTGTCTCTTACTTAATACCTGTAAATACTTGAAAGTAATTGTCTCTTATATTTTGATCAGATATACAATTGTTTATGTTGAAAGGCTGATTCAATATCAGTTATTTTGCCATGGTCTAAATGATGTTGGATGGATAATTTAATGAAATGTAGGATTACAAATGGATATAATACAATTTTTTTAAAAGATTTATTTCTTTATTTTAAAAAGGTGGAGGTAGAGGAAGACTCTTAAGCAGACTCTGTGTTGAGTGCAGAGTCAACGGCGGGGCTAGATCTGAGCTGAAACCAAGAGTTGGATTCTTAATAGACTGAGCAACCCAGGTGTTCCAGATGTAATACAATTTCAGTGCATCTTTGTTGACCAATTGAATGAATAAGCGTATTATTCATACACAGGCATGATCTATTGATGAAATAGTACACAAAGGTCCTGAAGCCATTTATTATATGGACGTCTGGTCCACAACTTGGCTATTTTTCCTACAGAATACTCATTTCCCAAAAGATCCCCATGATCAAATTGATTTGCAAAGTAAGTTATCAAATTTGGTAGTTACATAATAACTTCTAACCAATAATCATAATTTTCAAATTAATTATTTCTAGAATACCTATGAAAAGATGGGTTTTCCTTGTAATTATTATAAAAACAAAACTAAATAAATATTATTAAAAAGGAACATATTTACTTCCTCCTATATTTTCTTACAAGTATATTAAAAATAAACAATAGCAACTACATATTCAGTCATTTTAAAAATTTCAAAAATTGGGGCTCCTCGGTGGCTCAGTGGGTTGAGCCACTGCCTTCAGCTCTGGTCGTTATCTCAAGGTCCTGGGATTGAGTCCCGCGTCGGGCTCTCTGCTCGGCGGGGAGCCTGCTTCCTCCTCCTCTCTCTCTCTGCCTGCCTCTCTGCCTACTTGTGATCTCTCTCTGTCAAATAAATGAATAAAATCTTTAAAAAAAATTTTTTTCAAAAATCTTTTCTTTAAGTAAAATGTATGAAAATAATTTAATTTTGTGTCCCACTTATTAAAAGAAATAAAATTTCAGTTTACCAGCTTAAGCCACAAGAGTTGCAGTTTGACTAATTAAAACTGCCATTTTTTGGTAAATAAGACATAATTCACTAATTTTATGAACAATGGATGTAATGATATTTGATATTAATCACTTTTTCTATTTCTTGAATTAATCATGTTTTACTCTATTAGATCTTCTATGTCATGATTATAGAGATCTAGGAAAATGTAAAATGGACATTAAATGTTGAGCCCTAATTAATAATTAAGGTACACCAGAGGAAACAAGACAATTTATTCTGACAGGCAATATTACCTATTTCCCAGATCACTTTGTTCTGTCAGAAGAATCGCAGTCCCAGTGACTTTATTTCAAATATATTGCTTTTGAAATAACAGCAGGGACTTGTGGGCTTCTCAGCATCTCTTGTTTACCATCTAGTGTCATGCTTAATGATCAACATTAAAGTTATTGCTTCCAAATCACCTTAATTAGGGTTGCAGAAGCTTTAAAAAGTTCCTTTCAAACAGCTCAGATCATCAAATTAGATTGCCCTCGTATATTGTGATTATATAAGGTCTTGTAGTGAAACATCATAAAAACATTTCCAATCAGACATCCCGCAGTTCCTTTTTAAGATAAATTTTCCTATCCACAGCTTTTCCATGAGTGCACTGTGTCTTTTTATCATTCTCCAAGTTTATAGCTGATTGAACAAGAACAGAACAACTAAACCTAGTCATAATACATAGCTTAACTTAAAACTATGGGCAGGTCAGCTACATAATGCTGTGCCAAAACTGAGACAATCTGGTTTAACTGAATTCTCCTTGAACATTTCTTTTAAAGATTTTATGTATTTATTTGACAGAGAGAGATCACAACTAGGCAGAGAGGCAGGCAGAGAGAGAGGAAGGGAAGCAGGTTCCCTACTGAGCAGAGAGCCAGACATGGGGCTTCATCAACATTTTTAACTGAGGATTAGAAAATGTTGCTTGGTATAAATAGTCTTTTTTTTTTCTATGTTAATTCCATACTGAAGTGTAATATATACAGAAAAATACATGAATCATGTTTGCAGCCTGTTAAAGTTGCATATATCAAATCAACCTATGTTGCCACCACCAAAATTATAAAATTGAATATTGTCAATAATCAAGAAGTTTCCTTATGGTATGTCCAGTCACAAACAAGTCACTAAGGAAACCACTATCCTTACCTCTAACACCATAGATTATTTTCTGTTTCAAAAAGTTATTTTTAAATAAGTAAAATCATATATTATTTATCTGTTTAGACCAAACATCTTTTGTTTAATTGGCTGCTTTTCAGATTCATCCATGTAGTTCAGAAAAGTCTATAGTCAAGGTCTTACAAAGCTACATTACTTCTAAAGGTTTAAAGGAAAAATTATCCCCTTGCCTTTTCTGGCTTGCAGAGGCTGCCTATATTTCTTGGATCATGGCCCCTTCTTTATATCACTCCAACTCTTTATCTCCATCATCACACCTTCTATTCCTTACTCTGACCTTCCCTACCTTCCTCTTATCAAGACTTTTGTGGTTACATTGGGTCTACTCAGATAACCCAAAATAATTTCCCTATCTCAATATCTTTAGCTTAATCACATATGCAATATCTCATTTGCCATAAGGTATCAGATGTTCTGAGAATTAGGACATGGACATTATTCTGCCAACCATAGTAATGAAAAAAAGATGAGTTGGGTCCCTAACTTCCAGTTTCAAATGGTTTTGAAGACTGTTAAGATATGAGCTTTAGAAGCAATTATCTGGTGTGGTCTGGGCTGCCATTGCTCCTTTTTTGGAATACAAGAATGTGGGGATCATTGAGAACCATCTTGGAATTTTTCTACCACCTGTATGTATGCATATATGTGTGAGTATGTTATACAGTGTTCTAGTTGTCTTTGGTGGGTCTCACAAATTTCTTAGATGGCCAACTTATTTAATATCCCATGAACTAAAAGATATAAATTGAGATCAAGTAACAGAGATAAAGACTGTCAGATTTATTAAGCCACTCTTAGAAATAATGTATTGGTGGATGTAAAACACCAAGTGTAAAAATATATCTTCATAACTATATTTAGTTCTTAGCTTCATGACTCTTTCTATAAAACTCTCTTTTGTGAATAACTTATAGCTATAGTAAGATTATTCTTCAATTACTCCATATGCATGGCTTTGATAAACTGTGGGGAGAAAACAAAATGTGCCTAAAAATAACAAAATTTAGATTAATTTTTAAAAGGCAAATTTGCTATTTATATTAAAATATTATTTCCCACATGGATATGTTTATAATATTCAAAAACATAACTTAGATTAAATAATTCTATTTTGGTAACATGTCATGTACTTTGTCTCCCAGTTTGATTTGTTTTATTGGTTTTAGTGAATTGGATTTAAGATTAAGGTTTTTAGTACATGCAGTCAGATGAGGCAAACGAAGGTCATTTTGAAAGTATTTACTATATTATATACATTTCATTTTTAATAATAATTTAATAAACTTTTATATCATTTCATGGAATGTTACTTCATGGCAAAATTAATTTTCATAAAATAAATTATATGTATGTATTACATAAATGTATAAGTATATTTATATTTGACTAAATAAAATTCTTTATATTTGAGACTTAGTGTGTCCTCAGTAAACTATTCTTATTATTTCATTCTAAGAAGGTAGCATACTTCCTTTGAGCTTCTGGCTTACTACCAGAAAGAATCTATTCATATTCTTTCAGTTCTAAATCTGTAGTAAAAAAATGTCAAAATGAGCTCTCAAGCAATTATATATTAAAATTATCTCACATTTTAGTATGTTAATTGCCATATTAAAATGTGATATTGATCTAATATTTTAGATACTTATCCTTAGTGAATTCACTTAGCAAATTCAAGAAATATGTCAGTTTTTAAATAAAAGTTATTATGTTTTATTCAGTCTTTATAGAGTGCTAATGTAACAAGGGTTTATTTAATATCTATTTCTGTGCACTTCAATAAATGTTAGTTAAGTGGGAAAAAACCATTATATTATGCAATTTATCTTAAACAAGAACTTCTACTCTAATACTTCTATAAGAAGAATTTGGGGTACACTGAAGCAAATTTTGGAAGACACCAGTACACCAATATTCAGTTGTGTATATGTGGTGTGTGTGTTTTCCCCTTCCATGCACAAATGGAAAGTCTAGTATGGTTTCCACTACCAGTATAACTGTCTAATTTTCTAACATATGAACAGCCTTGAAGATTAGAATCACAAACTCTGTACAATATACAACAAACCTCCTAAAGGGTCTGGAAAGTGAATAAAAGTAAAAGATTCTAGAAGTAAGTAGAAACTTGAATGAAGAGAAAAAGCATGTGATCTCCTCTACCACCACCACCATGCCCTCCTATTTTCATTTACTATGTCTGTGGGCATGCTGCAATTTTTTTTTTTTTTTTTTTTTTTTTTGGGCTGGTCAAAATTTTGATGACTCACAGTCTTTTGAGTTTGAAATGCAAGAGGGTGGCGATCAAGGCACCTACAGCCACTAAAATGATGGAATGAAATGAAAATAGTAGATGATAATTATAGAAAATGGATAGCCAGAAAGTGGAGCCACATTTCTATGTACATGTGCAAATCTCTGGTTGATCCCAATGTCCTCATGTATGGGCGGACTATAAACAACCCAGCTAAGGAGAAAGAGAGAGAGCGGGAAAAAATGACAAGAAAAAGAAAGGAAGGAAATGAAGGACAGAACTGAGATGTGAGTTTCTGTAAGAGACATAGACTTTTTAGTTTGTGTATAACCAAGTTAATTGTCAGTTAAAGCAATCATATTAACACTCATAGGAGAAACTGAGAAGAATCTAAAGTGTACACAACATAACATACAGGAACAATCCAAAATTGCTTAATATATGAAGAAAATGGAAAATGGAGCCTGTTCTTAGTAAAAATAAAGTCAAAGAAAATCAATCCTGATATTTTACAATTATCAGAGAAACAATTTAAAATAGCTGATATAACTATGTTTAATGAGAAAAAGCAAAATCGTTTTTATGGAACGAGAAGACAGAAAATTATCAGCAGAGAAATCACACTTAAGAAAATTAACAATGAGGGGATGGTGTCTGGCTGGCTATTCTGTTAAGCATTCAACTCTTGGTTTCTGCTCAGGTCATGATCTCAGGGTCCTGTGCTCCCTGGGGTTCTGTGCTAACTGGAAAATCTACTGGGCATTCTCTCTGTTCCTCTCCCTCCATCACTCTCCAACTCAAATAGATAAATAAATCTTTAAAAAAATAGAAGAAGGAAAACAACAACAACAGGTGTTCCATTGAACACCTGGGTGGATCAAAAGATTGTGTCTGACTCTTGATTTGAGTCAGGTCATGAGATCAAACCTCATGTTGGGCTCCACACCAGGCGTGAAGCCTGTTTAAGACTCTCTCCTTCTCCCCACCCCTCTCTGTGCCCCTCCTTGAGCCTGAGCTCTCATCCCCCCTCCTCCTCCAAAAAAAAGAAAATTCTAAAACTGAATAGTATATCTGAAATTTAAACATTTCTTGACAGCTTAATATGAAGGGTGCTTATACAAAGAATCACCAAAGTTTTAAATAGTTTAATAGAAATTTTCCAATTTGAAATCATCCAATGTGAAAACAGAATATTTTTTTATTAATTTTTTATTTTTTATAAACATATATTTTTTATCACCAGGGGTACAGGTCTGTGAATCACCAGGTTTACACACACAGCACTCACCAAAGCACATACCCTCCCCAATGTCCATAATCCCACCCCCTTCTCCCAAACCCCTCCCCCCAGCAACCCTCAGTTTGTTTTGTGAGATTAAGAAATGGGCAGAGGACATGAACAGACATTTCTGCAAAGAAGACATCCAGATGGCCAACAGACACATGAAAAAGTGCTCCATATTACTCGGCATCAGGGAAAACAGAATATTTTTAAGGAGGAGGGGAACACAGCAATCTGTGGACCAATAGTAAAAAGTCCAGAATATATGTAATTAGAATTCTATAGAAGGATAGGAGAAAGAATGTCAGAACTGATGGCCCCAAATTTTCACAATATGTTGATGACATAAATCCATATATTCAATTAGTTCACCAGACTTCAAGAAAGATAAACATGAAGAAACCCACAAAACACCGGAAACAAAGAAAAATAAAATGTCTTGAAATTATCCAGAAGAAAATGACCTTTATACTGCGGAACAACAATTATAATGACTATTGATTTCTCATCAATAGCAGTAAAGGCCAGATAACAAGAGGCATCACGTTCCAGGGTGACTCAGTCCATTAGGTGTCCAACTCTTGGTTTCAGCTCAGGTCTTGATATCAGAGTCAGGGGATTAAGTCCCATTTTGGACAATACGCCAGGTGTGGAGTCTGCTTGAGATTCTTTCTCCCTCTCCTTCTGCCCCTCCCGCTTGTGCTCCATCTAAAATAAATAAATAAATCTTAAAAAAAATGATCTCTCTCCCTCTGCCCCTCCTCCACTCCCTTCCTTTTCATGGACTCTCAAAAAAAGCAACATCTACAAAGTTGAAAGAACTAAAACTGTAAATTCAAAATACTGTAATGCAGCAGAAAAATGTCCTTGAAGAATGGAAATAAATAGGGCACCTGTGTGACTCAATCAATTAAGCATTCAACTGTTGGCTTCTGCTCAGGTTATAATATCAGGGTCATGAGATTGTGCCTGCTCAGCAGGGAGTTTGCTTGACATTGACTCCCTCTGCCCCTCTTCCTGCTTGTGCTATCTTTCTCGCGCTCTCTCTCTCAAATAAATAAATAAGTAAATTTTTTAAAAAAAGAATAGAAATGAATAAATGCATTATCAAGTAAACAAAAATAGAATTTGTGGCCAGGAGACTTGAAATACTAGAAATACTAAAGTTGAGTTTTAAGTTGAAAGGAAATAATAGCAACAGGAAACATTGATATTTATGAAGGAATAAGTAGTATCTGTTCTGGAAAATAGCTGGTACATTTTTTTAAAATGTATCTTTTCGTCTGAACTTCCTTATATTACCTCTGATGTATAAAACAGGAAATATTTTCATTGAGATTATTTACATTATATTTAAAGCAGAAGGGATAAAACAAGGTGAGGTTGGGGACACCAAATTGATTATATGGTTTCAAGTTTGCTTATGTTAAAGAAACTGGGAGAAGTTAAGGATATATATATTGTAATTCCCAGATAAACACATAAAAATAATTTTAAGAGCTACTGCTAAAGCAGCAGTAAAAAAATTAAATCTACTTTCCAAAAATATCAAATAATCAAAAGAGGGAAGAGAACAATAAAACTAATAATCAAAAAAGACAGAAACTGAATTTGATAGATCTAAATCTAGTGATTTATATAATTACATTAATGTTATTGGCTCCACATTCTAATTAAAAGACAGTTATTCAGATTAAATGAAGGAGCAGGACATCTATATTTATAGCCCTACTTACAGTTGTCTAAAATAAGGGCAAATACTGGCCAATAAAATATGAGAAGAAATGTAGATTCTTTTGAGTTGATGCAGTAAAAACTCAATTACCCAGGTTTTTGTTTCTCTTGAGAAAGATATTGTACAGGATATTCAAGGAGAAAATGGTAGAGTTGCTGATCTTGAATTGCTGAGTCTCGACTGGGGGACTTTCACTACGTAACTGTCCAGATCCAGAGAAGAATTTATAGGAGAAATAATCATTTGTTTTTTTGTTAGCTTGGCATATCCTAGCTTACTCTAACCAACAGAAACTCAAGTCACCTTGTTGCATAGAAATTAATGACAACATTGTTAGAATGATATATGATTATTTGTATTTGTTAATTTAAATAATTTACATTAGAGGATTAAGTTTTTGATGCATGTACACTTTTGATAAGAGTAAAATCTCAGGAACAAATGAAATCTAAAACGCTAGACTATAGGATTGCACACATTTATTTATTTATTTATTTGAGAGAGAGAGAGAGAGAGAGAGTGCACACAAGCAGAGCCTGGTACAGAGGGAGAGGGAGTGAAGATAAATTCAAGCAGATGCCTTACTGGACAGGGAGCCTGATACAGGGCTGGATCTCAGGAACCTGAGATCATGACCCTAAGTTCATGACCTAAGTCAAAAATCAAGAGTCAGATGTTTAACTGACTGAGACAATTAGGCACGCCATGTTTTCACAGCTTTTAAAGTTTTGCTGTTACAAAGAAATAGAGACAACAATAGCATACATTTTCAGCTATGTGTAAATGTTAATTTTTTATGTGTCTTACTGGGTCAAATCTAACCCTCTACAAACATGAGAATTTAATTTTACAGTTTTAAACAAGATGTGCCTTCCAGAAAGATTTTTTTCCCCCAAAATGATGATTTCTTAAAATGGTGATTAAAATACTGGGGGAAATGTTAAGATTGTTAAAGAAGCATGAAGTCTGAGTTTATATCCATTGTGAATTTAGCTAAAACTTTAACTATGAAATACAGAGATTAAAATAGATTAAATACAACATTACAGGATAAATATAAGATAATATCACATTAGGTTTCACAAAGGTACACACTACATAATGAAATTATAGAAACTGTTTTTGAAGAAATAATGTGGAAAATGAAAAAAATATTTTTCAATAAAGATATTTTAAAGTCGAGAAATAAGTCAGTCAGAGAAAATCAAATATCATATGATCTCACTCATTTGTGAAATTGAAGAAACAAAATAAGCAAAGGAAAAATAAGAGAGAGTCAAATCCCTGAAAATGACTCTTAAGTATAGAAAACAAATTGATGCTTACCAGAGGGGAATTGGGTGGGAAACAGGTAACAAAGTGTATGGGATTAAAGAGTACACTTAGGGTGCCTGGTGGCACCTAAGAGTACACTTAGGTGGCTCAGTGGGTTAAACCGCTGCCTTCGGCTCAGGTCATGATCTCAGAGTCCTGGGATCGAGTCCCGCATCGGGCTCTCTGTTCAGCAGGGGCCTGCTTCCTTCCCTTCCTGCCTCTCTGCCTGCTGTGATCTCTCTGCCTGCGTCTCTGCCTGCTGTGATCTCCCTCTGTCAAATAAATAAATAAAATCTTAAAAAAAAAATAAATAAAGAGTACACTTACCATGATGAAAAAAAAAAAAAGACCAAAAAAAAAAAATAGGAAAAAAAATTATAAAATTAAATCACAGTAAAATTAAAGAAGTAGAAAAACTTTATAGTAACTTATTTATTCTGCAAATTAAAAGGAAATATCCCTAACAAAACAAATACCAAGTAATTAAAGGAGATAAAAAATACAATTGATAACATGGAAATGGAAGAAGAGATTTCTTTTTATTCTTTAATATTTCTGGATTTCTTATTTAGACAAAATGTATGTAAAAATAGCTAAATAAATTTCAGTAAATATATATTTTTCAGTAAAGTTTTTTAAAACAAATTTCTCAAAATGTTTAGTCCATAAAACAGTTAAGACTATTGATAAGTATAAGTCTAAAAGTGGAGTAATATGGGATATTTTGTTAATATGAAAAGTACCTATACCTTAAAAGGACCAATATAATAAGAGGTTATGCCCTCCATTTTACTATTTATCAGCTTTTTAAAAATTTTTTAAATTTTTTTTTAATTTTTTTTATTTTAGAGAGAAAGAAAAAGAGAGAGAAGGAGGGGTTAAGGGGAGAGAAAAGCAGACTTCCCACTGAGCAGGAAGCCCATGCAAGACTTGATCCTGGGACTCCCGGACCATGACCTGAGCCAAAGGCAGATGCGTTATTAACCAACTGAGCCACCTAGGTGCCCTATTCATCAGCTTGTTGCAAAGATTCTCTTCTGCCAAATTTGGTTTTTATGCTGGTTATTATGACTTGTGTTCTTTCTTAAGTTTGTTTCCTATTTTCCCTTTGCCAATGTATTAGATCATCATCTTCAGTAATCGGTGGCTTCACTGTACAATGGACAAGTAATGTAAACAGCAGGTAACTTGCAGGACTGCATGCTTTTGAGGAGTCTAACCGAGTAAAATGTTACTTAGCAATATCAAACAGTGACCAATTCCACAAGTGATAAATATGCAGTGTATTTGTGATTAACTCACAACTCCTACAGGTCTGCCTGACCAAAAGGGTGAAGAATTAGATGTTCAAAATATGCTAGTCTAGCATCTTAAAATTATTCTTCTGGTTTTTGATGCTTCATGGTATCTTTGTTTTCAGTAATTCAATTTTTCCTGTTTGATAAAATGTTTGAAGTTTTCAATAGCCCATGTCATTACCCTGTTTAGTGTTCACAGTGAAAGGTGACCTTGATTATTGCTTTTCTTTGTATATATTCAATAAAAGGGCTCATGAGCCTGAAGATACTTTAACAACAACGATATCTCCTTCTAAAATAGATCTGACATTGTCATTAGTCATTCGGAGAAGCCTGAGCTGTTAACCTACTTTGTCTTTTCACTGGACATCAAATGTTGAGGTTTACAAGGCAAAATTTATTTTCCTTTCAATCAGATGTCTGCCTGTTATTTTTAAAAGCACTGAATACAGCACTGTAAATATAATCCTGGAATAATTAGGGTTTCTTTCCTTTTCAGTTCTTAACACTAGTCTCTACAATTAAAAAAAAAAATCCAAAATTTTCTTAGAATTTTGATTACTTTTCTCTCATGAGATTATGTACCATTCAAAATGTTCAAAGTTAAAAGAACTAAAGAATGTTAAATGCAGCTAGAGTGTCTTTTCCCCAAGTGTTGTTCTTCTCGAACGCCAAAATAGGATTCTGTTTCCTGTGCTGTCAGTTCATCACATTTCAGTGTCAGAAACATTGTTAAGTGAGGTCAGACATGCTTCCTGTTTTTGAACTGGATTCTGATAAAGCTGCTGAATTTAGAATAATGTAACACAAACATCTCAAAACTCACCATAAATCCTAGCAGCTTTTTTTTTTTTTTTTAATCCTAGATTAATAAAGGGTATCTGGCCAACGGGTTTGCACTGACAGCTAAAGATGGCTCTGATGGTCCCAGTGGCATCCTGCTCTGGTGAGATGTGGTTTGCTAACATCACAATAGAAAAACAAAAGCCTTAAAAACAGGAGAGAGTATAATTAAAGCCTTAAGCAGATTTATACTCTCATACCATTTAGGATATTGCATACATGGTACTACCTAACTAGCCTACTCTGGTGTATATGTTCTACTGAACAAAACAGAGCACTGCAAAAGGAATTCAAGTACACCAATTTTAGAAGTGAGATGTGAATCTGAACATGTACTTGTATCACAAAAAAAGAAAAGGAAATTATTTTTGCTTCATTTTCATAATGGCTACAGCATGCATTAGATCTAATTAAATGCCAATAGCAAGATTATGGTTGTTAAGTAGCTTAATTCAGTGAAATAGCTCAATACAATTTGTTATTTGCCAACATACAAACTTACATAGAAGTAACAGTTGACTATTTTCAACTGATTAATAATTTGTATTGGCATTACATATAGTCTTTTTTTTTTAAGATTTTATTTATTTATTTGACACACAGAGAGAGAAATCACAAGTAGTCAGAGGCAGGCAGAGAGAGAGGGGGAAGAGACTCTCCCATGAGCAGGGAACCCGATGTGGGGCTCGATCCCAGGACCCTGGGATCATGACCTGAGCTGAAGGCAGATGCCCAATGACTAAACCACCCAGGCACCCCCATTTCAAGTTCTTAATTATAAATTAAATGTGTATATTTTACATAATTCAACCCATCCTTCCAGCCTTTACATGTTTTAATCACAATGATCCAGAGCATTAGCAAATGAAAAAGAACAGTATTAGCACATGTACTATAATTAATTGGAGACCATACATCTTGGATTATTTATAAAAATGTCATACAGGGTCGGGGTCATGGGGGGTAGGGAGGGAAAAAAATGAAACAAGATGGGATCCAGAGGGAGATGTCCAGTAAGGCAGCCCTTGTGTCTGGCCTCCTCTCTTGTGTTTGAAGCTTCTAGCTCAGTGCTTGGCTTTTGAAGAGCTACTGGGGGAGAGAAAGGAAGTGAGGAGGGAGGGGGAGAAATATTGAAAGAAGGGAGGGAGAATGGATGGTCTCAAAAGAGGGTCACAGGTGGTCAGTATGGTAGCTTCTTGGTCACCTCTACTCCTACCTTGGGTAGTTCTAACCACTCCAGCCCACCTCATCCTCAACTATAAGACAGGCAGACTATTAAAATTATTTTAAAAAATGTGATGCCACCTTTAAAAAATGTTTACAGGGTGTTCGAGGAACTACAGAACACTCATGAAAGAAATTGAAGAAGACACAAAAAGATGGAAGACCATTCCATGCTCTTGGATCGGAAAAATAAACATTGTTAAAATGTCTATACTGCCTAGAGCAACCTATATTTTTAATGCCATTCCGATCAAAATTCCACTGATATTCTTCAAAGAGCTGGAGCAAATAATCCAAATTTTTTATGGAATCAGAAGAGACCCCGAATTGCTAAGGAAATGTTAAAAAACAAAAATAAAACTGGGGGCATCAAGCTACCTGATTTCAAGCTTTACTACAAAGCTGTGATCACCAAGACAGCATGGCATTGGCATAAAAACAGACACATAGACCAGTGGAACAGAGTAGAGAGCCCAAATATAGACCCTCAACTCTATGGACAAATAATCTTCGACAAAATAGGAAAAAATATACAGTGGAAAAAAGACAGTCTCTTTAATAAATGGTGCTGGGAAAACTGGGCAGCTATATGTAGAAGAGTGAAACTCGACCATTCTCTTACACCGTACAAAAAGATAAACTCAAAATGGATAAAAGACCTCAATGTGAGACAGGAATCCATCAGAATCCTAGAGGAGAACATAGGCAGTAATCTCTTCAATAACACCACAGCAACTTCTTTCAAGATATGTCTCCAAAGGCAAAGGAAACAAAAGTGAAGATGAACTTTTGGGACTTCATCAAAATCAAAAGCTTCTGCACAGCAAAGGAAATAGTCAAGAAAACAAAGAGGCAACCCATGGAATGGGAGAGGATATTTGCAAATGATAGTAGAGACAAAAGGTTGATATCTAGGATCTATAAAGAACTCCTCAAACTCAACACACACAAAACAGACAATCATATCAAAAAACGGGCAGAAGATATGAACAGACACTTCTCCAATAAAGACATACAAATGGATATCAGACACATGAAAAAATGTTCATCATCACTAGCCCTCAGGGAGATTCAAATTAAAACCACATTGAGATATCACCTTACACCAGTTAGAATGGCCAAAATTAGCAAGACAGGAAACCACATGTGTTGGAGGGGGTGTGGAGAAAGGGGAACACTCTTACACTGTTGGTGGGAATGCAAGTTGGTGCAGCCACTTTGGAAAACGGTGTGGAGATTCCTCAAGAAATTAAAAATAGAACTTCTCTATGACCCTGCCATTGCACTACTGGGTATTTACCCCAAAGATACAGATGTAGCGAAAAGAAGAGCCATCTGTACCCCAATGTTTATAGCAGCAATGGCCACAGTCGCCAAACTTTGAAAAGAACCAAGATGCCCTTCAACGGACGAATGGATAAGGAAGATGTGGTCCATATAAACGATGGAGTATTATGCCTCCATCAGAAAGGATGAATACCCAACTTTTGTAGCAACATGGAAAGGACATAAGAGACATAAGAAGCATAAGAGATTATACTGAGTGAAATAAGTCAGGCAGAGAGAGTCAATTATATGGTTTCACTTATTTGTGGAGCATAACAATTAGCATGGAGGACATGGGGAGTTAGAGAGGAGAAGGGAGTTGGGAGAAATTGAAAGGGGGAGGTGAACTATGAGAGACTATGGACTCTGAAAAACAATCTGAGGGGTTTGAAGTGGTGGGGGGGTGGGAGGTTGGGGTACCAGGTGGTGGGTATTATAGAGGGCACAAATTGCATGGAGCACTGGGTGTGGTGCAAAAATAATGAATGCTGTTATGGTGAAAATAAATTAATAAAAAAAAAATGTTTACAGGGTAAAGAAGTTTGATAGAATGTCATTATTATAAAATAATACTAATAAGAAAAAAGTCAGTGGTGTCATCAGAGAGAATTTGTATTACTTCAGGAGAAAATCTGAAGCTAAGTGGTGTTTGCCCCATCACTCAGGACAAGTTCTCTGCCATTTTTCATTTCCCACACGGCCTAATTCACTTATTTACAAAACCTGTTGGTGCACAGAGGTTCAGAGTTTTCTACTCCAGATTAATAGTGTGATTTCAAAGAAATTGTGATTCTCAAAGATCTAAGAAGAAAACCCAAAAGGGGTTTTTCAACCTTTTCCTAGAAAATGCAAAAAAAACCCCACAAAAAGTGGATGAGGCAAAATACAAAGGATATCAGGCACTGGAAATAGAAGTGTAGTCAATAAGTTCATTACCAATTATTTATTAAACCTCTATTGTTTTCAGACACTATAATAAGAATAGCCTGTTGCTGTCTGAATTACATTTGTGAGGTGACCAGTGTGACTAAGGACTGAATTTTTAAGTGTAACTAATTTTATTTATTTTAAATTAAGTCACTGTATGGCCACCAGTTTTAATTTTGGGCAATATACATCTATATTATTCACTTCCACAAAATTATTTGATCTCTTCAAATCCAATTTCTTTGTTTCTATTCCACATTAGCTACTAATTCAAAGGAACATGTCCTGCACCTTAGGGTCAGAGTTAATGATATCTCTGAAATTTTAGAGGAGTATTGCAGGGTTTTCTAGTTGCCCTTCCATCCATTATTAAAGATTGATATGCAAATAAGACATATCCAAAATCACACACATTTATCTTTTCCCCAGAGTTCAGCTATAAGAAAGAAGCACTGTAATAATAACTTAAAAGTGTAAATGCAGAGGTGTGTTTAGCATTATAATGGAAATATAAATCTAGAAGTTCAGCTTTTCTTCTCTAAAAAAAGAATTACTGACCAAACTGCTGTCCAAAATGTATGATGGAGGAAGAGCCATTCCTCATTTCAAAACCAAGTGGCAAAGAGCACAGCAATCCCATTCTCATTTTAGTTCCAAAGAAACCCAGATTGCCATGCCAATGTTTTAAATGACCAGAATCCTTAAAGGAGAGATATTTGGGTCTCTAGCCCTGGTGATGATGTGTATCACAGGAATGAGGCTTGATTAAAATATATTTAACTCTTGCCCCAGAAAACCGATTGGTCTGTGTTCTCCAGGTATGGATTCCCACAAAAGAGGGCTCTCTTAGACCTCCAGCTGCTGACATCCATTTTATAGACTAACGCTAGACTAGTGATACCAAGGGTAAAGTTTTTAATGACTCCCTTCCCCAATTCCCAGGCAGAGGTGATAATATACTTGCTCCCCAGACTCTCTGGGCCTCTAATGATATTCTCAGATCAGTACCCTAGAGCTCCTCACGCTGTATTTTTCAGTATTATATTTTGGTAAAAACTTTGCTTGTCCATCTTCTTCACTAAATGTTGTCACTCAGTAGCAGATACCTTGAGGCAGATTTCCCAAGAAATTGCAAGCAGGAATTTTACTGGACAGTGTTTATAGGGAAAACAACAACAAAGCAA
This sequence comes from Mustela nivalis, assembly GCF_964662115.1. NCBI lineage: Eukaryota > Metazoa > Chordata > Mammalia > Carnivora > Mustelidae > Mustela > Mustela nivalis. The sequence continues at coordinate 41,182,120 of NC_139023.1, read as the reverse complement.
CAAAACAAACCAAAGCAAAACAATGACAACAAAACAAAGCAAAAACAAGCAAACAAGAAAAATCTAAGAAAGAGAAGTAGAATTTGATAGAAGTTAAAGTACAATAGCTGTTTCAGCCAAAGCCTAAACTAATCCCTTGGGAAAGCTATGAACTGGGAGAGCTTTTCGGAAAAGTTCCAGATTGAGAGAAGAGATTTCGATTTCGTGCTATAAAAGGACAAGTCATCAGACAGAGGCTGCCTTTAAGTAGAAGCTATTGTTTTGGGCATGAAATCTACCTTCAGCTGAGAAACATGTTTAACAATGAATTCATTGATCAGACAGGAGACAACACTCCCAATAGAACGTTTGCCTCTGCTGGAGGAGGATCTGGGCAGTGTGCAGCAGCTTGCACGGAGTATATCCCAGCACCAACTGCATGAACTTTCTATGATAGATTTATCCCATTTGGAGACAGCGCCACCAATTTTTTTTTGTGTTTTCTTAGGGAAACTTAATTCATCTATTTATAGATGACTACAACTCCTACCTTTGCAGCTGGTATCAGGACCACCTGAAAACCTATCATTTTCCTTCTTGTTAACCATTTGTAGCCATCCTAGGTTTCTCTCCTGCTCAACAAATGCCTCAGACAAAGTGGCTTATCTGGCATGGTGAACTAGATTCTCATCCCTGCGTGGTTTCAACATGGCTCATTATATCCCTTTAAAATCACAGCTGATGGGGCACCTAAGTGGCCCCATCGGTTAAGTGCCTGACTCTTGATTTTGGCTCAGGTCATGGTCTCATTGTTATGAGATCAAGCCCTACATGGGCATGGAGGCTGCTTCAATTCTTTCTCTCCCTCTTCCCCTCACCACCTCCTGCCTCAGTGCTCCCTCGTCCTCTCTCTTTAAAAAAAAAAAAAAGGAGGAAGAAGGAGGAGGAGGAGGAGGAGGAGGAGCAGAAAGAAGAAGAAGAAGAAGAAGAAGAAGAAGAAGAAGAAGAAGAAGAAGAAGAAGGAGGGGGAGGAGAAGGAGAAGAAGATCATAGCTTACCACCAAATTCAACAGGGAGGACAAAGAGTTGTCCCAGTAATCACCTGGGTGCCAAAGATATTGTGTTCTTCCCTCAGTATATATAATAATAATAGTAGTAGTAGTAATATTATTACTATTATAATAAATAATAAACAAATAAATAAAAAAATAATAACAAGTAAGTGTGTAATAGTAGATCTAACTTATCCTGTTGGTCTGGATCAGTTACCCCTACCATGCTGGTCTCTTGGCATAAAAAGACTGCAAGGTGACAAAATGGCAGCTGGTTCCCCTTGTGGAAGTTTATCTACTGGGAAGCTGAATATGTACATCTGCATAACCTAGAGTTGGAGAGAAAAGAAACACAATTTTCCCAAAGGAGTACAAGAAGGAGTAGTAGTAGTAGTAGTAGTAGTAGTAGTAGTAGTAGTAGTAGTAAGTCTGGTCCCTCCTAAACTTACCCTATGGTTCCTGGATCTATGTATTCTATCTTATGGAATGCATCATCATATAATGGTTATCAATTTAATTTGTCCTAAAGAACAGTGCTCTATACTCAAACAATATTATCAATTCGCTGTCTCAGCTGTTCCTTTAAAATGCCATTCCATTAATAAAAAATTATTAAAAAATAAATTTAAAAAATGCCATTCCATTATTCTCTCAGGGTGAAAGTTCCTGGGTAGTCTAGTAAGTGACATGATCAGTAGATTCCTACTTATGTATTTCCTGATAAACCTCCTTTACTGTAAAATGGGTTACTTGGTCAAATATGATGTCACATCAGGTTCAGTATTAGTGGTTAAAATACTCTATAAGTCTTCAGCTAATAGCAGTAGCTGAGGCCCTGAAGACAGGAAAGAATTTTGTACCTGGAAGATGTATTGAGTACCATTAAGACAAATTATTGGCCCCTCCAGGGCATACAGAATCAGTATAATCAATGTGCAACAAGTAGCTGGCTAATCTAAATAAATGGTATCTTATCAGGCCTTAATATATGTCTATACTGCTGCCAGTTTAAACCTCAGGTTGGGGCAATACCTAAATCAGTCTATGCTGATATGTACATTGTGAGAGTCAAGAATACTTCCATTTTTGGCACCACAGCTACTCTCTTCATATTAACCTTGTCCTTGCATTGGTTGGCCAAAGACAAAAGCTAATAAATGTCAACTTGTTATTTGTTTCCTCTGGTGCTGTTTTCATTGGTGTTTCCAAATAATTCATATGCCTTTCTATAAGTTATCCACATGCCTCTTCTTCTAGATTCCTTTTTCTCGGACCTTCCAGCCTTTGTCCTTCTAGGGTCCTCAACATCCAGCCAAGACATTCATTGTTGTCTATGAATTGGTATATAGTAATACCTCAGGCCACTTCTTTTTTGATGAGAAGATCCCTGGGTATACCACTTGATGGTCTGCCTTTTGATTGGATTTCTACTCACCATTATCTTTCAGGACCACCTTTGAATATAATTTTAGGGCAATTAGAGTGCAATTATACCTTCCCCAATTACCTAGCTTATTCATATTTGGTTTAAAATTAACCTTCTTTTCTTCCTTCAATAGGCTGTAAACAGCTCCATGCAACCGAAGGGTTAAATGGAGTTGCAAGAGTGGTGGTGACATCAAAGTTTGGCCTGATTTATCATGCAATTTATGTGTGTCTTTAGACTGTTCATGCCTAAACATGAATGTACTACTTCCATCTTCTCGTGAATTATTGCTGATACTTACTTTTCATCACATAGTCACTTTATGTCACAAGACAAGAACCCCGCACATTTCTATGAAAGCCCAGGAGCATGCCATGGGTATGTCCCAATTTTCAGTAATATTCTGACATACACTAATCATAAACTATTATTCATCCTTAAAAGGGAATTAAATTCTGACACATACTGCAACATGGATGAATCTTGAATACATTATGCAAAGTGAAATCAGTCTGACACAAAAGGAAAAATGATGTATGAATCCACTCATCCGAGGTTATCTAGAGTAGTCAAAGTCATAGAGACATAAAGTATCATGGTGGTGGCCAGCAGACAGGGAGAGAGGATAATGAGAAATTAGTGTTTAATAGGTACAGAGTTTCAGTTTGTAAAGATGAAAAAGTTCTGGAGATGGATAGTGATGATTGTTGAAGGATCTTATTACCACTGAACTGTATGTCTAAAAATGCAAAAATGGTATATTTTATAATATACATATTTTATCACAATTTTTAAAAAATCTATGTTTTAAATGCAAAACAAATATATCTTTTCATACCATATGGTTAACTAATTAAATGGCTACATGATCATTTGGGAAATGTCTGGGGAAATCATTGCCATTGTGGCCCTGCTGTGACATTGCTGAGTATTTCTTCTTAGGAACCTGGCCTCACTTTCAGTCAACTGATTTCAAGGATACACATTCTCAATTTACTTTTATTGTATACATGGAGCAATATTATTTCTTGCTTGCTTAAAGATACCATTTTTTATTAACAATCTCCAAGCCTCTCTGTGATCAACCTTCTCAGGTGTGACTCTTCCTTATCCACTCATCATAATGATTGTTAACTGCTTGCTTCTTATGGTGAAGAACTGTCACTTCAACACTAATCTTTTAAGGATTCTAGTATCCTCATTGTTATTAAGGAGCCCAGTATTTTAGCTATTCACATAATTTACATGTGGAATCCTTGTAACAGATCATTGAGGTCACAACTAGTCTCCCCATTTTATACATGCAGACATTGAGACTCGGAAAATTTGTGAGGCATTTGTATGATAAAGTAAAAGGCATAACTTAAGGGATAGAGTCAATGATACTGTAATAGTCTTGTATGGTGACAGATGGTAGCTACACTTATGGTAAATGTAGCATAATGTATAAACATGTTGAATCACTATGCTGTACACCTGAAACTAATGTAATATCATGTGTCAATTATACAAAAAACAAGCAAACAAAACAAAAAAGAAAAAAAAAAAACAAAACAAAATCTCCCCTGGCAAAAATACCCTAATAAGTAGTCTTCAAGATAATTATGAAAGAAAATTAAGAAATTTATGTTATCTCACATGGAAGCTGTATTCTCTTCTAGAAAGATTTAACCAATGGGGATCCGTTTACACATTCTTCATACCTGATTCTCAAGATGAGATTTTAAGGTAAATGCTAACATTTAATGGTTAAAAATTACTTATTTCAGTAAAACAAGGAATTCAAGAAGGTATTCTACTACTTTCTTCTAAGTTCTGTTTCTAAGTCTTTTTACCTTTCATGTGACAACAGAGCTTTAAAAGACTCTAACATGATTGTGTAAAGCAGGAAAGCAACTGGCCCAAGTGCCTCACAAGATCTTGTTCATATTTATAACTTTATTTGTAGTTCATCCTACTGTTCACTGTTTTGCTCTTATAGTCTGAAATTCCATAAAACAGAACCTCAGACAATGAATGGCAGATGGATGAATGTTCATGATATCAACCAGACATGAGATGTATTTAAAGAAATATCTGATGAGTCAAGTATCATACAGCTCAAAGAAGCAAATAAGTTTTATGCATACATACATACATACATATAGGTATGCATGTGTATATATACATACATGTGCACACACACATATACACATATATATATGCACACACGTACTTTTTGGAACAAAATTCCATTTATTTTCACAAACACAAATAAATGTATGACATTTTGTTGCTTTCATATTATAAAAATTATAAAAACATTATTAATAAGAAATCCAAAACATCTGTCCTGTGTATGAAAGTTATGGCCAAAGAGCAAAAGAATGTAATTATATTTTAATAAGACTTAAAAAGACAATTAATTCAGGATATATCACAGTCTAATTATCTATATTCAGTTAAAATTTTGCATAGGTGTAAAAAATAATTTGAGCAGATGCTTCCAGTTCTCTTTAAATGTATACTATTTTATATCTTGTTTATTATACAATCTTAAAGATTAATGAAGTTACAAAATATAATGAACCAATTTTATTTTTTTTTAATTCTTTAAAGATTTTATTTGTTTATTTGACAAACAGAGAAAGATCATAAGTAGGCAGAGAGGGAGGCAGAGGGAGAAAGGGGGAAGCAGGCTCCCTGCTGAGCAGAGAGTCTGATACAGAGCTCCATCACAGGACCCTGACAACATGACTTGAGCCTAAGGCGGGCTTAACCCACTGAGCCACCCAGGCACCCTTCAATGCACCAACTTTAAATGAACTGTTTCATTCAATTTTTCATTTTGTGTGTATTTAAAAATAAAATTTTCCAACAAATACCAACTTACAGTTACTGAATTCATCTATGACCAAAAAATTAAACACAACTTGCTGGTCTGCTTGATGCATGCACAAAATAAAATTCCCTTTCACAGTTATGAAATTCAACAAAAAGTTAAAGACTTTTTTATTTATAAATCACATTTATTTTTATGCAGAATATGGAAGGAAAATAAAATTAATAGGATGACCATTTATCTTGGCACTTTGAAATATGTCTCAAATGATCACATAATTAAATTATTACATACAAATTGTTTTATATCTCTTTTGGGGATACAAAATAAATTTTAGGATATTATAATGTAGATAGTAAGAGGTAATTTAATTAACTGTGAAAATAGACACAATCATGTAATAACTTTAATATTTACAAGACAGATGACATTGAATGACAGATCAGAGCTGATGGATCCAAAGAACAATAAAACACTGTGATATCTTTTATTATCCTTATAAGAAAACAAACAAACAAACAAACTGTGGCCTAGAGAATTAAGAGACTTTCCCACAGCTATATAACCACTTGGTAGGAAATTAAAGAATTGGTTTAGAGAATTTCTGACACAGAAGAACATTTTTTTTTAAATATATTTATTTGAGGGGCGCCTGGGTGGCTCAGTGGGTTAAGCCGCTGCCTTCGGCTCAGGTCATGATCTCAGGGTCCTGGGATCAAGTCCCACATCGGGCTCTCTGCTCAGCAGGGAGCCTGCTTCCCTTCCTTTCTCTCTGCCTGCCTCTCTGCCTACTTGTGATCTCTCTCTGTCAAATAAATAAATAAAAATCTTAAAAAAATAAAAAAAAATAAATATATTTATTTGAGAGAGAGAGATTAGTGGTAGGGGCAGAAAGAAAAAGAGAATTTCAAGCAGTCTCCACACTGAGCATGGAGTCCAACACAAGGCTCAATCCCATCATTCCAAGACCATGGCCCAAGCTGAAAGCAATACTTGAAAGGCCAACCGACTAAGCCACCCAGATACCAGAAAAACATCTATTATTTTTTTTATTCTTTAAAAATCATACTAATTTTTTTAAAACATATTTATTTTTTTCTTCCTATATACAAGCAGATTCCCTCATTTTTCTTGAGAGAATATGCTAAAGTAAATCAGCAAAGCCAATAAACTTTAGCAGTTTGAACTAAATACTGTTTGCATCGCGATTAAATGGGAAAATATTATCATATGTTTAGCAAAACTCAGGTATTCTTGTGAGATGGAACAGTTGCCATAAAACAATATAAACTTTGGTCTCCAGAAGCCTTATATTTGAATCCAGCCCAGTGTTTCATTTTGTCAGGCTCAGTTTACTCACTTATAAAATAGAGACAATATTATAGCAGGCATTGTTGTAAGCTTAAGTGTCTGTAAATACAGGAAGAGTTCTTGGCATCCAGACTTATTCAATAGATGACATTCTTACTCATAAAAGGACCCCCCCCAAAAAAAAAATTTTGAGCTGATATAAAAAGTCATTCCAAAATTACATAATGTACTCTTTGTGTTTTTTTTTTTCCCCCACAACAAATTTGGAGAATTTCAAAGAGATTTGAAGTTCTGTAAAACTTGACTTCTTCACGTATATATGGTAGTTATTTGTGTATTCCATATCGTTCTTTATGTGACCATTAAATATACATTAAAATCTCCTAAGTAGAGACAAATGAAAAGGCCAATATAGTATTGTATTTTAAAAACTACATCAGAATTCTATGCAGACGATGCTATTTAAGTCTGGGGCACACAAACTTATATGCCAAAGAAGCAAAGTAATAAATAAGAAAGCTTCCTGAGAACTGATACTCCAGGAGCATCTTAGATGGGGAGTGAAGGTCCAGCAGCTGAGGGAGATCTTTCCAGGCAGCTTGCAGTATTGTCTTGAGCTCAAAGGGAATATGAAACTAAGTGGTTTTAGTGGGCAGCTAATGAGTTTGCTGTGGCTAACTTTGAAGATGCCTGTTGTAAGAGGTAGGGTATGAATCTGAAGAGATGCTCAGAAGATAAATCATGAATGGCCTCATAAAACACATAAGCACATCGTTATTTTGCAGGCCAATTAAGGATTCCTGGATAATTATAAACTGGCACAGAATGTGACCCAAATTGCCTTTCTAAATTATTACTTTGGTATCCGTTTGAAGGAAAGCCTGGTGGCATAAAATAAAGGCTAGAGTTAGTAAAATGATAATCCAGAAGATGATTAAAATGATGATGATAAAAATAAAAATAATAGTAAGTATTACTTAGTCCTGAAATGTGTAAGTTCTAAGTTTTCTAGTGTTTTATATGTATTATCACTTATAATTCTTATAAAAATCCTAGAAGGGCTAAGCTATTATTAGTATCTATTTTTAATTCTCATAAAGAAATCTATGACAAATGTCCTGATATTTTCCTAATTCTTCTCATTTACAGATGATGAAACTTAGAATGGAGCAAGTATTTGAACTCAGTCACTTGGAAACAAAGTCCAAATTTAACTAAAATATTATAATGCCACTCAGAACCTGAGGAACCCAGAAGAATACAATAATTTAGGCAAAAAGAAAAAAAAGCAAAAATTATTCTCACTTATCCATTTTGTTATTTTATTTATTTTTGTTATTTTGTTATTGTTACCTATTTTGTTATTTTGTCACTGTATTTTTGAATAGAAGCAAATAGTGGAATGCCAGTATTTTGTATATTTCCTCCTGTTCTTCACTGTCACTTTCTGCTGGATCCCCAGCATCTTGTTTTACTCCAACAGGTGTCATGACTAACAGCTTGGCTTGCGGTTCTGCCTCTTGGGGTGGGCAGTGGCTTGTCCCAGAGGAAAAAGACCTCTGACTTAGCAGCCATGGTATAGTCAGCTCAGCCATGCCTGTGATTTGAGTTTCTGGTTCTTTCTGTTACATGTGTTCTTTAATCTTTCACCAATCTATCTCCACAGACATATGACTTGGAAAATATGTCACGTCGACAATCACATGCTTTGAAGTCTCATCTCTTTCCAAAGTAGACAGATTGTGGCATCCTTGCTCTCCTTTTCTGCTGTTTTCTTCCATTCCCTCAAGAGACAGAGCCCTCTCTTTAATGTCTAGCATCATGGACACACAGGTGTGATCCTTTCAGTTCCCAGCTCTGTGTTCTTGGAGATGAGGGAGTTCCTAAATATCCCTTCTACTGGTGGGTCCTGGTTATGTCCTCTGCATACTCCACCTCAATTCCATTGAACATTAAAATTAATTTCATGTAAATGTCCTCTGAGCAGCTTAAATATTTAACTTTTACTTGTGAGTTTTCACATTCAGTTGAGTTTATTTTTTATTTTTAATTAATTTTTATTTATTATCTTTCCTTGAAACGTTAATATAAATACGGAAAAGTGGACCAACCCAAAGTGCACAAATCAATGATCACAAAGCAAACACACCTGAATACCCAATACCCAGGTCAAAAAATAAACCAGAAGTCATTTTTCTTCCCAGAAGCCTCGTTTTCTTCCCAGATCACAATTTTTTTCCAAAAGTAATCATTAGCCTGACTTTCAATACCATGTATTTGAGTGTCTGCTTCTTAATTTTATATACATGAAGTCATATAGTAGGAATTCTTTTTATCTTTTTTCCTACTTTTTTTTTTCATTTACCATTTTGTTGGTTTTATTTAATTTTTCCATTGTGTGAATAGCTCCTAAATTGCCAGGACATTGATGCATTTTCAAAAAAGAGAAAGCAATTTCTGACAACAAAGAACTGTTCTGGTATTGTCAGTTAGGTGTTGGTAGGAGTTAGCTAGTCACAACTAAATCAGGGCATTCTGCAGAACCTCACCAGTTTCATAGAACACCATTGATGGGGCCTCTCTAGGATCAAGATGTATCAACATTAAAACATGTGCATTTTTCAATGATTTATGAAGTTAGGGGAAAAAAGAAAAAAGAACACTTACCCAACCACAAAAATGATCAAACATTCCTCTATTCTGGCTATTATGTGTGACTTGCTGCTTCTTTGCTATGATAGCTATAGACTTATTTGATTCCTCCCACCCTCTAGATAGAATCTCTTAATGTGCCAAATGATAGAATTATCTTCATTTTCTCAGAGCTTACAATTTAGAGCAAAACCCACTTCCTTGAATCTCCCCCCCAAATCTCTTACAATAGCCAAATCCTGTAAGTCCTCTCTTTTTTCCCTATTGCAGACCTACTCTAGCTTTCCATGGTGTACTTTCTTCTTTGTTGCAACAAGTAAAAACAAAATAAAACCATAGGAAATCACTGATAATATATATTATCAATGCCATATAAACAGATATCAAATAAATATATGTCATATAGACATCATAAATATATATCATACACATATATGTATATGATATATACACATACACATACAGAGATTCTGTATCTATATCTTTTTATAGATGTAAATAACTAAAATTTGATCATTTGGTTGTTACCAGACACTTTGGATTTTGTGGCTTTTTATCTTATCCTAAAACTTTTTATGGATATGTCTCATTTCCTGTAATAAAATTTAAGCTTCCAGAACCTTAAAAATTATGTCAGTTTTTGTATCTTTCATTTATATGGTTATGGATTTTTCATTCATTCATCAAATAGTCATTAAATGCTCTTATGTTTAGGGTTATCATATAATCAATATTTGATGAATAAATGAAAGAAGTCATAAGCACATTAGTATTTAGATTATTAGTGAGAGATGGGCTCCATCATTTGTCTTCTTTTGGTTAATTCTTTCAGACACCAATGACACATATGATAAGTGATAGAATGGTGACCTGGGAAGAATATTTTTCTTTGTACAAAAACCACTATCCTGTGTCATATTTAAACTCAAACTTGAAATAATTAAAGCCTTTTCTAACCAATTTTGCCAAAATTATCTGGTTCAAATGACCTACTTTAGAAAGGATATTGCTAATTTATTTACATTCAGAAGGCCATGAACTCTAAATCTCTCACCCTCTTGAATGGGAAGATGTGCTGGGTGACTGTCACCTACTCCACAGTTACAGTGGTGGCATGGTTTGCTACTCAGTAGTGCAAGGAGATCTGTGCCTAGGTCTGGCACAAATGTGTTGTGAGATGGGAGTCCTGGGGAAGATTTTTTTTTAAGATTTAATTAATTTATTTATTTGACAGAGAGAGAGAGAGATATCACAAGTAGGCAGAGAGAGGGGGAAGAAGGCTCCCTGCTGAACAGAGAGTTTGATTCCAGGACCCTGAGATCATGACCTGAGGAGAAGGCAGAGACTTAGCCCACTGAGCCACCCAGGAGCCCCGTGGGAAACATTTATGATGCTTGTGCTATTGTAACTGCTGTTCTGGGTTTTCTTTTTCCTGTTTCAAAGACTGGCCGTGACAGTGGCAGAGACAGCCAATGATTTAAGAGTGAAGGATAGTGCTCGCTGTTACAGCTGTGGTGTCTGTGATGAATGGGAGCATAGCAAGGAAAAGCAAAAAAAGATGTGAAATAAGAGAACAGGGATTGAAAAATGACAGATTTAAAGCCATTCTCCAAAACATCAGCCAGTTTATCCTATGAGGTAGAACTAAACAATTTTAATTTTGAGAGATTTTATGGAATGCCATACTAAATTTGTTTGAATCATGGTTTTAAATATAAACCAGTATCTAATTAATAATTACAGTAGCCTTAGAAGGAATTCTATGTATTCTCTCTTCCTGGACTTTTTGAAATTTTTTTAAAATTTTTTATAAACATATATTTTTATCCCCAGGCGTACAGGTCTGTGAATCACCAGGTTTACACACTTCACAGCACTCACCAAAGAACATACCGTCCCCAATGTCCATAACCCCACCCCCCTTCTCCCAACCCCCTTCCCTCAGCAACCCTCAGTTTGCTTTATTTTTGCTTAAATAAGGCACAAAATTATTGTTTTTTAAAAAATGTGAGTTAAGGGTGCCTGGGTGGCTCAGTGGCTTAAAGCCTTTGTCTTCAGGTCAGGTTAAGACCCCAGGGTCCTGGGATTGAGCCCCACATCGGGCTCTCTGCTTAGCAGGGAGCCTGCTTCTTCCTCTCTCTCTCTGCCTGCCTCTCTGCCTATTTGTGATCTCTGTCTGTCAAAAATAAAATTTTTTTAAAAATGTGAGTTAAGATACAAAATATTGTAAATGTTATCTCGATTGTTCAATTAAATAATAATGTGGTATCATGTTTTGCTATCATTTAGAGAAACATTATAGGACAACTACAGGTTTTCTATACTTTAATTATGTAAACAATCAAACATTTATAGAGTGTCTTCTATTTAATCTCTTCAGGGATAGCTGTTATAAGAAACAAAAAAACAAGAATAAGATATACTTTCACAACCAAATTGGTCCAAGGTGTCTTACAGGCTGTAAAATTAAGTTTAACCAGAGTACCGATTTTTTGTTGCTCAAATGATTTTTTAATTATTAGAATGTCAATTTTAATATGTAAATATGATTTAAAGTCTGATTTTTTGAAATTGTTCAAATCTAAAATTTGGATGCATGAAACAAATGATAAACAAAAAAAATAGCATAGAATATAGAACAATAGGGAGTATCTCTTTAGGATTTTGGTATACTCAGAAAGAGAAAGAACAATGTAAGTAGTTTTGTCATGAATGCTTTAATAAAACATGCAAATCATCTGGTGGGCCCAGGGGTGATTATAAAAAATTCCCATTTTTGCTCCAAGCTGTGTTTACCTAGAATTTAGTCATCCCACATCAAATCTGTAGGATTGGTGGAATAAATTGCAAAAGATGCAATTTGCACAAGATGAGAAATTCCATAAGAAGAAACTCATTCTAGGATGAAAAACCACAAGGTAGCTCTGGTTGCTCTGAAGGCAATACCATATAGAGAAAGAACAAACTCTCTGAATGTGGCCAAGCTCCCACCTCATCACCAGGGATTTGTACTTCTCCAGAAGAAGAGATCTCCCTGCAAAAAGTGAAGTCTCTTGTCACAAAATCTCTGTAATGCATTGGGAGTACAAAGCAGCATTATTTGGACTGAGATTCAGGGTGAGCCATGCCAGCAGGTATGTGTAGGTAGATCACCCTCTCTTGCTTCATCAGAGAACACAGAGCATTAAGCACAGCTGGGTTACATCTGTGATGTGGGCATTCCAGAGGGAATAGTTTCTGCACAGCATAGTGCCAGTATTCACAAGAGGCGGGTCCAGAGCCAAGGCTGTACGGGTGTCACATCATCTCCTATGGAAGGGACAGCACACAACGGCAGAGAATTTGTGTACCTACACTTGCTTTGTAAGCATTGGCTACAACAAGATGAGAAATCAGAGCTTAATTAACAAAGGAAAGAAAAGGCGAATAGCATACTTCAGTTGAAAACACTATTTTTTATGATGACCAAGATAACATAATTAAAAAGAAGAGAAAACACTACTTTTGGAAATGTACATATGCACATACATGTATGTAGCCACTTCTAAATAAGAAAAAATTTGGGGGGGGGAGTGTTGAAAGAGCATGGGAGTAACACATTAGTAGGATGCCTTAACCTATTGCTCTAACAAAATACTATAAACCAAGTGGCTAATAAACAACAGAAATTTATTTTCATGGCTCTGGAGGCTGGCAAATCCAAGATCATGATGCTAGCAAAATCAGTGTCTGGTGAGAGCTTGCCTATCTCCTGGTTCATGCATCGTCACCTTTTCCTCTGCATCCTCACATGGCAGAAGATGTTTCTGGTGTCTCTTATAGGAGGTCACGACTCCCATTCATGAGGATTTTGCTATTATGACCTGACCACCTCCCAAAAGCCACACCTCCTAATACCATCACCTGAGGGATTAGTTTCCAACCTATGAATCCTGCGGGAACAATATTCAGTCTGTGGCAGATGACAGATCCAGAGCACTGTTTTAATAACAATAGAGATCTTACTCCTTCCCTCCCTTTCATTCTTTCCTTCCAGAATTGAGACTTTGGAGGGTTTTATGTGAGCAAGAGTCTTCTCTCTCTCTCTCTTTCTCTCTCTCTCTTTTAAATTAGCCAGGAAAACATGGTGCACACTGCTTTGAGGTAGAGAATACAATCAATAGAAAAATTACGTGTATATGCCAAACATGTTCTGGGTATTACGAGTTCTAATCAGCATTCCTTTGTAGAATCTATACATTTGATTTGGTTTTGCCAGAAAAGGTTGGCCTGGAGTTTATGGATTCCTACTTCAAGCTGTGACATGTCCAAGCTAATGCTACATCATAATGTTCTAAGACCTACCCTCAGTTAAATTCTTTCCACACTCTGTCTTTAAAAATCAGGTAGTGAGCTTCATGAAAACAGAGGGTGTTTGTAACAACTGAGTATTCGGTGCTTAAGAGAGAAAACTCTAGAAATGAGTCTTAGTTTTTCAGCTTATGAACTATGAATGCTCAGACAAAACCATTAAGAATCTCAGTAAATATAGTAAAAATTAATAATGGTAATAATAATAATATCTATTTCATCTTATCACCGGAAAAATAAAATATATAATATTTGTAAAGAACTTGGGGGCGCCTGGGTGGCTCAGTTGATTAAGCATCTGCCTTTGTCTTAGGTCATGATCCCGGGGTCTTGGGATAGAGTCCCACAAGGAAGCTTTGTGCTTGCATAGAGTCTGTTTCTCCTCTGACTCCTGTTTCCCCTTTTTGTGTTCTCTCACTCTCTCTGTCAAATAAATAAATAAACAAACAATAAAACCTTAAAAAAAAAGAACTTGGAACAGTGTTTTGTACATACAAACTGTTCACTAAATGCTAACTTTACTGACATGTTGGATACATATTTCCTGCTTATATAACTAGAAGACAAAGTGATTTTCAATGTGGCTCTATAATTTAATACCACTTATAATTAAAATATACCCACATGAATATTTATATTTTAGTTTACTAACAGAAATAACTTGAAAATCTTGTTACAAAAAAATATGTGTATGTAACCATAAAGTTCAATAGCACTGATGAATCTCTGAAATTCATAAAATGGCAGCATCTCTCATCTTTTCGTCACTTAATATACCAACATAAAATGCAGAAGGAACAACAGAAGCTATGATAAGCCCCTACATAAGTTTTAAAATCCAAAGCTATGTCATTTGGAAAATCTCTACTATTCTGGGACTTTAGTCTAAAAAGCCTCTTGTGGATTTCCATTATCTGCACAAAGATTATTCGGCTATTTATGGAATTCATCCAGGACCTGCCTGAACATCAAGAAGATAAATTCAGATTTAATCATTTTTGTTGCACATCTTTATATATTAAAGAGATTCACAACTATTAGATAATATTTATAGTAAAGCAAATGATCTCTCTTTTAAGATAATTAAGTAAAATAAAAGCCATATAAAGTTAATGTTATTAATGTAGAGAGCCTTATAAGACGTTTTCTTTTAAAATTTCTGGTTATAAAAAATAAAAAATTAAAAAAAAATTCTGGTATATAAGCATTCATTATTTCAATCAATTACTTATTATGATGTAAGTAGGCCATTCTAGAAGGTAAAGTATGAGCATATAAGATCACTTAAAAGTTCTAAAATTTAGCATAACCTAGATAGACATTACTATGGGCTGAATTATGTCCCTCCAAAATTAATATTGTGAAGCCCTAGACCCAAGTATCTCAGAATATAACTGTATCTGGAGATAGAGCCTTTAAGAAAGTGATTCAGTTCAAATGAGGCCATTAAGGTGGGTCTAAATCCAATCTGACTGGTGTCTTTATTAGAAAAGTATATTTGGATACAGAGAGACACCAGGAGCATATGTGTACACAGGAAAAACCATGTAGGAACACAGGGTAAAGTGACCATCAACAGGCCAAAGAGAGAAGCTTCATAAGAAACCAAATATGATAAAACCCTTCATCTTGGACTTTTAGCCTCTAGTAGTGGGAAAATTTCATTTCTGTTATTTAAGCCAATTGGTCCATGATATTTTGTTATGGCAGTCCTAGCAAACCAACAAGAAGTATACTAGTTTCTAAAATGATTTGGGGGCTAGATTCAATATACTTTCTCACCTCTGAATTCTCATCAGAAACTACGTTTCATATTTGTAGAACATATCATATTGTATTTTTCAATGCCTTAATATTTAATCTACCTTTCCAAGTAGGTCATTAACAACTCAAGGACAAAAATCATGTATTACTCATTTATGTATTTGACATATCTAGCATAATTTTCTTCCTCACAGTAGGAGATAAATAACTGCCTATTAAGTGAATATTGTATTTGGATACTGAAGGGGAAAATGTGAAAGGAGGGATTACATCATGTCCTAGATGCATCTTTAGATAATCATTAAGATGTTAATGAAAGCAAAGGAAACTCTGAAAGGGAACTGAGTTTGGGTGAATTAATTGGGTTGAATTTGGGTATAGTTGAGTTCCCTGTATGCATCTATATTAAAAATTATTTAATGTAAGAAATATGAAATGAGGAGTCAAGAGAATAGAACTGAATGTGTACAAATGAGAGGTATATATATATATACAAATAGTAAAATCATGTAAGTACATGATATTTCATAGGAAAGAATAAAAGAGTTGTAAGAACTAGAAACCTGAGCATGATGCACATAAAATAGTGGAATAAAAAAAAAATACCAATTAAGAATTTAAAAAGGATCACAAAAGAAAGAGCAGGACAGAGAAATCCGAAGCCATAGAAGAAAAAAAGAAATTAAGAAATAATCAAACTTGTCAAATACTGAATAGAAAGTAAAGGACATGAGGTCTGAAAGAACTATGAAGTGAAAAAATAATAATAAATAACTTAGTACTGAGACAGATATAAAAGTCTATAAACAAAAGAAGAAAGAATATTTGTGTTAAATGTTACTATTGCTCACCGATATACCGTTCTCTTCTCCCAGGCACAGAGTCTACTCTTCTCTGTAATTTATAGATGGATGATTCAGGTCACTAATGTTAGTGATGAAGTGTAAAAAAATAAGATAATATACTTTGACTAATATATTTAATTACTACTGAAAATCACTCTATTGTTTCTGCTACTTTTTTTGTTGCCATGGGCACATGATCTAAAGGTTACTGGTATATTAGCCAGGGCATCAGGGAAAGTTTATGGAGAAACATTCCATTATCTTGATTGATACAATTAGTCATAAAGAATTTGAAATGGGGGCGCCTGGGTGGCTCAGTGGATTAAAGGCTCTGCCTTCAGCTCAGGTCATGATCCCGGGGTCCTGGGATCGAGCCCCGCATCAAGCTTTCTGCTCTGCGGGGAACATTCTTCCTCTTCTCTCTCTCTGCCTGCCTCTCTGCCTACTTGTGATCTCTGTTAAATAAATAAATAGAATCTTTGAAAGAGAAAAAAAAATAATCTAAAATTATTACCTGAGTCTTATCTTTAAGATGTTTTCTGATGGGATACTAGTAAAAGGTAGAATGGTAATTTGAAAGGTAAACAAATTGAAGGTGATAGTTTTGAGTTTTAATGAGTCATATTGTATTTTTGTTGCTAAGGAGGATGGATAAGTGATATGCATAATTGAAAACATAAGAAAGATGAAATGAATGGAAGGAAATGTTCAAAAAAGATAAGACAAAATTCTCAGCTTCTTGAAAAATTATATAGTTAAACTCATGACAGCCTACCCCAAGCTTGTGAATATGGGGTAAATACCATGGATTAACAAAGAGGTGAAGCTATGCAAAGCATGAGTAAAGAATGAAAGCATAGCTGAAATTGTATCTATATCACTCAGGTATAGTGTATATAGGTATATATAGGTATATATACACACACACCTATATATATACCTATATATACCTATATAGGTCTAGCAAGATGAATTCATTCTAATATGGATGACAGAAGGGCACTTATTGAAGTATTGAGAATATTTCAATGACAAAATTAGTCATTCTTACTGTTAAGCTTAAATAAAGTTTGGAGATATCCCAGAAGGAACACTGGTAAATTCCATCTGAAGAATACCAAGGAAAGATGAAGAAAGGAGATGATATTCTCATGAATATTTTAAGTGATAAAAAAGAGTTTGGGAGATGAATTAAGGACAGGCATTCTAAGTTGAGGGGATTATTTTAGGTGTAATTTCAAATAAAAACAATGTAGAAAAATAAAGCAAAGGGAAATAAAAAATTAGATAAGTTCCAAATCTCTGCTCTTTATTTTCCTTGCTTAAAACTTAGACTTCAAGCTAAAAGGAAAATGATTCTGTTACGTCTATTATAAAACAAAACAAGAATGTAATACATCTTCCATTCTAGGAAGGTAATATCACCAAATGACTAATGTATTTAAATTTTATCTTAAAAAGTATTAAACTCTGCAAGACTTACAAATATCTACATGATTACCAACTATTCTGGAAGGTCTGCCAACAACTTATTTAACTTAAACTGTTGATCTGTTTGGTCCATTTTGCAAAGTAGACATAAAAAACAATTTTTCTCAAAATTTTCAAAAGGGAAACAGTGATGTCAACAATTTTAAAAAAGGAAGAGATTATTTAATGAAACTATAAGAGTATCTAAATAATATGGAAAATCATTATATTGAGTAACCATTCCAATATGTATCAAGCTTCGAAGTGTTCTGCTTTTTTTTAGAAAGATTATTTATTTATTTGATAAACAGAGATCACAAGTAGGCAGAGAGGCAGGCAGAGAGAGGAAGGGAAGCAGTCCCCCAGCTGAGCAGAGATCCTGATGTGGGGCTGGATCCCAGGACCCTGAGACCATGACTTAAGCTGAAGGCAGAGGCTTTAAGCCACTGAGCCACCCAGGCGCCCCCATTTGTTGCTTTTTTTATTTTTTTAAACTAATTAAAGGGACCCATTCCAGCTACATGAACAAAAATATTACAGTATGGTCACATTTAAACTTTTGGTGCTTTACCATAGTGCTTATATTTAAAATTGTTATCATCTTTATGATGCTACTTTGAATCTTCTCCAAATTTACTATACCAACTTATTTGTGATGCCTCATCTTCTGGCCCATGTTCTATTACAATTCTTAGGGATGAGTAATGCAATCACTTCCAGCAACTTCTCAAGTAAAAAAATTTTGTTATTTGCTTTAAAAAATTTCCAAAATAAGCTCAAGTGCCATTATAAGAGAAAGTTTCTACTTAGTCAACTCTGATATGATTGTCCCTTTATTTTTAATTTCACACTATCTTGGCATTAACTTAGCCATCAATCATCTACCATCTGTATTCCTGTGTTTTCTCTCTGCCTTCATTATGGCAATTGTCTCATTGTGATTCTCCTATCTTTTCCAAGAAAGTCCTCAAGGAGAAGGATTCTTTTTATTTCAAAAGCTATACTTAATAAGATTTAAATACATTTTATTTGAATAGAATTTTCATCAAGGACAATAAAAGGATAATTGATTTCTTAAGATATTATGTTGTCTAAATTGAAATACTAGTAAAAAAAATCTATAACCATCAGTTGTATCTAAAATACTTCTAGAGAAAGTTCAAAAGTTTCCTCTGTCAATATGAGGTATAAACTTCATTGTATTAATCTTCATAATTCTTGGATTATAGGGCAAATATTGTATCTGATAAGATGAAGATGTAAATCCTAAAATAATGTTGTATATAGAGAGTTGAACTTTTTCAGTATATATGAATTTGATACACATTTGATTCTTGAAACATCCGGAGACAATAATGGCATTCTTATCCTCATATTTCAGGGAAGAAAACTAAAACATTAAAACTTTAAGCTATTTTTCCTTAGGATACTCAACTATTAAATGACACTGGGATATTAACCCAAATTTCCTAGCTTTAGGTTTGCATTCTTTTCTCTAAATCATTACATGAGCTCAACAGGTAAAAAGTTACACAATGAAAAATATCTGTATTAAAGCAGAGAATAAAGATAGAAAGTATGTATTAGGACTATCGATAAAATAATGGAAAGATAGTCTTTAAGGTTAACTTAAACATGAAGTAAAAGTTTTAAAGGTGCCAAATATAATTAAGTTGTAATATGGAATAAACTTCACTTGTAGTCTATGAAAAGATGAAAAAATGAAATAATTACTTAAAATTAATTGAATAAACCACATATATATTCTATAATGTATATAAACCACAAAATATAAGATACAACCTAACATATAGTCATGAAATAAAATGCTATGTTTATTTGATTGAAGATTATGATTAAAAGGGAAAAGGAAACGCTAGATTAGTCCACTGTTGTCAAATATACACACCCTTTCAAAGTCTGAGTCCTTTAGAACAAAATGCAATATAGAGGTCAAACACAGAAGGGTCAGAAATAACAGGAAAGATAAACACTATTTATTTCTCTATGAAGAAAATTTGTAACTAGACTAGTGATGCAGTACTTACATTATGCTGACATACAGGCTCTTAAGACTTATGTTGAAAGCTGGGTACAGGAAAATAATAATGTGCAATTGTGCATAGTTTTGAAGAATGGTTGTAGCATCAGTGTTACATTGTCCTTGCTGACTAAATCATTCTTGTTTATTGGAATCTACTTTAGGGGCAAAATTTTTGCAGAACATTGGAGTTGAACTTAATGGGTAAAGATTTTATATTGCCTTTGGGATTTTATACTGCCTTTGGGATACTGTTCTATAGAGGCATCATCTGATTCTTCACATTTGTATAAACTCAATGTCAAGGTTGTTGCAGAAGTTTGTGGTGTTCAAAAAAATTCTGTTAACCAATGCCAAAGAATTTCTTCACAATCCAACTCTCTTTTTCTTTCACTTTTATTTTTCTCATAAGGTGACAAAATAAAAGATACATTTCTGTGTATAATAACGAAGGTTTTAGATCCAGAAGACTAGAATTCAAATCCAAATTTTGCTAAGTGTTCATATGCAAATTACTTATGCTATTTTATCCATAAGTTTTCTAACAAAGTAAAAATATGAAATTAACACCTACCACTTAAGGTGAATTTTAAATAACATAATACTTACCCAAGAACACAAATTCATGCCTTTTAAATAGTTGGTACTAATTATGTATTTGTGGAAGTTTCTTCTATTTGATTCTCCTAAAATTATACTTCCCTTTTTGATTATCATTAGACTGTTTGATGCTGCATGAATTACAATTGGGCCCAATTATCAGTTCCATCCTTTTGCAGCCAGGTATGACCAATTAAATGAGTCATAGCAGAACTTAAGTTGTGCTTCACTTATTATAAGCCATACATTTTTTCCTTGATATGATGTTTTCATTCAGGCTGGAAAACAGAATGACCTGGATACAGCATCCATCTTAAAACCAAATGGATAGGATACATCCTTAAGATATTATTATGTCCAAGTGATAATTTAAAATGCTTGGTTCTTAAAAAAAGTAATAAATAAAAATAAAATAATAAAATAGAATGGAATAGAATAAAATGTTGGGCTCTTTAATACCACCATGTTTCTGCCCCACCAGTCATAAAAGGCTTATCTCTAGATATCTCATTACATACCATGACAAAAATAAACAAGTATTTGGTTAAGAAATTTTATCAGGAACTTCATAAAATGCATATAGATGCAATTCTTACTGAGATAAGTTTTGATGGATATATTTACACATTTTCTTAGAGTCATTTCTCCTATGTAAGTTCTTACCTCATGTAATGACTATCATATTATAATTGGATAAAGAGGATTCACTTAAAAATTATTTTTAAAATGATTTTGAGAATCATTTTTGTTTCTTAAGAAAAAAGAAAAAGCTAACTGGTAAATAAAATAGAAACTATATTAAATATCTACTATGTCCAAGGCCCACTGTACCTTAAATGAGTGCCAACACAGTTTTATGTAAACCTCATGGTAACCACAAAACAAAAGACTATAGTAGATTCACAACAGATAAAGAAGAGAGAGCATATCACTAACACCAAGAAAGTCATCAGCTCACGAAAGAAGGCATTAAGAGAGTCAAAATGAAACAAGGGAACTATAAAATAGCCAGAAAACAATTACAAAATAATGTTAATAAAGCCTTGCCTACCCAAACTACTCTAAATAAAAATGATTGAATTCTCCAATAAAAGGCATAATGGCGTGGGGTGCCTGGGTGGCTCAGTGGATTGTGTTCAACTCTTGATTTTGGCTTAGGTCATGAACTCAGGGTCCCCGAGATAGGGCACCATTTTGGACTCTAAGCTCAATGGGGAGTCTGCTTGAGATTCTTTCCCTCTCCTTCTGTCCCTCGGCCTGCTCCCACTCTCTCTATCTTTCTCAAATAAATAAATAAATCCCAAACAACAATAATAACAACATAGTGGCTAAATAGAAAAAAGGGGGGAGGACAAATAAACAACTATACCAGAGACCCATTTCAGCATTGAAGACAACATAAATTTAAAGCATAGGGGTAGAAAAGATACTATATGCAAGCACAAACCAAGAGTGTAGAACTAGTTACACTTACATCACACAAAATAGACTGTAAGCCAAAACCCAATCACAAAGGATAATGGAGATAGTTATATAGTGATAATATTGTCAAGTCATCCAGCATATATAATAATCATAAATATACACATACCCAATGGTGGAAAAACTAAATATATTAAGCAAATACCAACAGATCTTTTTTTTTTTTTTTAAGATTTTACTTATTTATTTGACAGAGATCACAAGTAGGCAGAGAGGCAGGCAGAGAGAGAGAGAAGAGGAGGCAGGCTCCCTGCTGAGCAGAAGGCCCAATGTGGGGCTCAATCCCAGCACCCTGGGATCATAACCAGAGCCGAAGACAGAGGTTTTAACCCACTGTCCCACCCAAGTGCCCCAAACACCAACAGATCTTTAGAGAAAAATAAATAATACAATAATAGCATATTTGAGTACCCTACTTTTAACAATGAGTAGATGATCCACATAGAAGATGAACAAGGAAATGTTGGACTTGAACCAGACTTTAAACAAAATGGAAATAACAGATATCTAGAGAACACTCTATCTAATAGCTGCAAGATGTACCTTCTGCTCAAGGACACACAGAATATTCTCCAGGACAGATTACATAATACACTTTGATAAAGGCTTGACAAATTTGAGAAAAATTAAAATCATACTAAGTACTTGTTTCTGATCACAATGGTATGAAAATATAAATCAGAGGGAGGAGGAAAGCTAGAAAATTTATAAATATGTACAAATTAAACAACATATCCTTGAATCAAATGGGTCAAAGAAGAAATCTAAAAGCAAAATTTTAAAAGAATACATTGAAAGAAATGAAAATGGAAACAAATATACTGAATACAAACAAATACAAACAGATATACTGAACCTCCAAAAGCAGACCTAAGGAGAAATCTTTTGGCAATTGATAACTATACTGAGAAAAATGAAAAGCCTCAAGTAAGCAACCTAGCCAGAAAAAGAGAAATAAATCAGGGGTAAAAGATTGAGAAGAAAGGAATAACAAAGATCAGAGCAGAAATAAATGAAATAAGGAACACAAAAACAATAGAAAATATCCACAAAACTGAGTTGACATTATGAAAAGACAAGCAAAATTTATAAAACTTTAGCTAGGTTTAAAAAAAAAAGAGAGAGAGATAAATAAAATAAAATAAAAAAGTAAATATTGTAATTGTTACCACAGAAATGCTTAAGAGAGTAGTATGAACAATTATATGCTAATGAACTGTAAAACCTAGAAAAATGGATAAATTCTTAAAAACATTCAATATATCAAGACTGAACA
Organism: Mustela nivalis; assembly: GCF_964662115.1. Classification (NCBI taxonomy): domain Eukaryota; kingdom Metazoa; phylum Chordata; class Mammalia; order Carnivora; family Mustelidae; genus Mustela; species Mustela nivalis. The sequence continues at coordinate 41,159,051 of NC_139023.1, read as the reverse complement.
ATAAACAAAAAATATAAACATGACAATAATAAATAAGGTGATTCAATTAATAACCAAGGACCTCTCAATAAAGACAAGTCCATAAGCCCAACACAAGATGGTTACATTGGTGAATTCTTTCAAACATTTTAAAAAAAAGGTTAATTCCAATCTTTCAGAAACTCTCTCAAAGGTAAAGATGAAGGAGCACTCCCAAACTCAGTTTATGAGGCCAGTATTACATGATATCAAATTCAGATAAGGACACTATAAGAAAAGAAAACTATAATAAAATATCCCTTATATAAATGCAAGAAATACCAACAGAAAATTGGGAAACAGAAATGAACAGCATATTACAGGTCATATACTATGATCAAGTGAACTTTATCCCCAAAATTTAAGGATAGTTTAATATATGCAAAACAATAAATTCTATATATCACACTAACAAAATGAAGGATCGAATTCATATAATCATCTCAAAAGATGTAGAAAAAGCATTTGACTAAATGAAATATATTTTCATGATAAAAATTGTCAATAAATTGCATATACAAAGAACAGAAATCAAGGGGTGCCTGAGTAACTCAGTCGGTCAAGCATCTTATCTGACATCAGCTCTGGTCATGATTTTAGGATCCTGAGATGGAACCCTGCATTGGGTTCCAGTTCAATGGGGAGGCTGCTTTTCCCTCTCCTCTCCTTCTACCTTTCCCCCCAACTCATACTCTCTATCTCTAAATCAAATAAATAAATAAAATCTTAAAAAAAAAATAGAAGAGCATACCTGAGCACAGTAAAGGCCATATTTGTAACTGCACATATATCAAACTCAACAGTGAAAAGTTAATATACTTTTCTTTTAAGATTGGAAACAAGATGAAAGTTCCCAATCTCACCACTTTTAATCAGCACAGCACTAGAAGTCCTAGCCAAAGTAATCAGGCAAGAACTAAAAAACATTCAAATTAGAAAGGACAAAGACAAATCTGTCTGCAAATTATATGATACTATATGGACAAAATCCTAAAAACTCCACCCCAAAACTATTAGAACTAATTAATGACTTTAATAAAGTTGCAGGATGCACAATCAACAGAGAAGTCAGTTGCATTTCAAAACATTAACAAAGTATCTGAATGAGAATTTAAAAAAAAAAAAAAAAAGCTCCATGTACAATAGTAACAAGCTCAATAAAATACTTAAGAATAAATTTAGCCAAGGAGCAGAAAGATCTGTACACACAAATCTATAAACTTTGATAAAACAAATTTCAAATAATACAAATGAAAATATATCCCATGTTCATGGATTAGAAGAACTACTGTTGATATAATCTCCATACTATCCCAAGCCACCTATAAGTTTAATGCATCCTTATCAAAATTCTGATGGCATTTTTCACAGAAAAATAAAAGAAAACAAAACAAAACAAAACAAAATCCTAACTTTTTTTATAGACCACAAAAGACACAGAAAAGCCAAAGTAAACCTAAGAACAAAAAGCTTGACGCATCACAATTCCTGCTTTCAAGCTATACTACAAAGTTATAGTAATCAAAACATTATGGTACTGGCATAAAAACAGACAAATAAATCAATGCAAAAGAATAGAGAGCCCAGAAACAGATCTTCATATATACAGTCAACTAAATATTTCTTGTTAACAATTTTTTTGATATAACACCAAAAAGCAGTAAAAGCAAAAAAGCAGTAAGTGAAACTACAACAAACTAAAAAGTTTTTGCACATCAAAAGAAACAATCAACAAACGAAAATGCAACCTACAGGAAGGGAGAAAATATTTACAAACCATGTATTTTCTAAGAGATTAATATGCAAAATATATAAGGAACTAATAAAACTCAACAACAATAAAACCAAGCAATCTATTTTAAAAATGGGCAGAGGAACTGAATAGACATTTTCCAAAGAAGATCTATAAATGGCCAACAGGTACACAGAGATGCTCAACATCACTAACCTTCATGGAAACGCAAATTAAAACCATAATGAGATATTGTCCCATATCAATTAGAAAGGATATTATCAAAAAGACAAAAAATAAGCTGTCAAAGATGTGAAGAACATGTCCACAATTGTTGCATTGTTGGTGGGAATGTAAATTGATAGGACCACAATGGAAAACTGTGGAGGTTCGCCAAAAATTTAAAAACAGAACTATTAAATAATCCATCAATCTCACTTCTGATTATATACCCAAAGGAAATAAAAACAGTATATTGAAGAAATACAACTGACCCTAGAACAACACAAGTTTGAACTGTGCAGGTCCAGTTACACACAGATTTTCTTTACATATAAATACTAGAGTACTATAATGTATTTTGGCTTCCATTTTTTTAAAGATTTTATTTATTTATTTGCTAGAGAGACAGATCACTAGAGCAGGAACACAAACAGGGGGATTGAGAGAAGAAGCAGACTTCCCAACGGGCGAGCCCAATGTGGGGATCAATCCCAGGACCCTGGGATCATGACCTGAGCCTAAGGCAGACCCTTACCCACTGAGCCACCTAGGTGGCTTTAATTCGTAAGTAAAGACTTTGCAGAAAATTAGTGTTTAATTTTTGAAAATCTCCCTCTCTGTTCATTCAATACCAGTTATTGATGGTTACATGTCCAAGGGAAACTTTAAAATTAGGAAATACTGATATTTTATATTATTAATTTTTAAATCCTAGAAAGAAGAGCCTACAGAGCTTCTGTATAGAGAAGTTCCATGTAGGGAAGAGGTCCCCTCATAGATGTATTAAAGTAATGTAGATTCTAAACCAAGAATTAATCCTCAAATGTGTTTATTTTACTTGTCCTAAAATAATCTGTCTACAAAAAATAAAACTGTAAGTAATAAATTGTTATTTTCCCATTGTAGGAATCTCTAATGTGAAAATGTATTCTATGAGAATAAAGTTTTTTTTAAATAAAATTCTATATAATAAAAATGTATTGTATTTTGTCTTCTGTATGATTTTCTTAACATTTTATTTTCTTTAGTTTACTTTATTGTAATAATACAGTACATAGTACATACAAAGCAGAGAATGTGTGTTAACCAACTGTTTATGTTATTGGTAAGGCTTTGGGTAAACAGTAAGCTACCCATAGTTTAGTTTGGGGGGAGTTGTAAGTTATATACAGGTTTTTGACTGTGTGAGGGTTGGTGCCCCAACCTTCACATTGTTCAAGGGTTAACTGTATATTCATTTCTATTTTTTTTCAACATTTCACAATAGTCAAACTATAGAAACTACCTGAGAGTTCTTCAATTAATGAATAGATAAAGAAGATGTTGTGAATATACACACATACATACATACACGCACATGCACGCAAAATAGAATGTTATTCAGCCATGGTAAAGAAGGAAATCCTGCCATTTGTGATTACATGGGTGGAACCAGGGGGCACTTTGCTAAATGAAATAAGTCAAAGAATGATATGCACCAAATGGTGTTATTTATAAGGGTAATCTAAAAATTCCTAGAAACAAAGTAGAATAGTGGTTTCAAGGGACTGTTGGGTAGGGAAAATGGAGAGAGATGTTGGTCAAAGGGTATAAATTTCTAGTTAGAAAATAAATAAACCTAAGGATTTAATGCAGAGGACTGTGATTATAGTTAGCAATAGGTATTATATACTTGAAAGGTGTTAAGAAAGTAGATCTTTAATGTTTGTACAACAAAAAAGAAGTATCATGTGACATAATAAAGATGCTGATTAATATTGAGGTGGTAATTAGTTAGCCATATACAAGTGTATCAAATTAGCATGCAGTATACCTAAAACTTATGTAGTGCTGTACGTATATCAATATTATATCAGCAAAGTTGGAAAAAAAATAAGTGCCAAGTAAAATAAGTGAAGGATTCAAGATAGATAAAAGAATATGGTTAAAAAGAGAGAGAGAGAGAGATCACTCTGGATAGAAAAGGACTCTCAACACTGATTGTCCCTTTAAATATTCTGAAATATTTAAAAAAAAAATATTGGCTGCTGATTATCAGAATCTCTAGAGGTTTTAGCTTGGACAACAAATTTGATTCGTTTTGAGAAACACTGTCCCTAGGGGTTAGATACTCCTAATCAAACATTAACTAAGGAAAAATTATACTTTTCCAAATTGAAATCTATGAAAAACACAGGATTCAGAGCTGCTAATTGAAGGCATTTTTATATTTCTTTAAACATAATTAAAATTTGGTTTAGTTTTGAAATTTTTCCTAAGCATACTAATTCATTGAATATAATTATTTTCTTCTCTTGATCTGTATTGCTAAAATAATTATCTTAAAATCTATGAGTTTTTAATTATTTGTTCCTGCTAGAGGACAAGTGTGTGTATTTGTACTTGTGCATATTTTAATGGGACTCTATCGTTTGATGTCTATGAATATATGTGAAATCCACTGTACATATCAACAGAAGTCTGGTTATTGACAAGTACTTGTGTGTTACTGTTTTAAATGTTATATAATTTACAAAATGTTATATAATTTACAAAATATATTTTACTTAAGCTAAGGAAACAAACAGATAAACAAATTCTGCAAACTAAATTTATAACACCTTAGATTATTCCTTAAACAAATAATGGGAAATATATTTAGATTTATACTTAATAGTTTATGTTGTTTATGTAGTTCAGGTACTACACCATACCTTTAAACAAAAACAAGTACACGTACAAAGACCAAGTATGAAGGTCTATGATAAGTTGAATTCACGTTTATATGGGTCTAGTTTGATACTGGTGTGCCTAATGAAATCCTAGTCCGTCTCTCTGGGGAGCAGCAAAGGCAAGACAAGCTCAAGTGACCATTTATTACAAATAGGAAATGAGTGTAAAGTTTACTAAAGGTCATCAAGACTAGATTTTAAATTTATTTTAATACCAATATGGTGGTGTGTTTTTAGCCTACACTTTATGGAGATTTTTTGAAAACTTTTGAACAATAGAATGGCAGATGAAATCTACATTTTAGCATGATTAATTTGGCAGTGCTATACTAAATGGTTTGGCAGGAATTGCAGTTTAAAACAAAACACCAGTTAGAAAGCTATTGCTGTGGTTCAAGTCAAACATGGTGTGAAGAGTTAGAGGGATAGCAGTAGAAAGGTACAACTAAAGAAATCCATGAGATCTCAGTATGAGCTCAGAAAAGACAAAGACAGCAAAAATTACTTTGAAGTTCTAATTCCAAGTGGGCCAGAGAATGTTGATGAATGTTAAAGGAAAAGAGGGACAAAGGAAAAAAAAAATATGAATTTAAAATATAAGCCACTGAAGATGGATAGCAGAACTTGAATAAGTGTGGAGCCCAGATATAAGAACCATGTAAACAATTCTAAATGTCTCTGCAGATAGATTAGTTCAATGGAACATTTTCTAGAATAACACTGATTGCCCTTGTTAGTTGTTATAAAGGATCTTTCTTAGTGAGCATCTCCCCTGCTAGACAATTTGCCAGGTTCAATTTGTTGCCATTGTATCCAAGAAAGATCTTCTGATACATTGTCAATATACTCTTACAGCCCCCTTCTGGTTCTCTTTTCAATATGGGATGATTCCCAGGAGAATCAAGAAATACTAGGATTTTTCTATGAAACCTATTTTGCTCTGTGTCTTTTCATAAGAAAGGACTGGATGTATTCTACTTCTTTCTTCTCTAAGATAAACCAATGCAGATAGGATGTTTCAGTGGTGTGCTTTCTATGTGATTATTTTCCAGAGGTGTTTTGTTAATCTGTCCTTTATACTAAACTGTTTAAGTTATTTAATCAATGGACAAGAAGGATTTAGAATCCAAATATAAATTATTCACTACACTTATTTTAGCTCAAGAGTGTTTTAAAAGTGCCTACATTCCATTTGAAATTTATGTATAGTTATTCATAGAATCATAGCTAGAATTTCAAAGTAAAAATTATAAAATTCAGACGTCCTGCTTTCAGGTATTCCATATGTGACTATCCCATTTTTTTAATGAGTCTACTGAAACACAGCTAAGTTAAATAATTCAATTATAGTTATACAGATAGATTTTTTTTTAGCAAAACTAGAACTAGATCCCAATAATATATTCTCCCCTTTTATTGTTTCTTCTCTTGTTCCCAGTGCTTTCAGTATTGATTGTAATAATTACTATAGACAGAAAATGCTATGTTTTAGATTTATAATGTTAAGGGAGAATTATCAACATAAGGGATATAAATTGAATAATAATGAAAAATTAGTCTTATGTCCTTGGCAAGAAGCACCAAAAGGCACACCATAATTAATTGCAGCTGTTTTCACACAGCAATTGTGCAGTTTCCTTTTCTTCCCAGGAGTTGCTGAATCAGGCTATGCAGCAAAGTTGATGTATACCTTCCGTGGAAATGAGATGTTTTAGATGCACTGTTCTTGGATGCCAGGATGGATGACAGTGTGAGATATAATCCTTTCCTGTTTAATGCAATCCAAACCAATCTACATTCTAGAAGTCATTTGATTTCTCCTCTCTGTAGAGCTATCAGATAGCAACTCGCTCTCTGGGGACTCCATTCATGCTGAGATTGCACTAGCTAGTGATTACACTGCTGAATCAGTCTGTAATCAATCTTGCATCCTACTGATCTTCTTTGGAGTTTTTCTTTGATCACCAACTAATGGGAAACACAGCATGCTAAAGAATAATATAGTTTCATCTAATTGTAGCTCCATTGAAAAGGCCTCTGGGTACTCTTGTATTCACCTTTCAATGAAAGTGTTCATAATGCAGTCAATTTCTGAAGTCAAAACAGATAATTATTATACAGTTAGCTTGATTTATCTTGAATATAAATGCATCACTTAAAAATTTATGAGTTCTCAAAACAAAAACAGTTTTCTAAAACAAAAATGTGCTTTTCTTCTCTTCAATTTTTCTATTTGTGGTCAATCCAGATACAATCCTAGATATGTGGATAAGTAGCCAGATAGATGGGGTTCATAATAGGGAATGCCCTATTCAACATGTAGGGATAGTAAAGAAACATAAATGTGTATATGATTAATTTAAAGGGCAACAGAAATTCTTTTACTTAGTGCAGAGACTATTTCATAATAGAGGTTTTGAGAAAAATATTATCAGAAATCTATTTTTAGTGGCTACCAAAGTAATACATGTTTGAAGATCTACGAAAGAACAATTCAGGCCACACAGAAACTAAAGACAGGTATGGGAAAGAAGACAGAGCTAAAAACAAGGCAAGGATTTGTGTTTTTATAATTTTACCAATAAGTATTTCAAGAATACAGTTTGATTGGACAAAATTACCAAATTACCCATATTCGTGTCTGCCTTGGTTTGTGTTTCACAAAACAAAGCAGAACCTGGCAAAGTGACTTGAATACATAAGGCCGATTGCTGTTTGTTCTAGAAAACTAGGGTAGAGATGAAGGAACAGAAAGAATAAAACATGGAATGAAACAAAAACAGTATATTCAACATCCACAAATCAATCAATATGGTAGGTGACATTTAAAAAATAAAGGACAAAAATCAGATGACCATTTCAATAGATGCAGAAAAGCATTTGATAAAATTCAATCTCCATTTAAAAAAAATTCAACAAAGCAGTATAGAGGGGTCATACTCAACCTAACAAAGTCATATGACATACCCACGTATGACATACCCAAGGCTAACATCATACTCAAAGGTGAAAAAAACTGAAAGCTTTTCCTCTAAGATCAGAAACAACACAAGGATGCCACTCTCACCACTTTGATTCAACATAGTACTAGAGGTCTTCGCCAGAGGAATTAGGCAAGAAAACACAATAAATACCATCCAAATTAAAAAGAAGTAAAACTATCACTCTTTGAAGGTGACATAATATGCAGGTGGCATGATAATACATATATTATATATCCTAAACACTCCAGCAAAATAAAATCTGTTAGAACTGATAAACCGATAAACAAATTCAGTAAAGGGGTCGGATAAAAAAAAAAAATCAACATACAGAATTGTGCCCATCCATTAATAATGATCAGTCAGAAAGAAGAATCTTTTTTTGAAAGATTTTATTTTTTTATTTGCATGAGCAGTGGGGAGGGGCAGAACAAGTGGAGAAGCAAGGTCTCCACCGAGCAGGATCATGACCTGCTTAAGTGACCCCAGGAAAAATCTTTTTTTTTTTTTTATTTTTTTTAATTTTTAATCTCAGAGGATAAAATACCTAGGAATAAATTTAACCAAGGAGGTGAAACAGCTGTACACTGAAACCTATAAGACACTGATTAAATACATTTAAGAAGAATAAATGGGGATGCCTGGGTGGCTCAGTCTGGTGAGTGTCTGCCTTTGGCTCAGGTCATGATCCCAGAGTCCTGGGATCAAGCCTCACTTTAAGCTCCCCATTCAGCAGAAGGCCTTCTTCCTCCTCTAGGTCTCCCTGCTGTGCTCTCTCTCTCTCTCTCCCTCTCTGTGTGTGTCAAATAAATAAGTAAAATTCTTACAAAAAGAAAATGAAGAAATGGAAAGATACTTCATACTCATGAATAAGAATATTGTTAAAATATTCATCTTAATCCAATCAACCTATAGATTCAATGCAATCTCTATCAAAATTCCCACGGCAATTTTACAGAAATTTAGAACTATTTAAAAATTTTTATGGAACCACAAAAGACTCCAAATAATAAAAGTAATCTTGAAAAGAAAAACAGCAGAAGCATCATGCATTTCAATTTTAAACTATATCACAAAGCTATAGTAATCAAAACAGAATGGTACTGGCATAAAAGCAGACACATATATCATTGGAGAGAACAAAATATAAAGCCCAAAGTATACCCACACATACATTGTCAATTGATTTATAACTAAGGAGCCAAGAGTATCATATGGGAAATGCTAGTCTCTTTAATAAATGGTATTGGGGGGAGGAGTCAAGATGGCGGAGAAGTAGCAAGCTGAGACTGCTTCAGCTAGCCGGAGATCAGCTAGATAGCTTATCTAAAGATTGCAAACACCTGAAAATCCATCGGCAGATCAAAGAGAAGAAGAACAGCAATTCTGGAAACAGAAAAACAACCGCTTTCTGAAAGGTAGGACCGGCGGAGAAGTGAATCCAAAGCGACGGGAAGATAGACCCCGGGGTGAGGGGCCGGCTCCCGGCAAGCGGCGGAGCAACCGCGCAAAAAATCAGGACTTTTAAAAGTCTGTTCCGCTGAGGGACATCGCTCCAGAGGCTAAACCGGGGCGAAGCCCACGCGGGGTCAGCGTGGCCTCAGGTCCCGCAGGGTCACAGAAGGATCGGGGGTGTCTGAGTGTCGCAGAGCTTGCGGGTATTGGAACGGGAAAGCCGGCTGCAGAGACAGAGCCGACAGTAAGCTCACAGCTCGGTGTTACCTTGAACCGATCGCAGGCTCGGTGAGCTCGGAGCGCGGCCGGAGGTCAGGCAGACGGGAATAACTGGGCGCTGTTCTCTGAGGGCGCACTGAGGAGTGGGGCCCTGGGCTCTCGGCTCCTCCGGGCCGGAGACCAGGAGGCCGCCATTTGTGTTCCCGTCCTCCGGAACTCTACAGAAAGCGCTCAGGGAACAAAAGCTCCTGAAAGCAAACCCGAGCAGATTACTCACCCCGGCCCCGGGTAAGGGAGGTGTAATTCCGCCTGGGGCAAAGACACTTGAGAATCACTACAACAGGCCCCTCCCCCAGAAGATCAACAAGAAATCCAGCCGAGACCAAGTTCACCTACCAAGGAGTGCGGTTTCAATACCAAGGAGAGCAGCAGAATTCCAGAGGAGGAGAAAGCCAAGCACGGAACTCATGGCTTTTTTCCTGTGATTTTTTTTTTAGTCTTGCAGTTAATTTAATTTTTTCTTTTTCATTTTTTTTTTTCTTTTTCTTCTTGCCTTCGGGTAAAAATTTTTTTTTTAACTGTTACCTTTTTCTTTTTTAACGATTTTTTACTAGTTTATCTAATATATATATTTTTTCTTTTTTACATTTTTCTCAGGTGTTTTCTTTTTTTAAAAAATTTTTATTTTCTTTTCTTTTTTTTTTTCTTTCTTTGTTTTTGAACCTCTTTTTATCCCCTTTCTCCCCACTCACAATTTTGGATCTCTTCTAATTTAGTTAAAGCATATTTTTCTGGGGTTGTTGCCACCCTTTTAGTATTTTACTTGCCCCTTCATTTACTCTTATCTGGACAAAATGACAAGACGTAAAAATTCAACGCAAAAAAAAGAACAAGAGGCAGTACCGAAGGCTAGGGACCTAATCAATACAGACATCGGTAATATGTCAGATCTAGAGTTCAGAATGACAATTCTCAAGGTTCTAGCCGGGCTCGAAAAAGGCATGGAAGATATTAGAGAAACCCTCTCGAGAGATATAAAAGCCCTTTCTGGAGAAATAAAAGAACTAAAATCTAACCAAGTTGAAATCAAAAAAGCTATTAATGAGGTGCAATCAAAAATGGAGGCTCTAACTGCTAGGATAAATGAGGCAGAAGAAAGAATTAGTGATATAGAAGACCAAATGACAGAGAATAAAGAAGCTGAGCAAAAGAGGGACAAACAGCTACTGGACCACGAGGGGAGAATTCGAGAATTAAGTGACACCATAAGACGAAACAACATTAGAATAATTGGGATTCCAGAAGAAGAAGAAAGAGAGAGGGGAGCAGAAGGTATACTGGAGAGAATTATTGGGGAGAATTTCCCCAATATGGCAAAGGGAACGAGCATCAAAATTCAGGAGGTTCAGAGAACGTCCCTCAAAATCAATAAGAATAGGCCCACACCCCGTCACCTAATAGTAAAATTTACAAGTCTCAGTGACAAGGAGAAAATCCTGAAAGCAGCCCGGGAAAAGAAGTCTGTAACATACAATGGTAAAAATATTAGATTGGCAGCTGACTTATCCACAGAGACCTGGCAGGCCAGAAAGAGCTGGCATGATATTTTTAGAGCACTAAACGAGAAAAACATGCAGCCCAGAATACTATATCCAGCTAGGCTATCATTGAAAATAGAAGGAGAGATTAAAAGCTTCCAGGACAAACAACAACTGAAAGAATTTGCAAATACCAAACCAGCTCTACAGGAAATATTGAAAGGTGTCCTCTAAGCAAAGAGAGAGCCTACAAGTGGTAGATCACAAAGGAACAGAGACCGTATACAATAACAGTCACCTTACAGGCAATACAATGGCACTGGATTCATATCTCTCAATAGTTACCCTGAATGTGAATGGGCTAAATGCCCCTGTCAAAAGACACAGGGTATCAGAATGGATAAAAAAACAAAACCCATCTATATGTTGCCTCCAAGAAACTCATTTTAAGCCCGAAGACACCTCCAGATTTAAAGTGAGGGGGTGGAAAAGAATTTACCATGCTAATGGACATCAGAAGAAAGCAGGAGTGGCAATCCTTATATCAGATCAATTAGATTTTAGGCCAAAGACTGTAATTAGAGATGAGGAAGGACACTATATCATACTCGGAGGGTCTGTCCAACAAGAAGATTTAACAATTTTAAATATCTATGCCCTCAACGTGGGAGCAGCCAACTATATAAACCAATTAATAACAAAATCAAAGAAACACATCAACAACAATACAATAATAGTAGGGGACTTTAACACTCCCCTCACTGAAATGGACAGGTCATCCAAGCAAAAGATCAGCAAGGAAATAAAGGCCTTAAACGACACACTGGACCAGATGGACATCACAGATATATTCAGAACATTTCATCCCAAAGCAACAGAATACACATTCTTCTCTAGTGCACATGGAACATTCTCCAGAATAGATCACATCCTCGGTCCTAAATCAGGACTCAACCGGTATCAAAAGATTGGGATCATTCCCTGCATATTTTCAGACCACAATGCTCTAAAGCTAGAACTCAACCACAAAAGGAAGTTTGGAAAGAACCCAAATACATGGAGACTAAACAGTATCCTTCTAAAGAATGAATGGGTCAACCGGGAAATTAAAGAAGAATTGAAAAAAATCATGGAAACAAATGATAATGAAAATACAACAGTTCAAAATCTGTGGGACACAATAAAGGCAGTCCTGAGAGGAAAATATATAGCGGTACAAGCCTTTCTCAAGAAACAAGAAAGGTCTCAGGTACACAACCTAACCCTACACCTAAAGGAGCTGGAGAAAGAACAAGAAAGAAACCCTAAGCCCAGCAGGAGAAGAGAAATCATAAAGATCAGAGCAGAAATCAATGAAATAGAAACCAAAAAAACAATAGAAAAAATCAACGAAAGTAGGAGCTGGTTCTTTGAAAGAATTAATAAAATTGATAACCCCCTGGCCCGACTTATCAAAAAGAAAAGAGAAAGGACCCAAATAAATAAAATCATGAATGAAAGAGGAGAGATCACAACTAACACCAAAGAAATACAAACTATTATAAGAACATACTATGAGCAACTCTACGGCAATAAATTTGACAATCTGGAAGAAATGGATGCATTCCTAGAAACATATAAACTACCACAACTGAACCAGGAAGAAATAGAAAGCCTGAACAGACCCATAACCAGTAAGGAGATTGAAACAGTCATTAAAAATCTCCAAACAAACAAAAGCCCAGGGCCAGATGGCTTCCCGGGGGAATTCTACCAAACATATAAAGAAGAACTAATTCCTATTCTCCTGAAACTGTTCCAAAAAATAGAAATGGAAGGAAAACTTCCAAACTCATTTTATGAGGCCAGCATCACCTTGATCCCAAAACCAGACAAGGATCCCACCGAAAAAGGGAGCTATAGACCGATATCCTTGATGAACACAGATGCGAAAATACTCAACAAAATACTAGCCAATAGGATTCAACAGTACATTAAAAAGATTATTCACCACGACCAAGTGGGATTTATTCCAGGGCTGCAAGGTTGGTTCAACATCCGCAAATCAGTCAATGTGATACAACACATCAATAAAAGAAAGAACAAGAACCATATGATACTCTCCATAGATGCTGAAAAAGCATTTGACAAAGTACAGCATCCCTTCCTGATCAAAACTCTTCAAAGTGTAGGGATAGAGAGCACATACCTCAATATCATCAAAGCCATCTATGAAAAACCCACCGCAAATATCATTCTCAATGGAGAAAAACTGAAAGCTTTTCCGCTAAGGTCAGGAACACAGCAGGGATGTCCATTATCACCACTGCTATTCAACATAGTACTAGAGGTCCTAGCCTCAGCAATCAGACAACCAAAGGAAATTAAAGGCATCCAAATCAGCAAAGAAGAAGTCAAATTATCACTCTTCGCAGATGATATGATACTATATGTGGAAAACCCAAAAGACTCCACTCCAAAACTGCTAGAACTTATACAGGAATTCAGTAAAGTGTCAGGATATAAAATCAATGCACAGAAATCAGTTGCATTTCTCTACACCAACAGCAAGACAGAAGAAAGAGATATTAAGGAGTCAATCCCATTTACAATTGCATCCAAAACCATAAGATACCTAGGAATAAACCTAACCAAAGAGACACAGAATCTATACTCAGAAAACTATAAAGTACTCATGAAAGAAATTGAGGAAGACACAAAGAAATGGAAAAATGTTCCATGCTCCTGGATTGGAAGAATAAATATTGTGAAAATGTCTATGCTACCTAAAGCAATTTACACATTTAATGCAATTCCTATCAAAGTACCATCCATCTTTTTCAAAGAAATGGAACAAATAATCCTAAAATTTATATGGAACCAGAAAAGACCTCGAATAGCCAAAGGGATATTGAAAAAGAAAGCCAACGTTGGTGGCATCACAATTCCGGACTTCAAGCTCTATTACAAAGCTGTCATCATCAAGACAGCATGGTACTGGCACAAAAACAGACACATAGATCAATGGAACAGAATAGAGAGCCCAGAAATAGACCCTCAACTCTATGGTCAACTAATCTTCGACAAAGCAGGAAAGAATGTCCAATGGAAAAAAGACAGCCTCTTCAATAAATGGTGCTGGGAAAATTGGACAGCCACATGTAGAAAAATGAAATTGGACCATTTCCTTACACCACACACAAAAATAGACTCAAAATGGATGAAGGACCTCAATGTGCGAAAGGAATCCATAAAAATCCTTGAGGAGAACACAGGCAGCAACCTCTTCGACCTCTGCCGCAGCAACATCTTCCTAGGAACAACGCAAAAGGCAAGGGAAGCAAGGGAAAAAATGAACTATTGGGATTTCATCAAGATCAAAAGCTTTTGCACAGCAAAGGAAACAGTTAACAAAATCAAAAGACAACTGACAGAATAGGAGAAGATATTTGCAAACGACATATCAGATAAAGGACTAGTGTCCAGAATCTATCAAGAACTTAGCAAACTCAACAACCAAAGAACAAATCATCCAATCAAGAAATGGGCAGAGGACATGAACAGACATTTCTGCAAAGAAGACATCCAGATGGCCAACAGACACATGAAAAAGTGCTCCATATCACTTGGAATCAGGGAAATACAAATCAAAACCACAATGAGATGTCACCTCACACCAGTCAGAATGGCTAAAATCAACAAGTCAGGAAATGACAGATGCTGGCGAGGATGGGGAGAAAGGGGAACCCTCCTCCACTGTTGGTGGGAATGCAAGCTGGTGCAGCCACTCTGGAAAACAGCATGGAGGTTCCTCAAAATGTTGAAAATAGAACTGCCCTATGACCCAGCAATTGCACTATTGGGTATTTACCCTAAAGATACAAACGTAGTGATCCAAAGGGGCACGTGCACCCGAATGTTTATAGCAGCAATGTCCACAATAGCAAAACTATGGAAAGAACCTAGATGTCCATCCACAGATGAATGGATCAAGAAGATGTGGTATATATACACAATGGAATACTATGCAGCCATCAAAAGAAATGAAATCTTGCCATTTGCGACAACATGGATGGAACTAGAGCGTATCATGCTTAGTGAAATAAGTCAAGCAGAGAAAGACTACTATCATGTGATCTCCCTGATATGAGGAAGTGGTGATGCAACATGGGGGCTTAAGTGGGTAGGAGAAGAATCAATGAAACAAGATGGGATTGGGAGGGAGACAAACCATAAGTGACTCTTAATCTCACAAAACAAACTGAGGGTTGCTGGGGGGTGGGGGTTTGGGAGAAGGGGGTGGGATTATGGACATTGGGGAGGGTGTGTGCTTTGGTGAGTGCTGTGAATTGTGTAAACCTGGTGATTCACAGACCTGTACCCCTGGGGATAAAAATATATGTTTATAAAAAAAGAAGTTTAAAAAAATAAATAAATAAATAAATAAATGGTATTGGGAAAACTGGGCAGCTGAATGCAAAAGAATGAAACTGGAGCAGAGTTTTATACCATACACAAAAACTAACCCAAAATAGATTAAAAGTTTTACTATAAGACCTGGAACTATGAAATTTCTATATGAAATTCTACATATAGATGAAATATATATGTATATTTCATCCTTATACACATGAAAATTCTGCAACAAAACTTATGAAGTATACTTCTTTACTTCAATCAGCAAGAACCTTTTGGATTTAGCATGAATAGAGAAGACAACAAAATCAAAAACAAGTAAGTGGTACTATATCAATTAAAATCCTTCTTCACGGCAAAGGAAGCCATCCAAAAAAATGAAAAGGCAACCTATGGATAAAAGAAAATATCCATAAATCATATATCTAATAAGGGATTAGTAACCAAATTATATAAAAACTCACAACTCAGTAGCAAAAAGAATCTCAAACAAAATGATTAAAAGATGGTCAGAAGATCTGAATAGACATTTTCCAAAGAAAACATAGATGACCAACAGTCACAGGAAAAGTTTCTCAACATCACTAATCATCATGGAAATGTAAATCAAAACCACAAGGAGATATCCCCTTATACCTATCAGAGTGTCTAGTATCAGAAAGACAAGAAATAACAAGTATCGATAAAAATGTAGAGAAAAGAGAATTCTGGTATACCCATGATGATAATAAAAACAATATATGGAGTTTCCTCAAAAATTAAAAATAGAGCTACCAGAGGATCCAGAAATTTCACCTCTGGATATTTATCTAAAGGGATTGAAAACACAAACTCAAAAAGATACATGCCCTGGCATGTTCATTGCAGCATTCCTCATGACGACCAATGACATGGAAGAAAACTAAGCGCTCGTCACTGAATGAGTGGATAAAGATGTGGTATACAGATAAAATGGAATATTATTCAGCAACAAAAGAAGAAAATCTTGCCATTTATAACAAATGGATGGACAATGAGGGCATTATCTAAAATCAAGTGTGACAGAGAAAGACAAATACCATGTGATCTCAGTGATAATGGAATATAGAAAAAAATGAACTCACAAATACAGAGAACAGATTTATGGTTGCTTGAGGTGTGTAGGGGATGAGAAAAATGGGTGAGGATGCTCAAAAATTACAAAATTCCAATTATAAAATAAATGAGGCATGGGAATGTAATATATAGCATGGTGATGATACTTAATAATGCTGTATTCTATACTTGAATTAGACTTTTGTGGTAACAATTTTGCAATACATAGTAATATTCAATCATTACATCTAATACCTGAAACTAATGCTAAAAAGGAACATAAAATATAACCTAATTATTAAACTGATTAGAGACAACTGGGCCTTTTCCAGCATGCTCTGACGAACCATGCAATCTTATGCCCAGAAAGATGGACAACTAAACCATTTATCTGTGATTTCATGTTTTTCAGATGAGGTTTGCCCAGGGTATAAATACCAAGTATTTGCAGACGTTGAAATGCTCTGATGAAATCCCTGGGTACAAAAGCTGAAAGATAAGGCATAAAGGGTACTTGAGAAGGATACTATTTTTTAATGTGTCCTGTGAACCACAGCTGCGCAAGAACAGGTAAGTCAAGTACATGGCACAGAGAAGTTAAAATTTTGTGAAAATCTAACAGTTCTTAAATTTTGTGAATTTGGTCACCTATACTGTGCTCCCTGACACCATGATTTCTCATCAACTATACAGAGACAGTAATAGGGATCATGTGACTTAATTTCACAAGACTTTGGCAAGTATAAAAATGAGATGATGCATGTGGACATCTCTAGAATCTGAAAACTTAGAATGGACACACCATCTGTAAAGAGGTGTGTGGTGAGGGCGCCTGGGTGGCTCAGTGGGTTAAGCCGCTGCCTTCGGCTCAGGTCATGATCTCAGGGTCCTGGGATCGAGTCCCGCATCAGGCTCTCTGCTCAGCAGGGAGCCTGCTTCCTCCTCTCTCTCTCTCTCTCTGCCTGCCTCTCTGCCTACTTGTGATCTCTCTCTGTCAAATAAATAAATAAAATCTTTAAAAAAAAAAAAAAAAAAAAAGAGGTGTGTGGTGATTGTGTTAGTCCATTAGGGCTGCTAGAATAAAAGACCATAAACTGAGTGGCTTATAAATAGAAATTGCAACTAGTTCTGGAGACTGGGAAGTACAAAGTCAAGCCACTGCTAGGCAGATAACAATCTGGTGAGTGCACACACCAAGTTTGTAGGAGGTACCATCCTCAAAACGTGG
Source organism: Mustela nivalis (assembly GCF_964662115.1). Taxonomy (NCBI): domain Eukaryota; kingdom Metazoa; phylum Chordata; class Mammalia; order Carnivora; family Mustelidae; genus Mustela; species Mustela nivalis. The sequence continues at coordinate 41,141,478 of NC_139023.1, read as the reverse complement.
AAAGGACAAAAGGCCTCTTTTATAAGGACTCATAAGAACACTAGTTCCCAGTCATGAAGGCCCCATGTTCATGACCTAATCACTTCCCAAAAGCTCATCTCCAAATATCATCACACTAGACATTAGATTTCAACATATGAATTTAGCATGACATTCAGTTCATTGCAGTGATTTTCTTAGTATAAATCTAAAACTGGTAAAATCCATAAAGTTATTATATGCACACTGGAATGCAGACAGAAATGGTAGCGAAGTCAGCATTCAAATTTTATTTCTGACATCTGCTATTATTTTTATGTCAGCTTTATTGAGAAATAATGTACATGCCCTAAAATTTGCCCTTTTAAAATGTAAATTCATTGGTTTTCATTATATTCAGAGTTGTACAATAATTATTACTAATTTTAGAATATGTTCTTTATCCCAGAAAGAAATCACATATCCATTAGGAGTCACTCTCCATCTCCTGGCAACCACTACTGTCTACATAGATTTGTCAATTCAGGATATTTCATATAAATGGGATCATATATGTAATCATTTTTTTACCATTTTTTCACATAGCATAATGTTTTCATGGTTTATCCATATTGTAGCATGTTTCAGAATGATGAACATTTTATTTGCCAAATAAAGTTCTATGTTATGTATATACCAAGTTCTGTCTTTTCACTCATCCATTTGATAGGATGTAACCACCTTCTTTCTACTCAATACAAATAGACAGTGCACTGTTTCTACTTTTTGGTTATTATGAATAATGTGGCTGTAAATGTTTGTGTACAAGTTTTGAGATGGATATATGTTTTAATTTCTCCTGGATATATGTCTAGAATTGAAATTACCGCATCACAGGTAACAATATGTTTAACATTTTGAGAAATGACCAGAGCTTATCAGTAAAGCTGCCTCATTTTACCACTCACTTGGGATGAGTGAGGATTTCTCTACAAACTTGCAAATAGTTCTTACTTTTCATCTTTTATAAGTAAAGTCATCATGGTAGGGGTAAAGTGAGATCTCCTCGTGGGATTGATTTGTATTTCTCTAATAGCTACTAATGTTAAATACCTTTTAATGTGCTTATTGGTCATTTTTGTAGGATCTTTGATGAAACATCTATTCATTTTTTAAATAGGTCATTTCTCTTTTGTTCTTGAGTTGTGAGTTTTTTTAAATATGTTGTACATTGAAGTCCCTTATCAGATATATGACTTAAAAATATTTTCTCTCCAAGGGTATGGCTTGTTTAGTTGGCACAGAATGTGACCTTTGATCTCAGGGTCTGGAGTTCAAGCACCACATTGGGCATGGAGCCAACTTAAAAATAAATAAATAAACAAACAAACAATACTGTTGTATATGTTGTCTCTTTATTATGTTCAGCACAAAATTGTTTAATTTGGGGGTTCCTAGGTGGTTCAGTTGGTTAAACATCTGACTCTTGATTGCGGCTCAGGGTGTGATCTTGGGTGAGAGGATGGTGCCCCACTTCAGGCTCCATGTTCAGCAGGGAGTCTGATAGAGATTCTCTCTCTCCCTCTTCCTTTGCCCCTCTCCCATCACGTGCTCACTTGTGCTCCAGTGCACCCACGCACTCTTTCTTTTTTCTCTCTTTTTGCTCTCTCTTCCTCTCTCAAATAAATAAATCTTTTTAAAAATGTTTAATTTTGAAGAAATCCAATTTATCTTTTCTTTTTTTCCTTGCCTTTTGTGACTTTTGTGTTAGTATCTCTGAAGTCATTGCCTAATTCAAGATCCCAATGATCTACTTGTGTTTTCTTCCCAAAAAAATCTTTAATTTTAAGACTTGAATTTGGATCAATGAACCATTTTCAGATAATTATTTGTATGTTATGAGGGACAGTTTCAAGTTAAATTAGGGACAATTTTCTGGGACAGTTAAATCAGGGACAGTTTCCTCAGAATAGGGCTTTTGGGAAGTTCCCAAACTGTTTGACCCCTTATTTCTATGCTGCTGGTTTTCTCAGGTATTGTGGGTCCAGGACTGCTGATTTTTATGGCTATCACCAAATGGGGATAGAGGAATAGGAGCAAAGAAACACCATAAAACACCATCAGTCATTCTTCTTTCTAAAGTTTCCCCATATTTCTTTATAAATGCTCAAAGGACTACTGTAAGCCTGGAGTTAATTTCCAAACTTCTGAAAATGTTTGTTTTGAAAATTTTTGCCTTTGTCATTGCTATTATGAGTGAACAGATTTTCAAACTTATTCTGATATTTCAGATGTTCTTGTTCCCTCTGCCACTTATAAATTACCTGACCTTACAGTTTTCATATAGAATTGTGAAATTCAATTTATATAACATTAGATTTGTAAAACATCTTACATTTTTCTCCCCACAGGACCATGAGGACAAAACAAATACTTGGCATAGTACTATGCCATAACAAAACAAAAACAATAACTATATTATGTGTGATGTGTTGTTAGACATCATGCTAAGTGGTTCATACTTAATATTATTAGATTCAAACAAAGATGCAAGGTAGTTATTACCCCCCATTTTAGAGATGAGAAAAATTAGACTCAGAGTGAGATGGGTTGTTTGTTTGAAGACATACATCTAGCAAGAGGTAAAGCAGCAACACAAACTGATGGGTAGTTCATTACCTTCCTTCCAAGAGAAGTTGCTCTATAAAACACAATGCTAAAGAAAACTGAAGAGGAAGAAAAAGATGATAATGATGATTTGTTATCCTTTATTTCTACTGTGGAAATTAAGTGAAAACAATAATCATTATGTATCAGTAAAGTATAAGGAGAGTTTTGCATAATTCATTCTTAATATTAAATTTGTAAACATCTGATATCACTTGCTAACTATAAAGTTAAGATGTTGTAATCTTATAAAATATTCACTAATGTCAAGAGGGTGACACTATTATAGTGTCATAGTATTATAAATTGCATAATGTATAATTTCTACAACTCTAGATAATAACCATATTGTTTAATAGACACTTTTCAGAATAGTGTTATATTTGCTTTTAACAAAATGGTTTAATTGTTACAATCTATGTGTATATTTATATACTTTTTCTTACTAAACAGTAGTGAATTTTTATAGAAATATAAATAGATGATAGACAAGTAAATAACCCAACTTTCTCTACTGGTTAATACCTCTGAACAATTCCCTGTGATTCTCTACATAGTTTAAGTTGTTGGAAATCCCTGCTATTTTAAAAGATTTGTTTTATTATCTTTCACTTGTTTTCTATGTTATTTGTACCTACTTATTATTAGTTAAGTAAACAAACAGCTATTAACTGTCTTTTGTTCCAGAGAAATTCTGGGAAAATACAGAATATTTTTTACCTCATGACAAGCCTTAATACTTTAAAGATAGAAAGCACATATATTCTCAAAAAAATTCTTTTTAAAACAAAAAACAAAGAACCCTTCTCATTCTTTGAGCTTCTCCTTATATAAGACTGTCTTCAATAAGCTCATGATCTTACTTACCTATTTCTTTATTCTTGCTTATTAAAGTCTTTCTTAAAATGTACCCATTACATGTTAGTTTGTAGAGACTTTCAATAAGTCAGGAAAATTAATTCCTTTTCAAAACACTTTTTTTGTTTTCTTTTGTTTTGTTTTGTTTTTTGTCTGAGAGGAAAATATTTTATTAGAGAATTACATCTTGAAAATGAGACTTTGGGGGCGCCTGGGTGGCTCAGTGGGTTAAGCCTCTGCCTTCGGCTCAGGTCATGATCCCAAGGGCCTGGGATCCAGTCCCACATTGGGCTCTCTGCTCAGCAGGGAGCCTGCTTCTCCTCATCTCTCTCTCTCTGTCTGTCTCTCTGCCTATTTGTGATCTCTCTCTCTGTCAAATAAATAAATAAAATCTTTAAAAAAAAAAAAAAAAGAAAAGACTTTGAAGTCAGTCTACCTAGGTTCAATGTCTGTCATTTAATAGTTATGTGACCTTGGAGAGATTACTTTACTGCTTGAGCAATTATTTGGAGAATGGAAGTCAGAAAGATGAGAGAGAGGCAAAGAAATCAGTTACAATATTATGGCAAGAGTCCAAGGAGAGAAGATGGGTGCCTTAATGAATGTAATGCTTTATTAAGCAAATACTAATAGCCACATTTTCTGCTAGGTGCCAATGACATAAAATTAGATATGTCATGGTCCCTGCATGTGTGTAATTCAGTCTATGATAAAAGAAAGATATATAAAAAACTACCCATAAGCCAAGTTGTTAAATGCCATAATATGGGTGTAAGTAAAGTCCAAAAGAACACAAAATTGATTCCATTATTCCATATATGTCTTGACCAACACAGTCCAATGAGGATATTATTTCCCATTATCTAGGCAATTAACTTCTATTATGCATCTTAAGATTGTATTACCTTTGTTAACTACACCTCACTGATGGCTCAAATCAAGCAAGAAGAAAGGAGTTGGTTGATTTGTGCCCTTTACATTTTTATTGTTTAAGCCAGTGATGGCATTGGGTGATTTTTATCTTTACTTAATCCTTTTGAGGAATTTAGTTTTTCAGTGAGTATTTATCATAACTGTACATTAAATTTTACAATATATCACATAATTTGATAAGCTTTGGGATAGATAAAAAATGTGTTCTGATAATTTTTTTTTTTGCTTTCAACATAACTTGATATGCTTTAATAAAAATATTGCAGCTGTACTTTCTTAATGACCTTTTCTAATACATAGGGTTAATTTAATGCTTAGATAAAATTTAAGAAAACATTCATGTTAATTCACTACTCATGAAAAATTCTGAGAGGACTTGGAACTTAAAACTAGTATGGTAAAAGTGTGGATATTTTCAATAAAAGGTGAAAGAAAAACCAAGGTTTGAAGTGAAACAAATATTACTTTGAATCTCAGTTCTGACACTCATTATACTATGATGTGAAAAAGTTACTTTTAGGGTTTGGATCTCTTCATGCATAAAATGGGGTAAAACCTACTCCATCAAGTCATTTTTAAGATTAAATTGCAATAATTAAGAAAAAATCTTAAAGTACTTTCTAGTTTTTGATAAATGATAACCAAGTAGTTTTAATAAAATATTTTTATTTGAGCAGAGTTACTGCTACCATTGTTAGCCTTAAGGTTATATAGATTCTTATTATAAAACTTATATTTTAAAATGTAAAGTAAAGTAGAGGGCATTAGTCATATATCACGGAATATATTTAATGCATAGCTTTTTTAGTTTTCTTCCTACTGAAAATTGTAAAGAGTTTTCTTTTTCAAAAACGAATGCTGACTGCCAAATTTATCTATAGAAAGAACAAATAAACATATTGTCAATTTAATGTAAGTTGTTTTTGAAGCTCTAATTACAAAGGGTGAAACTATGAAGCAATTCTATGGAAAAAAGCATGTGTATAAAAATCAAGATGGGGTGTCTGGGTGGCTTAGTGGGTTAAAGCTTCTGCCTTCGGTTCAGGTCCTGATCCCAGGGTCCTGGGATGTAGGCCTGCATAGGGTTCTCTGCTCAGCGGGGAGCCTGCTTTCCCCTTTCTCTCTGCCTGCCTCTCTGCCTATTTGTGATCTCTATCTGCCAAATAAATAAATAAAATCTTTTAAAAAATTAAAAAATAAAATCAAGATAAATTATTTACCTGTTAGGGGTTAATTTCTTTATCTGCTAATTGGATAATACCAACTTAATTAATCAAATTAAACTTATATATAAGCTTTACAGATGTTACGTATTATATCTGAAGCTTTACTATAGGGAAATCTGGAAAAAAATTAGTTCTTATTGTCATTTACTCCTTAGTAATTCAATAATTTTTAATTTAATGATTTAGCACATGAGAGCACAGCTCTAGGGTCAGACTTCCTGGGCTCATTTCCCATCTCCATCATAAAATTGCTATAGGACCTTAGGCAACTTAATTTTTGTTGTTGTTTGTTTTCCTCCTTTCAATGATAGATACAATAATAATACCTAAATTACAGGATTTTTGTGAAAAACTAGAATACAATCTAACTGTTGTGGACAGTTATGCCACTCTTTAAGGTAAGTAACTTGAATCTACTAAAACAGGTGGAAACTGTCTTGAATGTCCTATCTAAAAGAACTGCATTGTGGATAAGGAATAACTTGATGAGACTTTGTGTTGTCTTTTTAGTATGATCTTAATTTATATTGCAGGTAATTATGAGGTAAGAGATTCCCAAAAGTTCTTCATCCCAAAGGGACAAACAAGGATAGATAATTCTTGCCACTATTGACCAGATCAGATAGTTAGACCATTGACAATATCCCAAGAATCTAAATATGTGCAGAAGAGGCTTGTTGGCCAGAGTATCCACTGTTAAAATGACTATCTAAGGTTGTGTCAATTTTATTCGCTCTTCAATCCTGTCACTAATCAGATACATCCTAGGTAAAGGATGAGAAGCAGCAACTCTCCAGCAAGCTCCATCACATGCAATGTTGTAACTACTGCCTGTAAAGCATAGTAACTCTTTTGCTGCCCATTCAGTTGATCCCAAGAAGCTTCAGGAAAGTGGTGATCTCCTCTAACACTATGGCATCTGGCAAGAGACTGAGGACAGAAGAGGTGAACCCCTTTTGTGGCTCAGATTTACTAAAGGGTCTGGGTTTGGCTCTATTTTATATGTACCATTTCCATTTTAGGAAAGAGGGCCTAGTGGTTGTGACAAGCTTAGGGATGTTGCTTCTATAATCCAAGGAATAATGGGAAACTCTGTACCAAAGGTCCTGGGTCCAGTGTGCAGTAAACAGTCAGTACAATGGCATATAGAGTGGTGTTGAGAAAGACAGTTTCTTCTATCAGACTTACTGGGGCATTTGTCACCATCATGGGTAGTTGAGGGACTCCAGGAGGAATGACAGAAATTTGCTGAAGTCTCTCTTGTGAAGGAGTTCCTCAGTGCATTAATGGCAGAGCTTTTGTATTGCACTTTGGGCAGCTTCTAGAGAGCCTTTTGTTACTGGAAGTCCCATTCAATGTAGGCTAACTTGCAAGTAACACAAAAACAGCTCAAGCAAAATTTGCAAACAAAAACATGCTGTCTTCATAATCCAGTAAGTCCTAAAAGTAGTCTTGCTTTAATATGAGTAATGTTGCTTTAATGTTTAATGGGTACTGAGAAGGTCAATAGCTATGCCTTTATGGTGTAGAGTACACAGTGTCACTTGGTTGAATAAATAATGTTTGAGAATTTCACTGAGGTTATGCAGTCTTTTCCTATGTGTACTATGTGTGGGACGGTAACCCACTCCTTTATATGGACTCCTTTGTGATTATATGTGCGTTCTTAATGAGTATGTCAAATGAATCTCCTTGGAGGAAGGGTCATCAATATAATATAATACCTTTGTTGCAAGGGAAAATTAAATGTAATTAAGATTACATGCAAGTGATGGCAGGGCTATTGAGAAAACTCAGCAGGGTAACTGTGTTGTGCCTTTCAGAAGGTAAAGTCAAACTGCAGCTGAGAGGCCACTGAAGGAGGCATTAAACAGAATGTATTAGTCAAATCTATGACTGTAGAGTATTTATCATCTGTTGACTGGATAAAAATCAGTAATTTCAATAATACTGGTATGGGGCCTTAATGTTTAAGGTCACAGCATTGAGGTTGTGGTAATCTAGCATGAGGTGTCATTCTTCCTTTTCAAATTTAAGAACAAGATGAATTTGATTATTAAATGGAGAAGCAGTATACATAATTACCTCTTCTTTAAATAGGTCTCATATAATGGATTTCAAATCTCATGGATACTGTTTTATTTTATATTGAGCTATGTTAACCACTGAAATCAAGGGTGGATATTCTTTGAGGTCCTTTTTTGTCAAACTAGTTTTAAGAGCCAGAGACACAATTTTAGTTTATTATTCATTGGGTTACTGGGATGCTACAAAATACCTTTGCTGATGCTGTCTATATCTCTGTCACAAGAAAAGGTCCTGATCCTTAGAGTTTTGGAGAAAAATACCCAATTCACTCCCAATGTACAAGCAAAAAGTTAGTCAAACCCATCGGTGCCTACTGTTGGATATTTTAGGGCAATAGCTGTTATGGCTATGGAAAATTTAAGGCAGGGTGATAGTTCTCAAAGTTAAGGTAAAGCATACCTAATCTTGTCCTATATTTTATGTTTGCTAACCCTCCTAAAAGCACAGAGATACCTCATTTAAATGGAATCCCTGTTTAACTCTAATTTGAGACCTTGTATGGACTAAGTCCGTGAAGGTTTTTTGTTTGTTTGTTTTGTTTTTTTTTTTTTTACGATTTTATTTATTCATTTGATGGAGAGAGATCACAAGTAGGCAGAGTGTCAGGCAGAGAGAGAGGGGGAAGCAGGGACCCTGCTGAGCAGAGATCCAGATGTGGGGCTCGATCCCAGGACCCTGAGATCATGACCTGAGCTGAAGGCAGAGGCTTAACTCACTGAACCACCCAGGTCCCCCCTGAAGGTTTTCTAATTGGTGTTTTTCAACAGATGTTCATTAACTTAGAACCTATGGTTTAGAAGTACAAAAGCCAAAATCCCCTTTTTATCTTGTAACAAATTCTTTTTGCAAATATTTGGTTTACCAAATTGTGGAATTTAGGGTTCCCCTATTGGCCCAAATTGTGGACCTCTATTTCAGGTTTTGTTTCCTTTCTTGCATATAGGTTTTTTGTTTTTTTTTTTTTAAGTTTTTATTTATTTATTTGACAGAGATCACAAGCAGGCAGAGAGGCAGGCAGAAAGAGAGGAGGAAGCAGGCTCCCTGCTGAGCAGAGAGCCCGATGGATGCAGTGCTCGATTCCAGAACCCTGAGATCATGACCCGAGCTGAAGGCAGTGGCTTAACCCACTGAGCCACCCAGGCGCCCCTGCATATAGGCATTTTTGTCTGTGTTGATAATTTTGGGATATACCTCAAGGAGTCTATTTCTACCACTCACATTTATAGTTTTTTGTTTGTTTGTTTGTTTGTTTTCCTCTAGAGAGTCTCAAATCAGTATCATTAGGACCTGAGACCTCCTTCATGAAAATTGTTGATTTATAGGGTTTAAGTATCTCGGGCTTAAGATGGATTTGAATGAACCATACACACTGTCTATTGGTAATGGTATTTATCTCTAAATGCATTGGTATTTATCTCTAAAACTTTAAGGATCAAGATCTCTTTCATGATAGAGGTATAGACAGCAACAAGAAGGGCATTTTGTAGGATCTTAGTGAATAACCTGTTTTTACTGACCATTCAGTGGGTCCTTATATCATACAGGGCATTAGGCTTTCTCTGGAGAACATTGTGGATGGGGGCTAATACCTGGTTGAGACACAGAATCCATTCAAGGTCACAGGGTGAGAATTGTTCCCCTGAGCCTAGCATTAATCTTGGCTTTGTTGGAAACAAGTCATTCAATCTGTAGTACACAGATATATTCAGGCAGAAACACATGACCCAAAGCCACTTTGAAAAGGGTTACAAACTGACAACCCATCCCCAAATATCAGTTATTGGAAGTTCTGACTTAACTTAGTAAAATCTGTTACAGGGCTCAGTAGAAATCAACAAATACAGCACAAAGTAGCAGAGCAAGATTTCCAACAGGCAGCAACTCAAAGCTCAAGTTTGGCAGCAGGCAGCAACATAGTTAAAGGAGCATGCTAGCCAGCAGGGAGCAAAGCAAATTAAGGAGATAAATCAAAAGAAGAAAGACCCCTGGTGGTTGTGATCATCACCTAGATACCTTGTTTACAGTGCTAATAGTTGAGGTTAGCTCACAGAAGTGAAATGGACATCCCCTTGAAATTTAGGATTAGGGGTCGAAACAGATGACACCACACACATTCCAGGAGGGTATAAAAAAGCTTTATGACAATTTCTAGGGATAGCAAGGCAGACTCCCAAGCAGGTTGGAAAACGACTTGAGTGAATGCGGTAAGACCAAATAGGCTTTACTTGTGAGTGAAGAGTGGGGCTGGGAGAAATTTCCTAGGCATGAGTGGGCTGTGGCTCATGTGCTTTGAAATACCTCTGCCAAAATACAGACTCCTTGGGATTTCTTACCAACTTTCTCACATGTGGGCTGAAGAGGAAGAGAGAATAAAAGGGCTTGAAATCTATTAGTAGTAAAATTTTTTAAAAAGATTTTATTTATTTATTTGACAAAGAGAGATCACAAGTAGGCAGAGAAGCAGGCAGAGAGAGGGGGAGGAAGCAGGCTCCCCAATGAGCAGAGAGCCTGACGCAGGCAGGGCTCAACCAGATCCGAAGGCAGAGGTTTAACCCACTGAGCCACCCACGTGCCACAGTAGTGAAATATTAAAATCAGAGTCAGACTCTTTACTACACAGACATTATTTTTTCAACAAAAGTTAAGTGTCTTTATCAACCTCTGAGTATTATATTCTTTGCTACATTTGTGACTCTAACTATAAGGTGGCTATTGCATTTGTGGTCATCACACAAATATTCCTAACAGGAAGACGGGAAAAGATCCAAGTTGACACAGATTGCATCTACCTCTTTTATAAAGTAAGAAAAAAACTTTCCCAAGAACTCTTACTGCAGCTTTCTCCTTAAATATCATCGAATAATTGAATTTTTCTGCTTAACTTACTTCACTTAGCATAATCTCCTCTAGTCACATCCATGTTGATGCAAAAGTTGGGTATTCACCCTTTCTGATGGCTGAGTAATATCCCATTATTTATATGGACAATATCTTCTTCATCTATTCATTTGTTGAAGACCATCTCAGCTCTTTCCACATTTTGGCTTTTGTGGACATTGCTGTTTTGAACATTGGGGTGCATATGGTCCACTTTTTTACTACATCTGTATCTTTGGAGTAAATACCCAGTAGTGCAACTATGTCAAAAATAATGATGTACTCTACGGTGACTAACATAACATAATTTAAAAACACAAAAATAAATAAAAATTGACCTGTAAAATAAATAAATAAATAAATAAATAAATAATAAATATCATTGAGTGAAACTCAATGACATGGTCATTTCCACTTGAAAGATGATAGAGAAAGCCAGCATTTCTAACTGAGCACAATGAGAAGCCCTCTTAGTAATAGTTATTGGTAGGTAGTGAGCTCACTCTGGCAGTAATGTTCTTTTGCAAAGAGGTTTACATAATAGTCATAAACAGTTGCAGATGGGGTGAATTGTTTTATTGCAGCCTACACTCTGCTTCCTGTTGTTAAAAGTTGACAACATCCATCCCATATAAATAGCTAAGGAATTTGCAGTGATCCATACTTTATCAATATTGTGTAATATCTTATGCATTTGGAAAAGGGGGAGGTACCAGGAAAAGAAGCACTTCTTATACTGGAAACTTACTAAAATTTTTTGTCTTTCTGTTTGAATGGCTGATAGATGAACTTGAAATTTTTAAGAAATCATTTCATGATCACCTATGTAGCTGATCTTTTAAAAAAAAAATTAAAGAACTGGAAAGGCTTGTCCCTGAATACTAAGCATTCCTTTATTTTTAAGTCTGTATCAGGCATAAATTATATTTTTCACCCCTTCCTAAAGGTCAAATATTCAATCACAGGAAAAATTTTTAAAGTATATTTCCAACCAGCCACATAAGCAAATAAGGACAAGAAGGAAGAGCAATGTGTATTTTAAAGAACCAAAATGAAAGCTGTTCACATTTGGATATCACAATTGTATATCTCAGTGCCTTTCCTTTCATACCTAAGAAACATAATGCCCCTGAAAAGGAAAAGAAGAAATTCAAGGTATTAAACACAAGTTCTTTTCTCTGTGCCTCTGCATTGATTAATGCCCTGAGCTCACACAGCTGTAAAGGTATCCTGATGTCCTCTTTAGACCAGGCCTCACATGACTTTACTCAGAAAGGAAGAGAAAGGTTGGTCAAGCTAGGAGTAAATGAGATATCTCATTTGCATTGAAATATAGAGAAGACCAAAGAAAAAGGCTGCTTCTTCTTTGCCAAGTGTATTTCTTCCTTCATAATGTACTAATGATATAATGGAGCTGGACACCCCACAGTCATTTGCATTTGGCCTTGCTCTCTAGAACGTCTTGCTAAGCCTCTTATTTCAAAAATAAATGAAACACTGAATTCTTATCCACTCGGGAAACTATTAGAACCCCATGCCATTTTCCTTTTGTATGCTGAGAAAAAGATCTTATTTCCCACTATGAATTATTTTATCCTGTGATACTATCCACATGATTGAAAACAACCTTGTAAATAAAATAATCCCAAATTTACTATAAGATAAAAATGTTTTATCACCCATTTCCAACAAGAAGTACAGAGCTGGTCAAATACATTAAATCAGGCATTCTTTACTACTTGGCTTAAACCATTATTCAACAGAGGCTAGTGCTAGTGATTACTTGAACAATTATAGAAAATTAGTCTTGCTTTTTGACTGTATGAAATAATCTGATTCATTTAACATTTGTTTAGGTGAGCCACACTCATGATAGAAACATTACAATAAAAGGTATTTTGTCCTCATTTCCCCAACCATTCTCACTTAAAAAACAGACAAAGCAAACAAACAAACAAAAACTTTAACCAAGCATTTCCATGCTCAAGAATAATAACAATAACAGCAACAACTATAATAATAATATTTCACTTAATGAGTGAAATTTTCTCAGTTGGCTAGACTTCTTAAAAATGTCACTGAAAAAAAAAATGTCACTGAAGTGGATGAATATTTTCAGAATCAGAAAAGAGCATTATTTAGCCTGGGATGCCACAAGCAAGACACTATAGGGAATGCACATTACATTGGAAAAGCAAAGCCATGTCCTTTCTCACCTGGTTCCTTTGCACTGCTGGATTCACTCCTGCTTGCTGTGATTGTAGTGGGCTAATTCCCATCCTGCTGTTTCCAGGTCAGACTAGTCTGCCCTTGCCTAGATTCTACACACACAGACATTTCACCAGTTAATTACTTCTCCTCCAGAGTATTGTTCAAGGACCTGCACCATTAGATGTAATACTGGTATAGGTTATTATGGTAAAAGAAGAATTAATTTATTATTGAAGAATATAGACTATATAAGAATTGTCATTAAGAAACCTATGGTAGGAAAATAATTCAGATTGTAAGCATTTAGTTCAGGTTAACCCATAAACAGCATTAAGTACATTAAACTATTTGACCCCAATGTACAAAACAACAGCAACTCGTTAATATTATGAAACACTTAAAATTAGAGGACAATTAATTTCCGACATTAAGATTTTTTAGCTTCTACTGCTTGTAAAAATTTTTTGAGTGGTTCATGTATGTACTTTGTAATGAATTTTATTTTATACTTTTACTTAGCCTGATTCATTCAGGAACACATTTCTGATCTTAAAAGAAAACTGTTTCTTTGCATGAGCAAACTGTGAAAAAACGATCCAAATGCACTACCTCCACCTCTTTCACTTTTATTCAGTCTTTGCTATGGAACTGCATCTCTTAGTATCACTGGCTTCGTCTCTAAAATGACTGGTTCAAGTACCTCGCTGCTGATTGACTTTCAGGTAAAATCTCACATATATGAAGTATTACATAAAGGGCATTTTCTTATTTAGTGGATTAACAAATGCCATCTCCCTTGCTCGCTCTCTCTCTTTTTAAGATTTTATTTATGTATTTATTTGAGAGAGAGAGAGAACAAGGGAAGGACAAAGGGAGAAGTAATCAGTAGCAGAGCCTTACCCGGGGCTCAATCTCACAACCCTGAGATCATGACCTAAGCCAAAATCAAGACTCAGACACTCAACTGACTGAACCACCCAGGTTCTCCAAATAATGTCTTCTCTTACTTCTTACTATCTCAAGTCAGGAAAAGATAGGCAAATTAGTATTTTACAAACAATGTATTAGCTTTACTGCTGATATACGGTTTAGTGAAGGGAGCTTAACTATCTGGTCAAACTAATGGCCTAACTTTCTGAAACTGAATTAAAGAGGCTTACCCAATCTTAAGCAAAGAGGTCTCTGCTCTGTGGGACCAATCCTGCTTTCCTGAAAAGGAAGCAATAATGAGCAGACCACGAAGAACCCCTTCTGCAGGCAGGAAGAGGAGGGGAAAGGCTGGACTTAAGCTCTTCCTTCAAACTCACTGTATTAGTTTCTTATCACCACCAGAAAATATTCACAAACTTAGTGGCATAAAGCAATACAAATTTATCATCTTATCAATTAGTATTTCAGACATCTTAAGCAACCATCATTGAGCTAAAAAAAAAAAAAAAATCAGCTATTGGCAGAATTAAATTCCCTTCTGAAGGCTCTACGGAAAATTGACACCTTTGCCTTTTCCTGCATTCACTGGCTCTGGGCCTTCTTCTCTCCAAAGCCAGGTTGTTGAGTCTTTCTCAGGTTAAAGTATCTCTGACCTCCTTTTTCAGTCTTCCTCTTTCATTTTCCAGGATTCATTTTACCTACACAAATAACCCAGGGTAATCTCCCTATTTTTAGGTTAGTTTATTAGCAAATGTAATTCCATTTGTTGCCTTAATTCTTGCTATGTAAGGTAACCTATTCATAGATTCCAGGGATCAAAATGTGGATGTATTTGAGCTATCATTATTCTGCCTACTATAGTCAAACCTGGTCTTCACATCTACCACCTAAGTAAGTGAGGGGTTAGCTGAAACCCAAAGCACTCATTCCAGACACATTTCCATACAGAAGCCTTGATCATGGTGAATAAGCATTCTTCCCATTGTTAGTTTAATTGCAAAAAAAAAAAAAAATGTCTAATTCTTTCTTTTCTGAATTCTCTCCCATTGCACTGTGTCTTTACAGTTCCGGTTACCAAAAAGTAGACTCCATTTCTCCATCCTATGAATCCTGGTAGGACTAGTGACTTGTTTTGATAGTAGCATGCAGCAAATGTGATAGTGTCGGTACCTGAACTTACGCCTCAAGGGGACTTAGGTACACTCTCTTGGATGGTTCTCTGCCTCTACCAAGACAGTGTAGTGTGTCCAGGCTAACCTACTTCATGACAGAAGACACGGACCCATCATACTCCATCTTTCAGTCAAACTAAGAGCAACACACCTACAAGATAAACATACCTATGACACAGAACCACCCAGCCAAGTCTACTTAAATTTGACAAATTCAAAACCAGTTTGTCAAATTTAAATTCTTTAAATGTTGTAGTTGGTGAAGCAGAACTCTCACGGCAATAGAATACTGTTACACATCAAATAAATAATAGTGTCCACCTGAAGTCGAAGATAACTTTAGCCAGACATATCATTTCACCTATGAAAAGACTCTATTGTTTATTTACTTTCCACTTTTCCAATTATCTAATGGGTTTCATTCATCTAACTTCACCTCTTTATTCTTCCCGCCCTTGTTATACTGAAGGTTGAAAAGAAATTCAGTCCCTTACTGAGGGTTTCACAAATGTTGGCCAATGCTGGTCAAGATTTTATATTTTAAATTCTCAGTAACAAGGACTAAGTTAAATATATTCACTCTGGGGGCATCTGGGTGGCTCAGTCTTTAAAGCCTCTACCTTCGGCTCGGGTCATGATCCCAGGGTCCTGGGACCGAGCCCCACAACAGGCTCCTTCCTTGGCAGGAAGCCTGCTTCTCCTTCTCCCATTGCCCCTGCTTATGTTCCCTTTCTCGCCATGTCTCTCTATGTCAAATAAATAAATAAAACCTTTAAAAATTATACTCACTCTGTTTTATTATAATTTAATAGTTATATTTGTTTCAACTTTACCATCTTTGATAAAGATGTAAAGTTAGCAGATGTTAAAAAATGAAAAAATAAATGTAATATTAGGAGACTTTAATGGATAAAACTCAAGTAATGCATATTATATGAATCCATATGCATATTGTTTAAAATATTTGAATGTCTGGTAGAATAAGAGTATATTAAATATTAATATAAACTATTAAGTAAAAATTATTCCCTTCACTGTACAAATAATTTCAGAAAAATAATGTTTTGCTTCATGCATAACTGTTAAGAACATTTGGAGGGTAGAGAAAGGCAGAACTTGTACATTGGTTAGATCTCTACCAGTTAAAAGTAGAGATATGAATTGGGCAGGAGTTCACTTTTAGTTACAGTTTATGCCACATAGTATTATGGTAAAGAGAAGTAAAATTATGAAGAGAAACATTAACTAAAGTAAGTAATGCAAATTAACAGTAACAGTGAATATAATAACAAGACTACTTGGTACTCCATAAAAAAGTCATAGCCTTTTTACCTTTGAAATTCATGAGGTTTTGCTGCAAAATTTGACTTTGCATCAGTTTCTTTCTTAACGTTAAAATAACCAATATGGGGCTCTTGGGCAGTGCATTCAGTTAAGCATCAGAATCTTAGTTTAAGATCAGGTCATGATCTCTGTGTTGTGGGCATGAGAGGCTCTGCTTTCAGTGTGGAGTCAGCTGGGGATCCTTCCCTGGCCCTCTTCCTCCCTCTCTGTCCTTCTGCCCCTCTCCCTGCTTGTGTTTATGTTCTTTCTCTGTCTTTCTGTAAAATAAATACAGTATTTTAAAAATATATAATTTCAAATAGAAAATTTACCATAATTTTTTTTGTATTTCTTCATTTCCAAAATTGTTCTATTTCAGTGATAACTGAAAACCAGTTTATAACCAGATTAAATGGTATATGGAAGCAATGAAGAGAGATTGCTAAGAAAAAGTAAAGAAACTAAAATAGTGAAGAATATCACGTGTTCTGGAGCCAAACTGGTTAGGATTTGATTCATGGCTCCACCACACACTTTTTGTATGCCTTGAGTAAGTTATCCGACATCTGTATGCCTCAGTCTCCCTATCTTTGAAATAATAATAATAGCATTCATTCTTTAAAATATTTATGTATTTGACACAGAGAGAGAGAGAATGCACAGCAGGGGAATGGCAGAGGGAGAGGGAGAAGCAGATTCTTCACTGAGCAGGGAGCCTGGGGCTGGATCCCAGAACCCTGAAATCATGACCTGAATCGAAGGCAGATGTATAACCAAGGGAGCCACACAGACCCCCCAATAATAGCATATATTAATGATAATATGTCTGTCATTGAGTTATTATGAATATTCAATGAGTAATAATTAATTTCTCAGAGCACTGACAGCACCCAACAAATTTCATGCAGATGTTAAAGTAGTCTCTTTCTCTCAAAGTATTCAAAATTAAGGTGAAGAATTACAATAACATCAAAAGTAAAGTGGCCATTTCCTTTTCCTTTTGAAATAAATAAAGTAATAGTAAGGATATAAATAATGGTCATGAAATAAATAAGGTAATAAACATGCAAATAAATATAGATAAAAGTTATGAAATAAATAAGGTGATACATATCCAAACACAGAGGAAGGTGTACAGCTAATAAAATTTTTAAAATTAATGTGTAGATGGAGAACAAACAAAATTACCATCTTGTAGTCACATGCCTCTAAATTATGTATGTTCCAGTACTTTTCTCACCATATTACTTTCAGTTAGTGATCAATCCTAGTTTGATTTGCCCTTACTTCAAAGAACCCCCTGAACAAAGAAGAATGGGATGCATGGGCAAAGGGGATTTTCTAATATAAGCATCTCTTGACTCAATATTAAAAAACTTAAAAAAAAATGTTCATGTTCCTTCTGCAAATTCCCTTTGGTTCTCTTGACATCTTAGTTTTCTCAACCAACCAACTTAATTCCAAGGACTATCTTTGGCCTCCTTCCGTTTTTTATTTTTCTCGCCTTCATTCTCCTTCTTCATCTGAAATAGAATCCCTATACTTGTTACCATCCATACCATACACACAAAGACAGGCCAGGTTGTTTCTTTAAACAAAACTATACTCAAATAAATAGAAATCCTAGTGAATGTCATTTTTTTTCCATCTCATTTCATCTGAGAATTAAATTAAGAATAGTTATATATTATTTCAACTTCAGATTATCAAAGAAAAACCATACAGAACTAAAAAAAAAAAAAAATCATTAAGTTGTGACTTAAAAATGGATGCCAAGAATATTCACATGCAAAGGAATGAAATTGGACCCCTATCCTACACCACTCACAAAATTAAGTCTTAAATTTAAGACCTGAAAACATAAAACCCCTAGGAGAAAACATAAGGAAAGCGCTCTTTGACACTGGTCTCAACATTTTTTTTGGATAGGACACCAAAGTCACAAACAACAAAAGTACAAAAGTAAAAATAAGCAAGTGAGACTACATCAAACTGAAAGACTTTCTCATAGCAAGAAGAACAATCACAGAATGAAAAGGTAACCTACAGAATGGGAGAAATTATTCAAGCAAACCATGTATTTGATAGGGGGCTTATATCCAAAGTTTGTAAGAAACTCATACAGGTCAATAAGAACAATAAAATCCCAATCAAAAATGGGCATATAAACTGAATTAACATTTTTCCTGAGAACATATACAAATGCCCAATAAGTAAATGAAAAATGCTCATCATTAATGACCAGGGAAATGCAAATCAAAACCACATTAATATATCACCTCACACCTCTTAGAATGGCTATATCTAAAAGATACAAAAGATAAGTGGTGAGGATGTGGAGAAAATAGAACCCCAGTACACTGTTGTTGGAGATGTGAGCTGTCACAACCACTAGGGGGAAAAAAAGAAAGAAAGAAAAAAAAATGAATTAAGTTTTCCTAAAAAAAACTAAAATTAGAGCCTCTATCTAATTCAGTAATCCCATGGCTGAGTATGAACCTGACAAAAGGAAAATCACTATCTCAGAGATGTATCTGTACCGCCATGTCTGTTGCAGCATTATTCACAACAAACAGTTATGAAAACCACCTTAGTGTCCATTAGTAGATAAATATATAAAGAAATATAGTATATATACACAGTGGAATATCATTTAGTTTTAAAAATCAGGAAATCTTAACATTTGTAACAACATGGATAAAGCTTGGGGGCATTATGCTATGTGAAATAAGTAGGATAGGGAAAGCAAAATACTGTATGTATGGTTTCATTTTTATGTGGGACTTAGGAAGGTAAAAAGCCAAACCTAAAAACAGAGAATAGAATCGTGCTTTCCATTTTGGGGGTTGAAGGAAATAGATGTTGGTCAAAGGGTGCAAACTTCGAGTTATAAGGTGAATAAGTTCTGGGGATCTAATACTCAGTGTGATGATTACAGCAAACAATACTGCATAATATGCCTCAAAGCTGCTAAAGGAAGAGATCTTTAATGTACTCACTACGCATACACACACATACAAAAACTGTAACTACAGGAAGCGATGGATGTGTTAACTAACCTTATAGTAATCATTTTATGACAAATAAATGTATCAAATCATGATACTGTACAACTTAAACGTACACAATGTTACATGTCAATTATATCTTAATAAATTTAGGAAGAAAGTGGATACTATGCAAGCGGGTAACCATTTAACCATGGAAATAAAAATATAGTTATAAAATTACTCCAAAGGTCTCTAATATATTTGACTCTCTAGTTTTAAGTTTCAAGCCAGGGGTGCCTGGGTTGCACAGATGGTTAAGCATCTGCCTTTGGCTCAGGTTATGATCTCAGAGTCCTGGGATTAAGCAAGCCCCATGTTGGCCTCCCTGCTCAGCAGGGAGTCTGTTTCTCTCTCTCCCTCTGTCTCTCTTCCAAGGCTTACCCTTTCTCTCTCACTTGATCTCTATCTCTCAAATAAGTAAGATCTGTTTTTAAAAAGTTTCAAACCAATAAAACATATCCAAAGTTTTTTGCACTATCTTTTCTTAGTTCTTTGTGTTTTTAGCTTCTCTCTTACTACCCTTATATATAAAAAGTAGCTAATTACATACCAATTCAAGGTAAAGCAGGAAGGTAAAATCACAAAGGAGGAATAACATCTTAAAATGAAAGAGATTAAAGAAAAATAAAAGCAGTCTCAAAGAGAGCTAATAGTAAAGTTTGGGCAATATCTGAATTCCCAGGAAACATTATTTTGAGGGAAAATTTGGTAAAAATAATTTGCAAGAACTTTATTATATTGTTTTAGACTATCTTTCTCCCTGAACAAGAAAGTGAAATGTTACACTTTTAGATTGTTTTGCTGAGCTCTGATGGAAAGAAAATGTTTACATCACACCAGGTAGATTATTTTTGTATTCCTAAAACTCCAAAGAAAATTCTGGAAGATATTTTGTTTAAAAAAAAATACACATAACATTTTTGATATTTTAAAATAACCTTCATTTTTGGAACTTATTTCATAGACTAGGCTCGAAATGACAAATCTATCTTGTGTTGTGATGCCTCACATCTTGGTTATTTATATGTTTGCAAACCATTCGTTGCCAGTAGTTATACTGGGCTAATTATATCAACAGAATTAAAGATGTCAGAATTGTGGTCTAGTTAAATAAAATAAACTAAAGTAAATCTTGCAAGGAAAAAAAAAAAAATAGGACACCTCACCCCAAGTGCTCCTGGTTGGAATTACCAGTTTAAGAATTGAAAATGAACTTTCCTCAGGAGACTGGTAGCATAGGAGAAGGAAACTTACCAAGTAGCTTAATGAAGAAGAAGATGTCAGAAAGGAAGGCCAGGCACAAAAACAGTGAAAAATCTGTCCAAGAACAAAATCCTTAGAGAGAGATAAGTAACTTAGGAGATTTTCCTTCCAAACAGGAAATTTTTAAATCTAAAACTGCATTATTTTATCATGAGAACACTGAATTAATAGGGTTAAACTTCTACTTCTGAAAAATAGAAGGCTGTGAACCCGAGGTCAAGATGAAGACAGGTAAATTGGCAGCATCACAGTAAACTCAATAAATGATCTTTCCATGTGTGTCTGTTCTTTGTATTTTAAGCTCAGACTAGGGGCTGACTCACAGCCAATTTGGAGGGCAGGAATAAGCTGAAGATGTAGATGGGTTGATAAACATACAGACAGATATGTATTGATCTAGAAACTTTCCTAAGTAAAAGGAACTGGGCCTAAAGAAATGGTCAAGAAAACCAGTTCAAATGCCAAGAGAACTGACATCTATGATGTAGCACCAGCTGATAGTCTAAGGACTGAAATAGGACCAAGACACATGCTGAACTAATAATATAAATTAGCAGCTGGACTACTGAGAGGTTTAAAAAAACTGGCAGCAATAGGCTAGCAAACATTTGGATCCCAAGAGGATCCCAATTTCACTACCTCCCACAGATACAGCTAAATAACACCCACATCAGTGTAAATCACCCACAAAATGACCCGAAGATTCACATTTGAACACATTTTCCAGAGGTGAGTGTAGAGAAGAATCCATCTGGAATAAGCTAGGAAGGACGGAAACATGGTAGAGGCCCTAATGGACCTGCAGGACTGTCCATTGCAGGGAAGGACCCCACAGGCATAGAGAAGGGGAAGAAGGAGATGCTTGAGGCTGTCCAGACATGGGGAACCTGCACGGGGAAGAAAAACTCCCATGACTTCCGGCTTTGACAATCAGAGAGCCTGAATTCTGTGACTTCTTATAAAAAACGGGGCTTAACATTTGGAACTTCAAAAATCATTAGGTTTGGTTCTGGGAGCTCCAGGAGGATAGAGTCCCTCTCCCTACAGAGACAGTTCAAGAAAGAGCTTCACAGAGATGTAGCATAGAAACAGCCATTTGAAAATGTGTGGGGTGAGGAAAACAAAACAAAACAAAACAAAAAGCGTATGGAATATATTGGAGGGAGATTTATTTACTAATCTCAGAGAACATTTTGGATGAGCAGAGATCATTGAGACTTTTTGGGTTAAAGGAAGCTGGCAAGCACCATTTCTTTCCCCATGCCCCAGACAGGACACAGGGACACCTGTGGGAACCAGCACAGCAATAACTACACCCCATCTAAGTTGCTAACCTAAGTGTACCACTCACATGTGCTTCTGCAGATCTGTGAACCTCCAGCTTGCCCTGCTTTGGTCCCTGGTGGCTGCAGGCCCCTTCTTGCAGCAGACCAGTATGGACCTTACAGACACCATGTGTTTCACCTCCCCATTCATTCTCCTGTGGACAAGCCCCCTCCAATACACACTTGGACTGAGCCCATCAAACGTGGTGCCACCAACTTGGCTGTGTACAAGCAGCTCTGACAGGGGCCAGCCCCACTCCAAACACACCAACAAAAGCCTCTCAGAGGACAATACTAAGGAAAGTGCCCTGCAGGTCGGTGCTAGTGCCTCTTGGGCAAATGCCTGGTTTGACTCAATACAAACACAAGAGGACCACAGACTGGCCTACTAACAACACAGGGATCACACCCTGCCCACAACAGGCAAAGCATACCTTGCAGATGACTGAGCTGAAAGCAAAAGCCCCTCAGCCTCAAGAGTACGGTGCATGCAACACACGTAGGAGACACTCCTGACACCAAACATTTAAAGGGGATTTGATACCTATTCTTCTCAAACCTTCCCAAAAATTAGAGGAAGAAAGAAACTTCCAAATTCATTATATGAGCCCAGCATTACCCTTATACTGAAACCAGATTAAAAACACAAAATAAAGAGAACTACAGGCCAATATCTCTGATTAACATAGATGCAAAAGTCCTAAACAAAATACTAGCAAACAAAATCCAACAATACATTAAAAACATCATTCACCACAATCAATTGGGATTTATTGAATATTGAACCTGGGTGGTTCAATATTCCCAAATCAATCAACATGATATATCTCATCAGCAAGAGAGAAGATTTTAAAAAATGATCATTTTGAAAGATGTAGCAAAAGCATTTGATGAATACAGCATCCATTCATGATCAAAACCCTCAACAAAGTAGGTGTAGAGGGAACATATCTTAATATAATAAAGTCCATATATGAAAAGCCCACAGTTAACAGTCAGACTCATTGGTTAAAAACTGAGAGCTTTTCCCCTAAAGTCAAGACAAGGATGTCCACTTTCACCATTTTTATTCAAAATTGTACTAGAAGCCCAAGCCACAGCTATCAGTCAACAAAAATAAATAAAATTGCACCCTGATGGGTAAGGAAGAAGTAAAAGTTTTACTATTGGCAACAGACACAGTACTATACGTAGAAAAATCTAAGGATTCTTCCAAAAAACTACTAGAACTGGTAAATGAATTCAGTAAGTTTGCAGGATACAAAATCAATATTCATTGCATTTTTAGACACGAATAATAAAGCAGTAGAAAGAAAAGTTAAGGAAACAATCCCATTTACAACTGTACCAAAAATAACAAAATACCTAGGAATAAACTTAACCAAGGAGGTGAAATACTTGTACTCTGAGAAGTATAAAACATTGATGTACTCTGAAAGCAAAAAACATTGAAGGAGATACAAAAGGAAAGATAGTCTATGCTCATGGATTCGAAAAAAAAAAATCTTAAAATATATTACTCAAAGAAATCTACAGATTTAATGGAATACCCTATCAAAATACTATCAGCATTTTTCATAGAACTAGAAAAAACCATCTTAAAATTTGTATGAAACCACAAAAGATCCCAAGTAGCCAAAGCAATCTTGAAATGAAAAGCAAACAAACCCACAATCCCAGATGTTAAGATAGATTACAAAACTATAATAATCAAAACAGTATGGTTACTAGTACAAAAATAGACACATAGATCAATAGAACAGAATAAAAAGAAAGAAACCTATGATTAATGGACAGATAATATTTGATAAAGGAGGCAAGAATATATGATGGGAAAAAGAAGGTCTTTTCAACAAATGGTGTTGGGAAAACTGGGTGGCTATATGAAAAAGAATAAAACTGGATAACATTCTTACACAAAACACAAAAACAAACTCAAAATGGATTAAAGACCAATATGAGACCTGAAGACATAGAAATCCTAGAAGAAAGCACAGGCAGTAATTTCTCTGACACAGCCATAAAAATATTTTTCTAGATAGGTCTCCTGAGGCAAGGGAAACAAAAGCAAAAATAAACTATTGGGATTACATAAAAATAAAAAGTTTCTGCACTGCAAAGGAAACAATCAGCAAAACTGAATGACAACCTATAGATCTGATTAAGGGTTAATGTACAAAATATATAAAAAACTTGTATAATTCAACACCAAAAAACTCCAAATTATCCAATAAAAAATGGCCAGAATTCATAAAAAGACATTTCTTCAAAGAAGACATCCAGATGGCCAAAAGACATAGGAAAAAATGATCCACATCACTCACCAACAGAAAAATGAATATCAAAACCACAAGGAGATGTTATCTCACACCTGCCAGAATGGCTGAAATCAACAATACAAGAAACAAGTGTTGGTAAGCACACGAAGAATGAAGAATATTTGTGCACTGCTGGTGGGACTGTAAGCTGGTATAGCCCCTGTGAAAGACAGTGTGGAGGTTCCTCAAAAAGTTAAAAATAGAACTACCTATGTTTCAGTAATCACTCTACTGGTTATTTACTCAGAAAATACGAAAACATGAATTCAAAGGGATACATGCACCCCTATGTGCTTAGCAGCATTATTTACGATAGCCAAACTATGGAATCGGCCCACCATTCATAGATGAATGGATAAAGAAAATGTGGTATTCATATACAATGGAATATTATTTAGCCATAAAAAGAATGAAATCTTTCCATTTGCAACAGTATACATAGAGCTAGAGAGTAAAGTATTAGCCAGTCAGAGCAAGACAAATACCATATAATTTCCCTCAAATGTGGAATTTAAGAAACAAAACAAAGAAATAAAAGAAAAAATAAGATGTAGACCAAGAAATAGACTCTTTTCTATACATAACAAACTGGTAGTTACCAAAGGGGAGGTGGTAGAGGGGATGGGCAAAACAAGTGAAGGGAATTAAGAAGAGTACACTCCCGTCATGAGCATTGATTAATGTATAATATTGTTGACCCACTATACTGTACACCTGAAACTAATAAAACGCTGTGTGGCAATTACACTAGAATTAGAAAAATAAGTTAATGGAAAACTAGCTTCCCCGTATAGGCAGGATTTCTCAGGAACTAAACAATAAAATAAACTTGTACTTAAAAACAAATCACTGATTGAAAAGGACAATGCAAAGAACGTGGATGCTGTTCAAGAGGTCTTTTGAAAATTACAGTGTATTTAACATTCAAAAACTATTTATTGAAATTATGAATCAGAAATGGAGTTAAATGCTACAGACAAGAAGGTGAGCAAGATTATCTCTATCCTTGAAAATTTTATCATGGAGGAATCGGTGTAAACAGGCAAATGTGGCTTATAAATGTGAAAGGATTAATCTTACTGTTTATCTCAACTGAGCAGGCTACAGAGTGGGGCATTTTAGAGATGGAAGTGCAGCCATATCAGTACGTCTCATGTCCAGAAATATAAACAGCCTTCCATGTTTGGCTTGCGTATTCTAATGTCAATTTTTATATTTTCAGTTTTCCATTCATTTTACATATAATCGTATTTATATACCACAAATGTGTTTTAAATCAATAGGAATCTGTAGATAGTGGGGAATAAGTGCTTGCTTCTGACCATAAAGTAAAATTTTTACCTACAAGAAAGAAACTTCTAACGTTAAAATATTTTAGAGCTCATCGCAAATGGTCTTAGCAATATTACAGAGCTTACACTGTTTTAGAAAGTGAGGAAATAATCACAAATGTTTCTGAGAATGACTAGCTTTTAGAGGAGAATTGCCAGCCATTGCTTCGTTGATTTCAGTTGATTTCCTTTCAGAATGAGAAATTATAATGAATCACCACCAATCAGCAAACCTGATTATGGATGTCAGTTACACAGCCTAAAAAAAGCACCTGCTTCCTGGGCAAGTACTAGACAGCTGTGGGCAAGACTGGAACTAAGTAGTCCTGTGCCAGCAACAAAGATTTTGGAAATCTCCCATCCTGAAACCTCTCCATCTGTAACATATTTCTTAAATGGTACCTTAATTATGTCCCACACAACTGAAATCTAGGATTTAGAATATATATTACATAAATTTAGGATTCTATCTGTCTGCCTGTCTATCTACATGATGTAAAATAAGTTATCATCTTTCTGTTGACCAGGCTCTCATTTTGTCCAAAGATAATGATACAGAGAAGGAACAAGTGATATGCAAAAACTGATCTACCCAATAGGCAGGATATACATATGCAAGTATCAAAATACCCCAGAAAAATAAAAAGGGGAATGTAGGGGCGCCTGGGTGGCTCAGTGGGTTAAGCTGCTGCTTTCAGCTCAGGTCATGATCTCAGGGCCCTGGGATCAAGTCCCGCATCAGGATCTCTGCTCAGCAGGGAGCCTGCTTCCCTCTCTCTCTGTCAAATAAATAAATAAAATCTTTAAAAAAAAAAGGGGGGGGAAGTAAAACCTAGAAATAAGCAAGCTAAATATTAATGTGTGCGTCTGAGTATGTTTTGGATCCACTTCCAAATTTTATTTTAGATATAATGTTAACTTCATTTTGAATTACCTGTAGGGTATTTATAATTTTTTTCCCAAGGCATAAAACTGCTGAAGTTCTTAATCACTCCCAGATGTTGCCACTGCCCTTCTCAAACATAATTGGTTATCCTCTACTGGGCAGTGCCTTATGCCAAACCACCTGAGATATGATTGCTGTGTTTGGGCTCACCCTGAATATAATTGTCTTTGCCTTCAGCATAAACTTCTTATGAAATCTGTCTAGGTAGGAAAGGTTGACTTGTTCAACATAACAGAAATGGGCCAAAGCATTTATCATAAGGGAAAAATAATTTTAACTGTTTTTCTTGGGAAGAGGCAATGCAATAGAAACCATAGGCATGATAATGTCCAGGTTAATATCTTTAATTAATGCTATTATAGCAAAGGTTGAATTGTTTTGGATGGGTAATTGGGTGCTCTCTAAAAACCTCTCAATTCTAATATTTTGATTATAAATGTGACAGCTGGGATGAGATACAAACCAATTTTGAAAGCTTTACTTTGCTTACTTTTGATATAAAACATACTATTTTATCTTTTTTCCCCAAAATACATATTCTCTTAACTCAAGGACGCTGCTATTGACAACTTTGAGCACTGATGAGTGAGCATGCCCTCAAAGATCAACCTAGGAGCAGATCTTTCTGGGTTGTACATATGTAAATATTTTACAGGAATCAAAACAAAGCCAGATGTTTCAGTGAGGATGCATGAACTGTCTGCTCAATCCAAATAAAGCAATTTGTTTTTTGTCATAAGCAAGACTTCAGGTTAAAACCTACTCCCAAACCATTTCATGGCTTAAGAACATGGGTTTTCTGTTTGTCAGCCAACTGAATGAACTTCATTATATTTTATCTCAGTTCTTAATAGTAGACTTCAACATGAAGGACACAAAAGTCATAACATTTATATATAATATATATATATATATATATATATATACATTGATATATACCAACTCCATGTCTTATTAAAATGTGATAAAGAGGAAGGAGGTTAAGATAAATGGAAGGTGATAGCAACATTTGAGAATGAACTGACATGGAGAAGTAGTAAAATGACAAGGTAACCAAGAAAAAGATTGGTGACCTCCTACAACTACCACATTGACTTTCTTTGTCAATGAAACTAATTTTACAACCCTCTCCATTCATTTCAAGATTTTTCTTAGGAAAACTAAACAAGAATACCTATCTTTGGAAACCATGGTTATAAAATATTCAGTGATCTTAATGAAATCTAACAGCCATGAAATAAAATTTAAATACGGCTATACCAGAAATATAATTAAAATATTTTTAGAGTATAGAGTTTGTAAAATCCTTATAAATAACTTATTCTCCAAATAGAATAATTTGAAATATCTCCCTTTTATAACTACAAGGTGCTAAACCAAAATATGTATAAATTTCTTTTTAGATGTAATATGTGGTAGCAGCTTATGGTTATGATTTAAAGAGCTTATTTTCCATGGCCAATTGCAGTAATGCTTCCATACAATTCCAAGGGTCTATGGACTTTTCATATTAAACAATTATTCATTTCATCTAAGACAGAAATAGAGCTATTTCCAACATTTCACATTAAGGTATCAAGTTTTATCTGGCATTTTGAAATGAGTTTAAATACTAGATCAATAAGGATAAGCAAAAAAGTAATATTCCTAGAACTGTCCTGTGTATAAACTAGTTATAAAAAGCAAGGATAAAAATAGATTATAATGCTGACTAGAACTGCATTTGTTGTTGGTGTTAGCTCCTCTACATTTATACAAATGCAAATTTGCAAGAGTTCTGGGAAAAATCTAAGTATATTTGAAAGTATATGCTTTAGCTGAATCAATGCCAAGTTTTTAAATAAAGTGTTTTCATGCACTTATTTTAGAGTTAATTATACATCTTCTGTCTTATAATAGTAATTTATTAGTATCTCTGTACAATGTTACATGATATTGACAACAAAAAACATTTTTGCCTACTTGTCGATTAAATGTGGGTATAAATTTTGCCTCACAAGGTTGTAAGAATATAGATTAAGATGATGCACGTAAAACCCTTTACATAACCCCTCCTTTTATTGAGCATCTCAATACTTGGTCAACATCATTACTATTTTATACAGATTAGTGTATTGAAAAGGTGTTTAATTACAGTTCCAGAATTCCTTTACTCTCTTTTCAGAGTACTGCCCTCTGCCTTACCTTTACCCTACTCCATATATGTTTCTAGTGGGTCTGTCAGGTACAATTCCTACCCTAGTGTTCCCATAGACACAGTTGATTCCAGCCTCTATAAATAGAGATCTGTACATACTGTAATTGATTGAGATGTTGGAAAATAACACAAACACATTTACTCAAATTCCTTTTATTTGATTGTTACATAGGTATTGAGGAAATGAATTTGCTCTTCAAATAAAATTATTGCTTATACAGTTTAGGTCAGGGTTTGCTACTGGCCAATTTTCCAGTTTGAGGGAGAAGAAAAAGTCCTTCTCTCACAAAGAAAAAAACATGTTTTTAGACCCAACTAGAATTAAGAATTGCTGAGTTCAAAATTTAAAGGGATTGATGGGCCAGAGATATAATGCTGGAAACTGGGGAGGGCGGGGGGGGCGGGGTGGGGGGGGCGGGGGGAGAGTTTTGCAGTGAACATACATGCAAAAGATCCAGAATACAAATCTGGGGAGTGAAGAACTAAGAAGGGGGATGGACAGTGAGATAATTTAAACAGAGGCATTTGATATATTTAGAGATGAGAGAATTGGATCCTATTTGTAGATACTGAAATAGTCAAAGTATTAAGTTAAAAGTAGATTTAGAGGGAAAGTGAGTTAGGAGCCAGACTCTTCCAGAGGATAACTGTGGCACCATGAGAAAGTGATGGGATAACTTGATGGCATGAGAGCCAAAGTGGAGAGTGTTCACAGGAGGGAGAATGGTCTGAAAGTGGCACTAAAGAGACAAAAGGTCACCCCTTTATTTCTAGTGGTACAAAAGTTGTAAGGGAAACATGCCACCCTTTGTGGAGACTGGGACATCATTTACAGTCTTTAGGGAAGAGTCAAATTTCAGGAAAGAAGAAGGTAAATGACTTTATTTTATCATTTATTCATTCATTTATTTATTTATGTTTACCTTGAAAGCATGTTTTTGTCTCCAGATGATTATTTACAGAGGGTACAAAGGAAGGGTGATAGGAAATCTAGAAAAGTAGTGGGGGCAGAGAAACCCTGAGTCCTTTGACAGGAGAAAGGAAGGCAGAGAGAGTGGCTGTGTCCCTACACTGTGCCAGACCACACTTGACTCAGGCTGAAAGAGCATAGTAACATTAGACATACAAGAATCTTTTAAATATATTGTCTATATTTTATATTTTGTTTTAAATTTCATAGAGGTTTGGATAACAGAATTGTCCCAATTAATATATGAATTACAACAATGTTCAAATACTTTCAAGATGAAAAATTAAAATAGATTTTAAGGCAAAATTTATTTTAAACACTAAACTTCCAGCCATTAAGCTCACCCCATGACCAATAAATGTGTAACATTTTTGTGTTATCTTTCCAGATACACACATACATCCAAAGTTCCCCAGCCCGGTACACAAACATTTGTTTTCCCTTTTAAGAAAATGCGGCAATACTGTATATATTGTACAGACTGTACATGTTCCTCATATTAAAATTTTTTCATTGAAATATATCAGAATATTTTACTGTTTTTTGCTGGAAAAATTTTTGTTCCATTGCATTATGTCCCATTTTATTAAATTTATCCACTATCATCAATGAATATTTAGAGTTGTTTTATCTCCAGTTTTTTAATATTAAAAGCCATTTTGGAATATGTAACCTGGCATAAGTGAACCTAATCAGGTATTCCTAACAACTAAATTTCCAGAAGTGAAATTTTTGAATCAAAAGATCAAATTATATGTAATTCTAATTTTGGTGGAGATTACAAAATTGCCTTTCATGAAATTTTACCAACCCACATTTGAAAAAAGTGGTATTTTTTTTAGATTACTATCTTTTTCCATTTTATTTTATTTTATTTTATTTTATTTCTTTTCAGTGTTCCAAAATTCATTGTTTATGCACCACACCCAGTGCTCCATGTAATATGTGCCCTCCCTGATGAATATCGATGCCAAGATTCTCAACAAGATCCTAGCTAATAGGATCCAATAGTACATTAAAAAGATTATCCACCATGACCAGGTGGAATTTATCCCTGGGATGCAAGGGTGGTTCAACAATCGCAAATCAATCAGTGTGACAGACAAATCAATAAGAGAAAAGAGAAGAACCACATGATCCTCTCAAGTGATGCAGAAAAATCATCTGACAAGATACAGCATCTGTTCCTGATTAAAACACTTCAAAGTATAGGGATAGAGGGAACATTCATCAAGTTAATAAAGTCTATCTATGAAAAACCCACAGCCAGTATCATCCTCAAAGGGGAAAAGCTGACAGCCTTCCCTTTGAGATCAGGACCATGACAAAGATGCCCACTCTCACCACTCTTGTTCGACATAGTACTAGAAGTCCTAGCAACAGCAATCAGACAACAAAAAGAAATAAAAGGTATCCAAATTGTCAAAGAAGAAGTCACACTTTCTCTTCTCAGATGACATGATACTTTATATGGAAAACCCAAAAAACTCCACCCCCAACCTTCTAGAATTCATACAATAATTCAGTAATGTGGCAGGATACAAAATCAAGGCACAGAAATCAGTTGCTTTCTTATACACTAACAATGAAAATATAGAAAGGGAAATTATAGAATTGATTCCATTTACTATGGCACGAAGAACCGTTAAGATACCTTGAAATAAACCTAACCAAAGAGGTAAAGGATCTGTACTTGAGGAACTACAGAAGACTCACGAAAGAAATTGAAGAAGACACAAAAAGATGGGAGAGCATTCTATGTTCATGGATCAGAAGAATAAACATTGTTAAAATGTCTATACTGCCTAGAGCAATCTATATTTTCAATGCCATCCCAATCAAAATTCCAGTGGCATTTTTCAAAGAGCAATCCTAAAACTTATATGGAACCAGAAGAGATTCTGAATTGTTAAGAGAATGTTGAAAAAGAAAAACAAGATCGGGGGCAGCATCACATTGCCTGATTTCAAGCTTTACTAAAAAGCTGTGATCTCCAAGACAGCATGGTACTGGCACAAAAACAGACACATAGACTAGTGGAACAGAGTAGAGAGCCCAGATATGGACCTGCAACTCTATGGTCAAATTATCTTTGACAAAGTGGGAAAAAATATATATTGGAAAAAAGTCTCTTCAATAAATGGTGCAGGGAAAATAGATTACTATTTTTATAGCTATAATTTATTTCTCACTTCTAGTAACAATTGGATAGAATCTCTGAAACAAAGTTAAATGATGATGAATAGTAAATATACTTTACATTTTGCTGATTTAATGGGACTACCTCTATTTCTACCCTCCATTGGACCTCTACTGGTTCCTGGGGTAGATTATTATTATTATTATTATTATTATTATTGATAGTACTTAAAAATGATGGTTTTATAGGTATACTTTTAGCTTTCCTGAAAATGTAAATATTATTTTCTTCTTAAATTACTTTGTTGAGGGACGCCTGGGTGGCTCAGTTGGTTAAGCAGCTGCCTTCGGCTCAGGTCATGATCCCAGCGTCCTGGGATCAAGTCCCACATCTGGCTCCTTGCTCCGCAGGGAGCCTGCTTCTCCCTCTGACTCTGCCTTCCACTCTGTCTGCCTGTGCTTGCTCTCGCTCGCTCTCTCTCTGACAAATAAATAAATAAAATCTTTAAAAAAAATTACTTTGTTGAATTATCTTAATAGATTTCCTAATATTGGACTACCCTTGCATTCTCGAACTAAACAAAACCATCCCCCTTCCAAAAAAGTGAGTAAATAAAAGAGTAAAGATAAAACATTTATTCGAGAATAATGAGATTATCTGAACTTTTTATCTTCTGTTCAATCTGTTCATTAAACTATATTTTGTACAGTTTTATACTTACAAATATTGGTGCTACATTATGAAGTGCACATATATAAATAACATTTTAATTTTTTTATAAATAATCATTTTTGAATGGTCATCTACATGACTTGATAATTTGGGTTCACTTTTTCAACTTTCTGATTATTATAATTATCAGCCTTACTTTTTTAAAATTTAATTTAATTTTATTTTTTCCAGCTTTACTTTTTAAAAAATTATAGGTATAATTTCATTGTTAATTTTATGTTCAAACAGTAATGTTCACTTTGTTTACCTGTGTCTCTTATACAAAGCATAGTCATAAATCTTACTTTTAATTCAACTGATTTATGATAGCAAATATTTTTTCTTCAAATGCATTCACTGATACAATAGATCAGTATTGATTCTTTCATACCATATTTTTTCTACTTTCTATATTGACTTTTTATTTTATTCTTTTATTTTTTTAAGATTTTATTTATTTATCTGACAGACAGAAATCACAAGTAGGCAGAGACAGAAAGAGGAAGAATCAGGCTCTCCACTCAGCAGAGAGCCCGATGTGGGGCTCAATCCCAGGACCCTGAGACCATGACCCGAGCCAAAGGCAGAGGCTTCAATCCACTGAGCCACCCAGGTGCCCCTATATTGACATTTTAAGTAGCTTTTATTATTTATGCTTTGAATGTGGCATGTTTATGTTAGTATTCTTTTTGCTCTAATAATTATATATATGTTATATTTGATACCCCAAATACACTTGTTAATAAGCTTATTTCCCAATATAAATATTTATGTTCCTTCTTCCTCCATGTCTTTCAATTTTCTTCACTAATTATTGTCATATTATTCTCTTCAGTGTTTATATTTTTCTTTTCTTTTCTTTTTTGTTTTTTTAAGACTTTATTTATTTGACAGACAGAGTAAGAGAGCACAAGCAGGGGGAGCAGCAGAGGGAGAGGGTGAAGAAGGCTCTCTGCTGAGTAGGGAGACTGATGAGGGGCTTGATCCCAGGACCTGGGATCATGACCTGAGCCAAAGACAGATGCTTAACAATCTGAGCCACCCAGGTGCCCCTAGTGTTTATATTTTTAATAAAATAATATTTTAGATTATTTACTTAATCAGCTATAATATCCTTCAGGAGACATTTTATTCCACTCCAATATTCTTTTCCCATTTCCATTATAAAAGTTAATATAATATTTTCATACTAAACAAACATTTGTTTTTGCCTGGGATCTAATCCTAAATGTTGCCAACAATTCTCTCTTTCTGTATTTTATTCAAAACATTTTTTTTTTATTCTATGGTAATTTACAGGAAGAGAAGGATGGCAAAGCAAAAAAATATATAATTAACAATTTTTTTCTTATTACACTGCTGACAAGAGAACTAATTTTGCTAATAATAAAACAAAATAATTTTATGTTACAGTTATTTTCCTCCTGTCAAAGTTTTTTTTTAAGAATTGATAGAAAATCATATTTAACTTTAATCCATTTTTTATAAAAATTAATTATTGCTTAAAAATCATCTAATTGTACAATCATTAACATAATAATTGAAAGTTGTTCTGTTGGATTTCTACTGTTGTTGTGACAAATTACTGCCAATGTAGAGGCTTAAAATAACACAAATTTATTATTAAATGAGAAGTCTGACATGGATCTCAACAGGCTAAAATCAAGATGTCTGTAGGGCCATATTATTTTCTGAGGTTGTAGGAGAGAATTTGTTTCCTTAACTTTTATAAATTCTAGTGGTCTCCCTCTTTCTTTGACTATGGTTCCTTCCTCCATCTTCAAAGCCAACAATCTTGAATTGAGTCTTCATAATACCAGTTCTGTGATCCTCTTCTATCTCCTTCTTCCATATCTTAGGATTGTTTTGATTATGTGGAACTCACCCACATAACCCAAGATAATCTTCTATTTTAAGATCAGCTGATTAGCAACCTTAATTCCATCTGCATATGTAATTCCCCATCCCACCGTAGGTTGGCATATAGCATAATATATTCACAGTCACTAGAGATTTAAATGTGGATGTTACTGGAGGGGCTCACCACGGCTGCTCTCTACCATTCGTCATCATCAGTTTAGTTGTTGCTTATATTAACTGACGAGTATGGTGGCCAGATACAAATGACTTAACTTTTCTAATTTACTTTTCCTTATGAAGCAAGTGAATGTTTGATGAACTCTGCCTTCATTTCTTGATTTTAGTGACTGTGTCTTTTTAAAGCCATTAATTTAAGCATTACATCCAATTTTATATTTGAAAAATTTACCCTTGCCAATATCCTTCCTTTCAAACAAATGCAATGATGAGGAAAATGCACAGTTTCTCTAAAGGACTTCACTTGTGGATGAGATAGAAAGGCAGAAAGTCTTTGGGAAAGAAATAAGAATCTGTTTTATTCTAATAACCTATGTTTTAAAGCTAAGGAAATGATGAGAAATGTTGGCAAAAACGTTCATCACAGAAAATGATATAGCTCTTAAAAATCAGATTTTTGAGAACTAGTCAATGAATGGTGTCTCATAATCTAAGTTTTCCTGAAAATGAAAGATATTAATCTGTTGCTTAATAATTTAATTATTTTTAGTTTATTTAAAAATGCTAGCAAAATAACATAAAAGAGCTCAAATTAAACATGCTAATTAATAAACACAGTTTTCTCTTTGGCATATTGCATATAGGAGATTCATGTACATTTTTTTTCTTTAAACTTCTCTGTATTTTCCCATTTCCTCCAATGAGATCATAATTAATACATCTACAAAAAGTAGCTTTTTTTAAAAAGAAGAGGGTTGGGGAAATGTATAATAAAGAAATTGATAGGAAATTAAATTAAATTACTGACATAACCCCATGACATTTTAATCGTCTGTCATTATCCAGAAGAATACCTTCAGAACAAGGAATGAGACCTCACAGCCTTGAGCCACATCCACACAATTCATTTTGTGACACCAAACACAGCAAATCTTGACCTCATAAGTGCCTCCAGTTCAGTGACCCTTAAAGTTTCTTTCTATTCACTAGTCACTTTGTATCTTCATCTTATTCTCTACACAGTTTAGGTCCCATGGTCCATTATTTCTGTCACTTTCCTGCCAGTATACTAACTATCCTTGCCCTTTTGAATTTCCACTATGCTCCTTTGGCTAAAACCCAATCCCAATCAAGTCAAAGAGAAAAAACCCACAGCTTCAGGAATTCTGAATACCACAAGGGGAAAAAATAAAATCACATATCTATTTATGTTAACACCTACATAATTTCAGGGCCATTGGTTCAAGTTGTAGTTTACAAATCTGTACACCAATGGAATAATGTTTCCCTACAAGATCCATCTTTCTTTTTTCATGAAAATAATTGGAAATATTATCCACTTTCTTCAAATTTCTAATCATGGCCCTAGCTATTTTCTCATGCTTAATAAATTATGTCACCTTACTTTCTGGATAGTGTAGAAGTCACAATGAAAACAACAGCACTTTAAACTGAGGTTTCCTTCATCCATAGATAAATATATTTACATCCAAACACACAAACATACATATGCGTATGCTATCTTTCAGAATTTTGTTGGTCCTTTTCCTCTGGTGCTCACTTTCTAGTTCTCTTCCAGTTTATGAGTTTATATTTCCTTTATTCATTTATTATAATTATTAGGGGATTTTATAATGAAGACATAAGCATTTGTATCTGTTTACTTTCATTTTGAGCTTTATAGGAAAAGCATCTGCATGATGAAATCATTCACACCCCCATGCTTCATCACCCACCATCAATAATGATGTATATTCTATTACATTGTTTCATCCATCTTTTTTGTTCCCCTATTTGGTTCAGTCTTTTAAAGCAATTGCAGCACATCATACCTCCTCATTATCAAATACTCTAATGTGCATCTAATAATAAATACTTTTTCATAACCACAATGCATTATCATATTTAACACAATTAACAAAAATACTTGAATATCATTTAACACAAATTTTCCTAATTGTATTGTCAAATTGGTTGAAAACAGATACCTTTATTCAAATCAGAATCTAGACAAAGCATACAACTTTTACTTGGTTTTATATCTCCTATATCTCTTTTAATCTAAAATGTCCCTGTCCCCCGTTCTCCTTTTTTCACACTGTAGGCTTTTGAAGAAATGAGGCCAGTTCTCCTACAATATCTGGTATTCTGGATTTGACTGATTACTTCCTGATGGTAGGGAATTACTTGCTCCTACATTCCCAATATTTTCTTTAAACTGAAAGTATAATTGCCTGTTTAGATTTAGATTCAATTTAGAGAGCAAAAGTATGCCACAGGTAAATCATGGATTCCACATTACTTTAAAGCATAAGGCACATATCTATAGCCATCTCATTTTTGTCTGAAAATGTGTTACCTCTGCTCTGAACACATCTTAGAAATTTTCCAGGCCCTATACCTAAAATGATACAGTTCTATTGGCCTGCACAACATGAAAAAATTTTTCTTTCAGAAATTTGTTTTTAAAATTGGAATAATTATTGTTTTTTTTCAAACACCTTCTTAGGTTGTTCAGCCTGATAATTTTTTTTTGGGGGGGGGTACTATTTTCGAAATAAGAGCAGTAGGTTGTACACATGCATTGTTCGACATCGTTTTCCTTTGAGAAATGAGGTTGATTTTTATCCAAAGGAGTTAGCTATTTCTACCTTTAACCTAATGGCTAAAATTTCAAGATAGATTTGCAAGTAAAAAATGATTTTTTGGGAGTCAAGATGACAGAGAAGTAGCAGGCTGAGACTACTTCAGCTAGCCGGAGATCAGCTAGATAGCTTTTCTAAAGATTGCAAACACCTGAAAATACATCGGCAGATCGAAAAGAAGAAGAACAGCAATTCTGGAAACAGAAAAACAACCACTTTCTGAAAGGTAGGACCGGCAGAGAAGTGAATTCAAAGCGACGGGAAGATAGACCCCGGGGGGGGAGGGGCCAGCTCCCAGCAAGCGAAGGAGCAACCGCGCACAAAATCAGGACTTTTAAAAGTCTGTTCCGCTGAGGGACATTGCTCCAGAGGCTAAACCGGGGCAAAGCCCATGCGGGGTCAGCGTGGCCTCAGGTCCCGCAGGGTCACAGAAGGATCGGGGGTGTCTGAGTGTCGCAGAGCTTGCGGGTATTGCAACTGGAAAGCCGGCTACAGAGACAGAGCCGACAGTAAGCTCACAGCTCAGGGTGACCTTGAACCGATTGCAGGTTCAGTGAGCTCAGGGCACGGCCGGAGGTCAGGCAGACTGGGCATTGTTCTCTGAGGGTGCACTGAGGAGTGCAGCCATGGGCTCTCGGCTCCTCCGGGCCGGAGACCAGGAGGCCGCCATTTGTATTCCCGTCCTCCCGAACTCTACAGAAAGTGGTCAGGGAACAAAGCTCCTGAAAGCAAATACGGGCGGATTACTCACCCAGGCCACGGGTAAGGGCGGTGTAATTCCGCCTGGGGCAAAGACACTTGAGAATCACTACAACAGGCCCCTCCCCCAGAAGATCAACAAGAAATCCAGCTGAGACCAAGTTCACCTACCAAGGAGTGCGGTTTCAATACCAAGGAGAGCAGCAGAATTCCAGAGGAGGAGAAAGCCAAGCACGGAACTCATGGCTTTTTCCCTGTGATTTTTTTTAGTCTTGCAGTTAATTTAATTTTTTTCTTTTTCATTTTTTGTTTTTTTTTTCTCGCCTTCGGGTAAAAATTTTTTTTAACTGTTACCTTTTTCTTTTTTAACGTTTTTTTACTAGTTTATCTAATATATATATTTTTTCTTTTTTATATATTTCTTAGGTGTTTTCTTTTTTAAATTCTTTTCTTTTCTTTCTTTTTCTTTTTTCTTTTTTTCTATCTTCCTTTTTGAACCTCTTTTTATCCCCTTTCTGCCCCCTCACGATTTTGGATCTCTTCTAATTTGGTTAAAGCATATTTTCCTGGGGTTGTTGCCACCCTTTTAGTATTTTACTTGCCCCTTCATATACTCTTATCTGGACAAAATGACAAGACGTAAAAATTCAACGCAAAAAAAAGAACAAGAGGCAGTACCGAAGGCTAGGGACCTAATCAATACAGACATTGGTAATATGTCAGATCTAGAGTTCAGAATGACAATTCTCAAGGTTCTAGCTGGGCTCGAAAAAGGCATGGAAGATATTAGAGAAACCCTCTCGAGAGATATAAAAGCCCTTTCTGGAGAAATAAAAGAACTAAAATCTAACCAAGTTGAAATCAAAAAAGCTATTAATGAGGTGCAATAAAAAATGGAGGCTCTCACTGCTAGGATAAATGAGGCAGAAGAAAGAATTAGTGATATAGAAGACCAAATGACAGAGAATAAAGAAGCTGAGCAAAAGAGGGACAAACAGTTACTGGACCACGAGGGGAGAATTCGAGAGATAAGTGACACCATAAGACAAAACAACATTAGAATAATT
This sequence comes from Mustela nivalis, assembly GCF_964662115.1. Lineage (NCBI taxonomy): Eukaryota > Metazoa > Chordata > Mammalia > Carnivora > Mustelidae > Mustela > Mustela nivalis. The sequence goes on along the minus strand of NC_139023.1, from coordinate 41,102,536 downwards.
GGGATTCCAGAAGAAGAAGAAAGAGAGAGGGGAGCAGAAGGTATACTGGAGAGAATTATTGGGGAGAATTTCCCCAATATGGCAAAGGAAAAGAGCATCAAAATTCAGGAGGTTCAGAGAACGCCCCTCAAAATCAATAAGAATAGGCCCACACCCCATCACCTAATAGTAAAATTTACAAGTCTCAGTGACAAAGAGAAAATCCTGAAAGCAGCCCGGGAAAAGAAGTCTGTAACATACAATGGTAAGAATATTAGATTGGCAGCTGACTTATACACAGAGACCTGGCAGGCCAGAAAGAGCTGGCATGATATTTTCAGAGAACTAAACGAGAAAAACATGCAGCCAAGAATACTATATCCAGCTAGGCTATCATTGAAAATAGAAGGAGAGATCAAAAGCTTCCAGGACAAACAAAAACTGAAAGAATTTGCAAATACCAAACCAGCTCTACAAGAAATATTGAAAGGGGTCCTCTAAGCAAAGAGAGAGCCTACAAGTGGTAGATCAGAAAGAAACAGAGACCATATACAATAACAGTCACCTTACAGGCAATACAATGGCATTAAATTCATATCTCTCAATAGTTACCATGAATATTAATGGGCTAAATGCCCCTATCAAAAGACACAGGGTATCAGAATGGATAAAAAAACAAAACCCATCTATATGTTGCCTCCAAGAAACTCATTTTAAGCCTGAAGACACCTCCATATTTAAAGTGAGAGGGTGGAAAAGAATTTACCATGCTAATGGACATCAGAAGAAAGCAGGAGTGGCAATCCTTATATCAGATCAATTAGATTTTAAGCCAAAGACTATAATAAGAGATGAGGATGGACACTATATCATACTCAAAGGGTCTTTCCAACAAGAAGATTTAACAATTTTAAATATCTATGCCCCCAACGTGGGAGCAGCCAACTATATAAACCAATTAATAACAAAATCAAAGAAACACATCAACAATAATACAATAATAGTAGGGGACTTTAACACTCCCCTCACTGAAATGGACAGATCATCCAAGCAAAAGATCAGCAAGGAAATAAAGGCCTTAAACGACACACTGGACCAGATGGACATCACAGATATATTCAGAACATTTCATCCCAAAGCAACAGAATACACATTCTTCTCTAGTGCACATGGAACATTCTCCAGAATAGATCACATCCTCAGTCCTAAATCAGGACTCAACCGGTATCAAAAGATTGGGATCATTCCCTGCATATTTTCAGACCACAATGCTCTAAAGCTAGAACTCAACCCAAAAGGAAGTTTGGAAAGAACCCAAATACATGGAGACTAAACAGCATCCTTCTAAAGAATGAATGGGTCAACAGGGAAATTAAAGAAGAATTGAAAAAAATCATGGAAACAAATGATAATAAAAATACAAGGGTTCAAAATCTGTGGGACACAACAAAGGCAGTCCTGAGAGGAAAATATATAGCGGTACAAGCCTTTCTCAAGAAACAAAAAAGGTTTCAGGTACTCAACCTAACCCTACACCTAAAGGAGCTGGAGAAAGAACAAGAAAGAAACCCTAAGCCCAGAAGGAGAAGAGAAATCATAAAGATCAGAGCAGAAATCAATGAAATAGAAACCAAAAAAACAAGAGAACAAATCAACGAAACTAGGAGCTGGTTCTTTGAAAGAATTAATAAAATTGATAAACCCCTGGCCCGACTTATCAAAAAGAAAAGAGAAAGGACCCAAATAAATAAAATCATGAATGAAAGAGGAGAGATCACAACTAACACCAAAGAAATACAAACTATTATAAGAACATACTATGAGCAACTCTACGGCAATAAATTTGACAATCTGGAAGAAATGGATGCATTCCTAGAAACATAAACTACCACAACTGAAACAGGAAGAAATAGAAAGCCTGAACAGACCCATACCAGTAAGGAGATTGAAACAGTCATTAAAAATCTCCAAACAAACAAAAGCCCAGGGCCAGACGGCTTCCCGGGGGAATTCTACCAAACATTTAAAAGAACGAATTCCTATTCTCCTGAAACTGTTCCAAAAATAGAAATGGAAGGAAAACTTCCAAACTCATTTTATGAGGCCAGCGTCACCTTGATCCCAAAACCAGACAAGGATCCCACCAAAAGAGAGCTATAGACCAATATCCTTGATGAACACAGATGCAAAAATACTCAACAAAATACTAGCCAATAGGATTCAACAGTACATTAAAAAGATTATTCACCACGATCAAGTGGGATTTATTCCAGGGCTGCAAGGTTGGTTCAACATCCGCAAATCAGTCAATGTGATACAACACATCAATAAAAGAAAGAACAAGAACCATATGATACTCTCAATAGATGCTGAAAAAGCATTTGACAAAGTACAGCATCCCTTCCTGATCAAAACTCTTCAAAGTGTAGGGATAGAGGGCACATACCTCAATATCATCAAAGCCATCTATGAAAAACCCACCGCAAATATCATTCTCAATGGAGAAAAACTGAAAGCTTTTCCGCTAAGGTCAGGAACACGACAGGGATGTCCATTATCACCACTGCTATTCAACATAGTACTAGAGGTCCTAGCCTCAGCAATCAGACAACAAAAGGAAATTAAAGGCATCCAAATCGGCAAAGAAGAAGTCAAATTATCACTCTTCGCAGATGATATGATACTATATGTGGAAAACCCAAAAGACTCCACTCCAAAACTGCTAGAACTTATACAGGAATTCAGTAAAGTGTCAGGATATAAAATCAATGAAAAGAAATCAGTTGCATTTCTCTACACCAACAGCAAGACAGAAGAAAGAGAAATTAAGGTGTCAATCCCATTTACAATTGCATCCAAAACCATAAGATACCTAGGAATAAACCTAACCAAAGAGACACAGAATCTATACTCAGAAAACTTATAAAGTACTCATGAAAGAAATTGAGGAAGACACAAAGAAATGGAAAAATGTTCCATGCTCCTGGATTGGAAGAATAAATATTGTGAAAATGTCTATGCTACCTAAAGCAATCTACACATTTAATGCAATTCCTATCAAAGTACCATCCATCTTTTTCAAAGAAATGGAACAAATAATGCTAAAATTTATATGGAACCAGAAAAGACCTCGAATAGCCAAAGGGATATTGAAAAAGAAAGCCAACGTTGGTGGCATCACAATTCCGGACTTCAAGCTGTATTACAAAGCTGTCATCATCAAGACAGCATGGTACTGGCACAAAAACAGACCCATAGATCAATGGAACAGAATAGAGAGCCCAGAATAGAGAGCCCAGCTCAACTCTATGGTCTACTAATCTTCGACAAAGCAGGAAAGAATGTCCAATGGAAAAAAGACAGCCTCTTCAATAAATGGTGCTGGGAAAATTGGACAGCCACATGCAGAAAAATGACATTGGACCATTTCCTTACACCACACACAAAAATAGACTCAAAATGGATGAGGGACCTCAATGTGCGAAAGGAATCCATCAAAATCCTTGAGGAGAACACAGGCAGCAACCTCTTCGACCTCTGCCGCAGCAACATCTTCCTAGGAACAACGCCAAAGGCAAGGGAAGCAAGGGCAAAAATGAACTATTGGGATTTCATCAAGATCAAAAGCTTTTGCACAGCAAAGGAAACAGTTAACAAAATCAAAAGACAACTGACAGAATGCTAGAAGATATTTGCAAACAACATAGCAGATAAAGGACTAGTGTCCAGAATCTATCAAGAACTTAGCAAACTCAACACCCAAAGAACAAATCATCCAATCAAGAAATGGGCAGAGGACATGAACAGACATTTCTGCAACGAAGACATCCAGATGGCCAACAGACACATGAGAAAGTGCTCCATATCACTTGGAATCAGGGAAATACAAATCAAAACCACAACGAGATGTCACCTCACACCAGTCAGAATGGCTAAAATCAACAAGTCAGGAAATGACAGATGCTGGCGAGGATGCGGAGAAAGGGGAACCCTCCTCCACTGTTGGTGGGAATGCAAGCTGGTGCAGCCACTCTGGAAAACAGCATGGAGGTTCCTCAAAATGTTGAAAATAGAACTGCCCTATGACCCAGCAATTGCACTATTGGGTATTTACCCTAAAGATACAAACGTAGTGATCCAAAGGGGCACGTACACCCGAATGTTTATAGCAGCAATGTCCACAATAGCCAAACTATGGAAAGAACCTAGATGTCCATCAACAGATGAATGGATCAAGAAGATGTGGTATATATACACAATGGAATACTATGCAGCCATCAAAAGAAATGAAATCTTGCCATTTGCGACAACATGGATGGAACTAGAGCGTATCATGCTTAGCGAAATAAGTCAAGCAGAGAAAGACTACTATCATATGATCTCCCTGATATGAGGAAGTGGTGATGCAACATGGGGGCTTAAGTGGGTAGGAGAAGAATCAATGAAACAAGATGGGATTGGGAGGGAGACAAACCATAAGTGACTCTTAATCTCACAAAACAAACTGAGGGTTGCTGGGGGGAGGGGGGTTGGGAGAAGGGGGTGGGATTATGGACATTGGGGAGGGTGTGTGCTTTGGTGAGTGCTGTGAAGTGTGTAAACCTGGTGATTCACAGACCTGTACCCCTGGGGATAAAAATATATGTTTATAAAAAATAAAAAATTTATAAAAAAGATTTTTTGTGGTTCAAATTACTTTCTTAAACAAAACTACCTATTTGGGGAGAAAGAGATCTTATCATGTACTTATTTATGACAGAAATATTTTGAATCTTAAGTCCTGAAAAAAACTCATAAATAGACAACAAAATGGCTTTTCTTTTTTTTTTTTATTTTCCTTTGTAAGATTCCTCTAATTCTTAGAAATTGAAGTATTTTACAAAAATAAATGTCTCAGGTAATCAAGGTATTCTGTTTCTACTATTAACACCTTTAAAACAAAACAGAAACAGAAAAATAAAAAACAAAAACCACTTACCTGCAATCCATAAAATTGGAACTTCCCTTCCCTACCCCCCAATTTGCTCTAGTTTTGAGGTAAACTTAACCTGAGCTTCCAGTCACTAATAACAGCAACAACAACAGCAAAAAGATGATGGAGTGTAAGCACAGCTGCTAAGAAACTTGCATATACATTCTACAAGTTAAGACTATGCAACCTTACCCTTCCATTCAAAGGCCCTTTTAGAACTGCATGCTCTTACAACTGAAGATTTTCGAGTTTTCCATCCAAACCTCATCATTACACAGATGGAAAAATGGCCATGATCAGGTGGGTAGCTTTTGTGAAAAGTTAAATGCTAATTAGAGCCACAACTTGTACTAGAATAAATGTCTCCTAACATCCAATATAGCATTTTCCTAATTACTTACATTCTCTGCCGCTTTCATTCCTACGTTCTTTGTAGTTACTAGAACTAAGATGTAGACGACTGAAGCAAATTGCCTTAAATATAAAAGGCAGTTGGTAGCGTTTAGTGAATTAATTTGTTTCAGCTATTTAGTAGATTAAAAAAAACTATATTTAAGTATCCTCCAAAAGAGGATGTTCCTTTGAGTGTTCCATGAAAGTGGTTTCATAGCAAATTCATCTTCTACTTTTTAATTATAACAGACCTTACTTACTAGGAAATTATTAATGCAACAAATATAACATATTTTTATTTTTTATAAAGTTATGGTATTCATATTAAGTTGCCTCATGTGTTTCCATTTAACTATTAAAATCTCTTTGGAAATTAGTAAACAGAAATACATAAAAGGATAAAAATATTGCCCACAAACTCAAAAACCTAGACACAAGCAACACTTAAAAGTAAATAAATACCTACCTGCTAATTTCATATAGAATACCAAATTTTATAACTGATCTCATAACACTCATTACAATAGTAAATTTCCTTTCAACATAAATTCTCCCTAAACTTATTTTTACTTACTACAAAATATTCAATATATGTAGTGTTTAGAATAAACCTGTTAGTCTGAAATGATTATCTAAATTTCTACCCACATTGATGGGAATACTGGCGTAAAATGTATGACAACATAAACATTCTTTAAAAGATTTCCTACATTGCTTTCCATAAACCATATGCCAAATTCTACCAATATATGTACTTAATTTTTAAAAAAGTGAGAATTCCCCTAAACATTAAAGAATAATAATATCATTTGGGTCTTGCAAATTTCTTAAATAACAAATGACAAATCAAGTATTGTTTAATTTATAACTATCAGTGAGAATAAACATAAAATATACTTTTCCTCATACTTATTTATTGTATAAGCTTCTTAAATTAAGAGATTCATTTTAAATATACTTCATATTAATTGCTTTGTCTATTCTGTCTCTCATTTTATAATATGGAAAAATTTAAATGGCAAAATCAAGAGCGTACTTCAATATTTTTATGTGTAATACAAACAAATGCATTTTACAAAGATGTTGTTGCACAATTCAATTTGAAGCTATCAACATATATAAAGTTAACATAAGATGCATATATATTTGCATGCCTTGAATAAAAAGAATAATACGTAACTATCAAAATAAATTCATATGCACTGCAGTTTGATACATCTTCAAAGTTCATTTAATATTTTCTTAAATAGTGTATTAAACTCTTGTTCCTTATACCATAGAATACATGTGCATAATAGATGCAACATCTATTTAAATTAATGAAAGACTTTTGATATACTAAATGAGGGTTGTGGTGTCAAAAGTCTAAATTGGACAAATGAGTCCACGGAAAAGTATAAAATATTTTTAATCCATATCTGTGAGGCAAGATTGGATTTCAGAGATACAAATTGAAAGATAATTGCTAGGCTTCCAAGTCAAACTTCAAAGCAGAGCAGGAATCATGAATGGGCAGAAAAGAGAACCATATGAGTCAATTCAGCTGCCAGCAAAGAACAATGTAGCAGATGACGTTCTCTGAAAAGCAAATCAGGTGAGGTCTGGTGTGCATGAGATTTACTGGAGATCAGCTCAGGTATAAAAGGGGAAGGAACAGGACTGGGCATCATATGCAGTCATGCTGTGGAGCACACCCATGATAGCCTCAGTTGACCCTGAAAGACCTGCAGATCGGAAACAATTTCTTGTGTTAGACCAAGATACAATAAACTGGCCTTTATACCCCTGCCTTAATGGGTCCACCCTCTAAAGGATAGGTAGGTTCTTTGGCATACTGTCTCTCTGCCCCTAAAGCCACTCCTGGCAGTAGCTGACAGCTGAAAGTTCTCAGCCAGGCAGCCTTCTCAGCAGCTCTGAAAACAAGTACTGCCTAAAAAAGGCCATGTAGACAACACAGTTCCATTTCATCATAAAGATTCCTCAGTGATATGAGAGCAATAAAATCATATCCAAAAGAAGGGAAAATGGTAGAAAATCCATTGTTTTTGAGACATTGGTTCAAATTCTCTAATTTAATTCCCCCAAATGACCTCTTAGATCGCATAGATTTAAATAAGCCTGGGCTAATTTATCAGTTATTTTATGATTTTTTTTTCCAAATTCTTTTATCTGAAGTTCTTAAGTTGCTATGGTTATACAACATCCAAAGTTAGTATACATTGTATCAAGAAGTAAGGGACGCCTGGGTGGCTCAGTTGGTTAAGCAGCTGCCTTCAGCTCAGGTCATGATCCCAGCGTCCTGGGATCGAGTCCCACATCGGGCTCCTTGCTCGGCGGGGAGCCTGCTTCTCCCTCTGCCTCTGCCTGCCATTCTGTCTGCCTGTGCTCACCCTCTCCCCCTCTCTCTCTCTGATAAATAAATAAAATCTTTAAAAAAAAAAAAAAAAGAAGAAGTAAAACACAGTTTTACTGTTGGATCAATTTACTGTTACATCAATTTACTGTGGATGGCTGTTTGCCTATGCAATATTCACTGCATAATGTTCACTTTTGAAACCAGAGGGAAAAATTATAAATTCCCACAAACATAATGAAATGAAACAGATCTTTAGCAAACTTTTGGTTGGCAACAGATGATCAAATTGCATTGTGCTTTTATTTCAACTCTCTTGTGTATGTTGGTACAATAAAAAATTGTTTATATTGGGTAAGTATATTGTGAACACATGATTTTCTTTTCTGTTTTAAAAATGGGATATTGGGGCGCCTGGGTGGCTCAGTGGGTTAAAGCCTCTGCCTTCGGCTCAGGTCATGATCCCAGGATCCTGGGATCAAGCCCCGCATGGGGCTCTCTGCTCAGCGGTGAGCCTGCTTCTCCCTCTCTCTCTGCCTGCTTCTCTGCCTACTTGTGATCTCTGTCTGTCAAATTAATAAATAAAATCTTTAAAAAAAAAAAAAATAAAATAAAATAAAAATGGGATATTTTAATTAAGGAATTTTTAACTAAGTTTTGACACTCAATAATCAAGTTATATAGTTTCATAAATGTGAGAAAAATCCAGAAATTTAGAACAAATAGCAACAGAATTGACAGTTATAAGAAGGAAAATGATATTTTAGAACCTCAACTCCCCACAAAAACAAGCTCAATTATCAGTGATAGTTTTAGAAATAATCATTTCTAGAATGTTTTGCAAAAAGAAGACAAATTTAATTACAGAAGTGTGAAGTATGGTTATTTATTTTTATATGTTCAATATTAAAGTTTAGAAAAGATTATTAATAAATAAAAGATCTATTTCAATGATGTAAAGTAGCATTTTTAATTTATTTTACTTATTTGATCTCTTGTTTTAGATTTACCCATATTATTTTATTCATTGAAAATGTTTACCTAAAAATACTTATAAATACATTTTCAATATATGTAGTTCTCATTTCACTACATTTTAAGAGATGGAGCCTAACTCCCTCTGTCTATAATGTGAGCTCAAGATAGTGACTTTGTACATAGAATATGAAAACAATGATTCTTTTACATTTGAAAAACCTATACACCACCACCTTATAGGAATAGAAGCTAACCACAGCAGTAATGTCATGTAAGTGCCTTGTACCTCTGTCCCGGTGTGATGAAATAGGTACATTACTTCTGTGGTATTCTTTCCCCAAACACATGACCTCAATATAATCATGAAAAAATATCAGATAAACCTAAACTGAGTGACATTCTGCAAAATATTTCACTCCCATTCTTCATACCTGTTAAGGTCATGAAAGACAAGACAAGGCCCAGAAACGATTGCAGATTGGAGGAGACTAAAAAGACACGACAAAAAAATGCAATATGATACCTTGATTGGATACTGGCTACTGGAACAGAATCAATACCACTGGGGGCAAAAGTAATGAAATATGAATGGAATACAAACTTAGTAGTATTATAATGTTATTTTTTTTTAAGTTTGGATAAATATACCTGTTGGAGGAAGTCATAGATTGGTTATGACCACTAGGTAACCCTTGAGCTGGACCCAGGCAGTCGGAGGTTCCTTACCCCTTCTCCTGTGTTTGGAATGTATGAACTCTGCCAGCCTTTTCTAGAGTGGAAGCCATTTTTAAGTACACAGCCTTGAGAGAGCAATGCTGAGCCCCTCTGGATGATATACCTGACTAAACTCAGGGAAGACCTCTATATAAACTTTAAAGATTCTGCTGGGCTGTGGAGAGGTCTACCCCCTGCTATAGGGCCAGATAAGCCTCATATGTAAGTTAGTTTCTTTCTTTCTTTCTTTCTTTTTTTTTTCTTTCTTTCTTTCTTTTTTTTTTTTTTTTTTTTTGTTAAGATTCTATTTATTTATTTGACAGACAGAGATCATAAGTAGGTAGAGAGGCAAGCAGAGAGAAAGATGGGGAAGCAGGCTCCCTGCTGAGCAGAGAGCCCCATGTGGGGCTCAATCCTAGGACCCTGGGATCATGACCTGAGCTCAAGGCAAAGGCTTAACCCACTGAGCCACCCAGGTGCCCCTGTAAGTTTCTTTGTTATTAAACCAACCACCTGCCTACTGGGAATGGCCTGTTTCTTTCCATGGTCTCTCCTTGACCTTTGTATTGAGGGACCCATTTACACACCAACACTATCATGTTAGGTACTTATTATCATTTGCTGGTTGGGGGTGGGGGGGAGGGTAAAGATCATCCAGGAACTTCCTGTGCTATTTTTGCTGCACTTCTATAAATCTAAAATCATTTGAAAATAAGAGTATAAAAATGTATACATTTTACAACATGTTTCCAATGAATTTTATAACTTGTTTTTAAAGCTGACATGGGAATATTCAAATTCAAAGATATGACCTATGATAAAACACCCTCAGGTCTTATGCCTGGGCACTATTCTATCCTTTGAGGATTTAAATAAATGAAACCTGCCCCTCTCCCCCATTCTCTCTCTTTCTCTCTCTCTCTCTCTCTCTCTCACACACACACACATTTACCTTGAGATCTATGATGTTCCTGTTTCATCTAAAAATTATATCTATAGTAATAATTGGACATTTTTGTAGAAAATAAGAATTTTGAAGTAAGTTTTGATGACTTTCAATTTAAAACAGTTTTCATGAGAAGATGAATTTTCTTCTATATTCATATTAATTCTTCCTTCCAAAGTTTTAACTAGGGACAAGGCTCTTCAACTAAAGCAAGCATTTGCCAGCTTCTGATTCAGGTAGACATGGCCAAAGCATAGACAATGTCCATTTCATTACTCTTAAGGAAGGAGACAAGCCTGAAGGTTCTGGGCTTTTTCTTTCATTCAGTGGAATGAATGATTAGATTATGCCTGGGCTAAAGAAGCCACCCTAGACTATGAGAACTCTGCCAGGTGTGGATGGTATGACAACTGATGGAAGGGAACTGCATTCCTAGACGACTGCCTTCCTTCCCACCCTTATGTGGAAAAATGAATTACTATCGTTTTTGTCACTGTAGTTTGTATTGTTTCTTTAAGTAAATCTAACATTATCCTTCTTAACAGTGTCATTTACTGACTAACATAGAAAGCCAAAACAAGTATGTTTTCCACAAACTAAAAGGCACTGAGTTGTATAAGTCAGTGTTTTATTGAAACATGTGTTTATACATTTATTTAAATGTCTACACACTACCATCAAACAGGTTGCAATTATTTTTCCAGTGAAAGATCCTGCTTAACTTAAAATCTTTCTTTTTATAGGTCATAGTATTGGAGTGAAAAGGTAGATGGAGACTTCAGGATACTTGGATAATTGAACACTCTTTTTTTGTAATATGGAGTGTGAAAATATGATTGTGTATTTTTATGTAATGAGATGTCTCAAAATATTTGTCCTTAATTTTTTTAAATATGTTTATTTGTTTCAATAATTTAAACTTCACAGAAATATGAAGCACAATGTTATATTCATTTAATTATGTCCAGGAGATAAACTAGATTTAGGTATAGATAACCCCAGACATCTCAGTAGGATAATATTAAATAGACTTAATTAGCATTAATTTTTTTTTTTTCCCCTGAAGAAGGCCACATAGGTGGCTCAGTCAATTAAGCATCTGAATCTTGATTTCAGCCCAAGTAATAATCTCAGTTTTGGAATCTGCTTCAGATTCTCTCTCCCTGTTCCTGTGCCCCTCCCAGCACTGGCACTCTCTCTTTTTCAAATAAATAAGTAAAATATTTTTTTTCTTAAGCTATATGTAACTAAAAGAAAATATGATCATCTTCTCATCAAACAACTCGTGTTTAACCACCAAAATGTGGATGTTATATAAATATATCCTTGAACCTGATTAATCAATCACTTTTGGGTGAAAAGAAATATTAAAAACATAACTTCACTAATTATACTACTAATTTGGGTATAATTAATATATATATACTTTTTTTTAACTTTGTGGTAAAATGACTTTGAATTTGATTACTAAATATTAACTTTTGTTTTTCTATTTTCTTTATTTAAAATATTTTCCTCTGCAGCTGGGGAACTGCTGTCACTAATTGTGAAATACTAGGCAGCTATATTTAATAAGGTTTATTAAAGTAAGTTTTCAACTAAACCTCACCTTTTAAAATTTTCTTTGTCAGGCTGAGTCTTTTAAAACACACAAAATAAACTAAATAACATGTTACAATAATGAACATTATTTTGCTCAAAACTAGGCTATTCGTGGGATTGCTTATTGAATTTTATTAATGGTATTTTGTTGAATTTGAGGGACATTCTAAGATAATTCAGTTTTGGTAGAACAGTTATCTTCAAGTAGTAAGCAATATGTCTGGACGAAGATGAAAACTTTACAAAGGCTCCATGGAAATGGGTAAGTTTAAGGAATCAAAATCCAGATCCTCACTTTCCTCCCATAGTCTTTGCTAAAAGTCTCTGCAAATGCAGATGATACCCAGGAGTCATTCTGGATCTCAGGTTCTATTTTTCCCCTCACCTTCATGGAATTTAATGAAAGAAAAGAGAAAAAGGAGGGGAAGGAGGAAATGATAAATAATATGAGACTCTCATGCATTCCAAACCTTATGGAAGCAAATATATCCTTAGAATATTCTTTTGGATAATTCAGCTTCTCGATATAAGCAATCATCTTAATTCCATTCATACAACAAGGTATTTTTCCCACTTTCATGCCTGTCACTGTTGAAGGCTATACTTGCCATTAGCAACTGGCAAGACTATTTGCAGATGCTTTCTGAATTTTGGTAAGTTCTAGAGTGAGGTAGGAGTGATACAACATCCCTTTAAAAAAAGAAAAGCTATTTATTTGAGAGAACGAGTGCAGGCACATGCAAGGAAGAGCAGAGGGAGGGGTCAGAGGGACAAGTAGACCCCCCAATGAGTGTGGAGCCATACACTCTCTGCCCAAGGGGCTTCATCCCAGAACCCTGAAATCATGACCTGAGCTGAAGTCACACCCTTAACCAACTGAGCCGTACAGACACCCCGTTATAAAACGTCTTGTGTAATGACCTCACTTTCTCATCACAACTGTAAAAAATCCATTGTTTTGAGTAAGACTCTGTTGATATTTAAATAAAGTAAATGGTCAAAATTAATGGATTTGGCATTTAATCTGTCTGGGCAAAATTCTTGGTAAAGATACAAAGCCTTACCCAGTTTAACACTCAATTCCAAAATTTTAACTATTTATGTTTAATAATTGCTCATTAAAATGTTTACCTTTTTTCTTTCTTTCTTTCTTTCTTTTTTTTTTTTAAATCACGCATGTACTGGTACTTTTACTCATTAAAACTGAGGAAGTGGTGATGCAACATGGGGGCTTAAGTGGGTAGGAGAAGAATCAATGAAACAAGATGGGATTGGGAGGGAGACAAACCATAAGTGACTCTTAATCTCACAAAACAAACTGAGGGTTGCTGGGGGGAGGGGGTTTGGGAGAAGGGGGTGGGATTATGGACATTGGGGAGGGTATGTGCTTTGGTGAGTGCTGTGAAGTGTGTAAACCTGGTGATTCACAGACCTGTACCCCTGGAGATAAAAATATATGTTTATAAAAAATAAAAAATTAAAAAAAAACTGAGAATATACTTTTAACCATTATAGCCTTATGGTTATAAGATTATTTTTAATATGTTTATATACCTTTTCTTTGTATGGAGAGTATCATATGGGATACAAATACTTTTGTGAATGGAATATTACATTAGGTTGAAAACTTCTGGGGAAAGCAGAATGGAAATATAATGCTACAGAATGATTACTTCTGCAAATCTTTAAACTTATGAAAAATTTCGGTTGTCAATTTTCAAAAATTTAAAGTTTTACAAAAAGATTACAGACTATTTAAATTTTGTTTTAGGGTAACAAAAATAAAAAAATGAAAACACTGTGCTAATACATCAATGCAACATATTCACCCACTCAGAAAAAAAAAAGTTTGGAGAGCATACAAGATGGCTATTGCTATTTTTTAGAATTTTATCTTAGTTTAAATATTAAGGCAAGATTCCTGGGTGGCTCAGTCAGGTTCTGCCTTTGGCACAGGTCATGCTCCTGGGGTGCTGGGATAGAGTTATGTAGGGTTTCCTGCTCAGTAGGAGGTCTACTTCTCCCTCTTCCTCTGCTCCAACTGCCTGCCCATACACTCTCTGCCCAACCCCCCAAAATCAAATAAATAAATAAATAAAATCTTGTTAAGAATTCAAATATATAAATAAATAAATATTAAGGCAGACTTTAAAGACTTTAAACATGTGTTTTATGTCCATAAAGGTGTTCAGGGTATGAATTTGGGATCGGCAGCTCACTTTTGACAAACCTGAAAAATCTGCAATTTGTTTAAAAGATGTCAAAAATGTAGAACAGGAAAATTTGGTTGAACACCAACTAGAAGTTTTAAAAGTCATCCCAATCCAAAGAGTATGAATTATTTTCTAAGATTATCTGTTGCTTTATTTATAGGTATTTCAACAACAACACCCAGTCATTACAGGGGGAAAAAAGAAAAGAAAAGAAATAGAAAGCAGAAGGTCATGAACACCTGTTACTCTACCCAAGAGATAGAAATCCTTCAGAGTAGGATCGTCTAGATAGACAGCATAGTTGAATAGTTATATGCACAAGTTTTTCATTTAAAATCTTAGCACTTTTATAAAATAGCACTCTTAATTCCTCATTTTCTTACCTATAAAGTGAAGCTGTTAATAGTACTTACCTCACACAGTTGTAGAATTAATACTTATCAAATATTTCTCTTCTAAATAATGCAAAGTATTAACAATCAAGTGAAAGGAAAAGTAAAACATAAAGTTGAATTCAAAATTTCTGAAAGGAAAGAAAAAATGATTAGATTGATTTAGGCTTAATTTCCCCAATTTAAGCCTTGATTCCCTAAAACTAATGTGTGAAAAACTGTAGAAATATTTTTTCAGCAGTTTCAATGTAAGTAGATTGAACTTTAACATCTGTTGTACTCAAGTCATAATAGATTGCAAATAAATTGAAAAAAATCAAAGAAAGGCTATATTCTAGAAAGACAATATATTAAGCCATGCATCTAAAACGTATTTAAATACTTCAGTCTTGGGATGCCTGGGTGGCTCAGTCAGTTAAGCAGCTCCTTCAGCTCAAGTCATGATCCTGAGGTCGTGGGATCGAATCCCGCCTCAGGCTCCTTGCTCAGCGGGGAGCCTGCTTCTCCTTTTGCCTGCTGTTCTCCCTGCTTGTGCTCTCTCTCTCTCAGACAAATAAAATCTTTAAAAAATAAGTAAATAAAAAAATTAAAAATACTTCTATCTAATTTAAACGGAATGTTATGCATGCTCAGTGTTAGAGAAAAGTTTTCATCCAGATAGAAGGAATGGCTGCTGCTAATGAATCAAATCTGTGGACTATGCCAGAGAGCTTTAAGTGCATAAACCCTTTTACCTAAGTTCTCTGCCCCAGGAGGATATGTTTGGGCTACTCTCAAAAGATACCCTGGCCATCTGAATTACAGCTAGATTTGGCCAATGGGGTCTCCTCCAAAAAAGCAGAATGAGGGAGGAGGGTAAAGTCAAGGCATTTGATTCTCCTTCCCTCTTTTAGAATTACTTTTGGTTGAGTTACTGCCCCCAGGTCAGAATTCCTTTCAAGTCAGTCCTATTAAAATTTCTCCAAACTTTTTCAGTAACTTCTCTCTATATTTCATCCTTCATGGACAAGACTAAGGGTACTAACAGATCCAATGAACTAGTTATTTCCTTAAACCCTGACAACACTTTAGAGATTGGCCCTACTTCAAGTAGGCCCTCTCTTCATATTATGATAATTTAAGTGTCATTATTTCTTCCTGGGATCCTGGCTGATGTAATATATTTATTCCATGTCCTTGTGTCTGCCGGTTCTTCTGGTCGATTACTTGTTAATGCCTCTTATTAGAAGAAGTTTTAAACTCTGAAAAATGTTAAAATGTCTTTCCTGATCCTTGTGTAGTGAGATCATGGTCCTTATTAAGTAAACTTTTAATACCTTATGCTCCTTATTCTTGACAATTAACACAGTTACAACTAAATAACTAATTATGTAATTTGTTCTTTGTTATCTTCACTTTGTTCTAGAACTAACTTACACTATGAAATAAAATAACTGGTATGTTTACTACACCTTGCACATTGTCTTGTCAGAGTATATACTAAGTAATTAGGACTTGAAAGAATGAGTGGATAGATGAATGAAGAGTAGACTAATAAATCTTCTTGTATTCAATTAAATTTAAACTAATGTTTCTTAGAGAAATACAGCTGATACTTGGGGAAAAAATAGGATGACTTCTGATCAATAGTCAATGTACCCATTCATTCTGAAAAACCAACACCTGGTGTTAGGTTATCTTTGGAAAAGGCAGATCATGTAAATTCCTTCTATAGTTGAAATGCTTAAAAGGTCTTCTACACCTTTATGAAGAAATGCCTTCCTGAGTGTATACAGGTTATTTCAGACTTGGTCTCTGCTTACCTGTCTGAGGGTGTTTTATCCTCTCCTCTCGTGATCTACCTTCCATTCTACTGAAATATTGCTCTTATTATGTACATTGTTTGCTTTCTTATCAAAGCTTTTTTAAAAGTGCTATTTATGCTAACTAGAAAGTTACTCCTCTAAAAACTTTATATAGCTTACTTCACATTGAAGTTTGTATTCTCTGGGAAGAGGTTTTGAGACAGAATAAATAATAGGCTGGGTCAGCACTTGTGGAACAGAAAGGAAGACACAATCGGGCAGAGAGAGAGGTTGAGATTATCACAGTCTCAACAAAGGCCTCCTCTAATCTCCTGGAGAGTCCAGAAACCGGAAGGGTCATTGAAGAATCTCCTATGTTGGCCAGTCTCTGGATGTAAGCTCCCTTTGAAAGGAATATGACCTTGGGTGAAGCCAATCACTTCAGTTGAGTCACATCCAAAGAGACACAAGTGCCAACACTCCCAGGATCTGGGAAAATAAGTCCATCTGTCCCAAAGAACAATCTGGAACACATATCGCAACATCCACTACCTTCCATGACATCATAGTGTCTGCTCAAATGCTTCCCTTCAGAAAAGTACACCATTACCACAGTGGAATTTGTTTTATCTTGCCTTAAGTTTTATTACGGCACTTACCACTGCTAGACTGTATAAAATGTGTTTGTTTGTTTGTTTTTTTACAATTTTTCCATTGTATGTTTCTCGTTTATAATGTAATCCTCCAAGGGGTTGATATTTGTCTATAATATGTATTGCATTAGCTGCATTGCCAAAACTGTGCCTACTGAAAATACAACCAACCAGTTCTTTGTTTTATTTTAAGTATGAAAATAAAGGTTTTTTTTTTTAATTTGCATGATTCTTACAATCATATACACTGAAGTATGTCTTTTTAATACCAATTTAGTAAGTTGTTTGAGACAAAACAATCAGTCTGATCATTTAACTAACAAAGTAAGTATTTTTCCTTCACATGCTGAATTATGTTTCTAACATGCTTCTAATTATGCTTCTAACATGTTCTGAACCTTGTAAAAAGAAAACTATATGGATATTATAAAAATTCTTTTTCATTATTTATAAACATTAGAAATATGATCCAATATATACCACCTTCAAAAAAAAAAATAAAACAACCAAGGAAAAGTTGAAGATAGAGCAGAAGATCAATTGGCTACATGCAGTTATTAAGAACATTCTTATTATCAACTTCAGAGATATCAGAAATAACACTAGCCTGTTTATTAGAACAAGAAATAGCATAACCCGGAAGTTAACTTTTTTCATGTTTTGGGGAGTTTTTAGTTTTCAAAAATGAATGGGTACATATGAAAGTATGGTGGGGCACAAAAATGGGGTAAGAAATGTAATGGCCAGATAATCAGAGAATTAAGGCTTAAATTCTAGGAAATTAAATTGGTGTCTAAATTGGAAGCACTCATTACTTGCTCTTGACTTTTCTTTCTTAATTCAACAAGCAACTTGCACCACAGATATGAAATTAATAAAAATAAAGGTTTAGTTATTAAATTCAAAAATGCCAATTGGGTATTTGTTTTAATGTCTTTCCAAAATATGGTGTCAAAAAAGAATAAGCATTAAAATAAAGCCAATTGTTTCACACAAAATTCAAGCTGATATTTCTCTTTTAACAACCTATAGAATTTATATTTGCAGGAAAAGCCTAAGTGACTTGTACGATAGCATGTTAATTATGATACACTCAATGCTAAGAACTAGTTTTTCACTCAGTAATAACTTTATAAAGACCAAACAAATTGTTACTTGATTGAGCTTTTTTATTTTAAACCAGTGATTGGCTTGTTATACAGCAGCCTTAGCAAATGTTTTCTATGGAGGGTGGGGCTGTAAATATTTGGGAGTTTGCAGCCTGTGCAACAACCAAGCATGAAACTGACCACAGCTATTACAGAAACAAAAGAACTGGCTAGGCTCCTATAATCTTTATTTACAAAAACAGGCAGAGGCAAATCTTGACCAAATATCATTCTTCAGTAAAAGGAAAGGAAGGTTTTCAGAGAAATGGCTGATCATAAGACCAGGTAGGTATCTGTAAAAGGAACCTGGCACATTATGCTACACCCAACACACAGACGTAGGTCAACGAGGCTCAGGAGCCAACTAAGGAGCACCCCCAAGGCAAACTGATAGAATTTGAGCAAAAAAATAAAGTGGTATTGGATGATACCTCAAAATACAAAATACATATTCATGAGCTTATATTGCTATAAAAATGGTTGACTCAGTAAATAAATGATGGGGAAAAACAAATTCCCCATAAAGAATACTAAAAAATTATGTATATAATGCCCTTCAAGGAGGTAGAGAGTTTAACTCCCTAATATTTAGTATGGACCTCATATAGTGTTCTTGTTCCATTCCTTCGTATTTTTCTCAAGTAGGAACTAAAACAGGTTGTAGTTAAAGAGAATTATCAATCATTTATATATTCAAATGCCCTATTTTATTTTTTAGAACATATGCATTAACATGTTTACATCCTTCTTAAAAAATAAAACAATTGTAATATAATTAATGGACTGTAAATATTATGGTATTTTTATTTCTCTCAAATCAAAATTAATTGCTACTCTTATTAAATCCACATATATCCCTTCGGGTGCCTGGGTGGCTCAGTGGGTTAAAGCCTCTGCCTTATTTAACCACTGAGGTTAAAGCCTCAGAGGGTTAAAGCCTCTGCATCAGGTCATGATCTCAGGGTCCTAGAATCGAGTCCCATGTCAGGCTCTCTGCTCAGTGGGGAGCCTGCTTCCTTTCCTCTCTCTCTGCCTGCCTCTCTGCCTACTTGTGATCTCTGTCTGTCAAATAAATAAATAAAATCTTTAAAATCAATCAATCAATCAATCAATCAATCCACATATATCCCTTCATGGTGGTTTTTAAATTTACATATTTATTTTTAGTGCCAATCAGGGATTTTGGTTTAAAAAATGATAAAATCGCACTAATAATGACAGGCCATTCCTTATATCATCTTACTTTCAACGTTTATTTATTAATGGGATCATAAATTGTGCTATAAAATTTTCTAAGCACAATATATTTGCATATCATTAAAAGATATATTGGGAATCCATATTATCAACTTTATCTCACAGAGGTTTACATTTTATTATAATCAGAATGCACTTATACATGATTTATATTTTTTCAATTTTATGATTTGAAACATATATTTTGAATTTAATTATATACTGGCCATATTAATGCTTTTTTGTGAGACCATCACAATTTCAGGTATTTTGAAATAATTTTGTGAGGCATATTTGGATTTACATAATGACCTTTTGAATGTTACAGTCTTTGTTTAATTCCATAATCTGAGCTTATCTCTTCCAATTTAAGACTATCGAATAATAAGTATAATTGGAAGATTCATTTGTTAATGAAATATCCTAGCAGTGTCAAATCTAATTTTCGTATTAGTATTTTGATTAATATTTTAGTACCTTTTCTTAATATCTATTTGTTTAGCTTTAAATGTCAAATAAATTTCTTTCCAAAAGTGCTTTCACAGAAAAACAATTGAAATAAAGTTAACATTAAGATTATATATCTCTTTTTATGATCATTCAAAATATATCAAAATTTTTAAGTTCCTTAATTTGCATAAGATCGGCATTACTTATCTATGTGAATGTGTTTATTTTATATACTTTACTACTCACTGTGTGAATACATATACATTCACGATGTGAATGTGTTTATTTTTTATTTTATTGTTAAATATAACTTCCATTGTATTTAGTAAGCTTTTAGATATATTGAAATTTAAGTTCAAATATTTGAGATTAATATCCTTTTGTCACATATGATTATCAGTCTAGTGCACTGTGTAAAAAAAGATGTAGTAAACAATTAAGAAAAATCTAATATATCTCAAAGAAGTTACTGAATAATGGGTTTATTGAAATGAAATCTAGCAGTGGCACTATTAAACTTCTTACATATCTATTTAGATGTAGAAGTTCTCTAATACTACCTATAAATGCTGTGATAGAATTCCAGAAATCAGTATTGTAATCATACTAGGGTAATTAAAAATAATATTCTTCATAAGAAATCAATTGGAAAGAGGTAAACAAAGAAAACAGATAACATTACATATATTTAGAAGGCTAAGTAACATTAGATTTTGAGGGACACTTACCAGCAGAAGACAAGAACTGTGGGCATAGCTTTGAGTTCCTAAAATGCAAAATAATTTTCTTACACCATGTAAAATCAGCTCAAATTATACATGTTTTCTAAACAAGCCTCTAGACCAATTGAGTATCAAAATTACAAATTAAGGTTAAAAACATGTTTGAGTATAGATATTTTAAGTTCTACCAAAGCATTACAGGCAATTGGGTTAACAATGATAATGTCACTGTTGTAATGTAAACAAATAACAAAGAGGGAGACTTGTATGTTAGAAATGCCTGCAGAGATGAGTGTGTGAGATGATATAATAGCTTGGACTTTTAAAAAAATCACTGAACATAAAAAGGAAAAAAGGGGAAAAAACAAGTGAAAAGGAATTTGCTGAATTTGATATTTCCAAGACCTAGTTCCTTAGATGGAGATTAGTATTTGTAATGCTTATTTTGTGTACTCTTGGGATCAACAAATGCCCAGACAATAAAGGCATCTTATACTTCGAGACCAGGAAAAAGTAATTGCATTCTGCCATTTTCTTCTTTGTCCAAACCATCAAAATGAATTTGTTTATTTCTTTCTCTTCAGTATTTGATATTAAGAGTGCTGAATGCCTTGAAATATAGAAATGAACTCAGAAAAACTTACATGGGCTGTCTGTAAACTCTTCAGACTATTCAAAATCTACTTTTTAAATACTTTTTATTGCTAAGCACCATTACTATCTTAATTAACATGTTAATATTCATATGGCCATTTCTGTCTTTATTTGCAATTTGGAAATGATTAGGTTCTAAACACTTTGTGAGGTTTAATGACTTCTTACTTGGTCCATTATTTTCAGCCATGAACCAAACTCACTCCTGACCCTTGTTACTTAAAAAACGGTCCATAATCATAACTCAATCACCACCACTTAAGAGTGAGCTAAAAATGCAGGATAAAACATGGTACCGTGACATAATTTTTAAATGATGAAATTATATACTTTAAAAAAAGAAGAATGAGGAGAAGAAGGAGGAACAAAACAAAGCGGGATAAAAACGTTGAAAAGAGAAGAGGAAAGGAGAAAAATATATAGGAAACTTTGAAGGAGTCACAATATTAATATTGCAGAATTGTTTTTGTATGAGGCTTCTGGGTCTCATCTGACATTTAGGCATAAGTTAGGTCATAGACCTACAAAACCCAGATGTGTATATCTGTAGATATACATTTATCCATTTCTATATACCTGACTTGATTTCAATGAGCAAAGAGATGTATGTAAAGGACAGTGGGAGGAAAAAGATGTAGCATTTATCACCGGCTCCATAATGGTTATCTGTGGGAATACTGGTTCACTGAAATAATACGGCTGACAGCAGAGTTAACAAAAGTTGGGTATAAAATATAAGGTGATTTCATTTTTACCTACATGCTACTGAAGCTTAAAGAAAATTAGTTTTCTTATATCCTCAAGATATAACATGTTGAAGCATTTTACTATGTTTATTAGAAGAAATGAATATAGTTAACTTGCCCTTAAATCTTGAGCTTTTCATATTTCTAAAAATATTTTGCATCTAAAGATATTTCCGAGTAAGAGCATTCTTACATATATGCACATAAGATGTAGTTTTGAGAGTTAAGTAAAATACCAAAAAGTTATTTCAAATGTTTCATTAAAATTTCAATATAAAGAATGTCATCAACAGCTTTAAAATGTTAATATTATTTACAGCATCTTACACTGTTTTTTGGTACAAAAAGTGGTTTTCCTTGATATTAAATTGTATTTTTCATCCAAGTGCAAAAATTAATGATGTTATTATAAATGGTTTATATGCATTTAAATTCCATTTACTTTGTTTCTCTTGTCCTAAATTGAATTGACCTTTTATTACTTCCAAGAAACCTTAATTTTGTCTTTTTTCTATTACTGGCTATTTTTTTCTATAACTGGATAAACCATGTTATTTACTCCATAATAAATCTATTTTCAAGATGTTTTAACTACTGTGAGCATTATTTGGGTGAGGAAGCATACATTTTTCTCTCAAGAAAGAAAGCACAGGGATAATTTTAAAAGATAATTTAAAAATTGATATGTACTTATTTTTGATTTGTGAACACAAATAGAACCGATATACAATTAATATTAAAAATAATATAGAGAGATTTACAATGTTTCATATACTAAAAGAAGTGTATAGAAAGTTTAAGTAGTTTAAAAACTGTTGAATTTCTAAATGTTCTTTTTTAAAGAGCATATTGTTTTGTTCAAGTAATTGTGACTTTTATTTCTCTGCCACATTTGTAAAACTCCACATAAATACATATATATTTTCATAAATTAAATACATTTTCACACAAAAGTTTCATACAAAAACATTTATGAACTCTAATTCAAGAATTAAACATGTAGTGTGTTATTTTAATGACAGATCAAAACAGAAATCTTAAATAATAAGACCTAATAAGAAATAAATGATTTTGGAATTGGAGTCAGAGTAAGGAGGTTTAAACTCAGTCCTGGACAAGCCACTCACCAGATGTGTGGCCTTAAACAAGTTCTTTATTCTGTCAGCACACTAGTTTACTTACCTGCCAGAAAGGTTAATAATATTTAGCTCAGAATATGGTTGTAGTATTAAATTATAAGATCACAAAATAAAGCACTTAAAAAATGACTAAACCTTTGCATTGATTAAAAAAAATACTATTTCTTAATGATTTGCTACAATTAATATTATTTGATTAATAATGGAGTCCAAAAGTAGAGGAGACCCAAACTCAAGTCCAGTACCGATGGTCCCTGTAGCCATCAGTCATTCTTTCATTAAAATATATATATATATATAAATATATATATATATATATATATATATATATTTTTTTTTTTTTTCGACAGAGAGAGAGGGAGAAAGCATGAGCAGGGGAAGCTGCAGGCAGATGGAGAGGGAAGAAGCAAGCTTCCAGGCCGAGCAGGGAGCCTGATGCGTGGTGGCTCCATCCCAGGACCCTGGGTTAACCCCCCCCCCCCCCCCCCGGGGGCAGGGCAGAAGGTAGAGGCTTAATCGGGCGAGTCACCAGGGTACCCCAGGTATATTTTATTTAGTCAGTCAGCACTGTTTATTGAGGAAGCATGTCTGTGATGCACTCTGAGTCAGTTGTTGAAATGTAAGAACAGACAGACCTATGCATCCTTGGTACACCTACAGCCTGCCTGACTAGTTCAGGCCTCATGACTGCAGTCGTTTACGTAGAACAAGCAGTTTCTTTAGCACTGAGGTAGGCTTCATTAGTTCAAAGGCTCAGGTTTCCAACCCGTAACCATAACGAGGAAAGCTGCGCATGTGCAGACTTAGGAAAATCTGGACAAAGCCTGGTGCAGGCCGATTCCAAACAGGGTGGGTGAAGTTGACCGACGAAGGCGGGAGGGAAGGGGTGGTGGATGATAATCATACCCGACGCCAGGCTCTGTCTGCTACTTGTATGTTCTTGGCCCAGTTAGTTCTCTTTGATCTTCAGGTGATAAAGATTATTCCGAACCTGATATAATGGCTGTAAAGATGAAAACAAACATATAAAAGAAACTAGATCTATGATGGTTTTGGCATGAGGCCGTGAAAAATAGAAGTACTCTGTAAGTGGTAGCTATGATGAGGAAGGGGGCATGCATCCGGCATTGCCATAGTTTCATATTATTCAGGACAATTTATTAGCATAACAGTTTTGTTATAAAATGTCATTTTTAACATGGATCATGAACACCAAATGTGAAAAAAAAAAAAAAAGTCTGCTATAACCAGTTCACCAGTTCACCTGCTTGTTAGGTAACTGTAATGACCTTTCAGTTCAAACACTGTCTTCACATGGTATTCACCTGGAATGAAAACAAAAATGCACCTATCAGTATATGATTGCAGAACAGAATCAAGTTGCTTAGGAAACCCAAGGAAAAGAACCCCACCTCCTTGGAAAGAATAACAAAATCACATGCTGACTTTTTTCAAATGACCTGCATATGTATTCAAATACTTCTATGCAGTTCTGTAGGGTGACTTGAGAACAGGAAACAGACAAGATATGTGTGTCTTGTCACTGATAGCGGCCTTAGGTCATTGGAGTACTCCTCTCAATTTTGACAATTCAGTGGCATTTTCTTACAGGTTTAGCCTGGATTCAGCGACCCTAATTCACCCAGTCATTCTGTAAAAAAACAAATATGGCTTAATAAATATTTTTCCATTGTCCAAAATTAATGATTTATATACTGTTTATTACATCATCTCATCTAAATAAGTAAATATTATTTCTTCATGTTGGTAATGTTTCTGTACCAGAATAATCTTTATTTTTTTCTGGCCTGAATATTTTTTAAACAGATTTTGCATCCAGAATGTAGTATATCATATGAAAAACATACTTTATATATCATATAAAAAGCAAACTTAGTATAGAAGAGTCATGCTGAAACATCTTTCCTCATTAAAAAAATTTCAGTTTGAATAACAGTAATGCTTAACTGAAATAGATTGATATTTAAATCCATTTAGAGCCAGTGTTTTTCCTGTGTTTATTCTAATTGGATCCATGAAAGAAGATTATCAGTTTGAGACATTAAAATAAATTTTCTTTTTCTGTGCTGAGATGGTTAGTACTAAAATAATATAGTACAGCACTTGGGTACTGGAATAGGAAGGTTAGTGAACTGTAAAAGCACTCCCTTCAACACAGCAACATTGAGAGAAATGATTTGAGATGGTAAAATGAGTGTTTTTGACAGTAACACCAAAAGGTTGAAAATGGAGAGATTTTTTTAATTGTAATATGGGCTTAGAATCTCTGTGTGTATATGTGTTTAATATTAAAATTTTTATTAGTTTATTGCACCGTGCCTTAAAGTTTTCAAAGCCTACATGTAAATATGTATGTATTTTATATATATATGTACACATATAATTTCATATATTTGTGAGAATAAGAATATTTGTTTCATTTTACAAGAGACATAGACTACTGCTCAAAAAGCAGTTGGTTGATTATTGTACATATATTTAATTGTGCTTCTTCCTTTTTCCTCCCAGTCTGTTACTACTTTTATTGGACAAAATTTTAGCTATATTTATTTCTGGAGCAATAAGTTTATGTAGCATATAGAAGTATGTGTACATATATAAATAAATATAATACATATAACACCTATATATTATGTATTTACATATACATTTGTGTGTGTACTATCTGTATGTATTACCTAGCTAAAGAGAGAGATGGACACAGAGAGAGAATTATAGAGATGAGGCAGAGTGCAATTATTAATATTCACATTGAAGAAGACTTCTTTTTCTTAGAAGTTAATATTGCATAGACTTGGTTCTTAATAAACAAATATCTGCATATCTACACAAACAAATAAATAATTTAAAATGAATAACTATATGTCCATAGCAGTTATGATAAAAATAGACTACTTTCTATGTTAATTTACTTTATATTTTGCTTTAACACGAGTACATGTACCATTTTATATTAGGGAGGCATCATTGTGGTCAGGGTTAAAAAATAAAAGTTTTAGAGAGGCGGAAAATTGGACTTAAGTGGCGGCGTAACTTGAAAGAAAATAATGGTATTATTTTTAAGGGGTGACGATTGTCTGAATAGAGCCAAATAGGTGGAAAAGTTCAAGGTTTTTTCTAAAGAAAGTTAACAAGTCGTTGTTTTTTCAGCATGGAAGCACTGAGAGATTTAAAACAAAGCTCAAGCATAGTTTTGAAAGGTCATTAATCCAAGTTAAAGAGTTATTTCACCACAATAAAGAATCATTACCGAGAAGGAAAGGGCGACTCCAAAGCTGTGTTTAAGCTGGCTGCCCTGCAAAGGATGTTACAGTGTGGAAACTCCCAGCTGCAACTCTAGTAAGCTAGCTGTTATAGAAGTACTGGTGAAACACAGAAGACTGCATGGGGAACTTAGAAGTATTTTTGCATATATCTTTATGCATGTGTGTGTGTGTGTGTGTGTGTGTGTGTTCATTAATGGTCTAGTAATTTTCCAAAATCACAATATTTCCTAGAATTAAGCCAAACAGTCATCAGTCTGTCTGTTAGGTGCCTTTTTTGTTTTTGTTTGTTTGTTTTACTGTTACTCTTCCTTTTTCTATTCATCCCCCCCCAACAAATTTCATGAGTTTGTGGATTGTGCAGAAGAAAGGAGTATAGGTTATGGACATAGACGATCTATAAAACAACTTAACAACATGGAGTGACTTAAGCACCATTTTCCCCTTACTTTTAGTGATTAAATTTTAATTTATTTTTTTGTAGTTTCAAGTTTTTATTTGACTTCCAATTAGTTAACACAAGGTGTAATAATAGTTTCAGAAGTAGAATTCAGGGACTTCTGGGTGGCTCATTTGGTTAAGCAACTGTCTTCAGCTCAGATCATGATCCAGTCCCAGGATCCATTCATGAATCAGGATCCCTGATTGGCAGGGTGTCTGCTTCTCCCTTTGACCCTCCCGCTCTGCTCTCTTTCCCTCTCTTCCTCTCTCTCTCTCTCATTTTCTCTCTCAAATAAATAATAAAAAGAAAAACTTAAAAAAAAAAGTAGAATTCAGTGATTCATCACTTCCAAACAACACCCAGGGCTCATTAAAAATGTCCTCCGTATTGTCCTTCACCCATATAGCTCATCCCCCACCCAACTTATACGGCAACACTTAGTTCTCTATAGTTAACAGTCTCTTTTATGCTTTGCTTCTCTCTCTCTCTCTCGCTCTCTTTTTTTTTTTTTTTTTTTTTTGGTCCCTTATGTTCATCTGTTTTACGTCTTAAATTCCACATATGAGTGAAATCATATGGTATCTGTCTTTCTCTGACTGACTTATTTTGCCTAGAATATAACATTCTAGCTTTCACCTATGTGATTACAAATGGCAAGACTTCACTCTTCTTTATGGCTGAGTAATATTCCACTGACCATATATACCGCTTCTTTATCCATTTATCAGTCGATGAGTATTTGGTCTCTTTCCATAATTTGTCTATCATTGATTATGCTGTTCTAAGCATTGGAGTGCATATGTCCTTTCAAATCACTATTTTTATATCCCTTCAATAAATACGTAATAGGACAATTGCTAGGTTGTAGGGTAGTTCGATTTTGAAATTTTTGAAGAACCTCCAAACTGTTCTCCATAGTGGTTGCTCTAATTTTCATTCCCACCAACAGCGTAAGAGGGTTCTTCTTTCTCCACATCCTCTCCAATATCCATTGCTCCTTGTGTTGTTAATTTTAAGTATTGTAACTGGTGTGAGGGATATCTCAAGATGGTTTTAATTTGTATTTCCCTAATGATGATGATATATTTTCCATCTGGATGTTTTTTTTGGAAAGAGGTCATTTATGTCTTCTGCACATTTTTAACTGGATTATTTGGTTTTTGTATGTTGAGTTTTAAAACCTCTATATGTATCATATATAAAATATGTTATATATATAATATATTTGTATATTATACATATTTATATCTATAAAATATACATAATATATTATTTATTTTTAATACATATATATAATAACCGATATGTATTGTATTTATATATAAATATAGGTTATACATATAAATAAAATAAAATATAAAAATATATGTATTGTATATTATGTATTTTAGATACTAACCCATTAACATATAACACATTTGTAAGTATCTTTCCCCATGTTGATTGTTTCCTTCACTATGCAGTAGCTTTTTACCTTGCTGAAGTCCTAATAGTTCATTTTTGCTTTTGATCCCCTCATCTCAGGGGAACTATCTAGTAAGAAGTTGCTATGGCCAATATCAAAGAGGCTACTACCTGTGTGTTCTCTAGAATTTTTATCATTTCCTATCTCACATTTAGGTCTTTCATCCATTTTGAATTCAGTTTTGTGTATGGTATAAGAAAGTAGTCCAGTTTCATCCTTTTGTGTGTTGCTATCCAGTTTTCCAACACCATTTATTGAAGAGATTGCCCCCCACCCCCCAGGGATATTCTTTTCTCCTTTGTTGAGTGTTAGTTGACATAGAGTTGAGGGTCCATTTCTGGGTTTTCTCTTTTGTTCTACTAATATATGTGTCTGTTTTTGTGCTAATACCATACTGTCTTGATCACTATAGGTTTGTAACTGATCTTGATCACTATAGGTTAACTTCAAGTGTGGAATTGTGATGCCTCCAGCTTTGCTTTTCATTTTAAATGTTGCTGTAGCAATTTGGTGTCTTTTGTGTTTCCATACAAATTTTAGGATTGTTTCTTCTAGTTCTGTGAAAAATGCTGGTAGTATTTTGAAAGGGTTTGAATTACATTTGTGGATTTCTTTGGATACTATAGACATTTTACCAATATGTGTTCTTCCAATCTATGAGAATGGCAAGTTTTTCCATTTCTCTGTGTCACCTTCAGTTTATTTCATAAGTGTTCTATAGTTTTCAAGTACAGATGTTTTACATCTTGTGTTAAGTTTATTCCTAGGTATTTTATGGATTCTGTGCAATTTTAAATGGGATTGATTCCTTGATTTATCTCTCTCCTACTTCATTATTGGTATATAGAAAAGCAACATATTTTTGTAATTGATTCTGTATCCTGTGACTTTACCAAACTCATGTAGCAGTTCTGGCAAATTTTGATGAAATTTTTTGGGTTTTCTGCCTCTGTATATAGTGAAAGTTTGACTTCTTCCTTAACAATTTGGATCATATTTTATTTCCTTTTGTTGTCTGATTCCTGAGGCTAGGACTTACAGTACTATGCGGAACAACAGTGATGGGAGTGGACATCCCTGTCTTCTTCTTGACATTAGAGGAAAAGCTCTCAATTTTTCCTCATTAAGCAGGATATTATGTTTGGGTCTACTGTATATGATCTTTATGATGTTGACATATGTTCCCTATATCTCTACTTGGGGTTTTTCTTTTTTTTATTAAGATTTTATTTATTTATTTATTTGACAGAGAGAAATCACAAGTAGATGGAGAGGCAGGCAGAGAGAGAGAGAGGGAAGCGAGCTCCTCGCTGAGCAGGGAACCCAATGCGGGCCTCGGATCCCAGGACCCCAAGATCATGACCTGAGCCGAAGGCAGCGGCTTAACCCACTGAGCCACCCAGGTGCCCCTCTACTTGGGTTTTTATTAAGAATGGATGCTGTATTGGGGTCATGATCTCAGGGTCCTGGGATCGAGCCCCACATCGGGCTCCCTCTGCTCATTGGGGAGCCTGCTTCCCTTCCTCTCTCTCTGCCTGCCTCTCTCCCTACTTGTGATCTGTCTGTCAAATAAATAAATAAAAATCTTAAAAAAAAAAAAACTTTTGTAAGAATGGATGCCATATTTCGTTAAATGCTTTTTCTGCCTCTATTGAGAGGATCATATAATTCTTATCCTTTATTTTATTAATGTGATGATGAATCATGTTGATAGATTTGTGCAAATTGAACAACCTTGTAACCCGGAATAAATCCCACTTGACCATGGTGAGTGATCCTTTTAATGTACTATTGGATTCAATTTGCTAGTATTTTGTTGAGAATTTTTGCATCCATGTTCATCAGGGATATTAGCTTGTAATTCTTTTTAGGGGTCTTTGTCTGGTTTTGAAATCAAGGTAATGCTGGCCTCATAAAATAAGTTTGGAAGCTCCCCCTTCCATTTCCACATTTTGAAACAGTTTGAGAAAATAGGTATTAACTCTTCTTTAAGTGTTTCTTACAATTCCTCTGGGAAGCCATCTGGCTCAGATTTTGTTGGTTGGGAGAGTTTTGATTACTAATTCAATTTTCTTTTTTTTTCTGTTTATAGGTTTATTCAAATTTTTGTATTTCTTCCTGTTTCAGTTATTGGTACTTCATATGTTTCTAGGAATTTGTCCATTTCCTTCATATTGCCCAGTTTGTTAGCATATAATGTTCCATAATATTCTGTCATAATTGTTCATATTTCTGTGGTATTGGTTGTGATCTTCCCTCTCTCATTTGTGCTTTTATTTGGGTTCTTCTTTCTGTTTGATGAGTATGGTTAGGGGGCTATAAATTTTATTAGTTTTATTTTTTCCAAATAACCGGTTTCTGATTTCATTGATCTGTTCTACTGGTTTGTTTTTTTGCTGTTGTTGTTTCTATATCACTTATTTCTGCTCTATTCTATATTAGAGCTTTTTCTGTCTTTAGCTTCATTTGTTGTTCTTTTTCTAGCTCCTCCATATGTTAGTTTGCATATTTGATGCTTTTCTTGCTTCTTGAAGTAGGCTTGTATTGCTATAAACTTTCCTCTTATAATGGCTGTTTTAGAGATTTTGGACCATTTGTTTCTATGTACTTTTTATTTCTTTGTTAATTTCCTGGTTGACCCATTCATTTTTTAGTAAAATGTACTTTAACTTTCATGTATTTATGATCTTTCCAAATTTTTTTCTTGTGGTTGACGTCAAGTTTCATAGCTTTATGCTCTGAAAATATGTATGGTATGATCTCACTCTTTTTGTACTTGTTGAGAGTTGATTGTAACCCAGTATGTGATCTATTCTGGAGAATGCTCTATATGTATTCAAAAAGAATGTAGATTCTGCTGCTTTAGGATGAAATGTTCTGAATATATCTGTTAAGTCCATCTGGTCCATTGTATCATTCAAAGCCATTGTTTCTTTGTTGATTTTCTGCTTAGGTGATCTAGCAGGGATCTAAGTGGGATGTTAAAGTCAGTCCCACTATTTTTTTATTATTACTGATGAATTTCTTTATTTTTATTATTAGTTATTTTTTGTATTTGGGTTTTTCCATGTTGGGGACATAAATATTTATAATTGTTAGATCCTCTTGTTAGATAAACCACTTTATTATAATTTAGTGCCCTTCTTATGTCTTCTTACAGTCTTTGGTTTAAAATCTAGTTTGTCTGCTGTAAGTATGACTACTTTAGCTTTCTTTGGATGTCCATTTACAAGATAAATTGTTCTCCATCCCCTCACTTTCAATCTGTAGCTGTCTTTAGGTATAAAAATGAGTCTCTTGTAGACAGCATATAGATGGGTCCTTTTAAAAATCCATCTGATAACCTATATCTTTTGATTAGAGGATTTAGTCCATTTACATTCAGAGTAATTATTGATAGATAGAAATTTAGTGCTATTTTATTTCTTGTTTTGTTACTGTTTTTGGAGATTTTTCTGTTCCTTTCTAGTCTTTGTCACTTTTGGTCTATCTTTTCCATTCAAAGTGTCCCCTTTACTATTTCTTGCAGGGCTTGTTTAGTGGCCATGACTCCTTTAGTTTTGCTTGTCTGGGAAACTCTTTATCTCTCCTTCTATTCTGAATGACAGCTTTGCTGGATGGAATATTCTTGGCTGCAGATTTTTCCATTCATTACATTGAATATATCATGATGCTTCTTTTCCTGGCCTGCCAGGTTTCTGTGACGAGATCTGGGGCTAACCTCATCTCCTCTTATAAATTAAGGACTTCTTTTGTCTTGCTGCTTTTAGGATTTTTTTTTTTTATTATCTCTCTGTTTTGCAAATTTATCTATGATGTCTTGGTGTTGGCCTGTTGTGTTGATTTTGATGGGAGTTCTCTGTGCTACCTGAACCTGGGAGTCTAAACTTCTTCTGGGAAGTTTACAGATACAATTTCCTCAAATAAATCTTCTGCCCTCTTTACTCTCCTTTTCTCATGGGACTCCTATGATATGAATGTATTTATACTTCTTGGAGTCCCTGGTTTCCTTAAGTCTACTTTCACAGTCCAAGATTTTCTTTGTGCTTCTTGATCAGCTTCATTACTTTCCATAATTCTATCTTCTATATCACTTATTTGTTTCTCTGCTTCTCCCATCCTTGTGGTCACTGTATCCAGTCAGTCTGAATTCAGTTTTTGCATTATCAGTTTTGGACTGATTGGCTTTAAGCTCCTTTATCTCTGCAGTAAGGGTCTCCCCGACATCTTCTATGCTTTTCTCTATCCCAGCTAGTGTCCTTGAGAGTGTTGCTTTAAATTCTGGATCACGCACATTACTTTTATCTGTGTTTTGTTTTTTTCGTTTTGTTTTGTTTTGATTGTTTTGTTTTTGTTTTTGTTTTTATTTTTGTATTTTAAGATCCCTGGCCATGATATTTTCTTTTTCTTTTGTTTGAGATGAATTTCTCCATCTTGGCATTTTGTCTTCTGTATGTTAGGAAAGCCTATGCTTTCATAACTATGAAGTTATGCTTCCTGCTCCTGAGAGTAATGGCTTTATGAAGAAGAGGTCATAAGGTGTCCAGGGCCTGATGCTTTAGGAAGTGTCCTTGGAGTGTGGTGCATGCACTCTGCTGCTGTGTAATGGTTGCTCTATCCTTCCAATCCGTCGTCTGCGGAACTTCTCTTTGCCTGCAGTGGGGAACGTTTGGATCTTGGCCAGTCTGTGTTGAGTTTTAACTAGGTGTGCTCTGGTCTGCTTGTTAAACGATACCTGATTCTATTTCCACTAGAGCTGGAGCTTTACAGAACTTTACGGTCAGTTGATACGGTGCAGTATAGGTTTGTGTTGGTCTTGTGGGGGAGGCCCTCACTGTGTTGCCTCTCATGCACACTTGCCAGAGAAAGCAGGACCAGCAGAGTGCAGAGATGCAGAACTTGGTGGAAGCAGGTAAGGCTGCCTGTGTCAGCACTGTGCTGTTTAATGAAGCTAGTGTATCCTGAGAGGTGGGAGAAGGAAATGGTACCGGACAGCATCTTTGTTCCCTGAGGCATGTTTGCTGCTATCAAGGAAGTCCTCCCAGAAAGGCAAATAAACCCCTTCCACACCGCATCCTAGGCATTTTTCAGATAGCTGCTACACACTGTGTCTGAGTTGCTTGCCAGCCTAGAGCAACACCATGTACTTTGGGCTCTATCCCAGCCAAGATGACTGAATTTTAAAACTCCAAACTTTAGGGACTTGATATGGCAGGGATCTTTGCTGGTCTTCTGGAGGATGGTCTCACTGGGATTTTCTGGGATTAACCAGATTTTCTGGAAGGACAGTTGCACCAGAGCACAGGAACTTAGGATTTGGAGCAAAGTACACAAAGGAGCCAGTGTCCAAATTGGCTGCTCTCAGTGGGTATCTCTGTACCTATGCTGAGGAGAGGGAACATCCACCAGCTCCTTTGTCCCCAGAGAGACAATGCCACCTCTCTCAGATATGCTCCAAGAAGGGGGAATTGTCTTTCCCAATGCATGGCAGGTTATCCTCAGATTGTGCTGTGTGCCCCCAGGTTATTTGACGGCCTCCTCTACAGGATCACTCCAGTGCCCTCAGGACTCCATACCAGCCACACCACGGACCTCTAAAACTCCAGACTTCAAGCCCCATTGGTTACAAAAACACAAAAATCAGTCCCACTTGTCAGTGGTTTTGGGGAAGTGTTTTCCTTTTATCATCCCCTGTGCACTCCTCTCTCTCTCTCTCTCTCTCTCACCTCTTTCTGTGACTGAGGCTCCAAAACCACATCTTCTTCCCCAAACCACATCTCTGCACCTCCTGCCTTCCATGATGTGGCCTCCTCTCTCCCTCTAGTAGTAGAGTTTGCTCTGTGAGTCCTCAGATCAATTTCATGAGTATTCAGAATGGTTTGATATTTATTCAAGGGAGAAGGCAAGCCTTAGGTCCTCCTACTACTCTGCAATCTTAGCTCCTCTTGCCTTCATCCTTCTCTTTTAAAGAGGCTAAAGAGCAGGCAGTGGTTAAGAGTGGTTAAAGATGAATTTTATTTTTTTTAATGACCTGATATCACACCTAGCTTGTGGGAGACAGCTATAAAGTTTCAAGTAAATAACATATCTTTGTATTTAAACATCTGGTGATAGTGGACATGAATTTTGTAGACACCGAGGTCTGACTGTGAATTCAGACATTCTTATCAGAGTGACCTGGAGCAAGTTATTTAATCTTCCTAAGAATTCTTTCTTCATCACCACCCCTCATGATAATAAGATTGATATAGTGATTGATATAGTGATATTTTACATATATATATATATGCTTTGTAGAAAGCCTGGGACATAGTAAATATGCATTTGAGAAGAGGCAATGATTGTTAGTAAGCTTGGCAAGTTTAAATCTATAGCCAGAAGTGGCTAATGATTTTCAGGTATTTCTGCAAGTTCATCAGAGGAATTCGTAACCTGTAAAATTTCCACCAAGTAAGAAAATCATATGTATGGCAGAATGCATACTGGCAAAAACATGATATAAAGTAAGAACTAGAAGTAGAATTCAAGCCTATGGAATCTAAAAACTGATAGATATGTTGGATAACAAATAATAGTGATTCTTACATACTATGTAGAGGAGCTTGTATTTTGTGAAATGTACACTGAGAAAAAATTAAGTCAAGCAATTCAAAGAAATTATGACAAGATATTAAGATGCAACTAAGCCTAGTGATGGGTCGGTTTTAATTATATCATTTCCTACTCTTTTCCTCTGTAGTTGAAATATATCATAATTATAAAGATTAGAAAGGCACACTGAACTGAGAACCATTAGCCCTTATATTATAGCCTCTATTTTGCTACTAAAAATATTCTGGGCCAATGTATATACAATGTCAGTGTTAGAAAACATTTTATTAATATAATATGATTTTTTTTTCATCAAGAATAAATTTTAGTGGTTTTGTTATTCATAATTCTGCATATATTTTAGGGAAGAAATGAAAACATTTTTCTTCATTTTCTGTTTTTATACATGTTCTACATGTATAAAATGTATGTATATACATGTATAAAATGTATATACAAAGTCAGTGTTAGAAAACATTTTATTAACATAATATGCTTTTTTTCATCAAGAATAAATTTGAGTGGTTTTCTTATTCATAATTCTGCATATATTTCAGGGAAGAAGTGAAAACATTTTTCTTCATTTTCTGTTTTTCTTCATTTCTCTGCCTCATCTATTATTACTCTTTGCTTTGACTTTACTTTGACATATCATGTATTCTTACCTCAGTCTTTCCTTCTTTAGTTTACTTTTTTTGTAATTATACCTTATTTAATAAGTTGGTGACAAAATCTGTAGATGATGTCAAATAACTTATTTTTATCTCTATTATAATAATAAAGGATGAGAGAAATACAAGAAAAATGGGTACACAATTTATTTTCTCATGTGCTCTATCACAGTAGAGGTCATTTAATGAGGCAGAATCTTACCAAGACCTCAAAGTAGAACTGCAATGTCTATTTGGTAAGTGATAGCTCCTCAACAAATATTGGTGGGAGTTTTAATACAATGAATGAATTCACCAAGAAGTTATAATTTGTGTCGCTCAATAGTTCAAGATTTTCATGGAATAGTGTAAATGGGATTTGAATTCACTTGAAGTTTTCCCATAAGGATAATACAAGTGTAACATCTATCTCAAGTTATTGTGTCATCACCTTTCATCATCCTAAATATGTGGCTAGACATCCCTTAATACCAGCAATACAATACAGTTTACTGAAAGGTATCAATAAACTTAACTAGGCTGAGTCTATCTAAAATGTTGGTTTGCCTCCAGAAAAACAGGGTGACCTAAAGTGTCATCCTTAATGAGTTAGACTTTATCAGAAACTCTTTAATTTATTCACTCTAAGAAATTTTATGAAGTCTAAAAAGCAGTCAATTTACCTCTTAAGGCTCATATATGTTCAAGTTTTGGAGAAAAAGGAATAAGAAGGGCTTCTGATCCTTTACATCCTGCCTCCTGTCTAATCAAAGCATTTTCTAATTCAGATCGCATTAAGTACTGCACATCAGATGGGTTCATCTAGTCATGGAATGAGGAAAGCATCCCACTGAGGGCTGAGCTGAGGAATCACTTAAAGCATTTAACTATCAAGCTGTTTTCAACCTATTTATTTTCCATGACATCAATTATCATTTTCACAAGACTGGTTTCTCAAGACTTTCTTTTCCTGGTGAGGTAGCATAAAAGATTAAAAAAAAAAAAAAAGTTAATCTTCTTTATCAATTGAATACATCTCAATACCTAACTCCCATCACATTTCCAAATAGCCATCCTACATAAATTCACTCACATACAATATTACAAAATACAATACTCCAATTGAAGTAGACTTTTAAAGTTTCATTTCCTTTATGACTAAAATGTTGGTGATGCAAGCAGGCTTTGTTCGAGGACCCAGAGGGGTTCCATAGTTCTGGCCAAGAGGGTCCTTCGCTTTGCAGAGGATGGAAATCAAACATGAGCCAGCAGGAAGTGGGAGCAGAATTTATTGAATATTTAGAGAGCTGACACAGACAACATCTGGGAGACACAGAAAGGAAAAGAAGAATGAGTGTCATTCATCTTTGTGAGGGATCTGGGATTTTTACTGAGGATGGTGTTATGGTGTAAATGTCTCCTTGGCCATCTATGGCCTGATGAAACAAGGGTGAAGGTATAGATGTCCTCCGTAAGTCACTTACACCCCAGAGCCAGGGGTCTTGGCATCAGGGTGCCTGGAGTCAGTAGTCTTGGAAAACATATGCGAAGACCTTGCTTGGTCACCCCTTAGATGTTATCAATTGTGCTGGAATACTCCAAAGAAATCATTAACTCCTTGCCCTTGACAAGAAGGACATATATTAAGACATTTATAAGGTGAGGGTGCAGGTCCTAGCAAGAATAGAAGGAGGAAAAGGAGCCAAGGGAGGAAAAAAAAAAAAAAAACAAAAAGCTTTATTTTATGGGGTCCCTTCAGTTTCCCTGTCTCACTGGGACTTATTTAGCTAGATACAAACAAAGTCAGAACATATTAGAGTATAATCATTAATGGTGTGTTTTGACCACAATCATTCATTTAATAATTAGAGGACCAAAATCTTAAAACTTCATTCTGCTTAATTCCTTGATATCAGGCCATTTCTTAGTATACAATTTTTTTTTCTAATTGATTACAATAACATAAAAATCAGTCTATGACAATTGCCTATTTCTTAGTAATTTATTAAAAATAAAAGTTACATTAAAGAAAAACTCAATCTGATTTTTAATTAGAATCTGAAGTTCACAAATGTTTCACCAGTTTCTCCAGGTAACGTACAATTCAAAGCTTCATTCCTTACAGTAGAAAAGCTTTAATTGTATTTGAAATAAAATTTTTAAATCACATTTTTGTTCCACTTAAACTTAAAGTTCACACCATTATTAAGGAAATCACTTCCTATATAACCATGCCAGCATGTCTCAAGAATTTTTGTTTATACTGTATGATATTGATATCCTCTCAATGAATGTATGACTAGAAGATGGACATCTGAACAAGGCTTACAAGACTAATCATTCTCTCTTGACAATCTGGAATTTTGGTGATGAAATTGAAAGATGGTTTTTACATGGGACTGAATCTGAGGCATAGAAACGTGCACTCCCTCACTGGTCATGAGGACTAGAGAAGCGGGAAGCTATTCTGCTATAACATTAAATAAAGCTGATGTTTGGAAAGAGGCACAGACTAAAGAGAAGAACCCCATCGACATAGTTCTTAGAAGAGAAAAATCAGTGGTTAAAATGTAAGAAAATCTGTGTGTGTGTGTGTGTGTGTGATTTATTGACAGACATTAATTGAAAAATTTATGTGACTGATTCAAAGGTCTCAATGAAAAGAAATCGAAGTTACTGTTTCTGAGAAAATTTCAGGTAAGAAGAACTAGGTATTATATATATTATTGTAATATTATGATATGGGTATTATAAAGGATTTTATGATTATATAAAAGAATCCTAAAACCAACTTGTTAATTTTGGAAGGTAATAAAGAAATTTTAATCAAGAAGATGGACTTCCAGGTGAATAACATCTAAATAATTAAATCAAAATAAGGAATCTATATATACTCAGTGTGATGTGATTACATTCAGTATTTCCATCTAGGGATCCAGTTCTTTACGGATTATTTTCTCATTACTAAATATCCCAAAAACCTATCCTTTCTCCATTGAGTGGCCTTGGTAATTTTGTCAAAAATTATTTGACTAGGAGTGCCTACATGGCTCAGTCCATTAAGTGAATGCCTCTGGCTCAAGTCATGATCTCCTGTCTGGGATTTGACCCTGCATCAGTCTCCTTGTTCAGCAGGAATCCTGCTTCTCCCTCTGCCTGTCTCTCCCCCTGCTTGTGTGCTCTCTCTTTCTCTCTCTCTATCTCAAATAAATAAATAAAATCTCTTTAAAAAAGAGAATAAAAAGGTAAATCAAAAAGGACGAGAAAATATGTATAAACCATTAAATTGATAAGAGATTAATAACTAAAATGAATACCTGGAACTTAAAAAGAAAAAGACATTCAGAAAATAGGACATGAATAGATACTTCCTCAAAGAAAATATCCTAATAGCCAATAAGTATATGAAGATTCTCAACATCCCACATCATTAGAGAAATTCAAATCAAAATTACAAAGACATACCACTGCAAACCCATTCAGATGGATTTTTCTTTAGAGGAAACAAAAAATAACATTTGATGGGGACTTGGAAAAATTGTAACTCTTATGCATTACTCAAGGGACTGCAAAATGGTGCAGTAATTAAAAAAAAAATAAATACAGAATTACTGTTTAACCCATCAATTATACCTACTCAAGAGAAATGAAACAGAGTCTCAAAAAGATATCTGTACATCAATGTTCGCATCAGCATTATTCACAATGACCAAAAGGTGGAATGGATAAATAGAACATGATATGTGCATATGGATTAGATAGATGATAGATAGATAGAGGTATACACAATGACATATTATTCAGCCTTAAGAAGTATTGGAATTCTGATACCTGCTACAATGTGAATGAGCCTTAAAAACATACGCTGAGTGAAATAAGCCAGACACTAAGGACAAATATTGTATGACTCTCTTTGTATTTGGTACCTAGAATAGTACAAATCAGAGGGAGCAATGGGATAGAGGAAAGAGAATGGGGAGTTCTTATTTAATGGGTATAGAGTTTCAGTCAGGAATGATGAAACTGTGCTGGGGATAAATAATGGTGATGATTGCAAAACAATTATCAATATACTTAATAACACTGAAGTATACACTTAAACTTAAAAATTAAAATTATCAAAATGCGGGGTGCCTGGGTGGCTCAGTGGGTTAAGCCTCTGCCTTCAGCTCAGGTCATGATCTCAGGGTCCTGGGATTGAGTCCCGCATTGGGCTCTCGGCTCAGCAGGGAGCCTGCTTCCTCCTCTCTCTCTGCCTGCCTCTCTGCCTACTTGTGATCTCTCTCTCTCTCTCTCTCTCTGTCAAATAAATAAATAAATAAAATCTTAAAATAATTATCAAAATGCTAAGTTTTATGTTATGTATCTTTTATGACAAAAAGAAAATTTAACGTAATACTTCTATTGAGGTTTTTACTTTCTTTACAAGTTCTCTGAGTTGAGAAATCTGGTTACTTCCCAAGTCCCCTTTCTTCAAGACCAGTGTACATTCAGTAAGCTCAGAAATTTTAAAAATGCTAAGCTGTACTTAAAATATTCACGTAAGTGATTTTTTTTTTAACTTTTTATTTTTTATAAACATATATTTTTATCCCCAGGGGTACAGGTCTGTGAATCACCAGGTTTACACACTTCACAGCACTCACCAAAGCACATACCCTCCCCAATGTCCATAATCCCACCCCCTTCTCCCAAACCCCCTCCCCCCAGCAACCCTCAGTTTGTTTTGTGAGATTAAGAGTCACTTATGGTTTGTCTCCCTCCCAATCCCATCTTGTTTCATTGATTCTTCTCCTACCCACTTAAGCCTCCATGTTGCATCACCACTTCCTCATATCAGGGAGATCATATGATAGTTGTCTTTCTCTGCTTGACTTATTTCGCTAAGCATGATACGCTCTAGTTCCATCCATGTTGTCGCAAATGGCAAGATTTCATTTCTTTTGATGGCTGCATAGTATTCCATTGTGTATATATACCACATCTTCTTGATCCATTCATCTGTGGATGGACATCTAGGTTCTTTCCATAGTTTGGCTATTGTGGACATTGCTGCTATAAACATTCGAGTACACGTGCCCCTTTGGATCACTACGTTTGTATCTTTAGGGTAAATACCCAATAGTGCAATTGCTGGGTCATAGGGCAGTTCTATTTTCAACATTCTGAGGAACCTCCATGCTGTTTTCCAGAGTGGCTGCACCAGCTTGCATTCCCACCAACAGTGTAGGAGGGTTCCCCTTTCTCCACATCCTCGCCAGCATCTGTCATTTCCTGACTTGTTGATTTTAGCCATTCTGACTGGTGTGAAGTGATATCTCATTGTGGTTTTGATTTGTATTTCCCTGATGCCGAGTGATATGGAGCACTTTTTCATGTGTCTGTTGGCCATCTGGATGTCTTCTTTGCAGAAATGTCTGTTCATGTCCTCTGCCCATTTCTTGATTGGATTATTTGTTCTTTGGGTGTTCAGTTTGCTAAGTTCTTTATAGATTCTGGACACTATCCTTTATCTGATATGTCGTTTGCAAATATCTTCTCCCATTCTGTCAGTTGTCTTTTGATTTTGTTAACTGTCTCCTTTGCTGTGCAAAAGCTTTTGATCTTGATAAAATCCCAATAGTTCATTTTTTCCCTTGCTTCCCTTGCCTTTTGCGTTGTTCCTAGGAAGATGTTGCTGCGGCAGAGGTCGAAGAGGTTGCTGCCCGTGTTCTCCTCAAGGATTTTGATGGATTCCTTTCGCACATTGAGGTCCTTCATCCATTTTGAGTCTATTTTTGTGTGTGGTGTAAGGAAATGGTCCAATTTCATTTTTCTACATGTGGCTGTCCAATTTTCCCAGCACCATTTATTGAAGAGGCTGTCTTTTTTCCATTGGACATTCTTTCCTGCTTTGTCGAAGATGAGTTGACCATAGATTTGAGGGTCTATTTCTGGGCTCTCTATTCTGTTCCATTGATCTATGTGTCTGTTTTTGTGCCAGTACCATGCTGTCTTGATGATGACAGCTTTGTAATAGAGCTTGAAGTCCGGAATTGTGATGCCACCAACGTTGGCTTTCTTATTCAATATCCCTTTGGCTATTCGAGGTCTTTTCTGGTTCCATATAAATTTTAGCATTATTTGTTCCATTTCTTTGAAAAAGATGGATGGTACTTTGATAGGAATTGCATTAAATGTGTAGATTGCTTTAGGTAGCATAGACATTTTCACAATATTTATTCTTCCAATCCAGGAGCATGGAACATTTTTCCATTTCTTTGTGTCTTCCTCAATTTCTTTCATGAGTACTTTATAGTTTTCTGAGTATAGATTCTGTGTCTCTTTGGTTAGGTTTATTCCTAGGTATCTTATGGTTTTGGATGCAATTGTAAATGGGATTGACTCCTTAATATCTCTTTCTTCTGTCTTGCTGTTGGTGTAGAGAAATGCAACTGATTTCTGTGCATTGATTTTATATCCTGACACTTTACTGAATTCCTGTATAAGTTCTAGCAGTTTTGGAGTGGAGTCTTTTGGGTTTTCCACATA
This sequence comes from Mustela nivalis, assembly GCF_964662115.1. Classification (NCBI taxonomy): domain Eukaryota; kingdom Metazoa; phylum Chordata; class Mammalia; order Carnivora; family Mustelidae; genus Mustela; species Mustela nivalis. Next base: position 41,060,499 of record NC_139023.1, on the reverse strand, counting down.
TAGTATCATATCATCTGCGAAGAGTGATAATTTGACTTCTTCTTTGCCGATTTGGATGCCTTTAATTTCCTTTTGTTGTCTGATTGCTGAGGCTAGGACCTCTAGTACTATGTTGAATAGCAGTGGTGATAATGGACATCCCTGCCGTGTTCCTGACCTTAGTGGAAAAGCTTTCAGTTTTTCTCCATTGAGAATGATATTTGCGGTGGGTTTTTCATAGATGGCTTTGATGATATTGAGGTATGTGCCCTCTATCCCTACACTTTGAAGAGTTTTGATCAGGAAGGGATGCTGTACTTTGTCAAATGCTTTTTCAGCATCTATTGAAAGTATCATATGGTTCTTGTTCTTTCTTTTATTGATGTGTTGTATCACATTGACTGATTTGCGGATGTTGAACCAACCTTGCAGCCCTGGAATAAATCCCACTTGGTCGTGGTGAATAATCTTTTTAATGTACTGTTGAATCCTATTGGCTAGTATTTTGTTGAGTATTTTCGCATCTGTGTTCATCAAGGATATCGGTCTATAGCTCTCTTTTTTGGTGGGATCCTTGTCTGGTTTTGGGATCAAGGTGATGCTGGCCTCATAAAATGAGTTTGGAAGTTTTCCTTCCATTTCTATTTTTTGGAACAGTTTCAGGAGAATAGGAATTAGTTCTTCTTTAAATGTTTGGTAGAATTCCCCCGGGAAGCCATCTGGCCCTGGGCTTTTGTTTGTTTGGAGATTTTTAATGACTGTTTCAATCTCCTTACTGGTTATGGGTCTGTTCAGGCTTTCTATTTCTTCCTGGTTCAGTTGTGGTAGTTTATATGTTTCTAGGAATGCATCCATTTCTTCCAGATTGTCAAATTTATTGCCGTAGAGTTGCTCATAGTATGTTCTTATAATAGTTTGTATTTCTTTGGTGTTAGTTGTGATCTCTCCTCTTTCATTCATGATTTTATTTATTTGGGTCCTTTCTCTTTTCTTTTTGATAAGTCGGGCCAGGGGTTTATCAATTTTATTAATTCTTTCAAAGAACCCGCTCCTACTTTCGTTGATTTTTTCTATTGTTTTTTTGGTTTCTATTTCATTGATTTCTGCTCTGATCTTTATGATTTCTCTTCTCCTGCTGGGCTTAGGGTTTCTTTCTTGTTCTTTCTCCAGCTCCTTTAGGTGTAGGGTTAGGTTGTGTACCTGAGACTTTTCTTGTTTCTTGAGAAAGGCTTGTACGGCTATATATTTTCCTCTCAGGACTGCCTTTATTGTGTCCCACAGATTTTGAACTGTTGTATTTTCATTATCATTTGTTTCCATGATTTTTTTCAATTCTTCTTTAATTTCCCGGTTGACCCATTCATTCTTTAGAAGGATACTGTTTAGTCTCCATGTATTTGGGTTCTTTCCAAACTTCCTTTTGTGGTTGAGTTCTAGCTTTAGAGCATTGTGGTCTGAAAATATGCAGGGAATGATCCCAATCTTTTGATACCGGTTGAGTCCTGATTTAGGACCGAGGATGTGATCTATTCTGGAGAATGTTCCATGTGCACTAGAGAAGAATGTGTATTCTGTTGCTTTGGGATGAAATGTTCTGAATATATCTGTGATGTCCATCTGGTCCAGTGTGTCGTTTAAGGCCTTTATTTCCTTGCTGATCTTTTGCTTGGATGACCTGTCCATTTCAGTGAGGGGAGTGTTAAAGTCCCCTACTATTATTGTATTGTTGTTGATGTGTTTCTTTGATTTTGTTATTAATTGGTTTATATAGTTGGCTGCTCCCACGTTGGGGGCATAGATATTTAAAATTGTTAAATCTTCTTGTTGGACAGACCGTTTGAGTATGATATAGTGTCCTTCCTCATCTCTTATTATAGTCTTTGGCTTAAAATCTAATTGATCTGATATAAGGATTGCCACTCCTGCTTTCTTCTGATGTCCATTAGCATGGTAAATTCTTTTCCACCCCCTCACTTTAAATCTGGAGGTGTCTTCGGGCTTAAAATGAGTTTCTTGGAGGCAACATATAGATGGGTTTTGTTTTTTTATCCATTCTGATACCCTGTGTCTTTTGACAGGGGCATTTAGCCCATTCACATTCAGGGTAACTATTGAGAGATATGAATTTAGTGCCATTGTATTGCCTGTAAGGTGACTGTTATTGTATATGGTCTCTGTTCCTTTCTGATCTACCACTTGTAGGCTCTCTCTTTGCTTAGAGGACCCCTTTCAATATTTCCTGTAGAGCTGGTTTGGTATTTGCAAATTCTTTGAGTTGCTGTTTGTCCTGGAAGCTTTTAATCTCTCCTTCTATTTTCAATGATAGCCTAGCTGGATATAGTATTCTGGGCTGCATGTTTTTCTCGTTTAGTGCTCTAAAAATATCATGCCAGCTCTTTCTGGCCTGCCAGGTCTCTGTGGATAAGTCAGCTGCCAATCTAATATTTTTACCATTGTATGTTACAGACTTCTTTTCCCGGGCTGCTTTCAGGATTTTCTCTTTGTCACTGAGACTTGTAAATTTTACTATTAGGTGACGGGGTGTGGGCCTATTCTTATTGATGTTGAGGGGCGTTCTCTGAACCTCCTGAATTTTGATGCTCGTTCCCTTTGCCATATTGGGGAAATTCTCCCCAATAATTCTCTCCAGTATACCTTCTGCTCCCCTCTCTCTTTCTTCTTCTTCTGGAATCCCAATTATTCTAATGTTGTTTCGTCTTATGGTGTCACTTAATTCTCGAATTCTCCCCTCGTGGTCCAGTAGCTGTTTGTCCCTCTTTTGCTCAGCTTCTTTATTCTCTGTCATTTGGTCTTCTATATCACTAATTCTTTCTTCTGCCTCATTTATCCTAGCAGTTAGAGCCTCCATTTTTGATTGCACCTCATTAATAGCTTTTTTGATTTCAACTTGGTTAGATTTTAGTTCTTTTATTTCTCCAGAAAGGGCTTTTATATCTCTTGAGAGGGTTTCTCTAATATCTTCCATGCCTTTTTCGAGCCCGGCTAGAACCTTGAGAATTGTCATTCTGAACTCTAGATCTGACATATTACTGATGTCTGTATTGATTAGGTCCCTAGCCTTCGGTACTGCCTCTTGTTCTTTTTTTTGCGTTGAATTTTTACGTCTTGTCATTTTGGCCAGATAAGAGTAAATGGAGGGGCAAGTAAAATACTAAAAGGGTGGCAACAACCCCAGAAAAATATGCTTTAACTAAATTAGAAGAGATCCAAAATCGTGAGTGGGGAGAAAGGGGATAAAAAGAGGTTCAAAAAGAAAGAAAGAAGAAAAAAAAAAAAAAAAAAAGAAAAGAAAAAAAATTTTTTTTAAAAAAAGAAATACCTGAGAAAAATGTAAAAAAGAAAAAATATATATATTAGATAAACTAGTAAAAAATCGTTAAAAAAGAAAAAGGTAACAGTTAAAAAAAAAAAATTTTACCCGAGGGTGAGAAGAGAAAGAAAAAAAAAAAAAATGAAAAAGAAAAAATTAAATTAACTGCAAGACTAAAAAAAAATCACAGGAAAAAAGCCATGAGTTCCGTGCTTGGCTTTCTCCTCCTCTGGAATTCTGCTGCTCTCCTTGGTATTGAAACCGCACTCCTTGGTAGGTGAACTTGGTCTCGACTGGATTTCTTGTTGATCTTCTGGGGGAGGGGCCTGTTGTAGTGATTCTCAAGTGTCTTTGCCCCAGGCGGCATTACACTGCCCTTACCCGGGGCTGGGGTGAGTAATCCGCTCGGGTTTGCTTTCAGGAGCTTTTGTTCCCTGAGCGCTTTCCGTAGAGTTCCGTAGGACGGGAACACAAATGGCGGCCTCCTGGTCTCCGGCCCGGAGGAGCCGAGAGCCCAGGGCTCCACTCCTCAGTGCGCCCTCAGAGAACAGCGCCCAGTTATTCCCGTCTGCCTGACCTCCAGCCGCGCTCCGAGCTCACCGAGCCTGCGACCGGTTCAAGGTAACACCGAGCTGTGAGCTTACTGTCGGCTCTGTTTCTGTAGCCGGCTTTCCCGTTCCAATACCCGCAAACTCTGCGACACTCAGACACCCCCGATCCTTCTGTGACCCTGCGGGATCTGAGGCCACGCTGAACCCGCGTAGGCTTCACCCCGGTTTAGCCTCTGGAGCGATGTCCCTCAGCGGAACAGACTTTTAAAAGTCCTGATTTTGTGCGCGGTTGCTCCGCCGCTTGCCGGGAGCCGGCCCCTCCCCCCGGGGTCTATCTTCCCGTCGCTTTGGATTCACTTCTCCGCCGGTCCTACCTTTCCGAAAGCGGTTGTTTTTCTGTTTCCAGAATTGCTGTTCTTCTTCTCTTCGGTCTGCCGATGGATTTTCAGGTGTTTGCAATCTTTAGATAAGCTATCTAGCTGATCTCCGGCTAGCTGAAGCAGTCTCAGCTTGCTACTTCTCCGCCATCTTGACTCCTCCCTCACGTAAGTGATTTTTAAAAAGAATTTATGCAGGGGCGCCTGGGTGGCTCCGTGGGTTAAAGCCTCTGCCTTTGGCTCAGGTCATGATCTCAGGGTCCTGGAATCGAGCCCCGCATTAGGAATCTCTGCTCAGCAGTGAGCCTGCTTCCTCCTTTCTCTCTGCCTGCTTCTCTGCCTACTTATGATCTCAATCTGTCAAATAAATAAATAAAATCTTTTTTTTTAAAAAAAGGAAAAAATAAAAATAAGAATTCATGCAGTATGAGAATGTAGATACTATTCTTTTAGGAATGGCTCAGATTAGAAGTTATCCTTTCCCTAGGAATAAGTAAAGGATGTTTTTAAAGGCTGCTTTCTCTACATCACTGCAGAAAATAACAAATAACTCTTGTGCAGATGCACAAACATGATATAAATTAAAAGGGAAACATACTTTTAGACATTCCTGGATTTTTTTGGTAGAAAAAAATGATTAGAATTATTTAAGAGCTAGTTCTAGTTGATAAAGACTTTATACTTGAAAGTCTGATCTTTGAACAAATGCAAAAAGGAGAGAAATAACTTGGCAGAGTGTCATTCTTATACAAAATATGTTTGAATACAAGGAAATATGCTATTGTTCTGTATTTTTTTATATGAGTATACAATAGTACTCACAAAGAAGAGGATATTTTTGAATTATGCAGTCCTTTAAAGTAGTGGCCTAAGGTAGATGGAAACCAGTTCTAACAAAAGATGTTGAGGAGACCTGAGAAGGTTCACATCAGAGAAATATATGAAAGGTATAAGTTTGAATAAATAACAAATGTTAAGAATAGCCCAATTCACAATAGTGGGCAAAAAAGAATGAATACATGGAAAAATTATTATCATGTGAGTATACATAAATCAAGATGACAATCATCATTTAGGATAAGAAATGCCTAAGGACTGTATAATTTTAATTATAAAATTACATGACGTACGTTCTACTCTCCATTCCTGTCTAATTCCATGGGATGCTTTTACGTCAGCCCCATCAAATTTATTTCGGTACATCTAATACACTCTTTCTCTCCTGTAATTCATAGCAGTAAATCAAAAGTTTTCACATTGAATGTTTTTTTTTTTTTTCAGAAGAAAAATTAACGAAATCTTTTCTTGTAAGTAAATTTCTAAATCTGAAATGTATTAATTGTGATGTCATGACTATGGCCAATTTTCAAAAAGTTATGGTTGTGTGCCACAAGGACTACCTTAGTTAAAGTTAATTAAACATTCTGTTAGTAGGATAATGTGTCATGGCTTGTATATTTTCAAGTGATATGTCCATTATTGTTTTAGTATGTTGAATGTAATATACATATCTTGTGTTTTTATGGATACTTTTTTTCTTTGAAATTTGAATGCCTATGTCTGGGATGAAAGGGGTCTAAGTTGGTTGTTTCAAACATAAAATAAATAAAAAACTGGATCCTGATTTTATTGTAGATGTGAATCTAAATGCACAAAGACAAAACGATTCACTAGTATGATGATTTGCACAAACAGCTGAAATGGAGTATGATAATGAATGTCTAACAATTGAACTAATGACCCCACGATTCTTAGTTTGGTTTCCATTATAAAGCATCATCAAATGGCATTATTTAGTTATTGATTAAATCACATTATGTTCAACAGAAGCACAGTAACCACTATGAAAAACCAATAAGGATGTTCTGAAACAAGTACTTTTTGAAATTTATAAATGTTGTCCACAAAGATAAAAGAGCTCAAACCACAAAGACATAGTTAAGAGGTGTAATATGTGTGGGAAAACAAGGATGCTTTATCTTGATACAGGAATTTTTTTTTAATCCAGTTAAAATATTTATAATGATATGTCCATGAAGAAACAGAAACCATAAATAGAGAACAAACTGATGGTTAGTAGAGATGGTTGTTAGATGAAAGGGAGTGGGGGATACAGGCTTCTAGATAAGAACTAAATAAATCATTAGGAATAAAAAGTACAAGGGTGCCTGGGTGGCTCAGTGGGTTAGAGCCCCTGCCTTCGGCTTAGGTCATGAACCCAGGGTCCTGAGATTGAGCCCCACATCGGGCTCTCTGCTCAGCAGTGAGCCTGCTTCTCCCCACCCCCCACCCGCCTGCCTTTCTGCCTACTTGTGATCTCTGTCTGTCAAATAAATAAATGTAATCTTAAAAAAAAATTACAATATAAAAAATATAGTCAATAGTATTTTAATAGTGTTTCACAATAGGATGCCTGGGTGGCTCAGTGGGTTAAACATCTACCTTCAGTTGAGGTCCTGATCTCCAGGTCCTGGGATCAAACCCAGAATCCGACTCCTTCCTCAGAGCAGAATCTGCTCCATCCTCTCCCTCTCTTTCTGTCCTTTCACCAAGTCCTGCTCTGTTAAATATGTACATAAAATCTTTTTAAAAAATAGTGTTGCATAGTGACAGATGGTAGTTACACTTGTGGTGAGCCTACCATAACATATGGAGTTAATGAATCACTATGTTGTATACCTGAAACTAAGGTAACATCATGTGTCAACTACATTAAAAAAAAAAAAAAAAAAGCAAGAGCAACAATAGGAAATTTATCTAATTAAACAAAATATATCAATGATTTCTAATATTATAAAACAATAGCATGGCCTTTATGCATTATAATAGATGGCCTTTTTTAAAACAGGGTAGAAATATTGACAAGTTAGTGTACAAATCAATACTTAGCCTCTGTGTATTATACATTCAAAAAAGATTTTTCTTTACTAAACAAAATTATTTTGTGAAATTTGATAATTATATAAAAGATAAATAATATCTGCATACTGATCCATCTTCAATCCATCCAAAGAGAATTGTGGAGATTAAAAATAACTGCAATTCTGATCTGGTAATTGAAGTAAATTTTGATAATGTTAATATGAATTAAATGCTTTGTATAATTTTTCAACAACCAAAGACACAAAAAATGGGTAGGAACTGCAAGACTTGGCATTTCTGTTTTAAGTTTAACTTTATTAAGGCAAAATGAGACAAAAGGCTATTTTTTTTTTTGTTTTAAGTAAGGATATGAAAAACATTTCTACACAAAACTGATAATGTCAGAAAAGACTATATCTGTGACTGTAAAATCTTCATCAAGAAAACACAATGGAAATGTTTTTCAATATCTTTAATAGCCTTTAATTAATAGGTATAACATCATATTTGTATGTAGAATGAGTAATTTTTCAAAATAAATTTGAATACTTAGTACAAGGTAATAGATCTTTAGTGACAATAATTAGTAAATGTACAGCCTTGGATGTTGTGCCTCTGCTCCTAGTGTGTAATTTAACATTAATCCTCAGAAAGAACTAAATCCATAATTCCTCATTGTATATTTCATCTCCTATATCAAATTGTTCCTGCTATTTTTGGATATTTATAATTATTTGATGGGAATTTTTAATTTACTCCAGATAAAGAAAAAGAAAAACTTGAGGCACATGGGTGGCTCAGTTGCTTAAGCATCTGACTGCCTCAGGTCATCCTCTCGAGGACCTGGGATCTAGTCTCACATCTGGTTTCCTGCTCAGCTGGAAGTCTTCTTGTCCCTCTGCATCCCTCTCTTCATTCATGCTCTCTCTGTCAAATAAATAAATACAATATTTAAAAAAATAAGGAAAACTTAACTGTTTGTATATGTAACCTGATTTATGGCTTAAGCCATTCACCGTGGAGCAAGTAATTTGTGCTTCCGTGGAAAACTACAAATCTTGTCATTTCTCAGAGAAAACAACAACAAGAACAAGAATATTTTTCAAAATGATGACTTTATTTTGGTTATTAACATTTCTGAGTATTCAAGATATAATTTGCATTATATTTGGTGGGTGAATGTGTAGCAATGTTGGTCATTTGAAAACTTTCCTCTATGACAACGTGTATTCTCCTTCTGGGAGAATGAATTGGCTGTATGAGGAAACACCAGTGTGTTCATGTGTTCAATCTTATATCTTAAAATATTTCTTTGGATATTTGTTAAATATTCAAAAATATATTTTTAAAGATTTTATTTATTTATTTATTTATTTATTTATATATATAAGAGAAAGAGATCACAAGTAGGCAGAGAGGCAGGGGGAAGCAGGCTCCCCACTGAGTAGAGAGCTCTATGCAGGTCTCCATCCCAGGACTCTGAGACCATGACCCGAACCAAAGACAGTGGCCTAACCCACTGAGCCACCCAGGCACCCCCCCAAAATATTTTATTTTAAATATTAAATATATAAATATTTTATTTTAAAAAATTAAAACATTTATTTGAAATTGCAATATTTAATCTATTAATTTGATGTTTGAGATAGATTCTAACGCTATATGTGTATCCAAAAATGTGTGATAAATTTTATTTACATACAAAGTAGAAATTTTGTGTCTTCGATATTTTAAAAATCAGGTTATCTGAATGCATCAGGAGCTTGTATAATTCGTAGAAATATGTACATCACCAGTAATATTTTCTTAGAAGCCTTTGACTTCTATGAAGCTGACTGGCTCAGGGATTTATTGTCCCTCTAATAATGTCAGAACAATTTCTGACATTCACTTAGAGAGAAAGTTATTCAGCAAAAGATGCTTTCTGGGATTTGAACATTATGACTTTCTCTAATGTACTCCCACTCTTTTACCTAAGTATTTTCTATGTATTATTTCAGAGACAAAATTAGTGCTATTGTCAAGAATTCATAACTGAAGTGCCATTGTTATTCAGTGTTTATATTATACCCAAAACAATGATGAAAGGTTAACTAAAGGTCAAGGCATCATAGGATGGAAAACATACACACACATACACATCTGGCAATTAAAAGTTAGAAGCACATAATAACTGGCAAGATTCCTTCTTAGTGATAAAGTATATACTACAACTGAATGTAAAAATCAAAAACGATAGTGACAGAGATTAATTTTGTTTATATCATGAGCATTTATAGTAAACACAGCACTAGGCAAGTTCATAGAGTCACAGAAATTGAAAACATGGAAGACTTATTAAAGCCATCAAGTTCATCTCATACCCAGGGAAAGCTTGCTTAGAGCAAAAATGATGGATAGTTCTTATTCTCAGTCTTCTCTAGTTTAGATTATTCTGAGAAGCAAGGCTTTTGCTCTTCTTCATTTCAATTCATTACAAGCTCAACCTAACACATCAGTTTCACCACAAGCATGCCCCCTGTGTGTACTCAGAGCTCTACCAAAAAAAAAAAATAATAATAATAATAATAATTGCTCTCCCTCAAGCATAGTCAGTTTTGTCTTTTTGTGTACATGTGCCTTTGCATAGCATTTCATAGAGTTGATATGGCCTTCCCATATTTCCCACAGCAGTTCCTCCAGTTTTTCTAGGTCATCACTAAGGTCATCACTTTTGTGAAGCAGTTCCTTATCTCTTCAATTTTTATTGTTTTATTTTTAAATTTTAACTATTATCTAAACTAATATTAGACATAGAAAAGTTGCGAAATAGTAAAACAAAACAAAAAACTTCCTTTATATTTTTCCCCGTTTTCTCCACTGATAATGCTATGATTAGCCACAGTACAATTATTGAAGATAAGAATTAAGATCATTATAATACTATTTAAAAACTGCAGACTGTTCAAATGTTGCTAGTTTTCTCCACTATCATCTTTGTGTTGAATACCTGTAGCTAGATATATGACATTGGAATTTTGGAGGACATGATGAAGGAAGAGAGTACAGATAGAAAAGAAGATATTGAAATACTAAACACCAGGTCATACGTATTAAGAAGGGCACCTTCTCTGATGAGCAATGGATGCTATATATGAGTGATGAAACACTAAATTAAATTCCTAATACCATTGTTACACTATATGTGAACTAAATAGAATTTAAATAAAAACCCAGTTTAAAAAAAAAAAAGAAGAAGAAGAAGGAGGAGGAGGAGGAGGAGGAGAAAAACAAAACAAAACAAAACACTGATTACAACTACTGCAAGCATCCTTCATTTAGAAACTGGGAAAATGAAAATTTTCCAAAGAGACAGAAAAGGACTATCTCACGAGTGCTGGTGTTAACATATCAGGTATACAGAGAAACATTGATGATTCAGGAAAGGATTGTTAATTGAAAGAGGTCCCCCCAAAAAAAACAAACAAAAAGCAAAAAATAAACAAACAAACAAATAAAAAAAGAGGTCCTCTAGTAGGAAATGTGATATTTGATCTTATTTATACAAAGTAGAATATTTGATGATTTTTAAAGAACACAAGGTTGAGTTGAAGGGTACATACCCAAAAATGTCAGTAAATAATAGTTTTGGTGATGTAAACATAGAAATTCTATTCTTCTCTTCTGTTACTTTTATTTTTCCATAGCAAATTTTTAAAAAAGTAACATTATCAACTGAGAGTAGGAAGGGGCTTGTGAAAATAAAGATATTTAATGCAAACAATTTTAATGATCACTCTCTAGTCTCAGAGACTTAAATATAGGCAAAGGTTTTTTTGTTTTTGTTTTTGTTTTTGTTTTGTTTTGATGTTTTGGTTTTACCAGTTGTCTGGATAGTCTTGTTTAAACTAATCTACTGGGTGGATCTCTTCCAAATGGCTCTTGGATCTAGCTATCCAATATTTAGCCACATAGATTTCAACATAAGGCTTCATCTAGATTGTGGGTAAAGTTCACAGACAGAATGTAGAGAAGGAATTTAAATTCTTAACTGCCTTAATCCTCAAGGGATTCATAATCCTAATCACATTTCATTGTCAAGAATGGGTCATTCGGAATGCTACAACCTAGACCTATGGGAAATGGCTTTTATGAGCAGGTAAGTAGCTTATCTCTGCTAGGGTGGAGTTGAAGGGTTGAGGAGGAGAATAAGAGGGGTAATATACTAATTTACGGCATTAGGAAAATAAAAATTACTAGAGATATGAAAACTGCTGAGCAGAACTAAAGTCTTCCTTGAGATTTACAGGTTTTTTTTCTTTTTTGTCTTTTATTTATTTATTTATTTAATTTTTTATTTTTTGTAAACATATATTTTTATCCCCAGGGGTACAGGTCTGTGAATCACCAGGTTTACACACTTCACAGCACTCACCAAAGCACGTACCCTCCCCAATGTCCATAATCCCACCCCCTTCTCCCAAAACCCCTCCCCCCAGCAACCCTCAGTTTGTTTTGTTAGATTAAGAGTCACTTATGGTTTGTCTCCCTCCCAATCCCATCTTGTTTCATTGATTCTTCTCCTACCCACTTAAGCCCCCATGTTGCATCACCACTTCCTCATATCAGGGAGATCATATGATAGTTGTCTTTATCTGCTTGACTTATTTCGCTAAGCATGATACGCTCTAGTTCCATCCATGTTGTCGCAAATGGCAAGATTTCATTTCTTTTGATGGCTGCATAGTATTCCATTGTGTATATATACCACATCTTCTTGATCCATTCATCTGTTGATGGACATCTAGGTTCTTTCCATAGTTTGGCTATTGTGGACATTGCTGCTATAAACATTCGGGTGCACGTGCCCCTTTGGATCACTACGTTTGTATCTTTAGGGTAAATACCCAATAGTGCAATTGCTGGGTCATACTCATGAAAGAAATTGAGGAAGACACAAAGAAATGGAAAAATGTTCCATGCTCCTGGACTGGAAGAATAAATATTGTGAAAATGTCTATGCTACCTAAAGCAATCTACACATTTGTTGCAATTCCTATCAAAGTACCATCCATCTTTTTCAAAGAAATGGAACAAATAATTCTAAAATTTATATGGAACCAGAAAAAACCTCAAATAGCCAAAGGGATATTGAAAAAGAAAGCCAACGTTGGTGGCATCACAAATCCGGACTTCAAGCTCTATTACAAAGCTGTCATCATCAAGACAGCATGGTACTGGCACAAAAACAGACACATAGGTCAATGGAACAGAATAGAGAGCCCAGAAATAGACCCTCAACTCTACAGTCAACTAATCTTCGACAAAGCAGGAAAGAATGTCCAATGGAAAAAAGACAGCCTCTTCAATAAATGGTGCTGGGAAAATTGGACAGCCACATGCAGAATAATGAAATTGGACCATTTCCTTACACCACACACAAAAATATAGACTCAAAATGGATGAAGGACCTCAATGTGCGAAAGGAATCCATCAAAATCCTTGAGGAGAACACAGGCAGCAACCTCTTTGACCTCAGCCGCAGCAACATCATCCTAGGAACAACGCCAAAGGCAAGGGAAGCAAGGGCAAAAATGAACTATTGGGATTTCATCAAGATCAAAAGCTTTTGCACAGTAAAGGAAACAATTAACAAAATCAAAAGACAACTGACAGAATAGGAGAAGATATTTGCAAATGACATATCAGATAAAGGACTATTATCCAGAATCTATAAAGAACTTAGCAAACTCAACAACCAAAGAACAAATCATCCAATCAAGAAATGGGCAGAGGACATGAACAGACATTTCTGCAAAGAAGACATCCAGATGGCCAACAGACACATGAAAAAGTGCTCCATATCACTTGGCATCAGGGAAATACAAATCAAAACCACAATGAGATGTCAACTCATACCAGTCAGAATGGCTAAAATCAACAAGTCAGGAAATGACAGATGCTGGTGAGGATGCGGAGAAATGGGAACCCTCCTACACTGTTGGTGGGAGATTTACAGTTTTAAAGTGAAACTAATTAACACCATTTAATATTAGTTCTTAAAATTGTTTCATGGTTTTAAAGTTAAGGAAGCAGTTTGATTATAATATTTGGGCCTGGGTAGGATAGGAGGAGAGTTGGATATGATCATATTAGAGTTTTGCTTGGAATTTTCTAGTGATGGAGGCAAAAGAATTGAAGGAATAAGTAAGGGAGTGATTATAAAAGTGATCATGGTATTCAAGGAAATAATGTAAGAATAGAATCTGTAACAATAAAATCATTGTAGAGGTGACAGTTTAGTAGTACCATTGTGATTCAAAGAAAGGAAAAAAAAAAGTTTGAGTCAGAGACCAGAGGCAATGAGATAGAAATGCAGTTGTGGTCAAGCAGTGATTATAATGAGAAGGGGTTCAAGGAGATCATTGGAAGTGAAGATATTGAATGTTTCTCTCCAGGAATATTGAAATAATATGAATTATGACAGGAGAAATAGTGGTAATGATACAAGGTGGGGCAAAATCTTCAAGTTACGAAGAAGAATAGATTGGAGATTGCAGATAACCCTGATTTTCAAAGGAGCTTTGAGTTTTATACACTAGAGAGGGCTGTTCAGGAGTGACAAAAACGGTGAGGAAGAGGCTTATTCTACTCCTAAGTAGTGATATGTTTGAGAGGAAAAACAGTCACAACTGAGGGTAAAAGGAAAGCAAAGTGTCAGGGCACAGTAAAATTTTGTTTATAAGATGGTGAAGGTATACTATAAATAAGGATTTTTGCTGATGAAAAATCATGAAGTGCAATGGACAAATGAAAGATTCACTATTGTCCAGGGAAGTTAAATTCGGTCAGATGAGAAGATTTGCAGAGTTATTTCAGGATGAGAGCCTTGTTGATGAGGGATGATATTAGGGAAGTAATTAATTCTAGCAGCTTTAATCAGTTGATTATTATTATTATTCTTTTTTTACAACTATCCCTGGAGCACAATCCCTTTGGTTACACAGTGGTTTAACCTCACAAAGCTATGCACACACACACACACACACACACACAGAGAACAAAACAAAAGAGATATGCCCTGAGATATAAATTACATGTTTAATACTTGAGAGGCCAAAACGTAAGTCAATAAAAATGCCAAGTGCATTTTAAAGGCCAAAATATTTTTATAGTCAAAGGGAAGAAGTTTAATTTATGTATTAGAGGATGTGTGTGTGTGTGTGTGTGTGTCAATGGTCTTATTATGAAGGAGGATAAATTATTATCTAACCTCAAGTGAGTTCTTTTCTTGTGATTATAATCATCAGTATTTGGAAATATTAAAGAATCTTCATGGTGATTTAAAACTAGGAAATTATAATCTTATTATAATTTATTAATTATAATTAATTAAATAATTAATTTATTTATATTATTAAATTTACTAACTGCTATATTAGTCAAGAGGAGAGACAACTATGGTTCAAATAAATGAAAGACTGGTATCATGGACATACAACTAGGGCTTTAATTAATGTTTTGCTATTTGATTTTTACTAATTGGGATGATGATCTATTGTGTGATAATTTGATAGAATATGAATAAAAACATATACATATTTTGAGACAACTTAAATCACCCAATATGCAATGGTGTTGTTTTAGTGGTAGTAATCATGGCCAGTTCTCTTTCCAGGTATAATTGGTTGTGCTAAAAGTTTGTTTTGAAAACGCAAATGTTTCCAACCTGATTGATAGTAGGCAACTGTTTGAACAAAAAGAGAATTTTGCATTTGCTTGTGTGCCAACTCATCATGAAAATCATGAAAACACTAGGTGAAAATGGTACCTAGGTGCAGTGAGCCATACAGGGATTGTACAAACTGCACACACCTTCTAACATCCCTGCCAACTACCTCTGCTCGCTGTGTGTGTTAGAACTTTCCAGGCCATTTCCACTAACACTCTTTCCACTGCTCTGTAATAATGCTCAAGCTGTGATCCTTCTGACCCTTCCTCCAGTCCACCTTAGCTCTGGTTCAAAGGTAGAATGCCACTGTTTCTTATATTACTACTTGCATTTCTTGCATTACTACTATTTTTATTCAGTTCCTATATTATTTTTCTAATTAGGTGTCACTGATAAGGTTTTTGAATGCCATTCCCCTAACCCCATTTCTTTATATAAGGTCTGTGATTTCTTCTTCTTTTTTTTCTCATGATTTTGTATAGTGTGGTTATTTGGGGCAAGAAATGAATATCCCGGAAATTTTCACTCCTCAGCCTACTTTCAGTGGGGGAAGTAGGATCATGTGACTGATTTTCACTGCTGGGCTATGAACAAGCATTAGTAACAGGTAACTTGGACAAAGAGTAGAATTGCAAGCAAACAACCCTCCAACGGTCTCTTATCTTCCCTCATCAACATGCGGAGTAAAGTGTTCCAGACAGTACAGCTGCAGGAAGGCGGAATCTCTGTCAACGACATCATTTTGTCTCTGCATGAAGGACTTTCTCTTTCAAGAACTTTTGGAACAGCATCAGACTTTATGTGAAAGAAAAATAAGCATGTATGATGTAAGGCACTAAGATTTTGAGCTCATCTCTTACTTGGGCATGACTATAGCATTTTGACTTTTACGGAAGTAAAAATCAATTGCATGAACTTCACGTACAGAATGTCATTTGGAAGTTTTTAATATTTGTTTATCAATTTTATCTTGAAAGTGTATGAGGTGCTCTGTATCAGAAGTATGTTGTCGTTCTTAATAAAACCATCACAATAAATATTAAGCATTTCCCCATTCTGACTTTTTAGCATTTGTCCTTACTCTTTTTTTTAACATTTTTTAAAAGATTTTATTTATTTATTTGACAGACAGAGATCACAAGCAGGCAGAGAGGCAGGCAGAAAGAGAGAGAAAGAGAGGAGAAAGCAGGCTCTCGGCTGAGCAGAGAGCCCAATGCAGGGCTTGATCCCAGGATCCTGGGATCATGACCTGAGCTGAAGGCAGAGGCTTTAACCCATTGAACCACCCAGGTCCCCCAGTCCTTACTCTTAAAGCACTAAATGAGAACAAGATCAGTCATCCTGCACAAATCACTGGATAACATATAGCTGAGGAATGAGTAAAATTATTTTATTTCTTTTATAAAGAAAAATCCCTCCCCCTTCCTGAGAAGCTACTCCTTACTCCAACTCTTTGGTAGAAAAATAAACTCACCAGAAGCCACATAATCTCTAGTTCCTCTGCTTTCATCACCTAGTGAGGTCTCTAACTTCCCTGGCTTTATTGCTCCTTGAAACACACATACCCAGAAGAACAGCAACTCCTCTCTCCCTGGCACTTCGGAAGTTTAACCTAGGTGCCTCCTCTGAGATGTAGCCATGGTCCCTCTTCTAGAGATAAGAGAAGTTTTATTATCCTTTTGGATAAAAGCAATGAACTAGACAAATGGTTACAAAGAGAGTTCTTGTGGTTTGTGAAGAATCTTAGGAGTGTGGGACTTTTTACAGAAAACACTGAGAAATTCAGGATTTTTTTTTCCTCATACTTATTAATGCAGCAAAGAGTGCCTGTTAACAGATCACCATAATTAATTTTAGGGTCCAAATTGATTTTTATACTTGCTTCTGATAAAGTTGACAAATTATGTTTTTACTAAGATGGGGTTAATAACTTTGTGTTCCAGAGAAAAGCAAATACTGTTAAGGAATTGTTTCTAAATTTTCAAAGAATAACGTCTAGGTTTGACCTAATATTAATATGTATAGCTAACACCTTTCAGACATGAATTTTGGGGCAGGTACTATTGTACATGTTATATTATATTAACTCCTTTATTTACCACAACCTAATAAGTTGAGTACTATTAACAGTCTCACTTTACATGTAAGGAAAATGAGGTATGAAGTCAAGAAAATTTCCCAAGTTCACAGAGCAAGTAATGTAGTTGCAATCTGATCCTAAGTCTAAATCTAAGACTTCACTCTCTTAATTATCATATTCAACCACTTTTTATAGTGTTGTAATATACAGTTCTGATTCTCTTCCATGGCCATCCAATGCACAAGGTTTCATTGAAATGAGGTGGATATTAATGGATAAGTTCAGTTAACTACAATTTTGAGAGCCACAGGTAAAAACAATTTACATAAAGGTATAATATTTACAAAATAAACTCAATGAATGGATTCAAGGAAAAAATGATTATAGGGTGAAAAAATAAACCAGTGCATTAGAATATAAGCCTAGGATTTTGATCAGAAAGCACCAAGAGTCCACAAAGAGATGTTAATGTAAATAAGGTGACATGAAGGATAGAAACAGATGTATTCATTTACATGTAAAATGAGTTCAGAATAAAATAAAAATAAATTATATGTTCAGGCACATTTGAAAAAATCATGACATGCTTTTGCCAGAAAAGGAGAAAGGTATAAGTCTTCAAATTGAAACGTTTGAGGATATGACAATGAGTATAGATAAGAAAAAAATTTATGGCTAAAAATAATAGAACACAAATTAGAAAATATAAAAAAATACATCAAAGGCAAGGAGTAAAAACTACAAATCATAAGAATTATATGACACGTCTCAGCAAAAACACTGAATATACAGGAATAATGGAGTAATACTTCCAAAATATCAAAAGAAAATAACTTCAGCCTAGAGTTTTATATCTAGTAAAATTATAATTTAAATATGAGGAGAAGATGAATATAGTGAGTATTGAGGGTCTAGAAATTTAACCAAATCAAGAAACTTTTTGAAAATATACCTCAATTTCTCCCAACTCACTTCAAGAAAATATCTTAATAGAAGGGGTAAAAGTGCATAAGGACATTATCAAATAAAGGTAGTGAGAGAGATTAAGTAGCTAATCAAGTTTGTAATTACATGAATAAGATATATAAATATATGAATAAGCAGTCACAAAAAAGTAATATAGGTGTATTAGTGTTCTTCAGAGAAACAGAACCAATAGAAGATATATAGGTAGATAGATAGATATATCATATTAAATTAAATAACATATTAAATAAGACATATATCATATATAATATGATATTTAATAATATCTTATTAAATAAGATACATATATATATAGAAAGTAGATAAATATATTATGTAAAGTAAGGTATTGGCTCACATGATTATGAAAACTGAAGTTCAGCTTAAGTGACCAGACAGAGCAAGTGAATTGTCCCTTTTTGTTCTATCAGGCCCTCAGTGGATTGGATGATGGCCATGTACATTGAAGTCTACAATTTCAATGTTAATTCTTTTCTGGAAATACCCTCATTCACAGACACATTGACAAATAAATTTAAACAGAATTCTGGGTCTCCCATGATCCAGTTGACTTGACACATAAAATTCACTATCATAATAAATATAAAAATACTGAAGACAGATTTTATGTGATAACACAATGGATTTAGGGTTTGTGTTAGCCAATTTGGGCTTCAGTAAGAAAATACCATAGTCTTGGTGGCTTAAGTACAAGTCATTGCTCACAGTTAGACACTGGGAAGTCCAAGACTTAGGTGCTGGCAGAGTTAGTGTCTGATGAGAACCCTCTTCCTGAAGTGCAGACAAGCACTTTTTTGCTGTATCCTCTTATCATAGAAAGAGCAGGAACTCTGCTCTCTCCCTCTTCTTATAAGGACACTAATCCCATCATGAGGTTTCTACTCTCATAACCTCATCTAAACCCTCCAAAGAAAACCACCTCTGAGTGGTTACCATCACTGGGGTGAGGGATTCAACATATGACTTTTGGATGGTCAAAAACATTTGGTTCATAACAAGGTTAGAGTCAGTATAGGGAGGTAAGAATGTGATTACATAATATGCTTGTGGAGCAAATGGCAATTAATATAGGATACTTACAAATTAACTTTCATTCTTATTTAAAAATTAGGAAGTAAATTAAAAATCCATATGTATATAAAAGTAAATATATAATGTTAACTTAACATCTCAAGAATAAAATTTAAATATATTGATATAAAACAAGAAAATAAAAAACTAAGAAAGACACAAAAATAAATTACAGCAATACTTTTAAAAATAATAGTGATAGAAAACATAACTTCAGATAGATAAACATAACTTCAGATACATAATAAATGTAACTGTTTTAAACTCCTTGTTAGAAGAGGAGAGACTCAAATTTTGGGATGTGTCAAACAATATCCAATAATGGGATTTCCATAAGAGACTAATTTAAAAACAAAAGACTTATAAATGATGGAAAATGTATAATGTAAACATTATGGCAAAAATATGCTGTGGTGAAATTTTAATAAAAAAATTCTATACTCTAAAATAATCCCTCAAAATGGTCAAAGAGGGACTCTGTTTACCATCTATAGGAAAAATAAGTTAAGAAGGTATAATCACCATGAAAATAAATGTACTAAACAAGATGTCTTCTAAATATATCAAACAACAATTGAACAATCATAGGGAGAAGCAAATTTCATGATGTAACTGCAAATCTTAGCATAGCACTCTCTCTCAGTCAGAGATATAGGAAACAGGCAAAACCAAACAAATAAAAAGATTTGAAAAATAGCAATAATTTGAAGTTCTTCTTTAAGTCTGTCTGTGGAATGTATCTGTTTGTGTATTCTTTTCAATAAGAAATAATCATGACAGATTTTTCCACAAATAATATTGTAATTAAGTGCAGTTCATCTAAAGTGTTACCTTTTTACAACTAGGGAGCTCCTAATGATTTATATATCTGAGATCTTAAGGAACAATGGTGATATTTTTCTTTTCAAGTCAATCTAATCAATCACAATGGAAGAAATCATGTAAAAGCTTTGAAGCAAAGGAGATGTATTATGTTCCTAAGACAACCAAAATAACAAGAAAAAATATCAAAATACTTAAGAATGGTATGCAGTTCCTCCTAAACTGATGATTATTTCTTTAATGTATTTGGTACTGAAATGCCCGAGTATAAAATTATATATTTTCACTTAAAGAGTTAATTTTGTTAGAGTGTCTCAAACTCTCTCAAATAAAAATATACATAAAAATAACAACTGACGGGGGCACCTGGGTAGCTCAGTGGGTTAAGCCTCTGCCTTCAGCTCAGGTCATGATCTCAGGGTCCTGGGATCGAGCCCTACATTGGGCTCCCCCAGCAGGGAGCCTGCCTCCCCCCCACTCTCTGCCTACTTGTGATCTCTCTCTCTCTCTCTCTCTGTTAAATAAATAAATGAAATCTTTAAAAAAAAAATAGCAACTGACAATATAAATTTTAATCTCAAGGGATTTGGGTACATTGTATCCCATCATGAAATATAAATAAAGATTTTACTTTTAGCAGAAAAATGTTGTTTGGCATCTGTAGTTTTAAAAATTATAACTGTTTGTAAGTATGGTAATAGATAGGACCCATGCTTCTTCCTTATTTTTGACTTATTTTCGACTTGGCTCCAGTTAACCTTTGCAACTTGTTCAATGAGAAACTCCAGTGAACTGAATCACCATACACAATTAATGGTTGAGAGGTCTATAATAAATGAAAATGCCACCACTGCTTAGCAATTAGCTTATGGATCATCTCCAACCACTTAGAACCTCTTCCGTCTGCCCCACTGAAACATGCTGGGTGATTTAAATTATACTTAAAGCAAGCTGCAATATTCAATTACCAGTGGGTTCATTGTGTGGAATTGTCACCATTATGATTAACAGTCCTTATGAAAAACAATTAATTTGGTGTCTTGTTGCTAGGTCAACTATAAAAGCTAATTCCCTTGAGAAAAAATTATGTTTATCAGTCACATACCCTTTTATAATGCTTTGATCTAAAACATTAAAATTATCTCTTTAAGAAGAAGTTGCAGAACTTAAATGTGAAAATATATCTTCAATATTAACTTAGGGGAAAGAAAAACTTAGTCCGTTGTTTTCCTAGATAAAAGAACATAGTGGCAGGTAAAAGGAAACAAAAGATTCAATTTACACAGAAATTAGGTATATTCTTTCATATTTTAAGTCTATCTTTGGGAACTCAATTACACACATTCAAAGGAGGAATGGCAACTAGACAAAGGCATTTGACTTCTTATAAAGGAGTTCAAGTACCAAGGAGATATGTTTCATTTCAAATGCAGTAGCATAAAAACAAATAATGATATCATCTGACTAAACCACTGAGTTAAAAAGAAAGCAAGAAACAGAGCAACTAGCCTTTTTCAGCAAATGTTTTCAATAGGTAATATAAAAGAACCGTTCGTGACTTCTTTATAATCCCTTGGATGAGCTGAGAGAAAACACCACTGTGATCTTCACTGTCTGTTAAAATCACTGTCTGTCAGTATTTACACTCTTCCCTGAAAGACAGAATTTAATGCCATTCTGTTCTATGAAGCCCTTGGAATCAAGCCAATGAATCAGATGACTTTATAGTGGCTGAATTTGTTACAATTATATGTGTACTTATTTTATTTTAAGGCAGTTTTACCTACATGCGATATCAATGGGTCTATTTGGACAATGTCTTAACCTCCATTCTAGTGTTCATTTGTTTTCCAAAATTATTGTCCAATCTTGTTTCTTAACCTTTTATGTTATATCTCCATCATGACTAATTTTTCTTTTTTCCATTAATTAAATTCTTAGGTCCATTCAAAGGTTTCATACATCATGCATTGTTATTGGTAGTTTCTTATACACCTTGACAAAAAAAAATTAAAAATTCATGAAACTGTAGGTTGGAAGGAAAGTTGAAGGGTGTTGGGTTTATCCATTTCATAAGTGAATATCTAATACAAATTTGAGGAAATTTGGTGATGTAGTTTCACATGGAAATTTGTTGTCTGTCTTGACTTATTGAGCAATCTAATAACAAGAGAAAGCCAGTCTTCCCCATATGTATAAATATATATTTGTCTTTTCGCATTGCATTGTAATTAGTCTATGAATGACTCTTGGTTCCATTAGGAGAACTTAAGAATAGTAATTGTTTGTTTTTTCTTAATTTAATTTTATTTGTTTCAAGTTTTTGTTTAAATTCTAGTTAGTTAACATATGGTGTAATCTTGGTTTCGGGAGTAGAATTTAGTAATTCATCACTTACATATAGTGCTCACCACAACTGTCCTTCTAAATACCCATTTCATTCATTCCTCCACTACCTTCCCCTCCATCAGCCCTCAGTTTGTTCTCTATAGTTGAGTCTCTTATGGTTTGCCTCCTTCACTTTTTTTCCCTTTCCCCTATGTTCATCTATTTTGTTTCTGAAATTCCAAATATGTGTAAATCATATGGTACAAAGCTGTAGCCAGCAAGACAATATGGTACAGGCGTGCAAGCACACATAGACAGACACCACATGGATCAATGGGACAGAATAGAAAACCCAGAGAATGGACCCACATCTATATCAATTAATGTAAATTAATCTTTGACAAAGCAGAAAAGAATATCCAGTGGAAAAAAAGACAGTCTCTTCAACATATGGTGTTGGGAAACCTGGACAACAAAATGGAAAAGAATGAAACTGGATCATTTACTTACACCATCCACAAAAATAAATCCAAAATGGATGAAAGACCTGAACGTGAAACAGGAAACCATCAAAATCCTAGAGAAGAGCACAAGCAGCATTGTCTATGACATTGGCCATAGCAACTTCTTATTAGGCACATCTCCAGATATAAGGGAAACAAATGTGAAAATGTAAAAATGAACTATAGCATAAAGATAAAAATCTTCTGGAGGCATCTAGGTGACTCAGTAGGTTAAGCATCTGCCTTTGGCTCAGGTCATGATCCCGTGATCCTGGGACTCAGCCCAGGATCTTCTCAGCCTCCCTGCATTAGTGTGCTCTCTTGCTCACTCTTTCTCTCTTAAATAAATAAATAAACAAATAAACAAATAAATGCAGTTTTTTAAAAAATGATGTAAATCTGGTACACAGCAAAGGAAAAAAAATCTAAATTAAAAGACAACCTATGGAATGGGATAAGATATTTGCAAATGACATAACTGATAAAAGGTTAGTATCTAAAATCTATAAAGAACTTACCAAACTTAACTCCCATAAAACAAATAATCCAGTTAAGAAATAGGCAGAAGACATGAACAGACATTTTTCCAAAGAAATAACTGTTTTTATATTTCTTATCTCTATATAGTATATAGCCTACAAATATTTGCTAAGTGAATAAATGAGTGGATTCATAACTGCTACTCATTTTTTAGCTGTTACTCATTTTATTCAGTAAATGTATTAAGAACAAAATTGTTCTATGAGGCATACACACAGTGATAAAATATCATGGTTCAATAATTCTGTCTGATAACACTTTTTACTGATACTAGAATATCCATATCAGTATGACATAATAAGACTCAGAAGTCACATTGTTTACTCCTAAACCAATTAGTCTGACCAAAATCCAAAAATAGATACTCAGTTATTTGTGGGTATAAATCAACCAGGGATAAGCATTAAGTAGGTTAGGGTTAGGAAAAAACAAAAACAAAAACAAACACACACACAAAAAAAAAACCAAGCAAAAAACTACCCTTTTCTCTAATCTATACAGAACAAGGCAGTTTATACAATATATATGGGAATAATATTTTTTGATACTCAGAACTTTATAAAAATAGTTTGGTTTGTTGTATCCAATTTATAGTCAAAGAAAGTAATTTTCAAAAATTTCAGGGACTTCCATAATACAGTCCAGAAAATTGAATCAAGAAAATTTTACAACCTTGTCAAAGTATATTCCTTGGACCAATAACATCAATCAGCATTATCTGGGACCTTATTGGAAATGCAGAATCTGCAGGATCTTAGACATCCAGAATCAAAATCTGTCTTTAAATATGTTTCTCAGATGATAAATATAAATGTATAGCATAATATTTGAGAAGAGCTGGTTTAGTTTTCTTTATATTATATCATGTCTATCATTACATCTACCTATTAGATATTATATAAAATGCTGTGACATATCTAGAAATTGCAGAGACTGAGGGGTAAAATACAAAACTTCACACATCAGCCTGGTGAGCAGAAGTTATTTGGGAGTGTTTGTTTACTAGTTTTACAAAGAAAGACATTTGGGAGTGGAATTCAAGGCTCAAATTGAATGACAAAAAAATAGTGCAGGGAAAAGTTAAGGTTCAGTGTTTCGATGAATTGAGTATATAAAACTAAGACAAGGATTGTAAGTTTAGGTGATTTGTGAACTCTTTTTTTTAAGATGCTAAATGCAGCTTCCTTCCTTTCTGTCACTATATACATTCCAACACTTATAGCAAGTGTTATATTTGTTTGAAGAGAATTTGCTAATTGTGGCAATTATTTAAAAAGACAAAAATGAAAGAGTGTCAGAGAATATGATTCTGTAGCATGCTTTAGGAATTATAATGTACATGATTGCCTGATTGCATTAGAAATTTGTGTGTCACACCAAAGATAGAATATAGTGAAGTGTAAGGCCATGTGTGAGGGGTTTTGTTGTTGTTCTATTTATTTTGTCATTTATGTTGACTGTTTTTTCTTTCCCATCCTGATCTTTAATGTCAGTGTTGTATAACATCTCAGGAGAGTATTTTACATAAGAAAATATAAATAAATATAGAAACATGTACCTTAGTTGGAGTTCCCCTATACTACCTATAGTTTCCAAGATGAGACCTAAAATGTATGAAGTAGACAACAGAAATTCCATCTGAACTCAAATGACTGAATTCCACAGAAAGTAATATGTGGTTCCTTTTATTCCATTTGCATGGGGGGGGGTAGTCAAAGGTCTTAAATATCTGACTATATAAATAAGTTTCTCCTCTGGCTACAAATTAGAACTAAAGGTTTCTCTGCCCCTTGGGGACTCATTCATTCTTGATAATGAAAGATTGTACTAAATCTCTACTAAAATTCAGTTTCAAACAGAATACAGTGTATCCAAAGAGACAAGTTCTGACTGTCTCTATACTGTCACCAGCCTTAATGGCCTAAGGTTAAACTGATCCTTCCATTAACGATAATCTAAAAAGTACCTGGTGCATCGCTTTAAAAGAGGTTTAAGAAGAAATGCATAATGAGACACATGCTTCAAAATAAAACTAATATCATAGAGCAAAAATAATTTCAGGATGTTAGCTTTCACCTGTTGAGCATGGACCGGAACATTGGAAAATCTGTAAGATTCCCATGTTTCATTTTAAAATGACAATAAAACCATTTCTTCTTTCTCTACTTCCTTAAAAAATGTTTATTGAATGAACAAAACAAAGAAAATCTTTAATGGAAGGTGAGCAGTTTAATGGAATGCTAACAAGTAAAATACACATTAATATCTATAAAAAGTCTTATGAAAAAATTAAATGAAAATAAAGTGATAGAGACAAAGATTACTGAAAGATGACAAGGTAGGGGTACCTGCATGGCTCAGTCGGTTGGGCTTCTGCCTTCAGTTCAAGTTATGATTTCAGGATCCTAGAACTGAGTCCCACGTGGGGCCCCCTGCTCAGCAGGAGTCTGCTTCTAGCCTCTCCATTTGTGCCTCACCCTGCTACTTCTCCCTTCTCCCTCTCAAATAAATAAATAAAATCT
This sequence comes from Mustela nivalis, assembly GCF_964662115.1. Lineage (NCBI taxonomy): Eukaryota > Metazoa > Chordata > Mammalia > Carnivora > Mustelidae > Mustela > Mustela nivalis. The sequence goes on along the minus strand of NC_139023.1, from coordinate 41,034,835 downwards.
AAAACAAACAAACAAAACAAAACAAAACAAAACAAAACAAATCAGGGCATGAATCCCTGGAAGAGCCAGGAAATAATATCCAAGGTACATAACCTAACTCTTTTCAGAGGTCTGAAGATGATGACACACCATTATGACACACACCCATAAACACACACACACACATAAGGTATAATTTATTGAGTGTCAGGTGGTTAGTCTTTACTTAAAAGTTTATATCTTTCCTGCAATATTATCTCATACATGTTTTAAATAACCCTGAGAGGTATGTTTATTATTTTCATGAGCCAATTTCATTGGGGAAGAAAACAGAGTTAAAAGAATTTAAATAAATAACTGAACTTACACAAGTAAATGTTTGAGGTGACCATTGATCCTAGATTTGTCTAAACACAGGAAAACCTCTCTTTCTCCTATTAAACAAGTTTCAAGCAAAGATTTTATAAATTGTAAGTGCTATAGGAGAGTGTAAAGAAGTTTGATCCATTTCATCCAAATATTTCTCTAAATCAAAGTATTTGTAAAACATTTCTCTTTTAGCTTTAAAAATCATGGGAGAAGGGGGTGGGATTATGGACATTGGGGAGGGTATGTGCTTTGGTGAGTGCTGTGAAGTGTGTAAACCTGGTGATTCACAGACCTGTACCCCTGGGGATAAAAATATATGTTTATAAAAAATAAAAAATTAAAAAAAAATCTAACAGTAAAAAAAAAAAATCACAAATAGAAAACTATATATCAAGCTAGTATTAAACATTATTTTGTTATTTGCTGTATGCCAATTTCCTGTTATATTTATAAATTCTAAAGATAATTTTTGATCTTTGGATTAAATTTTAAATATTTTCTCATTAAAGAAAAAATATTTAAAAGCAAACACGGTAATAACAAGAAACAGTGATATTGATTATACAACCCTTTACATACAAAAAATTATCAACTAATTACTTGGCATGCATTCATTTAAAAACTATATGATTGTTACTTAATCATAAGGAGACACAAAAGTGGCATGCCCTCTGTTGCAAAATATGTTTACAAAACACCTATGTAGGTGGATGCATGACAGCAGAGTGAACAAAACATTTACAAAAAATGTACTGAATTTATAAATCTGACTATAATTTAATTAAGGAGATTAATATTGCTGAACACTCAATACCTAACATAAAAAAGAAAAATATATAGCATCCTAAAGTACATACATTTCTATACAGTAGAGAAGACAAAAGAAAGTCAGTCCCATAGCTAAGTTCTGACTCTGTAGCAACAATCTTCACAAAACCAGGCTTGCCCACTAGTATTTATTGATTTACAATTGCAAGGTACTTGAATGTTATGAGATTATTTGTTAACTGTTAAACCATCTTTATTTCTTTGGAAGAAATGGCAAAGAATATCTAGTCCATTTTCTTGACTTAAAGAAAATTGATTAAAAGTTCTCATATATCGCTTCTCGGCCTTTTGGCTAAGATCAAGTGTAAAAGATCTCACATAGATGTATGTATCAGTAAATAGTATTGTGGATCTTCAGGTCCCTAAATGAATACTGGACAAATTTCAAGGACCAAATAATTTTGTTAAACTCAATAAAATTATTTAATATTATGGTTAAAATATTAAAAATAATATATATTTTCTTTTAAGCCTCAATACTTTGTGTGAACACTTTACAATAGTTATTTTTCAATTTTATTTTGAAATATCACACTATAATATAGGAAACACTAAGAAGGCACCATTAATTTTAATTTCAGGTAGTTGATCATTATCTATTAAAGAAAAATCATAATAAAATTAAAAATAATTTTTTACAATGGAAAATAAGAAAGAATGTTTACTCTGGGAATGTGAGGAGAATGAGAGAAGAATCCTTTGAAAGAGAGGCTTATACAAGGATGCTTATAAACTGTTAACAGTGAAATTGTGCCCAACTGAGGAGATACCCCACAGAGATAAAATATATACATCATGCATAACTTATAGAATTCTGTAATCTACATTTTCTTTCTTTTGGAATTTTAGAAAAAATAATAAAGACTAAGAATTTTCTTAATTTCAGATTTTACTGTGAAGGGTTAGGATCTAGATAGAGAATTCCCTTGTGCTTTCTGGAAATTAGACATTATTATCTGAATAATATTTTTTCTGTAGTCAAATCATATCCAAAGTTTTTGTTGTTGTTGTTAGTTTTTTTTATTAGAGTCAAATCATTTTCAATATCATCTAAGATGTGTTATTTTCAACAATGGACTCCTGGAATTTTATTGTGGCTTAAGGCAACAATGTAGCACAGTTTATTGATTTTTACTGCATGCAGAACATACATTTACACTCTATTCATTAACCTTACAAAGATATTTGACTTAATGAAAACACTTGGAAATGTTTGTTGCTGCATTTGTTATCAACATATCATCCAGTGGGGAGGACTCACTAAACCCAAATGATTGCTTGAAATGAGGCAGAACATAAATTGTAATATTTTATTTCAAGAACATAAATTACTTCATTTGCAAAGAAAATGTATCTGCATTATAGAATGTATTTGTATTAGCCGTGTCCTTTATTTTCTGCATTGAGACTTTGACATCTGAGGTCTTGTTGACACTGGAGAGACCACCCCTCCCAGGATTAGCCAATTCCTAAAGATAATAAACAACCTAACCATGAGAGCACTTTGCAATCTAAACCAAACCAGAGTCTCATGCCCAGCTACCCCCTTTACTAGGCTATCACACTCTGGGTACAATCTACCACCCCCTAATAACCCCCAAGCAGTCAGAGGACAGTCCCTATACTCCTGAGCCCACTGAAATTATTCACACTAGCTAATACTAAACCGGCTTACCTTGTCTCACTCATTCATTCCCAAGGAAACCAAAATATAGGCTCTTATCACAATTATTCCCCTCTCCCTGACTTCCTACCGACTTGGTGCTTCCCATGTGACACCTTAAGTTGTGGAGGGTCCCTTACTCTTGGGATCTGTGAACATAATAAACTTCATTTTCAAAGACAATCACATCTCCTGACCTGTTGACTTTATCATACCTAAATAATAATAAAACCTATATTAAAACAGTATCATGATTATATTTTGGGACTATAAAAGTATATTACTATATTTTTACATTTAAAGAGGTCCTGAGTTACTAAAGCTGTGTTGTTATGGTTTTTATTTAATAGAAATATTTAAGTAATTTTTATTTGTTTGTTCTGGAGTGTGAAAAGGCTGAATGAAAGATACATGTTAAAACTGTTCATTTCTTAAATTCTTTTTTTTTTTAATTTCTTTTCAGCATAACAGCATTCATTGTTTTTGCACCACACCCAGTGCTCCATGCAATCTGTGCCCTCTCTCATACTCACCACCTGGTTCCCCCAACCTCCCACACCCCCGTCCCTTCAAAACCCTCAGATTGTTTTTCAGAGTCCATAGTCTCTCATGGTTCACCTCCCCTTCCAATTTCCCTCAACTTCCTTCTCTTCTCCATCTCCCCTTATCCTCCATGCTATTTGTTATGCTTCACAAATAAGTGAAACCATATGATAATTGACTCTCTCTGCTTGACTTATTTCACTCAGCATAATCTCTTCCAGTCCCGCCCATGTTGCTACAAAAGTTGGGTATTCATCCTTTCTGATGGAGACATAATACTCCATAGTGTATATGGACCACATCTTCCTTATCCATTCATCCGTTGAAGGGCAGCTTGGTTCTTTCCACAGTTTGGCAACCGTGGCCATTGCTGCTATAAACATTGGGGTACAGATAGCCCTTCTTTTCACTACATCTGTATCTTTGGAGTAAATACCTAGTAGTGCAATTACAGGGTCATAGGGAAGCTCTATTTTTAATTTCTTGAGGAATCCCCACACTGTTTTTCAAAGTGGCTGCACCAGCTTGCATTCCCACCAACAGTGTAAGAGGGTTCCCCTTTCTCCATATCCTCTCCAACATATGTTGTTACCTGTCTTGCTAATTTTGGCCATTCTAACTGGTGTAAGGTAGTATCTCAATGCGGTTTTAATTTCTTAAATTCTTAAATTTCACATCTGAGTGAAATCGTATGGTATTTGTCTTTCTTTCACTGACTTATTTCACTTAGTATAATACACTCTAGCTCCATTTAAGATACTAAACAAATGAGCTAAAGGGAGAAAGAGAGAGAGAAAAAGAGAAAAACCAAGAAAAAGACTCTTAACTATAGAAAATAAAGTGATGGTTACCAGAGGGAAAGTAGGTAGGGGGATGGATTAAATAGGTGATGGAATCAACGAGTTCACTTGTGATGAGCACCAGGTGTTTTATGGAACTGAAGAAATGCTATATTGGACCTCTGAAACAAATATTGCTCTGCATGCTAACTAACCGGAATTCAAATAAAACTTTAACACTTTTACCTCAAATTAAGCTAAAATGGCAGCGTATATTACAATTTGAAGTAAAAAACCCAGATCCTATTAAATATATTACAAACCATTGAGGATCTTGTTTCTCTACGCTTAGTTTCAGAGGTTTGTTTGTGTTTTTGTTTGTTTTTTTCTCTATTTCACTTATCTGTAATTTTTGTCTTTGTTTATGCACCTTTACTAAGTTTCCACCTGCTTTCTTACTTTCTATTTGGTGGAAGTTCAAGAGAATGAGGATATCATTTCACCTAAAATCAGTGCATACCAGAGAGAATTCAAAATGGAAATCTGGAATAAGGCATTGTATTCACAATCTCTAAATAGAACATATTCTTCTTGATCCTATTTCTATAAATAATGGGTAAAATAAAGAAAAAGAAAGAAGAAAAAAAGAAATAATTAAGTGAAGCTAGACTATTTTACCTTTGAACTTTTTTGAAATATAAATTTTTAAGATGCATATAAATAATAATCAAGATTTAATTATGTACAAATTAATATTTTTGTTCCATAATATAAAGCAAAACCTCTTTTTTCAAGACATAATAATTTCCTTTGAGGATAGATCTTAACATTTATTGGAATGTTACAGAATCACAGTGTTGTTTTTTTTTAAGATTTTATTTATTTATCTGACAGAGAGAGACTGCAAGTAGGCAGAGAGGCAGGCAGAGAGAGAGAGGGAAGCAGGATCCCCGCTGAGCAGAGAGCCCGATGTGGGACTTGATCCCAGGATGCTGGAATCATGACCTGAGCTGAAGACAATGGCTTAACCCAGGGAGCCACCCAGACACGCAAATCACAATGGTTTTAAAACACCTTTCGGCACCTCCGTGGCTCAATCAATTATGCCTCTGCCTTCAGCTCAAGTCATGATCCCAGCGTCCTGGGATTAAGCCCCTATCAGTTTGCTTCTCTCTCTTCCACTCCTGCTTGTGCTCTTGTTCTCTCTCTCTCTGCTAAATAAATAAATAAATTCCTTAAAAAGAATAAATAAAAATAAAACACTGTTCATAAGTCTATTGGTTCTTATGTGTTTATTTGAAAATGAACATTTCTTGAGATCTGTTACTCTTACAAGAAAATTTAATCTTCTAGCTATTAAAGGATGCATGAAAACATTAGGTTGCCAAATAAATACAAATTTCATAAGAAGGATATACGTAGGAGAAATAAAGTAGAATTTTTATCTTTTGATATTAGATGTTGAAGTTAAAAATCATAATTTATGTATAAAAAGTTAATTATAACAAAACAGAAGATTATTTATAAGCATAGCCCTAGTGGTATATTTTAGCATCTTACACATGTAACTTTGCCTCACAACTTAGCCAAAGAAGGTATCATTTAGCTGAAATAATTTACTGGCTAGTTACTCTTAGTAGGTCTAAGAAATACTCAATTTTTTCATAGGAAGTCTTTTATGAAAGTGGCTAATAATCTCTTATAAGTCTTAATTCTGAACTCTTAAGACAAGTTTATGAGTTAGAATTTTAAGGAGCAGTACCTATGAGTTCTGATTGTATTTTGAACGGTAAACAACATTGTAATAGTCATGTTTTTTTCTGTCCCACTAAATATTTGTACTTCGGTATTGATGAAGACATTTATTTTTGTCTGGAACTACCGAGATGTTTCTATGCTTTTGAATAAAATGGTCCTAAGCACAGCAATATTAGTATTTATAGTATTTAGAATAAATATTAGTATTTATTCTAATCATGTATTTTTAAAATCACTAATTTTTTGATGGTACTTACAATGGTTTTTACTATAACTGCTTTGGAAATCACTTTGGGTTTTCTCTATGAATTATAATATCTTCTCTTCTAAAACAGTATCTTCCTTTTCTTTTTTTTTTCTTTTTTTTTTTCCCTGTAAGTCAATATATAACCCTAAGGTCACCCATAAAACTGAAGAATTCAAAGGCAAAAGAGATTTCTAGAACCAACCTGGAAGCTGCCTCTTGCTTTAAAGCAGTCCTGAGTAAGTAAATGGTACATATGGAATGTTTCAGTGGTTGTTGTTTATTGTAATATTCACTTAAATTTAACCCTGAACACTATAGATACAGGTACCTTCAGGATAATAAGATAAATGTCAAAACATACTAAATCTAGAGAACACATTTGGCATATCTTAATGAAATACATATTTTACTCTGATTTTTTTTTCAGTACGCTTTTAAATTTGCATGTTACTTAAAAACATCGCTGTTGGATTCCAATTTTCCTCAAAATGTGTAAAGAACTTGCAAGTCATTATTTCTACTCACAACAAGAAAAAGAAAACTGAACAAATTGAAATACAATAACTTCCCTTAGGTCCATCAGAGAATTGAGGTCACAGTGCAAACTTGCCACCTGAAAACTAGAGAGAAAGGTGAATTCAGAGAATACAGATCAGCTTACTTGAAGCAGAAGTTACTGGAGCCTCTGAGCAGAGACCTTAATGAATCGCTGGAACCTGAGTGTGGACTAGCTTAAGAGTGAAAAATTCCTGGTTGCCCAGCCAAAGATGGTGACTTATACTTGGAGTTTTACTCCAAGAACTCTACCAAATTCTCCCAATGAAGAGCAGGGGCTAGTCCTCTTTTGTTTTGCCCAGGGAAGGGGAGAAATAACCATTCTGCAGTATGTCCCCAGGGAAAGTTAACCATTTTGAAATAAACCCCAGTGTCCTCCATAACTAAGACCTACGCGGGAAGAGAAAAGACCTCACTAAAGCCTTATCCAACTTGGGGGAAGGGAAGTTACTCAACTTCAACCCACTCAAGTCTTCCTTTCTCACCTAAGGAGTGGGATAAAAGCTAAGAAGCACTTGTGAGAGTTATAAGACAGAGACATAGATCCACTGAAAGACTGAAACCTAATCATGAGTTTACTGAATACTTCTCCTTCCTTAATACCTTAGCATTACTTCAACAGGGCTTCTGTATAATAATAGTGGCACACAGCTTAAAGTGTTTCAAGGCTTACTCTCTTTAAGAAGGAGTGCCTAAATAAAATCAAAGACAAAAGGAAGACAGGAAAGGACATTGAAGAAAATTAAAACTTCTGACATCTACATTCCAGCAAACAGTAAACATAGTTTACTAGTCAACTCCTACTCAAACAAACATAAAGCTTCACATTAAAAGACTATCTATATCAGTTCTTATTACTTGATACATCATGTACAGCAACAACAACAAAAATTCACAAGTCATGATAAACGGCAAAGTATGCACATATGCACATATGTACACAGAAATACATATGAAAACCACATGCAATTGACTTTAAAGAAACATTTTTTTAAAGGGAATAGTTTTTGATCTTGGAAATTATTTGAATATTTAGTATCATTTCTAGAAATGTTGGACAAAATTAAAATAAGCAAAATATCTGTGAGTATTACTATATCCTTTAAAATACCCAATCACTAAATTTGTTTTTTGTTCTTCATTATTTTTTTTTTTTTACTTAAAATATTTGAAGAATACTTAGGAGTTATAAACAATACATCATTCAATTTTCATTTATTTTAACATAAGTGTTATGCCAAATCCTCTCAGAATGGCACATTTATAAGATTATTCAATGCTTTATGATTCATAATTTCTCTACCATCAGTATAACTAATATAGTGGTCAGAAAGGAAAAAAAATAAGAATAATTGTCTTCAACACTGTCAAATGTACAAAGGCTATAGCATTGCAGAGACATTTTCAATCTAAATTTCCATCTTACTGTTATTTTTTGCTATGATATCCAAATAAACAATTTGGAACCTGGCAAATTGAATATAAGTATTCAAAACCAATAAATGTTTTGAATACTTATATTTTAATGTCATACACTGAGCATTAATATTCTCAGCTTAAGTTCACTGAAAAGAAAGTTTTGAAAACATTAAGGGGAATGAAAACCCAAGCCATTCAGGCTGACAGGAATAGCCAAACAGTATATTGAAAAATATCTGCTCTCTATATTCAACAGAAACACCGAATAATGGGTGTTTTATTCTCAGGCTTAGTTTCATGGATGATAAAAATATTTAACAGATTGAGAATTTTCAGTCCCATTTTGATTTGTCACATAGTTAATTAGAGGCTACCACTAAATCAGAGTGTAAGGGAAAATAACAGTTTTTGTAGTTGTTTGGTTGATCTGTTCTATTGTGTTTTTCTAGGAAGGTCAGAAAGGTTTCTCAATTGCAAAGTACATTTTATAGAAAATAATGAAAGTCAACCACAAGTTTTCTAAGAATTTATCGAACAGCTTTCTGTTGCCTATCATTATGTGTTGTGTCTAAAAAACTCAATTATTTTCACTCTTCATCCCATTATCAAGGTCATATTCTTGATATGTACATAGTCATGTCACAGATTATTATTTCAAGTCTTTATATGGCTTTGGGCTTTTTTGACATGCTTTAATTATAGTAGTTATCAAACTATTTCTTTGTGAATGATATATATGGGCTTTTAGGTGTCTTTGGGCATGCAGAAATTCTTTGCTCTCATGAAGCTATCTGTAACATTCAAATTGCTTGTATATTTTACAAAATTAAGTATATCCTCCACAAAGACTTCATTGTCTGTGAGTCTTGTGTGGCCAAATTTGAGTTTAGTGGGTTTCAATGAAATGCAATTATATTTTGAGTGTACAAATGCATTTTTAGATAATGGGGATAATACACAGTGGTTTTAACTTTAATTCTGGAGTCAGAGAGACCTGAGTAAAATCTGAGATCGACCATTTGAAAATTTTTCTTTTGAAAACTTCAAACTTTTCAAATTTTTGAAAATATTTCTTAGCCTCACTTCATCTGAGACTTTATGTTTTGTAAAATAAAAAGATAATGCCTGAGAGAAATGTAAAGAGAAGGAGCTGGCAAAATTTTTCTGTAAAGGGCCAGATAGAAAATATTTTAGGATTTGCAAGCCATAAGGTTTTTACTGTAATGACTCAGCTCTGCCATAGTTACACAATAATGCACGGATAAGTATGGTTATGCTCCTATGAAAGTGCATTTATAAAAATAGTGAACCAGATTTGTTCCATGGGACATAGTTTATTGTTGTTGCTCTTGTTGTTGTTGTTGTTTAAGATTTTATTTATTTATTTGACACAGAAAGAGATCACAAGTAGGCAGAGAGGCAGGCAGAGAGAGGGGGGGAAGCAGGCTCCCTGCTGAGCAGAGAGGCCAATGCAGGGCTGGATCTCAGGAACCTGAGATCCTGATCTGAGCCAAAGGCAGAGGCTTAACCCACTAAGCCATCCAGGTGCCCCTTCATGGGACATAGTTTCTGTCTAGAAAAAGAAATTGTTTAGAATTATGACACCCACGTCCCACTTCCAAACATATATTCACTATTAAACAAAAGAAAATACAAAAAAAAAAAAAAAAAAAGAGAGAGAGAGAGGAAAAGAAAAGCTTAGAAAAGTAGACTACATCATGGTGGATGGGGAAGGAATTACTACAAGTGCCAAGAAATGCCATGAGCTTAATTAAAGGCAAGAAAAAATTAGAAAAATAGGTTTGAAACACATCACAGTAGTAATTGCTCTAACAATTTGAGCATATATCTTAAAAAAATAAGCAAAAGTTCCACTCAGTAGAAAAAATCAGCAAATTATACCGACAGATGTTTCACAAAAAATAAAAAAAAAAACAATGTTACCCTTAAATATATGAAAAAAGCTCTTTAATTCTTTATAAAAATTCAGTCTGTCAAATTATCAGTTTGCTAGTATAAATCAGTTTAGTTTTAAACTAAAATAAATATTTATCTATGGATATAATATAGAGGTAAATACATAAGTACTATATACAATCAGTCTTACAAAATTCTAAAGCCCATAGGGAAGGCTATGGACAAAGTCTGATTTCTTGTTGACTCTAAAATAAAATGGCACTAACCTCTGTTGGTGACTATTAGGAATTTCTACCAATTACACTCCTAAGAATTTAGATCACAGATGTAGTAGATATGCATAAAATAATGCATGTACTATAGTTGAAACTTTGTGTGGTGATTTTTGCATTGTTATTATTTGTGGGTTTTTTGCTGATAGCAAAAGTTTATGATATGAATGTATTCAATAAATTATGCTATATCAATAGAGCAGAATGCAATCATCTTAAAAACTGAAAAAAACTTCCTATGGATTGATATGGATAAATTTGTAACATGTATTTAATTTCAAAGAGCAAGAACAGTGTATATAGAATATAATTTTAAAAAAATAATAGAATATGCTTCTGCTTAAAAAAGAAAAATTAGGGGTGCCTGGGTGGCTCTGGGTGGGTTAAGCCCTGGGTGGGTTAAGCCTTTGCTTTCAGCTCAGGTCATGGTCTCAGGGTCCTGAATCAAGCTCCTCACTGGGCTTTCTGCTCTGCGGGAGCTTGCTTCCTTCTCTCCCTCAGCCTGCCTCTCTACCTGCATGTGATCTCTCTCTCTCTCTCTCTAATAAATAAATAAGAAAGAAAGCAAAATTATATATACTTTGAAAGTTTCTAAAGAGACATATAATTGATAATAGGCAGTGATTACAAGACCAAGGGTGGGAGGAAGATATTATTCTTCACTGATTACCTTTTAATTCTTATTGAAATCAAATTATAGGTTGGGCATCAGGGGTGAGAGGGAGAAATTATTTTTCACGAATTAAATTTTAACATTTGTTGAATTTAAATTATGTAAATATGTAACAAACTAAAATATTAAATTAATTAAAAAGTATATATATATACAAATCACCAACATATCAGATTAATTATTTTTTTCACATCTGTGTTTGAAATCATATCTTAGACACTGATGTGAACAAATAAAGAAACTTAGATATTAATAGATTATAATTTTTGAATGGAACAATTACAAATTCTACCATACTAGAAATTTTCTCATGTATTTCTAAGTAGCAGACAGATACCTAAACAAATGAGCTCCTCTATTCTCCCAAAAAGCCCCACTTTATCAGTGGAATAGATAAGGGAAGACAGATTTTATTCCATTAATTGACCACAACAATAACATATGCAATACGTTTTTAGTCTATGTTCTGGGACAAAAATGCCCCGGACTTATTTGACTAGTGAATAATAAATAAATTGGCTTAAATTTAAGAAAGTATAGGTTATAAAAAAATGAACAAAGAATATATTTTCTTGTCAGTGCTGATAATTATTTGAAATGTTATTGGGTAAGAGAATAAACCGTAATGACTATTATCACTTTAATAACTGAAAAATCTAAGGAACTTGTGGTAGAAGGAATACAGAACTGAAATTTCAAAACCGTGATTAAAATCTTAGCTCCAATATGTAGGAAGTGCTGATTAACTTTCCTAGTTTATTTTAATGATTTATAACATAATAAAAATATTCCTTTTGTCACAGAATCACAGTGAGATTGAGATACACGATGGATATAGAAGTGCTTATCACCACACGAGGCACTCTGCAAGCATTAATTGATGTTAGTTGACGGAATCAGCATCTATATAAATGTAAAAATGGATTTTTTAGAAACCACTCAAATGTTACCGTTACTATCCAATCAGAAACCAAGATTGTATAAACTGAGAGATTATTTGGACATTTTTCTTTGACAGAATCCTTTAAATTGATGAATATATTTAATTAAACTTTATTCACTGGTTGTCAATTTTATTCCTTTCCAAAACATTTTTGAGAAATAGTATCAAGAGATCCTGTATCCCATTTCTGAACTAAAAAGCACAGTGATTCAACTTAAATAGTGAAGTACCCACAGATGATACTAATACTCATACCAGAGTCAGTAGGCTGACATATTTTCTCCCACTTGAAATACAACATACTCTTGTAATTCATAAATATAAAAGTGTGTTCAGCTTGCTAAAAATAATTACTCTAATAACAACTACCACAAAGAATTATACTTTCTTTTCCTAAATCAGAAAGTAAGTCTGATAAATGGCCCCTCTTTATTCTCCATCTTTAACCACCACCTTAAAATTTTCATTTATTAGATAAAAATATATGATCTGAATAAATATTTGACTCTGTATAAAATAGTTATGTAGAGTCAATACAAATATAAATATAACTCTGATACATCATCTATATAAAAAGATCTGTCAATGCACCCCAACACTGAATTCTTACAATATACCAGAATTAAATACATACAATAAATACCGGTCAATAAAGCTGTTTATTACTGGCACATAAGTAGACAAAATAATGGGAAAGGAGAATAACTTTATAAATACACATAAATGCATTTGCCAATTTAGGATATATTTAAGGCATTAACTCAATATATGGGAATGAATGAACTTGGGATGACTAATTGGTATTGTGGGGGGAAAATTAGTCAAATCTATAACTTATGCAGCAAAACTCTAACTCGTCAAGTATTTAAATTAAAAAGGATAAACTATAATAAGCTAGAAGAAAGTTTAAGTGACTTCATTGATTCTGTTAGAGAGGGGGAAAAAATCTCAAAGCCATAAAGAGAAGATGTAAATGTTCTTTCATATCTATAGATATATACAGATAAAGACATTGGCCAGAAAATGTTACTACACAAAACTATATGCAAAGAGATAATATATCCTTAGCATATAAAAAGATCTTTTAAAATTTGATTTTAAAACATAGAGAACAAGCAGAGTATGAAATACAGACTTCGAACAAGAAAAGTTCCATTAAACTTAGAAGAAAGCACAGTATATTACTCAGAATAACACAAAGACACTTTAAAAGTACATTGAGAGGGGCACCTGGGTGGCGCAGTGGGTTAAAGCCTCTGCCTTCAGCTCAGGTCATGATCTCAGGGTTCTGGAATCGAGCCGCACATCGGGCTCTCTGCTCGATGGGGAGCCTGCTTCCTCCTCTCTCTCTGCCTGCCTCTCTGCCTACTTGTGATCTCTGTCTGTCAAATAAAGAAATAAAATCTTAGAAAAAAAAAGTACATTGAGATACTGATTTTCATCTACCAGCTTTGTAAAAGCCAATGTCAATAATATTTAGCATGTGTGAAGTGTGAAGAAATAGGCTGATAGTAACATAAATACGAAATCAGTGACAGAAAGTTTGTATCTTTCTATATATAGAATGTTATTATATATGTCTGTTCATATCTATTTCTATACCTATCTCTACATTTATATCCCTACATCTCTAGATTTAGGTCTGTATCTAGGCTTGTATCTACGTCTATGTCTACGCATACATTCTAACTCAGTAATTCCACTATTGGGAATTTATTTTAGATATACTAGATGCACATTTCACATACAGGAAAGGAGAGAGATGCATAGTATTGAAATGACAAGGGTACAAGTTTATTCATTCCAGGATTGTTCACAATAATTAAAGCATGGAAGCTACTTAAATGCATATCCCTGGGTACCTGTTAAATAAATGCACAAGAAAATGAAGATTGAAGACATTCTTTATGTTCAACAAGGTGAAAACAACCAAAATGTACTGTTAGGTTAAGCAAAGAGATCCACAAAGGGTATACCATCGTATATTTGACATTAAATATTAAGAGCATAAATATATATCTTTGTTACTTAAAAAATACTCTAGGAAGTTTGAACAAGAAACCAAAACAAGTGTGTGGTTTTTTTTTTTTTAAGATTTTATTTATTTATTTGTCAGAGAGAGAGCGAGCGAGAGCGAGCATAGGCAGACAGAGTGGAAGGCAGAGTCAGAGGGAGAAGCAGGCTCCCTGCAGAGCAAGGAGCCCGATGTGGGACTCGATCCCAGGATGCTGGGATCATGACCTGAGCCGAAGGCAGCTGCTTAACCAACTGAGCCACCCAGGCGTCCCCCAAAACAAGTGTTTATCTTTGTTGGTGGGATTCTCCATTGGAGGGTAAGGATCTGGGAGCCCTGAGGGCAGGTGTAGAAGCAAGTACTCTTTATACCTTTCACCTGGTTGCTTTATTTGGGTCATGTGGTTACACTGTCTACTTAATGTGTAATTTATAGAAAAGAAAAATAAACAAAACAAAGCAAAACTGTACAGCTGATTCAATTGCTGTAAGTTGTTAGTTGCAGAACAACCCAGGAGTTGTTACCCAAGGAGATCACCTGCACCTTTCATGTTCAGTTGCATAGCAATGGTTGGCCTGAGGGTGTTTTTGTCTTTTCCTTTCTTGACCATTTTTCCCTGGAGCCCTTTTTCAGCTAATGCACAAGAACTTTAACTTCTTCTGTCACAGTCCCTACAGATAGAAACAAGCAAACAAACAAACAAACAAACAAAAATGTTAACCTTTTTTTTTTCTTTTTTTTTTGAGCAGCATTTTAAGGTTAATGTATATCCTTTTAGCATTAAGCCTGCAGGACAGTGGTTCCCTCCAAACACTGCAATAGAGAAATAATCCATACAGAAAGAGAAACAATGTTCCCAAACATTATCTAATTTAATGTTCAAATAACTACTCAGTTGAATTATCACTCCAAAAATGGAGGTGAGACTAGAGGATGCAACTCATTAAATTGTCTAAGGTCACTAAATAAGTAAGTGATTCAGGCTAAGTACTACTATGTTATTAATTTCTTACAATATTGTTTCTCCAGGATGCTGCTAGCACAGAAGTCTTTACACAGAAAGTCTCTCTTTAATAGATTAAGTTGAAACTATTAATCACCCACAGTCCTAGATGCTTCTATGGAAATAAATGCTTCTGTGGAAATAAATGGAGACCAGACAAATGAGAATGAGCAAGGACTATTTATTAAAGCTTACTATATATAGCAAGAGAGTCAGCCACCATCACTTGTATGTGGCAAAAGTTCAAAGGCAGGCAGAGTGGGAAAGTTTTATGGTGAAAAAAGAGAGGACTTCAAGTCTGTTCTGATCCCAGCTTGTTGGCATGGGAAAGTCAGAGCTAGCTAAAAGAAGCTGGGCATCCTGTGTGATAGGTTAGGGGAACATGATGAAGTTTCTCTGGTTGGCACTAAGTCAGAAGTCAGGGCAAAAATTAGGTTGGCTCTCAGTTACTGAACAAGTCCTGACCTGGCTTCGGCAGAGACCATAGGTCAGCGTACAAGATTTATACGTGATCTGGCTTTTGTCTCTTTGTACATTTAGTTTTTCACTGCCCTCAAGGAGGACACTGTCTACTCCAGGAAACCTGTGACCAAGAGGGACCACACTTTAGTGTTCTGCCTTAGTTCTCTTAATTCGAGCATTTACTTCCCAAACTTATCATTGTAAATTCTTTCTTTGCTCCTTTGATGCTAATTCATTTAAAAATCTTCTAGTCAGATGTATAGCTCAAGGTTCTTTCCCAAGAGCTTGGGAGCAATCTCTTTTAAATGAAATCATCCAGAAAATGGTGCCCGGGGGTCGCCTGGGTGGCTCAGTGGGTTAAGCCGCTGCCTTCGGCTCAGGTCATGATCTCAGGGTCCTGGGAAGGAGCCCCGCATCGGACTCTCTGCTCAGCAGGGAGCCTGCTTCCTCCTCTCTCTCTGCCTGCCTCTCTGCCTACTTGTGATCTCTGTCTGTCAAATAAATAAATAAAATCTTAAAAAAAAAAAAAAAAGAAGAAGAAAAGAAAATAGTGCCCCAAATCCCACTCTCTGTGGAAAGGTAGGAGTTTACCTTCTAACTTCCTTGACCATCTTGGTCCAAATTGTGAAACTACCTTGCTTTTCTTTTGGGTACGGCCAATTAGCAAACACAGATTGTCTGTGATTTCCTCCAATCTGCCCTTAAAGCCTGCCCCACCCTTCATTTCAAGTGAGTTAAATTCAGATTCTCTTTCCTATTTCAATAACCTTTAAGAAAATCTTCTTTATCTGTTTGACTTCATCTGGTGCAAATTTTGCTTTGTAACAAACCTACATTTGCTTTGCCACATAGATTGGTCATATAACCTTATTGTCATAATCCTTTTCTATTTCCATATTTTATTTTCTTAAGATTTATTTGTTTACATTACAGAGAGACAGAGAAAAAAAATGAGTGGAAGGGGCAGAGGGAGAGGGAGAGAAAATCTCAAACAGACTCCCCATTAAGCATGGAGTCCATCACAGAGTTTGATCTCAGGACCATGAGATCAGGACCTGAGCCAAAACCAAGAGTCTGTTGCTTCACCAACTGTGCCACCCAAGTGCCCCATCCATATTTTAAAGAATAAAATAAAACCGTTAATATGGAAGGTAGAAAGACTAAAGGGAAAAACAACTTAAAATGTTAACAATAGAACAATACACAAATGAACATTAGATAAAACTCTTAACTAGCAAGTTGAATATTATTTGAATAACCATTTATTTAAAAAGAAAAAATAAACTTTGCTTAAAAATTTTAGACAAAACTATTATTAAATGATAATTGAATATAGGAAATAAAAACCTCAGATTAATGAGCTCAAGTTAAGCCAAGTAGGGTCTTATTTATTTATTTTTGACATCTTTCTCAAAAAACTATAGTCATTATGAGGGTTTTCTGATGGTTTTATCCTAGGATAGTTTTTTAATATGTAATTTCTGTTTAAAATTATAATAGTTATTCTAAGATCTGTCATTATCTATAATTCTCTCAACATAATCATTAACAGGATATGTTGCCTTAACAGTTGGCCCATACAAGAAGGTGAGTTTTAAAATGTCAGCCAAAACAAACTAAAAGGACAAATGATTAGCTGGTCTAAAACTAAACATGTGAATATAGGTTGCAAATTGTTAGTAAACATTCCATCATTGTATTAGATAATTATCTTGTACAACCACTGGAAAGTCTTTAACTTGGGATTTTATGCAGACATTTGAATATCTAAAGGTTATTCAATCATATCAACATTAACAAGCAAAAACTTTAGCAAACCTACATGTAGACAGAAAAAAATTGCTGATAAGGAATCATTAGCAAGCATTCCTGTATTGGTAGGGGGACAATGATATTATTAGTCACAATGTCTACTCCATCTGATCTGACTTGTTATTGTCCTCCAAACCTAGTGAGGTCTCCAACTATATATTCATTTAATGCCTGGTGGTGTTCTTCATGGCTTACAAAGCCCTATATCAGAATGTACACATACTTACTTCTTTTAGGAATTTAACATCAATAAAAAGGCGGTTTTGTCTTTTTTTTTTTTTTTTTTGTCTAGAATATCATAAAACCATAATCTAAATGGAGACTCTTCATCAAATGTTTCAGTATCCATATCTGTCTTCCTAATTGTACTAAACTAGCAGAGGTCTGAGTCCCTTTAATTCACTCTGCCAAATGCTCGCCACTGCTGTCAGTTTTCCCAGAAAATACTTCCTCTTTATCTAATCTATGCCTTTAAAACTGCTGCAGTTGAAGGGTTTATACTTCTCAATTTGGGAAGGAAACAGAGAAATTTCCAGAATCCTTACAATCTAGGAAAAATTTTCCCAACAAAAAAAGCCAAGTGTTACTAAATGCTTCCCAAGTGTTGGAAATTTGCACTGACTTGAAAATATACAATTTTAACTTCTATAATCCTGTGATACAGATATGTGCTGTAATTATTACTGTTCCTCAGATGAGGAAGATAAGTAAACAGTAGAACCCATACCCAACACCATTATTTAATATTGATTTTCCATTTCCCTGATGTCCCATGAAATAATACCAGTCACTGGTATTACCAGTTGCTGCGGTTGAGCCAGAATGGAATAAGGCCCTAGCTCACGATAGCCCTGGCCTATCTGTCGTTTTTAAGTATAGGGGACCTACATTCAATCTCTCAGTCTAATAAAGTTATGGAAACACAGTCCTATTATTATATAATACAATCAATATTATTATGTATATGGATCAAATGTTGTAAGAAAAGAGAGTTAGAATCTTTCAGCAAGAAGTAAATTAAAAAACTAAAAGTTAGGGCGCCTGGGTGGCTCAGTGGGTTAAGCCGCTGCCTTCAGCTCAGGTCATGGTCTCAGGGTCCTGGGATCGAGTCCCGCATTGGGCTCTCTGCTCAGCAGGGAGCCTGCTTCCCTTCCTCTCTCTCTACTTGTGATCTCTGTCAAATAAATAAATAAAATCTTAAAAAAAAACAAAACTAAAAGTTAATATGTGAAATCTAAAAAAGACAGAATTAATAAAAAAGCAAAGAGCAGAACCAATCCTATAGATACAGACAACAAACAGATGGTTGCCAGAATGAAGTGGGATGGGGAATAGGTAAAATTGGTGAAGGGGACAGGGAGATACAGACTTCCAGTTATGAAATGAATGAATAAGCCAGAGAAATAAAAGGCACATCATACAGAATATAGTCAATGATATTGTAATAATATTGTATGGTGACAGAAGGAAGCAACACTTGTTTTCAGCATAAAATAATTTGTAGAAAAGTTAAGTCACTATGTTGTACACTTGAAACCAATGTAACATTGCAGATCAACTATGCTCAGATTTTTTAAAAAAAATTAAAAGCCACTAAAAGTTAATATGGAATAATATTTTCTTTTGATTTGAATCACTATGAGTGACTAAGAGTTCTAAATAAAACTTTATAATCTAGACCATGTTCTTCTTTATTATTTTAAGGGCTATTCATGTCTGAGTATTTCTTTAGCATTTTATCTTCTTATATGTATCATATTATAATTAATTTCTCTCCAAAGGCCCACTTGGATCCTTAGAGTACATCTAAATTTATTTTAAGAAAGAAAGCATATTTAAACATATTGACAAAATAGGATGCATGCAGTGTTCTGATTACTTTAAATCTGTGTGAATAAAATGTGCAGCATCAGAAACCCAGCATCATCTCCACACTTCTGTTAAAATGCTGTTCTAGTGGAACTGGTATTTTCCACATTGCACAATTATCTAAAACCTTTTGAACTCAGTTTCTGCTGAAATTACATCTTGTCCTAGAAGTAAAAAGACTTTGTTGTTCTTCTTTGTCTCATGGCCTCATTCTTCTTTATAGCAGACTTAGGGATTCATCATCAGACCTTTGAAAAAATACAATGCTTATTAAACCTCTTGTCCATGGTCCAGGTCTGAGAATCATACATAAGAAGGCTTGGTTTATAAAAGAGGAAGAGATCCGGATTCCAGCAAAGCTGAATAGTGAGGGACAAGTGACATCGAACGTATATAGACCAAGGCCAACATGAGTGAATTACCCAAGAGAGAGAACTTCAACTTGCTGGGCTGAATTGTGGATGGTTAGATGTTGGGAAAAAAGACATGGAGACATACATGTAAGTGAAAAAAAAAATGATTACAGCTGTTTAAAAATCTGGGCATACATATATGGAATGAACTGGTCCACCCAGTATGTGCCTTAGGGCTGGGTGTTCCTTTACTATTGTTCACTGAAATCACTACAGTCCCAGTTCTTGGGCTGATGATATATAAGAATGTTCTGCATATTGTTTCTCTTGCCTGAAAATAAAATGGAGATTACATAAAGATTTTAATGTTTACTATGATGCTATCTCTTTTTATTAATGTTTTCATTGAAAACATTCTCATTATGTGTTTACCATTTTTTCCTAATGTTCTTCAATGAATATGTATAACTTTTTTTAATCAGGAAAAATACATGCTACTAAAAATTAGTTAATATATATTTCTGTTCATATTAACTAATTTTTAGTAGCATGTAGATGCTGATAGATGAAGCAAACACTAAAAATGAAAGCATTAAAATAATCTTCTTATTTGGGTAATTTTAAAAATGATTAGTGCAAAGTGAAGTTAACCTGGTGATTGTCCATATTTTATAGTCCAAATAGTAATTTTTTTCTGTGTGCCTGCATATGGAGTCACAATAAATGTGGACTATTACAGTTGTTGAAGAGAGTTTTATATATTTATTCAGTATAATATTGTCGGACTGGTGCCAAATTCTTAAGAAGATGTGGACAAAAACTGACAAAATGAATAACCAAGTGATTGAACACATGAATCGATCATGTATTCTGGTTGTGAATACTTGACTTGAAAATAAATTATGTCATTATATAGGTAGCACAGAAAGAAATGTTCCAAATGATAGCATGAATTTTGGGTATCCTTGTGACAAATCTCAATTATTCTGAAGTAAGCAATATCCCTCCAACACACAGAAAACATCCTGATAAACCATTGCGCTTTACTTCTTAAATTTTGGGAAAATCCTTTATCTTATAGCCTTCCACACAGTTTTTAGTGTATTTTATGGCATATAGACAGGATTGGTAAAGTTATTAAATTAGATACATAAATATATAATTTTGAGGCCATAAATATTTGATTAAATTAAGTTTAATTATTAAATTATTAAATAAATTAAATAAAAAATATTGATTAAATAGGGATTATTTAATCAAATATTCTTCACCTGTTGGATCAGAGAACAGAGGCATAAATGCTATGAATATTTCCTCACAATGACTTCACTCTGAAGTTGTGGTTGGCTTCCTGGACTATCACTGCTAAACTCTTGGTCCCCTACACTACATTATGACTTTTTCTTTTTTTTTTTTTTTTAATTTCTTTTTTTTTTTTAAGATTTTATTTATTTACTTGAGAGGGAGACAGTGAGAGAGAGCATGAACAAGGGGAAGGTCAGAGAGAGAAGCAGACTCCCCATGGAGCTGGGAGTCCAATGCGGGACTCGATCCCGGGACTCCAGGATCATGACCTGAGGCGAAGGCAGTCGTCCAACCAACTGAGCCACCCAGGCGTCCCCATTATGACTTTTTCTTAAGGACACACAGGTATACATTGCCAGGGTAAAAATGTATAAACTTCAGAAATCTTGATTACAAAAATGTGATTTAATCAACATGGTATTTAAACAAACCAGAAAAAAGGTTAAAAAAATTAATATCTGATGTAGAATTAGTAGGCTCTGTTGTGTGCATATTAACAAATAATATTACCTCATGTTTTATCCACTAGCACCTTCACTTTGTTTTGTAGTTGTGACCCCTAACTAAAATCACAGTATAGCAGTCAAATAAAATGTAATGAAAGGGGGAAAGAAAAATCTAACAAATGCTCGTATTGAGAACTGCAGAACTCTAAGGAAAAATGATTGTATTCAAACCTTTCCAGGAAGAGATTTAACTAAGTCTAGCTTGGCTTCTAGTAGCCTAAGACCCAGAGCCTAGGATGATGCCAGGCCCTCTTAAAATGCTCTCTTGTGCGGCTCTCTTGCTTCAGGGTTTGCCTTCCTTTAGCTCAGGTCATAATCTCAGGGTCCTGGTATCCAGCCCTGTATTGAGCTCCCTGCTCAGCCTAAATCGGCTTCTCCCTCTCCTCTTCCTCTGTCCCTCCCCACTGTTCCTGCTCTCTTTTGCTCTCTCTCTCTCTATCTCTCTCTCTTCCCCTCAAATTAAAAAAAAAAAAAAAAAAAAAAAAGCCTGCCTGAGGAAGTCCAATGCCACCAGGAAACTTGCTGTCTGTTCCAGCCCCTCTTAGATCTTTAGAAATCTTGCAATTTTACATTATTTCTCTGTGCTTTGAGATGTAAATCTACCACCCAATACCGTTTCCTTCTGGACTTGAGAGTTAGTCCTTTGAAATGCAAATATGCATGGAGATAACCTCGGTTTCTCTAGCCCAATCCCTTTGGAAGAATCAAGGCCTGACTTTAGTGGGTGCCTGGCTTCCAGTTACATCACTGCCTGTTGCCATAAAAATAAAAATGTGTTTCTTCTCTGGATAAATTCCTGTTAACAAATCCAGGTCGTTTAGTCCCATGGATTAACCCTCCTTAACATCCTTCAGTACTTCCTTTGGCACAGGCCTGTCTAAAGAAGTCTCCTGTCTTTTGTTTTATGAATTTGAGTTCAATTCACAACGGACCTTATTCCCTATTGCAATACTATTACTGAGCAAAACGTACCTTTAACCAATTTAACTGGTGTCCATTTTTGTTTATCATCAACAGGATGTTGGGAAGGTGGCCAGAATTAGCAGATCAAGCTCAGACAGGAATGACTGAGTGAGGTCATAATCCAGGGGTGGTATCAAGATCCACCTGAACTCCATTCCACACTATATTCTGAGATTAAATATTTTAAACATGGATATTTGATTGCTGAATGGCTGCACTGTAGACACAAGACTCTATTTTTGATACTGGGAAAGGATGGACTTCCTAAACCTGTCAAAACAGTTTTACTGGGCGGGGGGGGGGGGGGTGGGGGGGTGGGGGGGGGAATCTCCCTAAATTTAAGGCAGATATTATATAATCTTAAATCTTCAAAATGCAGGTGGATTAAATGTGTGAAGTCTTTTTTTATAAATGATGGGAGTCCAGGAGATTATAGCTAGGCAGAATATATAAATATTTAAACAATATTCAAATTCAGAATAATTTTAAAAATCCTGACTAATACAATAGTTAATTTTAGGTGTCTATTTTTGCACCTCTGGTTTAAAACAATTTTATTTTATGCACCAAAAATATTAACTATTTGGGTTATGTGTACTTATAAGCCTATTGCACTGCATGTCTTTTGTATGTTTAGAAAGTGATTTCCCTCTTAATTAAGGATCAAATTGACTCATTTGAAAGACAACCAATTTTGGGGGGATCTAGTATGCTTAAAATTTAGCTTTCAATCTAGGATCTAGTATGCTTAAAATTTAGCTTTCAATCTAGGATATATCTGAAGAAATAATTTGTTACTTTATTTTAATTGTATCTTAACATAATCAATTGCAGTGTTTTTAAAATTATTTCACTGGGTTTTAGAGGTCATCAAAGCTATGAACATATCAAGTGTAGAAAATGAGTGCCTGGTACAATATGAGAGTCTTGATTATGTCAAATACAAAACCAACAAAAATAAAAGTTTTTACTAAAAATCTCAGAAATTTAATTTAACTGCCATTAAAATTGAAACCTATTGTAAATATTGAGTCAGCATTCAGTCTCTCCACTTTTGGTGTGAATTAGTTCACATAGATTTATTTCTCTAATGTTGTGGAAAATAATCGGGCCAGCGAGAGTCCAAATGGCACTCAGAGTAGGAAGACTCGGATTTATTTTATGCCAGGCAGATCCAGATGAGCTCCTGCTGGAAGCTCTGGGCTCTGGCCCATGGGGTTATAGGATTTTATAGGGAACTGTAGGCAGTCAGGTTCCAAGGGCTATGCTGATTGCTGGTAGGAGGTTTAAAGTGAGGGTGTAGGGGCTGCTGTAGAGGGGAGCAGTAGTGTAGGGAGTCTGTGGTGGCAAGACTGTTTACAGAAGTGGAAGCAGCTGGTTATCTCTTGTCCCTGTAGGGCTTCTAGTTATCTCTCGCTTATTGTTAGTAACTTTCCATCTTCTGGGGCCTCCTGGCCTGCTCCTGCTCTGGGTATTTTTCCTCTTCACTAACAGTTAAAAAGAAGGACTTGTGAGGTTTGTCGGCATGTGTTTTTATTCTTGTTTGAAAAGGACAACTGTTGAACTTGAAGGTTATACCGGGAAACTCAATGTTAGAAGAAAGACTGTGCCAAGGCTCCAGAGAGAGACCGTGTGAACCAAACACAGGAAGAAGCCAAAGACATTCTACTTGATAATTTCCCAAGGAAAAGTGCTAGATATAAAGTTGGCCTTGTTTTCTGTATCAATATCAACAGAAGGGCTAGGGAACCTGCAGCTCATGATAACTTCATACCAGTTAATGTAAGTGTTTACTAAGTGCCTATTTTATTCAAGGTCTTATGCTTTGTACAAAGTCTGAAAGGTGCTATTAAAGAAGCTAAAACATTACACAAATAAGTAGGATGAAGAGCCATATGTGAATAATTAATTAGGCTTTTTACATTTATTTCTAAGTCCATCTGTTTTCTTTCTCTTATGTAGAACATCCAAACATTGGGAAAAAAAAAAATGGAAAGCATCAGAACTTTGGTAAACAGGTTGAACAGTTGCTCATTTTTAGCAGGAGCTGTAGAAGTGATATATCTGAAACAATTTTTAAAGGCAGCACTTAGATATAAAGGTTTTTAAGACTTTGATAAAAATTTAAAAGAAAAAGTACAAAAGAAATATGCAGCAAGCAGAGAGGTTCACAGAATTAGCATTCTATTTGTTTAGAATTATTCTATTCTATTTGGACTTCAGATCTTATTGGTCTATCTTACTGTTCTGTCTTCTTTCTCCTGATAGATGACTTTGGCTATCATTTATAATTAACATCGAATATCTTAAAAACTATCTAATATGCATGTGATGTAAACCTTTCAGATGTTTAAAAAGAGAAAAAGCAAAACTTAAAAGAAAAAAAAAAGACTTTATCTAAAATAATAACTGGCTGGTTCTCCATGTGTCATACGCTTCTTCAGTCACTGCGAACCCCACCCATCTCTACCCCCATACCGCACAAAGGTAAATAAATTCATCTTCCTGGAAGCAGTGGCAGATAATGGAGAGTAGCTGTGAAACCATTATAGGATCCATGCATGAGTAAAATGTTGGAGCCTGAGGGACATTTAGGTTGATAGCAGGATTCATGTTAAGAGTAACTAAGAAAATACTGAAGCGATAGAAGGCTTTAGTAAATAATGCTATCTAAATTGAAAAATCCAGTATGCCTCTAAATAGATACCTATCTTCTAAATAATTTAAAGAGGAAGATAACAATTTTGTGGCTTTTGGAAGAAAAAAATGGGGAAATGTTCAAATAATAGCAATAGTAGTAAACTTTAGAGAATATTTTTCTTTAATAATTTGCCTGGAAAAAAATTGAGACATCAGAAATGAGTATATTGGGAAAAAATTATCATATGGAATTTTAATAACATAATGTGATTGGACTGAAAGTGGCTTTCACCATTTATATGACTCTCAGATTAACACATGGCAGAAATTTGCAATGAAATGGATGGACATGGAAGGTATGAGGCTAAATGAAATAAGTCACACTAAGAAAGACAAATACCATGATTTCTCTCATACATGGAATCTAAAAACACAAACAAATGAATAAATAAACAAACAAAAAGAATGAGATCTATAGTATAGAGAACAAACTGATGGTTGCCAGAGCGGAGGCAGTGGGAAGATGAGCAAAATGGGTAGAGGGGAGTAAGAGACACAAGTTTCATGGAATGGATGAGTCACAGGAATAAAAGACATAGCATAGGGAATATAGTCAATGACATTGTAATAACATTGTGTGGTGACAGCACACTTGTGGGGAGCATAGCATAACATAAAAAAAAGAACAACAACAACAAAAAAAAAACTACATTGTACACCTGAAACTAATGTAACATTTTGGACCAACTCTACTCAAATAAAAAAAAATTAAAAATTCCAAAATATCTCCAAACTTAAAAGAACAAAGAACCTTGATTAAATAATTTTGTTTAAAAAGAACAAACAACCTCCCCTGCCCAAAAAAACAAAACATTGAGGCAAAAGCTGAGTGACCATTTATTCAATTCGTAAACAAATTAAAATGTATAGAATCGATGTGTCTTAAAAATAATCACACCAAATTCACATTTAATGATTTGAAATCGAAGGGTAGCTTTTTTTTTTTTTTTAAAGATTTTGGTTATTTATTTGACAGAGAGAAATCACAAGTAGATGGAGAGGCAGGCAGAGAGAGAGAGAGGGAAGCAGGCTCCCCGCTGAGCAGAGAGCCCGATGCGGGACTCCATCCCAGGACCCTGAGATCATGACCTGAGCCGAAGGCAGCGGCTTAACCCACTGAGCCACCCAGGCACCCGAAGGTTAGCTTTTAAATAAAAAAATCTGCATTCGGTTTCTAGAATGGAACACGTGTAGGTTACTTAGTTATTATCTACTGAATTATGCTCTTTATAGTATTTTCTATTTCACATTGACTGACAGGATTAAGAAAGCTAGTATTGTGAATGAAAAGATGCAGAGAAACAAAGTCATCATTTCACCAACAGGAGTCTAAGGTTATAGAGCAAATAAAATAGAGTTCTAGTAGGATGAACTATTGATATGATTTAAGATCCATAAAAATGGTTGCAATCAAGGTATTAATAAACTTACTCTCTTAATTCATCTGGGTGCCATCTGTACCATAGCATATTCTTTCTTTTTTTACTCTTCTTGGAAAAATAAACTGTTCCAATATTAGTTAAAAACAATAAATAAAAATAATGCCTCTATGATGCCTCACTGGTATATTTTATACTTAATATTAAATATGATATTCAGACCTGTGCTGTTCACTATTGTAACCAATTATCACATGGCCATTGAGCCCTCAAAACAGGGTTAGTCCAAATTATATAGGGTTAGAAGTATAAAATACATACAAGATATTAAAGATTAAAAAAAGTATATAAACTATCACTAGTGGTTTTCATATTCATTACATGGAAAGGATAATGTTTTAGCTATATTGAGTTAAATATGTTACTAGAGCGGTATTACCTATCTCTTTTTACATCTTTAAATGGGGCTATTAGAAAATTTTATTTATTTTTTTCCACAGTCTGCACAGCTTTTATTTCAATCAGAAAGTAATCAAATCTATAAATGTCTAGAACATTCTAAATTATATGTGTGGCTCACTTTCTATTTCTACTGGACATCACTGTTTTATAGTGCTAGGATATTAGATAAGGTATGTTAGTAGAAATGAAAAAAAATGACAAAAGGTTTTTTTTATTCTACAGTCCATTTGATGTGATTTGGGACATAGATCTGATGTTTGGAAATCTTTAATTATGCAGCAAAAGATATGGACAAATGTTTTGTGTGAGAAATTATTTTGAAGTTACCTATAGGGAAACATGCATGTAACATTATATTTCACTAATGTATATATTGTATGAATTATAGATACAACCAAAACTAGAAACGAAAGGTTTTTAGCACATCCAGTTTAAGTGAAGTACAAAATTTTATGAACATATTGATGATTTCAGAATCTTTGAAGCACTTTCTTCCCAAACTTGGCTTCCTAGTTATTTTCTTCTTCAGTGATCTTGTCCTTTATCTTCATGTCAACCGCACACTGTCTTAGCCATAGCTCAGACTTTTTTCCTGAAGTCATTTCATTATTCTCACTCCATAATTTCAGTTTCATACCTTCTACTCTCTGACCATCTCCTTCATCTGCTCCAGTTTCTCCCTCCAGTATCCCAACCCCTAGCCATGCAACACACTAGAAACTAAAATCATAGATCTTTCCACCCTTTTATACATACACACTATTATACATACACAGCTTAAAGTTCATGATAAGTCATTAAAATCACTCTCCTGTTAGTGACTTTTTTTCCCCCAATAGCATTGAGGAAACCAAAACCTCTACTACCATAATAATCCCCCATCTGGAAAGCAGCATTATCTAGAGCTTTTTATATTGTTATTCATTAAGGGCTTTAGTTATTGAAAGAAATATTTTACTTACACATCTTTTTGATTTTGCTTTTCTTTCCTAAAATAAAACTTTAAAAAAGTCACATTTATTGACATGTAATTTTCACACTACTTCCAGCACTAAGTGATAAATATGACTTCCTTCTTGCCACATGGTTCATAATGAGCTTTATAAATTAAAAATAAAGTCCTTGAATTACTCAATGTAAGAATTTGCAGAGAAATTTAAAATTATATTTTATACTTTCAATGAATTAGTACGTAAGGATTTACGTACTGCATTTATTAAAAGATTGCTACTGATTATTCAAAGGTGGTTTAAATGATTTTAGATAGGGAACATAGCTTTAATGATTTTAGATAGGGGGCAAACATAGATAAGGGAAAGAGACATAGACATAGATAGGGCACATAAACATAGGGACATAGATATTGGACACATCTAATTATTTTAGATAGGGGACATAGCTTTAATATTATTTTGCATGCCATGTAACACATATGGAAACTGCCCCTAAGTGAGTCCAAAAGTTTTGCTCATTAACTAGGACATCAAATGCTGGCTGTTACTTCCCATAAACTCAAACCAATGTTCTTTCACTGACAATTGGTTGTTACAGAGATCTTCATTAATCAAATATTTTATTTAAATTCCTTAAATAGCTTTCTTTTAGAACACATGTGCCTAAGAACCAAAAGGTGTTAGCATATTCTTTAATTCAATATAATTAAACTGGCATTTAGTGAGGGATTTTGTGTGAAAGTTAGTAGGCTAAGTGCTGTAATTGAAGAAAATTACCCTGATCACCCGGGTTGCCCCTCTCAAGGTTCTTATAACCCAGTTTGGCCTGGAAGAAAGGCACATTTACAACTAGCCTGTGACTTTAACAATTAAAATACACAGGCGAGGTTCAATAAAAAGAAAATGATTTGCCTTAAACTCCTTTATTTGGCAATGCTTTGAGACTATTTATGCATTTTTTAAAGATTTTATTTATTTATCTGACAGACAGAGATCACAAGTAGGCAGAGAGGGAGGCAGAGAGAGACAGAGGAGGAAGCAAGCTCTCCACTGAGCAGAGAGCCCAAAGCAGGGCTTGATCGCAGGACCCTGAGATCACGACCTGAGCCGAAGGTGCAGGCTTTAACCCACTGAACCACCTAGGCACCCTATGCAGCCAGTTTTTAATAGTAGCTCAAATTCAGTGTTGTGCAGAAGAAAGAAAAATAATTTTTGAATTTATCAGACCTGAGTTCAAGTCTGTTTCTGCAAATTGATGTCTGGCTCTGAATAAGATTTTAAGTTTCAGTTTTTGTTTGTTAATTTTTTTTTTTTAAAGATTTTATTTATTTGTCAGAGAGAGTGAGCGAGAGCGAGCACAGGCAGTCAGAGTGGAAGGCAGAGTCAGAAGGAGAAGCAGGCTCCCTGCGGAGCAAGGAGCCCGATATGGGACTCGATCCCGGGACGCTGGGATCATGACCTGAGCCGAAGGCAGCTGCTTAACCAACTGAGCCACCCAGGCGTCCCTGTTTGTTAATTTTTAAAGTGTGAATCAATATCACTATTTCAGGGCAGCTGTAAGAATGCATCATGCACAGTTCTTAGAAGACATGTGGCACTCCAAATTAGGCAGATACTTCCCTGACATAATGTTTAGGTAGTAACATGCCTGTTGTTAAGATTTTTAGACACATAGAACTTAAAAAGAAAAAAAGAAAGAAGAGAAATAGATAATCTTCCAAAATATAATCAAACTGTACCAATGATTACTCAACATTTGAGTATCAAAGAGTATTACGGTAAAAACAGTGATAACTAAAGTAGTTCAGATAGAAGAGGGAGGGGGAAAAAAGGCTTTTTCTCAAGGGATTCTCAACGACTTACTTTCTTACTGCCTAAAGAATGAAACACAAATATAATAGAAGTCATAGAATTGTAAAGGTAGAAATGACTTCATAAATTATATAATGCAAATTCTTACTTTACAGCTGGGGAAACCAAGGTCAAGAGCTTTTGGATTAACTGTTAAAGTCAACGCATTGAGAGAATTGAAGACTTGTAATTTTCTTCAGTTTGCCAAGACTTCTTACATGACAACAAACCACTTCCTTAAAAAAGAAAACACTCAAACACAGATGTACAACATAAATAGGAAACGGAAGAGTAAGAATCCTACAAAAAGCTGAAATAAAGAAACTTAAAGAGAACTTACAGGTAAAATACAGGTAATTATAAACTCCATAGTGCTCTATTTTATCTTTACTAGTTTTTTCAAATGTAATTTACATAATAGTCATCTCAATTATTTGATTAAGATCATTCTTTTTAAAAGTTATTTGCTCTTTCATTAATGTGATATTTTTCAGCCCATTTATTTGTTAACTGCAGCTATTTATGCTTAGCATATAATCAAAGAACCATTATTCCCTACTGACAAAATCTCGGCATTGCCAGTAATAGCCAACTTCTTCATAACAGTCTTGAAACAATGATTTGCCACACGTGCATGCCATATTTGTAATTAAATTACACAGAGAAATCTGGGTCAACTTTGTTAATGAGGTGTTTTATTCAAAACTTAAACATGATACAGAGTAGCTGTTATGTCTGAACTATGGAAGGACTCAAGTTCATATTCATATTCAATTAAAAATAATATCTAAGTTTAAAAGAACTCATTTTATCATTTTTATTTATAACTGATAACAATGGGACATTCAATCATCAATATACTTTTATTGGTTAGAAAATGTTATTTAAAACATATGTGGGTACTTAATATGAAATCCCTTACAAAATTTTACTAGATTTAATTTTTAATTTTGTTGTAGAGCAGTTTTAGTTTTACAGCAAACTTGAGCCAAAGGTACAGAGATTTCCATATACATCCTTCCCCTAGATGTACACAACCTCCCCCATTATCAACATCTCCCTCCCAAGTGATATAATTTTTTTTATAGTTGATGAACCTGCATTGACACATCATGATTACCCCAAATCCATAGTTGACATTAGGGGGTTGTCATTCTATGATGTTGAACAAATGTATAATGACATGGATCTACCAGTATAGTATCATGGAGAGATGATCAGTGTCTTAAAAATCCTCTGTATGCCACTTATTCATTCCTTTCTCCCTCCCAATTTCTGACAACTCTCTTCATTGTTTTTCCTTCTTTAGGATGTCATATAATTGGAATTATACAGTATATAGACTTTTTCAAATTGGTTTCTTTCACTTAGTAATATATGCGGAGTTTCCTCTATGTCTTCCCATGACTTCATAGCTCATATCTTTTTAGCACTGAATAATATTCCATTATTTGGATGTACTAGAGTTTAGTTAATCAATATTCACCTACTGAAGGACATCATGGTTGTTTCCAAGTTTGGGAAATTATTAATAAATCTGGTTTAAATATCTGTGTGCAGATTTTTGTGTGAACACAGATTTTCAAGTCCTCTGGGTAAGTGCCAAGGAGTATAATTGCAAAATTGCATGGTAAGAGTATGTTTAGTTTCATAATAATCATTTAAGTGAAATAACTTGGGCTTATGAAAGGAATAAAAAATTGAATCTTTTAGAAGAGAAGAAATATTTTTTTTCCTCTTTACTTGATCCCATCTTATTAAAAAAAAAGACAACAGAAAATGAAATATCTGCTTTCCAGAGATAATGAACTTTTCTGGTTGAATATAAGTGCTTGACTTCCTGTCAACATTAAGCTAACAACCAAATTGGTTTTCATTAAAATTGTATATTATTCTTTTTCTTAGATACAAATCATTTGAATAGTCTCGTGGATTATATAATATTCAGAAGATAATATATTTTCACCAGGTCCTACTGAAATGTATAAACAAACTATGTATATTTTTAATTTAACACATATTATGCAACAATCTGTTTTAATTAAATTTAATACACCTTAATTTTTAAGAGAATGTTAACTTACTTCAACTGATCTTTGATATATGTGGATATCCTCCAAGCTACTCACATGATATATATGCCTTACTGTAGGTTCTTTCAAGGGAAAATAACCTAGAAATGTATGAATCATAATATAATTTCAGGTATGATAAATAATACTCATAAAAGATTAACTGAGGAATATGTAATGAATTTATTCCTGCAATTGTCTATTTTTATTGTGTAACCTCACTATTCCAAAGAATTGTATTATTGACTATGTTATTTTTTGCATCTTTTTCAGATCTGAACCATTTTAAATCCAGTTTTTTAAAAAGTAATAGGCATCATTTTTCTGACACAGAGCCATTAAAATATCCATAGAACTAAAAACTACATCTGCCTTTAGAATTGTTATTCAAGATATCGCCCAGAGTAAGTATATTTTGGTTTGGAAGATTTATGGAGGACACTTCTCTCAAAGGTCAGTATTAGAAAAAGCACTGACTTCCTGAGAAACTTGTGATTACTTGTTAGTGTCCTATATTGCCAACATATAACATTTTATTTTCTAGATTGGTTATGGAAATTTTCTAGATTTTCTAGATTGGTTCTGGAAACCAGTAAGTTCATATTCAGCTTATTTTTCAGCTCAAAAGATATATATTTTGTAGTACCAGGTATTATGAACTGATTCATATAATTTACAAATTAATTAATGATTTTAGTTTATTTTAATTTTATTTTTGTTTCCGAAATAATTATATTTCAATACTGTGATTTTGTAAATTATCTTGATTTTTTCTTTACTCAAGACAAGGAAAATGTAATAAATACAATATCAAAATCAAATGGTTTGATCAAAATGTGTTTACTCATTTAGTGTCTACAGTAAATATTTTAAGACTATATCTATGATATATTTTATTTTATCCTTTCAGCATATATCTACTGATAATTTTGACAGAATTATTAAAAATGTTGGATACTAATAAAATGCTCCTTTTCAAGAAAATGGGACCAGTAGATTAGTCCTCAAAATCATCTCACGCATGTGTGCCAGAGATTTACATTGACTTATTTAAAAAATCTTGAACTTGCTCAAGTTCTATATTCAATAATGCTTTGCACAAATAAGCTCTTCAGATATTTTTTGGATGTAAACCCAAAGTGATAAGATAAATGATCTATTTTAAGTTTATTTTAAGATGAATTTGAGAGATAGTAATCTGTGTTGCGTGAATACATTACAAAAATAATACAAACACTTCCCTGGCATATTTATATATGTCATAAAATTCTTATTATTTACATTTTTACCTTACAAAGATTCAGGATATATTAAGTGCCTAATTACATAGCATTTTCAACAATGAATTTATTTATTGATTGATATATTATAATATAGTAGCTTTTACTTGGTGTATATAATAATATATTTAATGTTTTATGATAATCATAGCTTTCTTGGTTTTGTATCAAGATAATCATAATAGTCAAAATAAAAAATATTATGGCAATTATGTATCCTTAAGTGGTCAAACTGAAAAAATGCTATGGGAATTATGATGCCTTAAACTATCTTATAAAGCTTTATCAGATTCTTTATGCTTAGCCCTGGTGACACTTACCACTAATTTGTAGACTGTGAAAATTGAGCTTGAGTGCAAAATTAGAAACCAAATAGTGTATTAATAAATACATTACTATATATGTAACCCTCTACCCAGCTAAATAGATGAAGTTTTAAACATTACAAAGCAATTATACAACTTTTGAAAACATAAAATGACTTTACGCAATGTTTTTGAAATAACAATCATCCCAGCACATGAATCTGGTCAAAAAATGTCAAAGGTCATGAGGATAACAACTTGTATGTAAAAAAAACAAAAACAAACAAATAAGAAACCCAAAAACCAGGAAGATATTTTTAATAACTCCCAATGAAATAATCAAGAAGTTTCAGCAAAATATCCCTATTTCTTAAGGTAATAGATTTGTGAGGAAAATATATGTTAAAAACATTATTAGTTGCTCATGTCTCAGAATGTCTTAGAAAATAACTTGGTTTTTATCCATAGTTTGCTCTGAAATTCCAGATTGTAAATTTTCAATAAACTTTCAAGAGACAAGAAACTTGAAGGGGTAAAGTCTGAGAGCAAAAAATACAATTAGGGGTGCTGGGGTGGCTCAGTCAGTTAAGCAGCTACCTTAGGCTCAGGTCATGATCCTGGAATCCCTGGACTGAGCCCCACAGTGGGCCCCCTGTTCATCAGGGAGTCTGCTTCTCTCTCTGCTTCTCCCCTTTTTCTTTTCTCTCTCTCTCTCTCTCTCTCTCTTGCTCATTCTCTCTCTTTCTCTAGTAAATAAAATATTAAAACAAAACAAAACAAACATCACATTTAATTATCACTCTTCTGGAAGAGCTAAAGTAAACTAAGATCAGAATCCTGGAAGACACTTCTTAGAGGTTATCTGAACAGGTTAGGATATAGCCTCTATAATGAACGGAGTCCTGGACCACGTTTTTCTTAGAGTGTAATATTCACTGAAATCACTGTAACTCAAAACATTTAATAGATGTGGACTCAGTGATTATAATTCTTGATGTTTTTGTCAACTTTATGACATGTGATTTTTTAATAAAATGTGCTATAGATCCTATAATTATTAATGAAATTATCAGATATATGGAGGAATAGAGTATATTGTACAGTGAAGAGAATTATAGAGAGGGGATATGTCATAGAAGAGGTAGGATATTGCCTTTCTCTTAAAAGATGAACAGAAGATAAAAACAAACCATAACTGCAAAGGAAAACTCTTGGCAAATATACAAAATTTTAAAAATAAAATAAAATCAATGCACGAGGTTTAAATCTACTATTTAGAATGAGAGAATAAAAGTAAGTTCAGCATGAAGAAAGACTGAGATGTGCTTCAAAATTGAACTATTTAAATCATGTTTGAAGAGATCATTTCAAAGGTTTTAGGAGATTTGTCTTTAACTAGTCCTTTAATCTAAGTCTCAAGTAGAGTAGTGTTGAAAGGACACATATTAAAGCAAGTTTGGACCAAATTATGAAAAACCTTAATGCCTGGGGAATCTTTCTTTTAATCTACATTCAATGAGTTCCCACTGAAGGAATTGACCATGTCTGTGGTATGATCAAAGTGAAATTTGAAATTTCATTCAAAGACGAATCATTCAGAGGCAAATATGTTAAGTGACAATAGTTAGAAACTTAGAGAATTAAAAACAAAAACAGTTTAATTAGAATCTGAAGGCCTGTGTTTGAAATATGCTATCAGCCAATTACTTACACTACCTTCCATATTGAGATTACCTTTCTAACTATTTTATGTTAGCATCAAATGGGAAATATATCAGAGCACGCACTGTATGGTTTATGTTCATATATAAATATAATATACGGTTTTATGGAGGTGGAGAATGTATGGATGAGATTTAAAAGATTAGTTTGTTAGAGGGCCCATATCAATACAACTTAATAACTGACTAGATAAGGGGAATAATAAAAGGAAGATAGAAAGAATATTAGTAAATTTATCTCCAAATGTAAAATAGGATCTCTATTTAATACACTTACTACTGACTACTGACTGACTACTAAATATAATGTAATCTGAGTTCAAAATCACGAGACAAAATAATTGAGATGGCCATTTCCACCGGTAGGTTGAGGACATTACTATGGTCTGGCCATAATTGGAGATTTTCAGAAAATAGCTTCCTGGAAGGGTTAAAAAAAAAAAAAAATGTGCTGGCCTTTTAAGAATGCATAGTGATTTGGGGGTCAAACTAGATCCTTGCATACCCATTCTCCTTCAAGGTGACTTCTTTCTTCATGCAGATTTCCTTGATTCACCTTTCTTTTTTGTCTGGTATTGTTGGTTTCATTGAAAAAAAAAACAGTTTTTAAAAAAATACGGAATTATGAAGAACTTTCTTATACTTTAAAAACAAATTTGAATTGTGAAGAAGGTGCTTAAATGGAAAAAGTGGCGAAGTACAACAAAAAGGAGATGAAACACTACAAGAGTAATTAAAGGAAAAAGTCTCTTAAGTGTTGCTTGGGAGCTATGGATACTTTGCTTCCAAAACTATGAAATTTCTTGACAGTGAAGAAGGAGGCTCTGGGAAGTGGGGATGGTAGCAGATGGTGCTGGAGGCATGCTCAGAGAGGAAGTGCTTAAACTGAATGCCCTTTATGATTTGCTGCCACTTGTACAAAACTAGTTTAGTGGATCCACAGGGTAAGCAAAAAGAAAAACATCAAATTTTATAACAGATAAGTATAAAATTATAGAACTATGACTGTAAAAAAACTGTAGAAATATCTGAAAATAATTGCAAATTTTGCACTTCA
Organism: Mustela nivalis; assembly: GCF_964662115.1. Lineage (NCBI taxonomy): Eukaryota > Metazoa > Chordata > Mammalia > Carnivora > Mustelidae > Mustela > Mustela nivalis. The sequence goes on along the minus strand of NC_139023.1, from coordinate 40,998,823 downwards.
CTCTTAATTTCAAAAAAGCATATAATTATCATAGTCTGTGAACATAGAATGTATTTAATAAACCTATGATAAAAAGAAATACATATTGAAGGTTATATACACCTACATGTACATACACAATGTACATATAGAAAACAGTGCAAATTATAGCTTTAAAGTGCTACAGTCTTCTCTGGTAAAATTTTACCATCTACGACACAGTCAACATTTATCTGACTATAAGATACAAGGATAGGAAAATATGTTTTATTATATGAACAGTGATAGAGATTCAAATGTAAAATTATTAAAGAGATTAAAAATATATATGTGAAAAATCTCAAAGAAGAAACTTTTGGACAAGTACTGCTTCTAACCGACAAAATCCACAATCTCGTTGGATAATCAAAACCATCTTGTTATGTAATTGAATATGCCCGATTTATTTTATAGAAATGATGCAGCTTTCCTTTCTGTTTTGAGTGAATGAACAAATCAGATCACTGCTCAGTAGCCTGCTTCACTTTGCTTTTACGGGTAAAAGATATGCAAATATGAGACCACTATGCAAAACAGCCAAGTAAATCATATCCCTGGTTAAATATTTCATATGTATTTAGTAGCAGAATATTACCATAAGCATTAACTTAGGGACATAAGACATATTTTGCTACATAAGAAATAAAGAGGTAATAATGCTCAACACCGAGAATTTTCTAGTTTTATCATTGTGGAGGATTCTCCACTGGGGAGTACATGTATTTGGAACGATCATGTCAATATATTAACCAGATGTCAAGAAGGAATGACTATTTTCTTAGTGACATTGACATTTAAGCAATGAATGTAAAGTATTTTGGAGGTTCTAGCAGTAGTTATTACAACAGAAGTGACAGTTAATTTTTTTGTTTGTTTGTTTTTGTGGAATCCTTCCTATGACGGCAGCAGCACATCATTTTAAATTGCCTATGTAATATTCCCACAATATCCCAGCAGTGAGCTTCATGAACCAACAGGTAGAAGAGTACTATGGTCTATCCTATCTTCTCAAAATCATTTACTCAAGCAAGCATTTTTCAACATTTTTTAAAAATAATACTTCATTAAAAGAAAAAATAAAACAATTCATAAGAATTTGAGAGATACTCATACTCCTACAACTTTTTGGAAATTTAAGTTTGTGCAAGCACACATACATACACATAGAAAACCCAACCTATGGGTATTTCTAGTTATTAAAATTCTAGTTATATATAATGACATATTCAAACTTGTAAATAGTACATTACAGTTATGGTTATATGCATGACTTGTATTAAGCAAAGCTCCTGTGTTTTCTTTTATCAAAAATTCTCAAATTTCTTTTAATGACACATTATGTTTCTGTTACTTCAGAAGTGACTGAGGACTTTAGTAAATGTTCAAGTAAACATTGAATCCTTCTGTCCTGATGAGAATAGCAGTTTACCAAAATCAACAAAAGTGGCCTGGCTTGTGGGGAGTAACTCAAGAGACCAAGGTGATAGCAAAATAACATGAGGGAAAATCAGGACACTTCTGTGGTTCAGAAAGTCACATTCTGTTCCTTGAATCCTAGGACTCTGTATGTAGTGGTTGCTAAATTTAATGAATTCAATTAAAGTAATTTAAAATAATAAATGCAAATAGTCTCTTGAATTTAAGGGATTATTTGCAAAAATCATCCTAAGGAATATATTTTTCAACAAAGATTTTATTAAATATAAGCACCTGTCCTCAATAGATGACTTTGATTACAATCACAGACTACTACTAAAAAGAAATCCTAGCAGATAGATTTATTTCATTGTACCATTATACCAATAGCTAATATGTTATGTTTCTAACTCTAAAAATTATTTTTAAACAAGTATTTACATAAAGAGTTCACTTTCTGGAATTATTTATAAACCCATCCCGTCACTCATAAAATGGCAGCTTTGTGGTTTGCCCGGTGTGAGGAACTGCAGTGAGAGGGTGTCCTGCCCACTCTTGAGTCCCCAAGCTAACGATTAGAACAGCATCCTTTGATAACAGTATTCTATTTTGTCAACAGTTCTGTTGTTTCTTACATCTTTTTGGAAAACAAATCTATGCTTTAGAGCTCCCCATGTGGATAATTTCCTCAACAACTGTAGAATCTCAAGATTTGACTATGTAAGAATCCCTAAATATAAGCCTGAATATTTGTCTGTGTATATATTTTAGGAGAAAATAATTCCTTTCCCTTGGTATGAATTCCTTCCCTCAAAAACAGAAACCGTTTTAGATTTCAGCTTCAATTTCATAAAGATATGTTATATATGTCATTCTTATTTACAAGAAGTTTTCTTTACCATTCAGCGTGTTCTCTTCACCTGACTACACTGAATAGATGTTGATGAATAAAGAATCCAAAGATGTTGGCTTCAGGGCAACTGAGATCAATCTCATTACACAATATTGTTAAGAAAGCTGTTAGTTTTATACAGGGCAACCATTTTACCTGACATACAGTAGAGAAAAGGTTAAATACGTATTGTAAATTTTAAAAAAATAAAATTGTTTCAAATTAAAATAGATTCACGAGAGAATGCATGCTGTCATGAATTAAAAAAAAAAAAAGAAGAAGGAAAATTTACAAGCAATTTGTGCTTTAGTTTAATTCATTTCACCACATTGAACTTCCAAGATGGAATAAATGGTATTTTTAGCAAATTTAAAGTAAAGCATTAACTCTATCACAGCAGTCTTGCTGGAGATTAGCTTTCATTGCCCCATTCATATTCTGAAATACATGAAATCATTATGGCTCTTATCACAACATGATTACAATAGAATATCATTTTGTAAAAAATCAGAAGCAACTTCCTTTCTTTCTCCCTTTCTCTCTTTCTTTCTCTCACTCTTTCTTTGGTAATCTCTACCATCATTGTGGAGTTTGAACTCATGACCCCACACAGCAAGAATCACATGCTCTACAGACTGAACCAGCCACTTGCCCCTTAGAAGCAATTTTAAAGCAGTTTTTAAAATGCTGAGTTTTAGGGGTGTCTGGGTCCCTCAGTGGGTTAAAGCCTCTGCCTTCAGCTCAGGTCATGATCCCATAGTCCTGGAATGGAGCCCCGAATCAGGTTCTCTGCTCAACAGAGTCTTCTTCCTCCTCTCTCTGCCAGCCTCTCTGCCTACTTGTGATCTCTGTCAAATAAATAAATAAAATCTTTAAAATCTTTAAAAAAATAAAATAAAATGCTGAGTTTTATAAGTACCTGTATCTTCACTAAGTTGTCAGGTTGTGAAATGTGAAATTACATGGGTGAATTACTTCATGTAGTTGGCCTATTTATATAGACCAGATTCATACTAATTGGAGTAAGCAGAAATCAGTTTGACTGTGATTTTATTGACAGAGTTTCAATATATAACTACATTTCTATAAAAACAGAAAATTTTTCTGAACCCAAAATACAATGTGTTACATACTGTATATTAGTCTAAAATACATTAATATAAATGATGGATAACATATATGAAAATACAATAAATTATTATACATTGGACATTATTTAGGAATATATAACATTAAGTGAGCCTTATTTTTGGAATTGATGTTTTTAGATAAAATGAAGACGTTTACACTTAAAAAAAAAAGTCTCATCAAGGATGGGCATTTCACATTTTCTTTTTTTTATCTCTTAGCTTACATTTAAACCACTGCATCACACCTGTTTTTGGCACCTGGCATCAGTTTCTTTGCAAAATTAAACTCCCTATCATTTTTAAACAAGCAAAAAGAAATGATTTATTAAGCATGATAAAATTGTATTCTGTATCTAGATTCATCATAAAATTATAGGTATGTCAATATAAATTTGATGTTGTGAGCTGAAAGGTTTAAATGCCATAAGCTATCTTCTCAATGTTGAGAAAGAATAACTATCCAGGTGTGGTGATATTTTCAGTTAATGTTTCTGCAGAGGTAATTAAAGGCTTATCATATTATGACAAAGATTTAATCATATGTTAGGTCACAAAGAACTAATCCAAATCTTGCCTCAAAGAAGTTTGTTAAAGTCATTTTGAATGTGAACTCGTGTTCAAAACTGAGGTTTGCCATCTGGGCCATGTCTATTACCATTTTTTCTTAAGTTCACCAAGCTCTTCTCCATTTATTCTGGCATTTAATAGATATGTGATATATATGCTAATGCAACTTGCAAGTTAATTTGTGTAAACCAACCAATCACCACCTCTTTCATATGACTGAAGTTTATTTTGTCTAAATATGTACCTTTTTGTTTTCATTGAATTGTGTAGTGAAAAATGCCACATTCTGCCTTGGCTTGATACTGCCAATGGAAGTTCTAATACAAGGGAACAAATTACTAGAAGTTAAAAAGGATTAGAATCATTTGAGATATAATTTGATATTAATATATTCATTTAGAACACATTTTTCATTTTTTTTAAAGATTTTGCTTACTTATTCATTTTTGAGAGAGAGAGAAAGAGGAAGCAGCGGGGTGAGCAGCTGGAGAGGGAGAGAGGATCCCACCCAGACTCTGAGCTGAGCGCAGAGTCTCTAGTGGGCCTTGATCTCAAGGCTCTGAGATGAAGACCTAAGCTTAAATCAAGAGTCTGATGCTTTACTGACTGAGCCACCCAGTCACCCCTATACATAACTCTAAAATGTTGGTATTATGTTAGACTGCTAGAAAACAGCACACATTTCATTGACCTCAATGTTATGAAAGTTCTCCATGGATAGGATTTGTCATGTATCAGATAAAGATATTTAAGTAACTTGTGCTAAATAAAGGAATGAGGCAAATTGACAACTAATAGAGTTTTAAAGATGTCTATGTAATGACAAAGATCCTGATTATTCTGATTAATACTGCAACACTCAGTTAATTTATCAGTATTTTTCATTACTTGATATAAAAGTACATATTTTTGGAAATAGCCATTTATTTTGTTGAATTTCTTTCAATCTAGATTTGAATGTTTAATATCAAATGATTGCACTGGTATAACAGCATAATTAATTATTTACATACATGAGGCTCTGGAATTTTTTTAAAAAAGGAGACTAAATCAATGATAATTTCTGTTGGAGGATTTAGTAATGATTGGAAGTTTTAGTTGTATCTTCCACTCCAGAGAGCATTATTGGGAGCTGCAATAATTCCCCAAAGGCAAAATATTATAAGAAGGATCCTCAACTTGGATCTTGTTTGAGTCGGAATTCGATCAACAATATGTCAGAGAGGAGGTAAGTGAGCAGACGTTTTTTTGCCTCTCTTCATTTGTACTTGAAAGAAATTATGTTGCATGAATTCCTGAATAATATAAAGGAGATGAGTGTTTCCTAAAATTTTAGTGCATTAATGTAAGTCCTGAGAGATGCTTTATGAGTTATATATAAAATGTGCGAATATATATATATATATAATGTGTGAATTATTATATATTATATATTATATATGATTTGTCCTCAATGAGTTTAGGAGACACTATATGCTATCTTACTTGAAGATTTAAATATACATTAGCATATTAAGGGCTCACTGAAGTCGTTCAATAAATTGTTGAAATGCACTTGGGAAGTACTGATGTAGATAATTACACAAAGAATGCAGTTTTTTGGTCAATATTAACTTATGATATTTATTAAAAAATCATTAGTATTCTAATCTTTTTAAAGTAGATGTCCCATAAACAGCTACCAATTTATAATTATTCAGATAGCAAAATACCACCTTGAGGCTATATCTTAAATAAAGCCTCCAATGGGGAGTAATACTTGATTTATCTGAATTACACCTGAACAGCCTGGAGACCTCCCATAGTTAAGCAACTGTAACAGCTTGCAGACCTCCTGTATAATATAAAATGAAATATCCAGAGTGCTGTAAAAAAGCAAAATGATGTAAGACTGTGAACTTCTTCCTATTTCTGTTTTATTTATACTGTTTATAAAAGTAAATTACTTGCTTGAAGTACTACTCTTGAAGCTGCCTGAATCTCTATGGGGAAGTGCTTCTGTGAATCCTCTTTTATTAGTACTGGTTGATCTTTAGCTCTGGGGATGAGATCAACAAGGTTAAAAAGCTTTGCTTTCTAAGGGGAGAGTCAATCTGATTTGAGAATAGAGGGAGACCTAGTGAGAGCCAAACCTGATGGAAATGATCTCTTTTAAAAATGACCCTAATAGTGTACCTAGGGCAGCTGCATTTCTGTAAATAGCTGGATAATGCTGTCTTTCATGCTTCAGCTCCAAAGAACAACCACAAAGATAACATCTAACAGGAGTTCGAAATCATTTTGCCATTGGAGAGAAAGTTTACTTCTTTTCTTTTCTTTTTTTTTTTTCCTTTCACTGTCTGTTTTGGTTAAGAAACACCGATGATGTTTGTTTTGGTGAGTTATCTTAACATACAGAATAAATCATTTTACATTTATAAATAATTATACTATTTCTCTTATGTGATGAGAATATATACCTTATTTTCTAATCATCATTTTAATTGGTTCAGCAAACAGAATGGCATATTTTCTCCTAGCTACTATCACTGGCTTTTATGTCTTTAATAACACTCAAACAGTAATTTTTAGCCTTGTTAGAAAACCCTTACAGGAACTGGATAAAGGTTATGACTATTTGTTCCAAGGAAAAAAAATAGATTGAAACCCAATTTAATGAGTTACCAACAACTCAGATTAGGAAGCAAGGAGGAGTTGAAAGGGTGGCATTAAACCTGTTCCTCCTGTTCTTTCTCTTTCTCTGATGGAAAGATGATAGATAGATAATAGATAGATAGATAGATAGATAATAATCAATGCACACATACATACATACTGTCCATTCTCACAAATTTCTCTAAGTAATATTTACAATGCTGATTATAATTCCTTAACAGAATACTCAGGCTATCTAAGTGTCTGGGATTTAATTTACAGAATTCAACACCTTTAACCAATCATCAATATGAGTGAGTTTTGTGAAATTGATTGTTCTAATGGTAAATTTCTCTTGATCTGAACAAATTGATTAGTGGTTTTATTTATTTATTTATATATCCCCTATTTTATCTTATCAGTATTTAATGCAGACTATACCAGATTGGAGAAAAAGCAGAATGGTATCTTGAAAGATTTAATTAAATGCACAAATTCTCATTTTTCCTAGGGGAAAAAAAATGTTTACCCATTAACACTTTGTACATTTATACTTTTTATAAAAGGAAATTGTTTGTTGAAGTACTACTCTTGAAGCTGTCTGGGTCTCCATGGGAAGGAGTCCTGTGAGTTCTCTTTTGCTGGAAGTAGTTGATCTATAGTTGGAAAGATCTCAGGTAGACATGGCTTTAGAGATAGAGATAAGGTCAGGTCAAGCCTTTTCAAATGAGAAGCATGAAGAATGGAGATAGTATTATAGATTTTTATTAGTCAAATGCAGCTTAACATCACCCTCAAGGGTCATGTGTGTGTAGTTAGTACACATCCACGTCTGTGTTAGGTCACCTTACATTTTCCTGATTCTGTGCTTATGTTCTTTTCCTTTCCCCGTCTTTTTCTAACTTCTAATTTCCACCTCATCAAATCCCAGGCTTTATGGATCTCAGTTCAATTTGAGCCACTTTGTGAAGGGTTTCTCTGCCAATCCAAAGACTTAGATCATAATTTTCAACTTATTTTCTGTATTTCTATATAATGATTTTTCAATCTCATTCTTTATACTCAAGAACTCATATATTTTTAAAACAATTTTCCTGAGTGTAAACCTTGTCTATGGAATGGCACTATAATGTTTAATAGAGATTACGAGCAAAATTTGCTTTATAGCAATGACTTTGTCACTTTCTGTCACATAAGGGGTTCAAGTCTGATTCTAGAATGCAGCGATTGTTACAAACTATGCAATCTTATGAAATCAATTTCTCTATTCCATTTTCTGTAGTGAAGATACAGTTAGAAAAATGTTAGTGTGGTTTTTTTTCTTTTAAACAGGACATTTCTATTCAAGTTTTTATATTTAATCTAAATTCAAGTACCAAGCAGAGCATTTCAAAATATAAGGAGCTGATTGAAATTTGATCTATGCTATAGAGGTGTACCAATTTCTTTAAGGATTGTTTTATTTCCTTCTCTTCAATATGGTGGAAGAGTATATCAAAATGTCTTAGTTTTTTTTTTTTTTAAGGATACATAGATAACTCTGAAAAATATGAAATGTGAATTCAACATACTACATAGCAAAAGTGAAAGAAATAATGAGAAATTAGATGTAGGTATCTCTACAAAAATTACTATTTTTAGAGAAAATCTAACACAAGAATTTATTTGAAGAAAAACCAAAACATAATGAGGTATTATGAAGAATTCAGCTTTTCAGAGATCTATTTAAATAACTCAATGAGACACTTACCCTTTTTAAAAGTTTTTATGAGAGACATTTATCATTAAATGATGATTCAGACTAATTTTCTGTGATAAGTGACTCATTTCGCCTCTTGTATATAATTGATATAAAGGACCTTATTGTTTACCAAGTAAATGTCTCAGATAGTTATAAAACATGTACAATTTATCACATTCTCAAAAATCAAAAACATTTCTTAGAATAAGTACAAATACATTTTCTACTAAGGTGAGTAACAGTGAAAGAGATGTCAGCTCTTTCAGAGGTGTCAAAGATGATGTCTAGCTAACAGCCTTCTGCCAGATTTACCATCTTGCAAGGATTTATCTTCTTTCAGCCCACTACACAGTGCCAGAGAGTTATGTTTGTTCAATTAATGTTATTTCCTAAAACAAATCTGACTATCCTCATGTTTCTTTCAGCTTCCTGTTAATTATCCATATAGGTGTTGAGAATATCCTTCCTTCCTACCTTCCTTCCTTCCTTCCTTCCTTCCTTCCTTCCTTCCAAGATTTTATTTATTCATTTCTAACAAAAGAGGAGAGGGAGAGAGCACAAGCAGGGGGAGCAGCAGACAGAGGGAGAAATGGGCTTCCCGCTGCTCAAGGTGCCCAGTGCAGGACTCAATCCCAGGACCCTGCAATCATGACCTGAGCTGAAGGCAGATGCTTACCCGGCTGAGTAACCCAGGCATACCATGTGTTGGAAGCATTTTTATCACAATTGTCACTTTTTGTCGCAGGCATCAAGTCTTCCTGCACTTGTATTCTTGATGCCATTCCATCTCACCTTCAGTGTTTTCTCTAATCCAGCATGCCCTTTCTCTCTTCTTCCTTACAGCCCACCTACTCCCTAGTCCTTGATTATTTAAAATCATCTATTCATTTATAAAATCATTACTTTTTATTTTTAAAATTTTTAAATTTAATATAAGTTTATTTTATTTTCAGTGTTCCAGAATTCATTGTTTATGCACCACATGCAGTGCTCCATGCAATATGTGCCCTCCATAATACCCACCACCAGGCCCACCCAACCCCCCATCCCCCTTCCAAAACCAATAAAACCCTCCCCTCCAAAACCCTCAGTTTGTTTCTCAGAGCCCACAGTCTCTCATGGTTTGTCTCCCCCTCCAATTATTTAAAAGTCCTTTCCATTTAAAAAATGCACTCATTTCACCTACTTGAGAAAACAAACACACAAACAAAAACAACTACCTTTGATTCTTCTTTCATCAAAGAAGATTTACCTTTTTTCTTTCTCTTCAATACTAGACTCCTTAATATAACAGTATCTAGAACTTTCTTTTTTAAAACTCCCATTTATTCATTATCCCTCTGAATATGTTTTCCTCTTATCATTATAGTTTGCTTTGAAACATTGTCAATCACGTCTTAATTTAAGTCAAATTTGATACATTCTTTACAAGTGACATGACCTCTCTCAAACATTTGACCAATTTAGGCAAGACTCTTAATTGTAAACTCTTTCGACTTGAGCATCACTCATGTTCCAGTTCTTCAGTTTGTCTTCAATTTGTCTGCTCCTTTTCAGTTTTATCTAATATCACTATTCCCAAATATTCTTATATTAGTTCTGTCTAACTTATTTTAATTCTAACAACCTTGTCCTTTCTACATCTTCATTGGTTCATCTTCCTAAAATGCATTCACTTACTTCAGTCACCTATAAAATCTCTGTTTGAAATTTAACAGGGATTATTTTGTTTAAGAATTGATTAGAGTGATAGATATATTACCTATCTAATCTATCTATATATTATCTATATATCTATCTAGTGATAGATATACTTTCCTTTACTCTTCTTTCTCCCAGAGACTATAACAAATATTCTTCTTCAAAAGTTCATTGAAAATATAATCTCTTCATGGATATTTTCTTTATTTTAATAGGGTTAAAGAATCACTTTTTTTTATTTTATCCTTTAATATGATTTGTTACTGTTTTGCAATTATAAACCTCAAATGATTAGCGAGTTCAATGATTGAGTATATCGTACATTGTATCTGGTTAAATTGTAAGACAGTATTTGGTGCTGAGGATTGAAGAGAAGTTGATGATAATCATGGTAAGTCATTGATTAACTCATGTTCTTTCTTCTCTGAACTTGTCCCTGTTATCTGGTCAGATTAATAAATTTTAAATGAAGTCAAATGTAAATCATATAGAATTTAGTAAGTTACATTGTATAATATTCACACATTCTTAATTATTTTACATGTTATAATAATTGTAATGATGTATACAAAATAAGATAACTATATCAAATTAAAATTCACAATTAAATTAAGTGAAAACTTAACTTTCCTCAGTTGTGGCAAAACTCTCTTTAGAGTGCAACTTCTTTGCCTTTCCCTCAAACCATGCCTGCGTGTGCTTCTTATTATAGATCTTTATTTTATCCCTTAAAATGTATAATGAGAAGGTAATTCACCCTTAATGAAATGCCAGAAAATGTACAACAGAAAGTATTACGAAGGAGAAAGTGTCATTTCGAATAGGTACACCTACTTTCTAAATGACTAACAGTAGGGAACTTCTAACTCTCAGGTAAATCAGAAAATATGCAAATTGCTTTTTAAAATTCTTTTCTTGTAAAATGGATAGTAAATGTCAGAATAACCTTGTCCTTGGAAAAAAACGACAGAGGAGTAAAGTGTTAAGTTTCCGAGCAACTAGTTTCTAAACATTTTCCGGTATTTCAGCATGTGTTGGCTTAAAATATACCAACTGATATTTAGCTCTTAATGATACATAAAGTACACTAATAGCAAGGGGACAAAATGCATAGAATTAAATATGATTACAAGGTTCTTTTTTAAATTTTTTTTTAAATGAGAGTTAAAATGTTTAGGATTGGAAATGACCTTTAGAGTCAGAAAAATAATATAAACTGCAGCCCTGTTTCTACTATTTCTTAGCCATGTCATCATGGGTTAATATTTCAACTCTTGGAGATTCAGTTTCCTTATCTAGAAAATATGCATAATACCTATCTTTCAGAATTGTGTGAAAATTAGATATTAAAAGTGCAAAATATCTACATGTAGGTCCTCAGAAACTTTCAGTTATTATTGTTATTTAGTTAATAGCAATTTAAAGAATAAGTATTTGTTAGTGAAAATATTTTTTTAAAGAATATGAGCATACCATAAAATTGACAGAAATAAAGATCACTATTTGAATGCTTATAGGTATATGTACATTGAGCAATATGTGGTTGAAATAGCATTCTTGGGGCGCCTGGGTGGCTCAGTGGGTTAAAGCCTCTGCTTTCAGCTCAGGTAATGAGCCCAGGGTCCTGGGACCCAGCCCTGCATCGGGCTCTCTGCTCACAGGGAGCCTGCTTCACTTCCTCTCTTTCTCTGCCTGCCTCTCTGCCTACTTGAGATATCTGTCTGCCAAATAAATAAATAAACTCTTAAAAAAAAAAGAAAAAAAAAGAAATAATATTCTTGCCTAAAGGTTTTGGTAAAACCGCAACTCTAGTGTCAATATTTATCTTTGAAAGGGATTGAAGATATCAAAGTAATAGGCTGTTTAAGGAAAAATGAAGTGCCTATTCAATGTACCCATAGATGCTTGGAATGAAATAGGTTTTTAACAGGAAAGGGGTACTTAGCAAATGAAATTCACCTTGTTTACAATATTCTAACAAAAATGGATTAAACTATAAATAAAAGTCTTATTTCAGGTTTAGGGAAATGTTATTTCAAGGACTGGTATGTGGGGAATCTAATGTTATTGCAAAATCAAGCTAGCAAAGTGTTCTTGACAGATGCTAGTGGGGATTTTCTGTATCTCCACCACCCCCAATTCCAGAATAGATTACAAATATTGAAATTGAAGGAATTCCAGTAACTAGTAAAATCTTACGAATGTACTCTATTGTATATGTTCCTTCACATTCTTCTACATTATGGTCAGGTCGGAACAAAATATAACACATACAGGATTCACATACTCTGGTCAAGAGGTCAAAATGTGCATACTTGGAAATACTGATTTTGAGTGCTAGGGGTCAATGCAAGCCTTCTTGCGTGATTGTGGGTGCAGATAGTGTGGTATGAGACTTTGATACTATACATGTACTAAAAAAAAAAAGCAGTAGAGACACTTTTCAGACTCTTCCTCAAATTATGATATGCTTTGAAAGTGGGATCTAGCACCTAGGACACTCGATGTTACTAAAAGATCAGAAGATAAAAGTTAAAGTTTAGATAGTATTGGTTAAATATCCTCATTGGTGGGTAATTAAGGAGAAAGAATGCTGACTTCCGAGAGGGGTAAGTTTACCTAAAAACAAATATTTAATTGAAGAATTCAAGGATAGGAAGATAATGGAATATATAGGATGATGAGGGAATGATTTCTCACATAAAATTTCTGAGGAAAAAAAAATCTGCTAAATTATCTACCCATCAAAATACATATCCAAAAGAGCATTATTCTGTTCTTACAGCTATGTAAAGGATAACGTAATGCTACTTGTTTAAGTAAACATTAATATACCTCTTACAAATAAGGCATAACTTAATTATTGGTATATGAGTTTAAATTCAAAGGTTCTGAAGAACTAACTTGAAGAGGGGGAAAGAAAGCATCTATGTCTAAACTTCTGTTGTGCCAGTACAGTGCTTCTAAATTAAGTTTGTACTTCTGAGTGACCCAGTATATTGTGAAATTGTGACTCAAAAGGAAATTGCTAGAGATAGACAAATTGTGACTTAAAAAGAAAAAAAAGAAAGAAAAGAAATGCTGTGCATAACAATGGCAAAACAGAAGAGTTTACTAGTTCATTGAAACTTACAGTAAATTAACCAAAATGATGGAAGAAATTGAATATGTAAATTCAAATAATTTTGAAAAAAATTGCCTTAATTTTTTGCCATTATTATGTGGGAATCAATAAACTTGTCTATGCTTTATTGGATTATTATGAACTGCCACAGATGAAGAATAATACAACTACTAAAAGGAGTTACATTTTAATTGCTGGAGATTTTTCTATGTTGACTTGGAGTGCAGTCACCATGGAATGAAAATTGGGAAAAGAAGATGTAAAGTATATCATGAATGAGAAATTTGGATTTTTGCACTCAAAACAAATTGATCTGTACAATTTTGCTTTTGGGTTTAGATATGAAAAATTATATAACTAACTGGTTTTTATCCCATTGAGAAGTATTATGACCACAGTAGTTGTAATATTAATATGAAGTTGGGGTAGGTAAACCATGGTTGAATAAATGTTTTAGAGCTGTAATTACTGAAGCTGTGGGTCATCATACTGTTGGACAAACTGAACATATACTTTGATAAATTCCTTATGAAAGTTGTCCATTGGGACACTGAGTTGTACTCTTTTATTTCCAGCTATGGAGTTAACACTATGGTCACACTAACAAAACATTTGGAAAAATTGTATCCTGGCTTCATTCTTATACATATTATAGTTAATTAGAACAGTGCTTTTACGATTGTTAAAGATCAAATATTTTTATTGTTATTGAACAACATGATGGAATTTGTATGTCGTATGTGATATTATGTGGTATGTCATATGAAAGAGAAGTGAGGCGGGAAGCTAAGAAGACAAAGGAAAAGTAGAGAGAGAGATCTTCAAAGAAATAGATGATAAGAGGTATATAAGGCAGGTGAAAAGACAATCTTCGCTGAAGAAAACTGATGGAATTTGGAGAAAATTCAAAACCTTGTAATGGAATATTCAATATGTGTAGGAAAATGGTAGCAAGTATGTTCAAAATCGCATAAAGCCTCAAATACTACGTCTCTGTCACTCTGTTGTAAACAGGTCATTTTTGTTGGAAATGGATTCTCTTTTATGTGGTGATGCAAGAACAACAGATTCTTTACTTTCAAGTGGCTATTATTCCTTTTTTTAAAGGATTTATTTATTTATTTGAGGGGAGAGAAGGGAAGAAGTAGAGGAAGAGTGAGAATCCTCAAGAGATCCCCCCACTGATTTGGTTTCCCGACACAGGGCTTTATGACAGGACCCTGAGATCATGATCTGGGTCAAAAGCAAGAGTTGGGCATTCAACCAGTTGAGTCACCCAGGAGCCCCTTGAGTGGCTAATATTTCTACAGTTTTGTTATTATCTGTATCCAGCCCATGGAAGGGGAAAGAATGTGTGAAGGAGTCACACCTATTTCTTAAAAAAGCTTTGGCCAGAAAAAGCACACCACTCTCTTCATATTCCTTTGGAAGAATCCCACATATGATCACACCTAAATGAGAGAGAGGTTGGAAAATGAAATCTAAAGTTCAAGAAGACACCTGGATTTTTGGTGAAAATCTAGCAAGCAGAGCCATCATGCCCTATAAAAGGACACATGCCCTGGAGATATTACAAGGGCAAAACTACATCAATGAAGATCACGTGTACCTCTATAAATAAAAAGGGAGAGCATCTTTCGAATATGGACTGGAAAATTCAAGAAATAACACAGGTAGAAATAAGAGTAGATTTAGAGCCTGATGATCTGAGTTCAAAGTTGACTATTTAAATTGTTATTTACTTTTCTAGGCTTTAGTATCTATATGTAAAAAAAAAAAAAAAAAAAAAAAAAAAAAAGTTTTTCTATACTTCAAAAGTGTTATCCAAATCAAAACATTCATAAATCCAAGTGTATTTTTCTTCAAGTGAAGCAAAAATGTAATATATAAAGAGAAAATCTTAATGAAAATAAGGTTTGTGGAAAAAAGTAATCATCAACAATGTCAGAGCTTGAAGAATTTTCCCTGCCCTGTAACACCAATATTTCCTAACTAATGGCCTCGAAATAGTCCTGCTTAATATGGATAAATTGGAATGAGAGTAAAATTTGCCTTTTGGTAACATGTACTCTGAAAGACAGATGTTTAACCAGTAGCATGATACAGGCTTAAGATGCTCTTTTGCTTGATTTCCCCTGTGCCTATAATTCAGGTCTTTTTACTATTCCTCACCAAAGAAGCCCAGGGCCTTCTGGGGAGTAGCAAGTCCTGGATTTTAGGGCAGGGAAGAGGATGTGCCTGGGAGATCCTATTTTCAGAAGGCAATGTTGCTCTAAACAAATAGTGAAGAAAAAAAAAAAAAAAGAATGAGAAGATTCTGTCTATTGAAGAGATCTGAAATATGATGGAATAAGCAGGTCTGAAAAATGAGGTTTAATGATATGTGCTTGAAATACAAGATTCAGATCAAACTGAGATCCACAAAAAATAGAATTCATGCTAATATTTTATGTAAAACATGATATATCAAAACACAGAAGTTGAACGAATGTGTTTGTAGGTGTGTTTCTGTGCTTAGCACTAAGTAAAGATTGTTGGAACAATGCTACTCTCTGTAAAAAACAGGCTCTAGAATATGTGTGTTCTTAGGAGGTAAAGTTAGTGGAACAGGGCCCTTTACTCTGTACAGCTGACTGAGGACCTAGACTGACTGACCATCTTCACAAATGGCTTTCAAGATTTCCCTAAAGTTCATCTCCATCTCAGTTAGTGATAAGGGTAAACAAAAAATGGAAAAATACATACAGGAAGCTTATAGGAACCATTCCAACCAGTGGTAGACAAGATTTCTACTCCTATTCCATCAACTAAAACACTGCAAGGAAACTGGGAAACAGAATTACTCCATGCCAGGGAAGAAAAAGACATAATAAACTGCTAATGATTTCGATTATGTGATGATTTATAAATTGTAATAATCATAATATATATATGTGGTTGGTGCTAGATAGCCAATTAAGCATGTCATTGCTAATTATTGGTATTGTAAGAAAAGTGTTGAATAATATTTCTGGATTTGGGGTTATCAGGACATAATGTTTACGGTTATAACTCCACAGAGTTACTGTATCCTATCTATTAAGGATATGAGATGTGAGACAGGGTTTTTCAGAAACAAATGAGAAAGCCTTTAAATAAATTAAACTGTACCTTTCAGGATATAATGACCCAAGATGAAGCAATTTCTGAAAGCAAGCTATGTATTTTTCTTCCGACACAAACAGGTTAATTGTAATTAGGGAACTTCAGATTGCTCATTTATTGGAGAGAAGATAATGTCTTGATATGAAGATGAGGGTGTGGGTGGTCAGTGTTTGCCAGACTGAAGGGATACGGATTGTTCTTTAAAATGTAAAGTCATATATTTGCAAGATCCCTTTTTGTGAAAATCCTGAAACCTTTAATATGCTTTCATCCTCGTGGTTTTCTTTTAATAAAAAGAAAGTTTAAGAAGAAGATGTTCATTGAATAAATTCTTGCGGTATCAACATCTGAACCATGTCTATCATCATTTCTGCTTTTTTGGAATTTTTGCACACATAGAATGCCTATAAATGCCACTTAAACACGAACCATCTGATCAACTATGAAACTGTATCAGAGTATTCTGTTCATTCTTCTTGACATTTTCTGCTCCTTCTTCAGACTGCCATCATAATCCTTAAATCCCCTTCAACTAACCCTTGTTGTAACTTGTTTTTACCTGCACACATTTGTGTTGATTACTGAGCTCTCTTGTATTCCTAATTAGACTGTAATCTCCTTTAGGCAAAGAAACACATTTCCATATTAATAGATGGTCCAACTATCCAGTAAAATGCTATGAATCCTCAATGATTCCTCTTATTCTAACTCACTTTTCATAGTTTCCACTATCATATTATTGACTCAGGTTGACATTCCATATTTCTAAAGCCACCTCATTTTATTTTATTTGAAGAGAGAGGAAAATATGAAGCCCTTGTCCTAATGATAACTATACCTCTCTCTAATAAAACAGAAAAGAAAAAAGCTTGTAAGAGAAAGAAGTATACAAGCGACCCTTAATGAAAATCATGATTAGAAGTACTTTGTCTAGCATACTGTCAGGAGAAAGTCATGTTGCTCCTTGAAGTCTTAATACTACATCATCTCTGGCAAACTTGTATCATTTTGATTCTTTTGATCATTATATTTGACATAGGTTGATTGGCATTGTACAAAGGATCCGCATTTTAGTCAAAGAATATTTGGATTTGTTTGAAATACAAAACCAAAATAAGACAAAATGAAAGAACAGTAATTGAATACAAAAATGCATTTTGTAATTCCTAATACATTAGTTTATTTTCAAAGTGCTTTGTGACTTCTCCAAATTTTGAAATTTTGTTAGGGAATAATAGAATAATTAGGATTTGTAATTTATATATGTGTGAGAGCTCTATGCTTGTTTTGGTATGTAGTTTCCATATTTAATTTATATATTATTAAACTTGATTATCAAAATTTAAATTATTAACAATTATTGCAACAATTCTTAGTCTTGATTAGATAATTTAAACAATTATACTTGCAAAAATTCATCTATAATATTTTACCAAAATTTTTCTTTCTGAACCAGTCCACATGTGTCTCCGTCAGTGTCCAAACAGAAGACAAAGTTATGTTAGTAATTTAAACATAAAATTTAATATAAAGAACCTTAACAATAAAAGGAGGCAAACCATTAAAGGGGCAAAAGAGGACTCCCAGGAATAGATAAGTAGCATATACACACCGCAGCAACTGCCTCAAGAGCTAAGAACAAGTATGAAAGGAACTGAAAACTGAGATTCAGATCTCATTTTAGAGGGCATCGCTGACCCAGGAACATGCTTCCTACCAGTAACAGCAAACACAAAGAGGGTGTAGCGGTGGTGTTCTAGGTGGGGTGGTCCACAGTACCTGTTTCACTGGGGGCAGAGAAATTAATTGAAGGTGGCTAGCAGGGCATAGTCTTTTCACTGTGCAGTTGATAGGTAAGCACCCATTACTATGTTAAGTACCACTTAGCCTCCAGTACACCCTTCACTGAGGACTGCACCACAGGAGAAAGGTTATACTAGACGCTGCTTTGCTCTGGCCTTAAAGTGTCCTTCTAGCGCCCTCTATTGACAAAGGCTAGCATTTCACAAGTAGGGCAAAGAGAAATGGATAGGAAACTGTGAGGAATTACATGGAAAATAGGCACAGATCATTCCTTTGGCTGCTAAGTTACTGCATACACTCCTGCATACCCATTTAAGTTGCACGTAAATACTGTCGTCCTTGATACAGTGAAGATGCTCTCACACTTCATTGCCCAAGACGTGAAGACACAGTCCCAGCTGTCACTGAAT
Organism: Mustela nivalis; assembly: GCF_964662115.1. Classification (NCBI taxonomy): domain Eukaryota; kingdom Metazoa; phylum Chordata; class Mammalia; order Carnivora; family Mustelidae; genus Mustela; species Mustela nivalis. Next base: position 40,980,243 of record NC_139023.1, on the reverse strand, counting down.
CTGTATGTTAATTACTCTTCAGATCCAGTCATAGTTTCCTTGACTTTAAGCTAAACTCCAATAACTTCGCTTATAAAGTAGTAAGACAAAAAAAGAAAAATAAAATAAAATAATTAATTTGTAAATATGTACACATAACAAGAAAGAAAAAATAAACATAACTATTAGTCTTTGTTTCTGAGCTTTTCTGCTATCCATTCCATTTTTCCCTCACCCAGTTAGGACTTCAGCTGGGTTGAATCCAAATTTTCATTCCCAAAGAGTTTGAGTCCTTTATAATCCTGAATTGGAGATTCTTTAGGTTTTCATTAATTATGATTATTAGATGCAGAAACACTGAGAGGACATCCATAGAGTTCCTTGGGTTCCAAACATTGCCTTCTTTGTCTTTGTTTTTTAACAAACATCTCAATTCCTTTGGTGATTGTGGTCAATCCAGGCAGTTGAGTGATCTTATTTTGCCATTGGTTTTAGTAACATAAGGATCTGCAAAAATCCAGATGGCAGTCTCGTTTTAAAATTCAATAGAACTGTTCTGAAAACTGTATTGGAACAATCTCTCCACCACTACCACCATTAGGAACTAAGATGCCCAGGCCAACAGAATGAAAAATTACAGGGACAGGACTTTTTTAAAAAAAAGGTGTGTGAAGGAGTTATTCTTTTTAGTAGCTAGAGATACCACTTCTACATTTATTTTTTGATTTGCAGACTTATTTGCTTTAGATGGGACAATGCTGTGCTTCTGATTCTAAGTAGGTGATGCATTCATAGAACATCTTTTAAGGTCTTATCTCCCAAGTTTTTTCTTCTCAACTGAGTTTTAATAAATCAATAAAATTTTGTGTTAATCCAGCAGATTCTGGATTGTGGGATTCAAAGAATTTGTCAATCCCATGGAAACGATCCCATCATTGTACTTTTGTTTTTGTTTTTGTTGGAAAATAAATGATTGATCAGAAGCAATGATGTGCAGATGCCATAATGGTAGAAAAAGCATTCCATGAGTCCATGGAGGGAACTTCAGGAAGAAGTATGTATTAGCTGTCTATTAATTGCTATAGAAAATTACCATAAGCTTATTGGTTTAAAACCATGAAATTTATTACCTTACAGTCTGTAGGTCAGAAGACTGATACAAATTTCACGGGGCATAAAATCAGGATATTAGCAAGCTGTGTTTCTTTCTGAATGTTCTACGAGAGAATACATTTCTGTTCATTTGGTTCCTTGTGGCTCCTGAAATAAGATTCCTTTGAAATATTAAGAAATATGCACATTTCTCAGTAGGACTATCCTTTGTTCTTATGAGGCAACACTAGGTGGGTTCCTAGATAGGTGCCGATTGCGAGAAAAATCAAGACATAATTAGAAGGTTGCAATATTCAGCTACCCACTCCTGACTTCTCCAGAGATGGGTGAGTACATGAAATGTAGTTGATAATCAATCATGCCTATATGGAATCCCCCATAAAATTCCAATTGTACAGAGTTTGGAGAGCTTCCAAGTTGCAACACCTCCATACCAGGAAAGTGACACACCCCAACTATGTAGGGGTGTGTCGACTCCATGGAGCTAGAAACTCCCATGCTTAAGACTCTTCTAGAACTCACCCTATATAACTCTTAATCTGACTGTTTATATCTATCCTCTATCACATTAATAAATTGGTAAACATTATAGAGGTATTTCTCCAATTTGATTAGCAAATTAATCAAACTGAGGCTAGCATTGTTATGGGAACCTTCAATTTGTAGCCAAATTGGACAAAAGCTATAGGTAACCTGGGAATCTATTACTTGCTATTGGTATCTGAAGTAGCAGAGGGTGGTATTGTGGAACTGAACTTTAACCTCTGGGATCTGACACTATCTCCAAGTAGATAGTATTAGAATTGCTTTAAATTGGAGGACACCCAGCTGGTATCACAGAGAATTGCTTGGTGTAGGTGAACACCTTCCACACATTTGGTGACCAGAGGGAAGTGTTTTGTGTGAGTAGTTAATGAGACACCAGGAGTGTAGTAAATGAGACACACAGACAAAAGACTCACAGGAGGGAAAGACTGGGTTTTCCCCTTAAAAACCCCATTTTCTTTCTAGTTATAAATGAGGGTTATTTCCATGTTCTTGAGGTGGCCTTATCCCATGACTCTCATTCTTCCATTTTTAATCCCAACAATAGTGTAATCCTTCTCATATCACATCTTTTTTACTCTTCCCTGGTCTCGGACCTCTCTTTAACCACAGCTGAGAGGGTTCTGTTTTTAAGGACTTATGTGATTAGATTGATTCCATCAAGATACTCTCCATCCAAAGACCTATAACTCTAATCACATCTGGGCATTCATTTATGACTGAAAATCTTTCCATGATCTGGTAGTAGGTTGACTTTTGTTCAGTTCCTGAAGTAAACTTGTATATTTTCTTCTTTTTCATTAGAACTGATATTTTGTTCTTTCTACTTATAATCTGACTTTTTTTATATCACTGCAAAAATAGAAAGCATCAATATGAGTTTTTTCATATAATCACTCACAATTCTACAGCCAGCAACTTTCAAGCACATTCTTTCATACTTTTTTTTCCCCCCCTCAGGTATGATGGAGAACATATTCTTCATCCTAGCAAGACATGACTTCTGCTTGTACATTATATTCATAGACCCAGCATAGACTTCAGATGGTAAAAATTATAAGAATTTATTGATTTACCTTGGGAATTATATTTACAAAATTGTCAGGTTTCCACGAGTTTTTAACCAGTGTTCTAAATCATGTCTCTATCCCTATATAACTGGAAATCAGGTTTCTGTATCCAGTTTGTTCTATGTATTTTCCTGTTTGTACCCAGCTTGTCTCCAAAGCACCTTTCCCATCTTCCTACAAGGTATGCTGCTTTTCCTGATTTTCCTTTGCTGGGGAATAATAAAGTTACAAGAGAAACTCAGAAACTTAGTGTCATCCTAGATAATTTTCTTTCACCTATTACATTCAATCATTCTCCCTCTTGGCCTCCTACTTCCAATATTAATTCTAGTTCCAAAATATTTCGATCAATATTAAAACTGGCCTACATATTTTCTCTGAAATCTCTAGAAATCATCTTTGCCTTTTTTCCAGTGCTGATATCCTCCACTCTGTCTTTCCCACTTTGTCAGACTGATTCTTCTTCTTCTTCATAGTTCACAATAACGACACTTATTGCGTATTTGTCATGGAATTCTATGTCGTGCAGTTACTTACTTGGAGTCCTTGCTCCAAGAAAAAGTCCAAGTCCTGCTTCATCTATTGACCTAATCTATATTCTTCAAGATTCAGCTCTGGTTTCATCTTACAAGTGAGCTTCCCACATAGCTCTCAGATTGGATAATGTTCCACTAGTGTGAAAAAAATAAAGTAGTTTTCTCTTTACATTTCACTAAACTTTAATGTTTAGCTATCAGTCTCAATACTCTCCACTAGATTATAAACAATTTTTGATTAAGAAACATGTCTTTTTATATTCTCAGTGTAAAGCAATATTTGCTTTGTTAGCTATTACACATAAAGTTAAAACAAATTGTTGATAAAGCTAAACCAAGCAATAATTTTCATGCTTTGAAGAAACTTAAAACATGAGGCTGTCCAGGAAGATCCATAGATTATATGACTTGTTTTTCTAGTGCACATTCAGATTGTGCATTTAAAAAAAAAATCTCTTAATAGTATCAATAATTTAGTGCCTTGTAAATATGTAAAAATTTCCATTGTTAATGTATATAGACATTAAAATGTACATTAGAAAATAAAGTGTTGCGGGGCACCTGGGTGGCTCAGTGGACTAAGCCTCTGCCTTCAGCTCAGGTCATGGTCTCAGGGTCCTGGGATGGAGCCCTGCCTCAGGCTCTCTGCTCGGCAGGGAGCCTGCTTCCCCCTCTCTCTCTGCCTGTCTCTCTGCCTACTTGTGATCTCTGTCAAATAAACAAAAATCTTAAAAAAAAAAAAAAAGAAAAGAAAGAGTTGAATCTACTTAGGTAGCTATTTAGGAATACATGCTTAAAAAATTAAATATTTATGAAAGCTAATGCTAATGTTTTATATCTCATAAATTATTTTTAATTAATTAATTAATTAATTAATTTTAAAATATTGGAACATGTTATATGATGTTGCTTGACTAATTGCTGATTACAGAAATAACCTTGTTAACATAGGTTTTGAAATTATGATGGCTTTTTTTAAAATAGGAATCTAGCTATTTGTGTAAAGACACATCGAAGACAGAAAAATTACTTGTGATTATTCATTTTTAAGAAAACCCCTTTTCGAAAATTATTTCAGCCCATGCACAATAAAAATAAAGGTACTAGTATAATTATAATACAATATCTTGGGTAGAAGATTTATTATACTTCTTAGAATTATTTCCTAACATCTTTTTCTGGAAAGGTGATGTGCAAATAGTATACAATTTCCTGTTTTGGGGGCATATATTTAAGTATTTATCATTTTTCTCCATCTAAATATACATTCAAGTGCTTTAAGCAAAACAGAAATATACAAATCCAGCTCTTCTCAGAAAATATAAACCAGGACAGTATACTTTTAATAATTCCTAATCTTATCAAATATTAGAAAAATAATTGTTTCAGAATTCACTTTAATATAATTTGATTGGCATCATTTAAGTGCAAAATTTTGTTTAAATATTACAATTCAAGACTTTTGCTAAAACAAGTCATTCTGATAGATAATGAGTTGATTCTCTCTCACCCTCTTTGATTTTGAGTTTTTGACCTGTAGCTCACACAGTGATTGCCTCAAGTTAAAATCAAGGCTTTGCCCAGCAATTTTTTTTTTTAAGATTTTATCTATTTATTTGTCAGAGAGAGAGCGCGAGCGAAAGCGAGCACAGGCAGACAGAGTGGAAGGCAGAGTCAGAGGGAGAAGCAGGCTCCCTGCGGAGCAAGGAGCCCGATGTGGGACTCGATCCCAGGACGCTGGGATCATGACCTGAGCCGAAGGCAGCTGCTTAACCAACTGAGCCACCCAGGCGTCCCTGCACAGCAAATTTTAAAGGTAGTGAAAATATTCCATATGATATTATGATGATGGATATGTATCAACATACATTTGTCTAAGCTCATAAAATAATAGCAGCAAGAGTGAACCCTAATGTAAACTATGGCCTTTGGGTGTCAGTGACGTGTTTATATAGGTTCATCAGCTGTAACAAATATAGCACTCTGGTGGTGAATGTTGATAATGTAGGATGCCATGCATGTTTGGGTGTAAGGAGTAACGAAAAGTCTCTGTATCTTCCTCTCAATTTTGCTATGAACCTAAAACTGCTTTAAAGAAAGGGGGAATCTTTTTTTTTTTTTTAAGGATTTTATTTATTTATTTGAGAGAGAGGGAGAGAGCACAAGCAGGGGGATTGGCAAAGGGAGAGGGAGATGCAGACTCCCCACTAAGTAGGCAGTCTGATAAAGGGCTTTGATGGTATTATGACCTGAGCCAAAGGCAGATGCTTAACCTACAGAGCCACCCAGGCTTCCCAAGGGGGAATTCTTTCTAAAAAATGGAAGAAATGTGCTAATATATAAAAAATGAATAAAGCCCTGAATGGATGTTTCTCTATAGAAATATACAAATAAATACATGAAAAGATACCAACATCATTAGTCGTGAGAGAAATTGCAAATTAAAACAATAATGAGATACTACTTTAAACACACTGATAGAGCGATAATAATAAAAACAAAAAATACATGTCTTGGAGGTAGAAAAACTAAAACACTCATAGATTGCTTTTAAAAATATGAAATGGTAGAAAACAGTTTGGTAGTTCCTTAAATAGTTAAACACAAATTACTATATTGTCACCACCTACAGCAATGTAGCCTAGGTCATTGGTCTTCTCGAGGGAAAGAGTTCAATCAAAAGATCAGAAGACAGGTGTAAGCAGATCTTATTAAGTACAGTCACAGGAAAGGTAGGTGGGTAGCTTGAGAGAGATTCAGATGTCATGAACAGAATTGGTCCTAGGGTTTTTAATTGTTAAATAGTGGGTGGAATATTCATTACTTGGGATAGGAAGCAGGGTTTCCATCTTTTTCTCCTAATATGTTCAGGAGTTCCCAATTCTGGCATCCTCCATGTTGGGTCTGTCTGGTCTGATCCAGCTTCTTGCAAAGCACTGCATGGACAGGCTTCGTATCTTCCCAGTAACTAGCTGGTGAAGGAAGGCTCCTTCCTTGTGGAGGTGTGCCTGCTCAAAGTTCTTTTGTCTTACTTATTACCTTGCAGCCCCTAAGAAACCCCAAGGTCAGGGGCAGGCCAAACAAAAAATGCTAACTGCATTTTTTTTTTTCCCTGTGAATGTGTGTTCTATGGCTTCTGTATTAGAATTTCCCTTTGCCTACTGGGTAGGATATGCCTAACTGCAGGTCCCTGATGGTGCCTGTCCAAGATTCTTCCCCCATCCCCTTTCTTGTGGGACCCAGGTCTCAAAAACTAGCTAACTGCTTACCACAACATGACCCAGAAGTTCCACTTGTACATATAAACCCAAGAAAATCAAAATATATGTCCACATGAACATTTATACATGAATGTTTTTAGCAGCATTATTCATCATTGCTCAAAGGTAGAAGCAACCCAAATATCTATCTATGGATGAATAAATAAAATGTAATGTGTCTATACAATAGAATATTATTCAACAATAATAACAAATGAAGTATTTGATACAGGCTACAATATAAATGAATTTGACAACATCATGGTAAATGAAAGAAACCTGATACAAATGACCACATATTGTATGATTTCATTTATATGAAATGTTCAGAGCAGGAAAATCTATAGATACAGATAGCAGAAGAGTGGTTGCCTACATCTGGAAAAGTTTGGGGAGAAATGAGGAATGACTGCTAATGGTGAGTATACACAGCTCAGTGAATGTGCTAACACCACTGGATTGTTAGATGGGTGAATTGTGAGACATGTGAATTGTATCTCTTTAAAAACAACAACAAAAGAACAACGGGGGTTTCTTATCGTCCCATTGCATTCAGTGTTTCTTCAAGCCGTAGGATATGATAAGTTCACATTTATTTTCATATTAATTCAGGCTTGAAAACCGTGTGTATTTACAGAAAGCTGAATTTTTCCTTCATTGTGACTGACCCATAATTGTCATCTACGTTTGTATCTGTCTCTGAGTTCCCTCCTATATCATATTTCAAATGTTCTTTGAATATAAGTCTCAGAACTCTGTGCTTTTGACAATGTTCAGATTTCCAACTTGGCAGGTGTTCTCAGTTCAGCCAACCCTTCAAAAACTAGCAAACTCCTACCACATACAGGAAAGATTTACCCAGATGTCAGCCTCTTAGAAAACCTTAAACTCTTACATCATTTCAATTGGTCTTACTTGACTGACTCACCTATTTGATTATAACTTTAATTTAAGTAATGAAATAATCTTCCCTTTAACCCCTGATTGTATAAATATATATGCCATTGGATATACTGTAACCACTTCTGAGCTTTAAAAATAGAAACAATTTGCATAAAATTATCTACCAGATTTTTTCTCATAAGAATTTGACACATGCTATCATAATAAAAACAGCATGAGAACAAAGAAAAGGGTTTGTATAGGTAGGAAAACAAAACAGAAGAAAGTCTCACTGGAGACTGACATCCAGCTAACAAGTGCCTTCAAGTCTGTAAATACCTCTGTCTTTTGGCTTGCCGATTAAGGATCAGTAAAACTGTGTTCAGTCACTGTGCCTTCTAACAAAATTATTTCAAGCAAAGTACCCAAAGGAGTCAGAGGAACAATAAGGTTATTCTCATAACAAGATTGACTATCAAACCTTCAAAGTGAAGGTAAAACTATCTAAGTTCATACCACAAGGTCTCTTTCCACAGCATGTATATTCCTTGATGTCCCCTAAATGTCCTCACTATGCAACTTTTTTTTAAATTTATTTATTTATTTATTTATTTTATTTTTTTATTTTTTATAAACATATATTTTTATCCCCAGGGGTACAGGTCTGTGAATCACCAGGTTTACACACTTCACAGCACTCACCAAAGCACATACTTTTTTTTTTTTTTTTTAAGCGGGATTGTTACCATTATCCTGTCATCCCCTGAAGACCCTAACTTTGCTTTTCTGTTTACCCTCTGAGTTTATATCTAGGCAAATTAAGCAATATAAAACAAATGTATGTACTTGAGTTTAACCAGTTCTTTTCTGTTTACATTGCTTCAAATGTCATTCAGGTAAATTTTTGTGACTATTAAAATCTGTTTTCTACAATATTCGCAACAGCCACTCCCTCTTTCTCATTTCTTGCTATAGAGATGTCCATGTGTACACTGTGCACACGTGGACTTACATTTGGAAATAAAGCTGAAATGCTTTGAAAGTCGTGCCTGTATATATATATATACATATATATGTACATACACACACACACACACACACATATATATGCAGGTAATTTATTTGAAAATAATATATTTGTTTCTCTATATAAAAAGATGTATATGTATTTTATTTTTTTGCATGGTAGAAGATTGTTAAGAATAACATCTGAGTCAACACTTTCACTTAACTAAAAACCACGTAAACTGTAAAAGGTATTAATCTGGGGCACCTGGGTGGCTCAGTGGGTTAAAGCTTCTGCCTTCAGTTCAGGTCATGATTTCAGGGTTCTGGGATCGAGCCCGACATCGGGCTCTCTGCTCAGCAGGGAGCCTGCTTCTTCCCTTCTCTCTCTGCCTGCCTCTCTGCCTACTTGTGATCTCTGTCTGTCAAATAAATAAACAAAATCTTTAAAAAATAAATAAAATAAAATAAAATGTATTAATCTGCTCAGTTGATCCCCACAAGTATCATAGACCAGGTAACTTAAACAACACAAATTTATTTCTTACAGTTCTAAAGATGGAGAGTCTCAGATTAAGGTCAAACAGAATTTGTTTCTCATGAGGCCTTTCTTCCTGGCTTTCAGATGTAAGCCTCCTTCCTCTCTGTGTCTTCACATAGCCTTTCCTTGGCATATGAGCATGGAGCAAAATCTTTCTCTTGCTTTTCTTATAAATTGGTCAATCCTATCAGATTGGGACCCCACCTTTATGACCTCATTTAAACTTAACAATCTCTTTCCCATCATCTCTACCCCAAATATGCCGTCCAAATTTTGGGGAGACACAATTCAGTACACGGCAGTGTCCAAAAATGAACTTACAGTCTTCTCACAAAAACCCAGGTGCTCACTATTTTCCACTTATCAATTAACAGCAACTTTAGCCTTGCAATATTCTAAGCATGAAATCTTTGATCCCTTGTGATTCTAGCTTTCACTGCACGTTGCATGCCCTCTGTGCAACACTTACACAATCTTCCCCCTGCTCATTCTGTTCCAAATGTATTGGCTGTCTTGCTGTTCCTTGGATATGTAGACAGACAATTTCCTTAAGTCACTGCACTAAGCTATTGCTTCTGCTGGAAGACACTAACCAATATTTTTAAGATATATGCTCAAAGGAAGTTATCCAAGATGTAGTACGTAACAGGGCATCTTGTATCATCCCATATTCATGATCTTTTCTTCCTACTTAACATTTCCTTGGGAACATAGTAGTTATTGTCTTCCAGTATACTATATAAATTACTAATTATTGTCTTATGTTTCTCATCTTTATCATCTAGTTATCATTTTAATGAAGATGTCTGCCCACCCAAGATGTAAGTTCCATATTACTGATATAATCCAAGTGCCTAAAACAGTGTTCAGTACATTAAAGGGTGCTTATAAAATATTTGTTAAGTGAATAAAAGGTTTCTGAGTTTTAAATCAAGATGTTCTTCTAAAAAAAAATCCAAACAATCCACTTCTAATTGAAAAGCTATATAATTTTTTCTATGTTGACAATAAATATTGTCTACTATCGTGGCTTAAGACAACATACATGTTAGGATTGCCATGGATGAGGAGTCGGAGCACAGTTTAATTCTATCCTTTGCTCATGGACTCAAGGCTGGACTGAGTTCTCATTTGGAGGCTTGCCTGGGGAAGGATCTTCTTCTAAGTTCAAGCAGAATGAGGGCAAAGTTAATTTCCTTGCAATAGTATGAGTGAGTATTCCCATGTGTTGCTTGTTTGGTTGAACTGTACTCTACTGTCCTAGAGGGCACCCAGTCATCCACCAGATAGGTAGTTCCAAATTTGGAAGTGTGCCTCTTCAAGGCCAGGAAGGATAATAGCTCTCCTCTTAGAAAGCCCAAGTCTCTTTTTAGCGAACTTTCACCTTATGTTGTGAAGTTCACCTCAGATAACATATCTTGTGATTAATTCAAAATCAACTGACTTAGGTCTTTAGTTACATATCCACTATCCTTTCATTTTGTCACAAAGGTTACTTAACCAAGGGAGTGACATCCCATCACCTTTGCCATTTAACATAACTTAATCACAAGAATGACATCCTGTCATAGTTGCCATATTCTCTCAGCTAAAAGCTAGTCATAGGTACTTAGACCATTCAAGGGCAAGGAGATTAATCAAAGCTGTGGAGGCAGGAAATAAGGAGGCAGGAAATCATTGGGGGTCAACATACATAGGGTCTGTCTGCATGCAAACTAATTGGTTCTTATAAACCAGCTACAAATTAATTTGTTCTATGTTAAATCTTTTAAAAAATTATTTGTTTATTTTAAAGAGTGAGGGAAGAGAGAGAATCTCTAGCAGACTTCCCACTGAGTACAGAGCCTAAAATAGGACTCTATCCCAGAACCATGGCCTGAGCCAAAACCAAGAGCTGGATGCTTAACTGACTGAGCCACTGAGGTATCCTTCCTGTTAAAAATCTTAAATGTTTTTAGACACAGTGCTGTAATTTGGGTTATGTACTTGGAAATTTTAGTTTATCCCTTTCATATACCCACAGATGCACACAACTAAGTAAAACAAAATAAAATTCAACAGTGTATACATTAAAAAATATATATATATATATATATATATATATATATATATATATAATATATAGGTAAACTTTCAAAGAGCAACATCCATGTGATAATCAGTTCTAGAATTTTACAAACAACTGTAATTTTGTAAGCATGTAAAAATAACAATATACAGGTGAGAACACTTGAGAGGGAGTGAGAGAAAGAGAGAGAAGGGTGAAGACAGGGAGGGAGAGAGGGAGAGAAAGAATGTGTGCAGATGTGACATTTTATCTACCACTTAATAACTGACCAATTAGTTGAGCTTTGTTCCATATATCAGCAATATAAGTTGACATATGCAGCTCATGGTGGCCTAGCAATGGAGAAGAATAAGCACATTGTAGTCCTATTTCTTTCTTACCAGAAGCAATTTCATGAGGACAGTGAGAATAGATTTCTAAGTTGAGAATATTATTAATTGGGTTGAATCTCCTGCCATAGATCATGTTTTTAATGATTTAGGCAGCCTAACTGAGAAGAGGTGTGCAAGACTGCTACATGGCTGTCAATGAAGAAAGCACTTCTTTAACACATTATTTGGTTTGTTTTGTAATTAAAGAGAAAGTCTGAGTCAACAGAGCTTGAGTTAAAGAATAAATTCATTTGATTCTGTTCAAGCCATATAAATTGAGCATCTTTATGTGCCTAGCACTCTGTTCAACCCCCTGAATGAAACACCGCTATTTGAACCTCCTTTCCCTCCCTTAGGAAACTACAACTCATTTGGCGACAACAAAACATCAATATATAAAACAATTTGAGTTGACCATGGAGCTGCTTTTAATCAGCCTAACACAGTTGCTAGAAGCATCTACAGAATTAGTTTTGCTCAGCCACAAGTTCAATCCTAAAGTTAACATTATTGCCCTTGCTGATGTGGTTCTGGGCCAAGGTAGGCAAGAGGCTAAAGAAATTTGTCCAATTTACTCTAAGCAATTTGATTTAACTGGCAGTTGTTACCTTTGTGTCCCATCTCCTGACAGACAGATTTAGAGCTCTGCAATATCCAGTCAGGCTGCATGCCAGGGTGTCAGGACCTAACTGGAGCTGCCCTGGTTCTCCCTACTGTAATCTCTATCAACAGCAACCAGATTAACATTTCACAGTCAAAACGCAGGGCAGTGGCTGAAACTTCAAGTACTCTTTTGTGTGTGTAAAGAAACTCTTTGCTCCTTTGGATTATAAACTAAAAGACCTCACTTGTGCCCCAGGCCTGGCAGGAAGCAACACATTTCTCCTTGAATTCAAAAGGGTGGATACAATTTATAAATCTAAATGATTTGCAATTTCCAATGGATGTTGTACATATATACATACAAGAATCTAATTCTCAAATCACCAGTTGTGATGGTTCTGAAGTGGATTATGTTTATTCAGAAGGCATTTGGCTACTAGCGCAAGCCTGATAATGTACTTGAAAATGTTCAAATGAAATAGTGCATGGTTGGTTATTCTTTCACTTAGATGTGTAATGCTAATTTATGTTTGTCGGTATTTGCAATAAGGTGTGGATGTTTTGTTGTATTGTAAAAGCATGTATATTTTTTTAGGGATATCTCTGTTCCACATGCATAACTCACTGATGAAATGATGATAAACCAATACATGTTCTGTGGAATGATTCTTCTTTTCAAAAATTACAATTGGCTTTCTCGTTGCATCTGACTATCATAAGAATTTGCTCATAAGGATCTATGGACTAGGAAAACAGTTACTCAATATACAATTGTTGAGTAAATCACTGAGTATATATTTGTGGAACTGCATTTTCAACAGGTTTATAGCATGAACTATGAGAACCTATCCTGGTATTTTTTCTATTTTCTTTTCTGACTTTCCTGAATTTTTCTGCCTTAGTCTAGAATTCATATAATTTAAAATTTTTCAATACATACATAAATATAAATATACGTTTTTTTTTGTTTTTTTCTTTTTTTTTTTTTACTGTTCTAACCATCAAAAAATTGAATGTTAAAATGCAAAAGACATTTCAGGAACAGTTCTTCAAGAATCATGGTCTGACACATGAAAAAGTGCTCCATATCACTCGGCATCAGGGAAATACAAATCAAAACCACAATGAGATATCACCTCACACCAGTCAGAATGGATAAAATTAACAAGTCAGGAAATGACAGAAGCTGTCGAAGATGTGGAGAAAGGGGAACCCTCCTACACTGTTGGTGGGAATGCAAGCTGATGCAACCACTCTGGAAAACAGCATGGAGGTTCCTCAAAATGTTGAAAATAGAACTACCCTATGACCCAGCAATTGCACTACTGGGTATTTACCCTAAAGATACACATGTAGTGATCTGAAGGGGCACATGCACCGGAATGTTTATAGCAGCAATGTCCACAATAGCCAAAGTATGGAAAGAACCTAGCTGTCCATCAACAGATGAATGGATAAAGCAGATGTGTTATATTTATATATATACACACACACACACCCACACACACACACACAATGGAATACTATGCAGCCATCAAAAAGAAATGAAATCTTACCATTTGCAACGACATGGATGGAACTAGATGGTATCATGCTTAGCGAAATAAGTAAATTGGAGAAAGACAACTATCATATGACCTCCCTGATATGAGGAAGTCGAGATGCAACATGGGGGGTTAAGGGGGTAGGAGAATAAATGAGATAAGATGGGATCAGGAGGGAGACAAACCATAAGTAAATCTTAATCTCACAAAACAAACTGAGGGTTGCTGGGGGTGGGGTTATGAACATTGGGGTGGGTATGTGCAATGGTGAGTGCTGTGAAGTGTGTAAACCTGGCGATTCATACACCTGTACCCCTGGGGATAAAAATATATTATATGTTTATAAAAAAGAAAAAAAAGAGAAAAAAGAATAATGGTCTGAATTTTCGTCATTATTTTCTTTATTATCTTTACAATATATATTCAATCACAAGCATTCAAATATTTTTTTTTAAGATTTTATTTATTTATTTATTTATTTGAGAAAGAATGAGAGAAAGCCTGAGCAGGGAGGAGGGGCAGATTTAAAGGAACAAGCAGACTCCCCACTGAGCAGGGAGCCTGACTCAACCTGGGACTTGCTAGATCCTGACCCAAGGACCCTGGGATCATGACCTCAGCCAAAAGCAAATACTTAACCATTTGAGCCCCCCAGGCACCCTCAAAGACTCTTTAAAAGTAGTGGCAGTATTTTAGTGTCCTAAGGCTTCCCACAAATTTGGTGCCGTTCTGAAGGACACTTAAAATACAAAATTAAAGCATTATGGGAGTCATCCTCTCTCCAAAGTCTCTGGGAGGAAATCCTTCTTTGTCTCTTCCAGCTTCTGGTAACTTCATGTATTCCTTGATTTATGGCAGGATAAGTCTAATTTCTTCTTTTGTTTTCAGATGGCTTTCTCTCTGTATCTCTGGATCTCAAATATCCCTCTGCCTTCTCTTATAAGACACCTCTAGGGCTTCTGGGTGGGTCCGATGGTTGAGCGACTGTCTTCATTCAGGTCATGATCCCAGAGTCCTGGGATCAAGTCCCTCATGGGCTCCCAGCTCGATGGAGAGTCTGCTTCTCCTTCTGACCATCTCCCCTCTCATTCATTCTCTCTCTCTCTCGCAAATAAATAAAGAAAATCTTTAAAAAAAAAAAAAAAAGACACCTGTCATGGGATTTAAAGCCTACTCTAAATCTGAGATGACCTCAAGTTACCCTAATTTAGTTACATCTGCAAAAATTTTTTTACAAATAAATTCACCTTAATGGTTTCCTGGTAGACATATCTTTTGAGGGGCCCCAATTCCACCCACTATAGGCAGTAAAGACCTTAAAGAGACATCTATTTTATTGTAAGAAGAATTTTAGTTAGTAGAAAAACGGGCTATGCTAGTGAATTTAGGAAATATCTGTAGGTCAGACACACTAAGAAGGGAAATGAGGGAAGAAAACACTGTGGAGAGTGCGATAGAGGATTTGCACTCTTGCAGCTCTAAGAATGAGGTGAACCAAGAACACACTTCAAGTTTGAACAGATGGATGGATTCCAACACTTAATGCATCAGGAACTATTCTTGATTATTTAGGTTACAGAAGCACTCCTTACTTTGTGATCATGATTATATAAAGAGAAAAAGCATATAGAATTAGTTGTAATTACAAGAAGCAAGATGTGGTTTAGCTATCTGAAACTCAGAAGCAAATCCAAAGATGAGTTTTAGAGATTTGGGTACAGCAAAATAAGAGGTCACATAAAAAAAAAAAATGAGTAATGAACTTGCTATGAAATTGTGAAATTGATAAATCTCTCATTTATTTGGTAATAAATGGGATATTTGTAGATCTAAGTTGCCTTCCTTGTCTGATGTGACAATGGAGTAAAGAAAGAAAGAAAAAAAAGCTAAAAGAAGATGATTATCTATAGATGACAATACTGAACCTGAAAAATTGGTTACAAATCTAGGACATCTGAACATTTCAAGAAGACTGAGTGCTTAGAGAAATAAGTATACTTGCACAGCAATCTTGCACGTTTCTCGTACAAGTTGATTCACTTGAGGGAAGGCTAATTTTACTGAGAGACGTGCCCTTTTTAAAAGGCGTTGTAACTGTCAGATATATTTGTGTATTTAAGTTTTCCACAAAAGTTGACTCTGTTCCTTCACCATTCTGACTGGCAGTTGTAGGAGTTTCTCAATGCAATGCTAGTTCCCAATCTATCTCAGGACCTGTAGACTCTTCTCAGAGGGAGGTATTGTAGAAAAGGAAAAGTGAGCTTGTTCTGAAGTACTAGACTGTGTCAGAAGCATTCAGAGAAGTCCAAAAAGGAATAGAGATTACAGCACTGTTGTCTCTTCTAGCTCAGGATATAAAATCTGTTGAGAAGTCGTGGTCCCAGTCTTTGCCCAATAACTTGCTCAACAATCATTTAATGAGTTACTACATAACCAACCTCTGGTGACTGTAAATTGTCATGGTAGTCAGATAAAGGGAGAAAAGCAAAATCTTTGCTAAGTCTTTGATCATGGATTAGGTTATATTCATATAGAAGAACCAGAACTGACATTATTAGTAAATTTAATAAAAGAGTGAGAGAGAAATACCTATAAACTTCTATATTGCTAAAAGAACAAAATATAATATGATTATACCATATTAAATGATTTATGATATCCAAATAAAATGAGTAAAAATTCATTAAAATAAACCAGGATTAGTCATGACTTTGAAGTTTCCAACATTATGTAATAAACATGATTTGAGTTTGGAAATGTGAATTAAATATGCTTTTCTTTATGAGGCCCTCATTAAAAGGAAAATATGTAATGCTATTAATCAATTTATTTCCTTGTTGAAAATATCCTCTTTTATAAAGTGAGAACAAAATATGATCCTGATTTCATTTGTGTTATTAAAATAAATGCATTACTTCATTCAAAATCTTAATTATAGGCAAGATTTTAGGATCTACTATGTTGAAGATAATTGCATTAAGAACTAAGGGAAATGGAAGTTAGAATTTGGGTAAAACTTCTCCTACATGAATATTCCAGTATCTGTACTGCTCTGGGCATAGAATAATTTATTATTGGCAAATGAGTAGCATGTATGGCAAGGTACATAAAAATGTGATGACTTCCTAAAGAAACAGAATAAAACATTTTGTCAGAGGAAGACACACATGTCTATTTTTTGAAAAAAAAATTTGTTTTTATGTTTCTGAGAAATAAAGTGGTTTCTATCATGTAATTAGCATGACAGTACTAAAACATATCAAATGCAATACCTGATGGTTTATTTCCAATTATTTATCCAAAAATTATTAAGAACTCCTTCTCTCCAGGTGCTGTCTTAACCGCTTTTCTGTACTGACATGTTGCTTAAAAAAACTCAATGAAGTAAAATTATTTTCCCTGTTTCATAAATAAGGTTAGTGAAACACAAAAAGAACTCATTTGTCCAAGGTTGCATAGATAGCATGTAGAACAGCAAAAGGGGTGACAAAGGAAAGAGAAAGAGAACACATCGGATAAAGTATGGTGAGATACAATGGAAAATAGGATTCCCTTTTTTTTTTTTTAACTCTCCTAGACATTCATGGAAAATCAGGTGCACTTAAATAAATTAGGTATGTTTTTCAATATCTGTGTAGGTAGTTAGGTTTCTACATATCTTTTATTTCTAAAATGAATCCAGCCAAATCAATAATAACTAATGTTAAGTTTTTTGTAGTAGTATCTTACCAGTTTGTATGTACCAGACACCTTTTAGTAACTTAAATAAAAATAATGTTCATGGTCAGATATCTATTAAAATATATGTCATTCCAAACACATCAAATAAAATTGTGAAAATTCTCTCAGGAATATCTATCATAAAACACTATTTTAAGAGTTTTGAACCATTTTCTTCTATAGTTATTGAACATTTGCAACACTCCTATAAATAAAGCAAGTATTTTCTATTCACTTAAAGATGGTAAATCTAAACTTAGAGATGGTAAATGCCTTTCCCAAATCACACAAAACAAAACAAAGAAAACAAACAAGGAAGGGCCCCAGTGCAAGATCCTTGATTCCATACCTAATCCAGAATTTCTTGTACTTAATTCTTCTGAGGGAAAAATGTCTGGCTTTAGCCATGGAAACTGCTACAGTAATTACTTTCAGTAGGCTGCATAAACATTTGGAAAATTTATTATGTAACAAATACCATAAGAGAGAGATCAATGCAAGGTGTATTCTATTGTATTGTAATTTAGGGTTTGGGGAAAAAAAAATATGAGCACTAGATAATTTCCTTAGAAGGAAAGTTAAATAAAAGAGTTCAGTAATGTCTGAACTATAAGTAAAAACAAAACAAAACAAACAAACAAAACCCTACCAAATTCTTCCCTAATTTAGTTAATTTTGCAAAAATAATCCTTTATACATGATTTATAAACTATGTATAAATTTATAGGCTTGCCAAGACATAGTACCAGAAAATATACCCACTCTCCCTCCAGATGCTATAATATTACACAGAATGTTGTAAAAAGTGTTAAGTCAAAGCAGATTTACTACTGTCTAGGATTCTGTGTCTTTAAATTTTCTAATATGCTTGTGCCTAAATAATTTACCAAGCAGTTTAAAACCCAAGATTATATCTCAGATCCAATAGATGTGACTCTCTCCCCATCCATTTGTAATGAAGAACAGATTAAAGATTTCGCTAATGAAAATGATTGAGATTAATCCAGAAAAGCTAGGACAGACCTTCCCAATAAATAAGCCGGCTTTAAACACTTAATCTGATGAGGCTAGGGAGAGTTTAATTAAAACTCTATCTCAAATTTATCTAATATTCAAAAATAAAATATCTGCTAAAACAGCTTTCTCTTTAACATGATTATTTTTCCTCCTCCTTGGTGCTGACTAAAAAAGTCATTTAAATTGGAATAGACAAAAATCATTCCATCAACTTTATTTTTTTGGTAGGAATCACAGCTGTGAGTAAGTAATAAGATAGAGACTGCTCACTGACTTTTGGAAGGTCTCCCACTTGAGATTGAAGGTAACATAATTTAAGTGTTGTCTATCTGCTTTATTCTCTGGGTGACTATTCACTTTTAATAGATACATTAAAGGCTGTAACATTTAGAGTAACAATGTTGACTGTTACTTTGTACTCAAGTTAGTGATGCCACTGGATGACCTGTAATAAGCAAGCAAATTAAATGATTACATTCAAATACACACTAAATGCTTACATTCAAATACACACTATTAAGTTGGAAATATAAGCAGAAATATTTCATAACTAAATCTACAAGGATAGTAAATTCTAGTTAAAAGAACAAAACTCAAATTTTTACTGGCTGAACTCTCTAGCTGCTAAATACTATACTCTCTCCTAAACCACTAACAATTTATTTTTATCTTATATTATGTTTATAGAGTCTATGAATGAACAGTGTTGATTCATTAGAACACTTCAAATTTGGGAATCCCATAACTTTTCTGGGGGAAAAAATGTGTGAACTTAGTGTTTGTTTATTGTCCCTAAGATAGAAAAATAATATGCTTGCTTTTGTTGAATTAGACATTTAGATATGATGCATTCTACATTAAAGAAAATAAATATTTACAAATTTACTACAGCCCTTGGACAAGTCAGGCAAATAATATGAAACATCATTTTAATCTTTCTAATGCACATTTTCCCTCTATTCAACCGCAGTGCTTCATACTATAGATACAAATCAATATCTCCATCTTTTCTCTCTGTTACTAAAGAATGTCTTTTTCTCGACCA
The DNA here is from genome assembly GCF_964662115.1 of Mustela nivalis. Lineage (NCBI taxonomy): Eukaryota > Metazoa > Chordata > Mammalia > Carnivora > Mustelidae > Mustela > Mustela nivalis. The sequence goes on along the minus strand of NC_139023.1, from coordinate 40,960,943 downwards.
GATCTGCTAAATCATTACAAATGTTTGAGTGAACTTAATTAAAAACAAACCCAATCAACCAATAAACAGTAAATCTAACAAAAAAATTTCCTTGAACCTTAGCTTCTCTAATTTATATGCTGTCTCTTTCCTTCTTTTTTTAGGCACTTCTTGAGATGTAACTTAAAGCCACTTCTCTTTATTCTCTGTATTCTCTGTATTTTTCATGATTTTTTTTCATTCTTAATCCACTGCAGTCTGGCCTTTTCTATTTTAATTACTCTCCTTTGCTTTAAGTGCAGGTTTCATGCTGCATGATTTGTATTTACTATGGTAGACATAAGACTGTGTGATTTTCTTTTGCTCTCGTTCTTCCTTCTGAGTCTACTTCTAGGTTTTGGAAGATATATCTTGACCACTGCAAATAATGCTGCAATTAATATAGAAGTGCACAGGTATCTTTGAATTGACCTTTTAATTTCCTTCATATAAATACCTAGAAGGGGAATTTCTGGATCATATGGTATTTCAATTTTTAACTTATTGAGATAACTCACTACCAGTTTTCATAGTGGCTGCACCAATTTACATTCTACCAACAATGTAAAAAAGTTTCATTTTCTCCACATCTTTGACAACACTTGTTTTTTGTTTTGTTTTGTTTGATAATAGCCAATCTGGTAGGTGAAGTGACACCTCATTCAGTTTTGATTTGCATTTCCTGGTGATTAGTAATTTTGAAATTCTTTTCATGTGTCTGTTGACCATCCACTGCTATTTTATTTATAGCAATTTCTCTAAGTATCTCCAAAAGTAATTACAGTATATTTTTAATACTTTTTATTGAGATTAAATTTGCTGAATATAAAATTAGCCATTTAATTTTATTTCCTTATTAAAGTATAATTGACATACAGCATTAGACTAGTTTCCACTGTCTAACATAATGATTTGATATTTGTGTATACAGTGGAGCTTTGAGCAGCATGGGTTTGAACTGTGCAAGTCACTTACCTCCAGATTTTTTTTTAAATAAATACATTCAAGTACTATAAATGCATTTTCTCTTCCTTATGATTTTTCAATAACATTTTATTTTACTTAGCTTACTTTATTGCAAGAATAGAGCACGTGATAAGTATAACATACAAAGTATGCATTAATCAGCTGTTTATATTATTGGTAAGGCTCTCAGTCTGTAGTGGGCTCTTAGTGTTTAAGTTTGAGGGGGGCGTCAAAGTTGTAGTGTGTATTTGTTTGCACAGGGGGTTGCTGCCCCTACTCCCTGCATTGTTCAAAGCTCAACTCTGTTGCAAAATGATCACCAAAATAAGTCTAGTTGATATCTATACCATACAGAAATTACAGAATTTTTTTGATGTTGAGAACTTTTTTCAAATTTTATTTAAATTCAAATTATTGAATATACATTGTATTATTAGTTGCAGATGAGCTTTTAAGACTTATTCTCTTATCAAGTTTCAAATATTCAATACACTATTATTAACCATTATCAATATGCTATATATTATATCCCCATGACTTATTCCTTTTATAAATGGAAATTTGCCTTTTGACTCCCTTCACTCATTTCACGCACCTCAAATTAACCATTTTGAAGTGAACCATTCAGTGGCATTTAGTACCTTCATAATATTGTGCAAATACTCCTCTATTTAGTTCTAAAATATTTTCATCATATCAAAAGGAAAACACATACTCATTCAGCAGTCACTCCCCATTTTGCCAACACTCTACCTCAGGATTGCCAATCAGATTTCAATATCTATGGCTTCATTTATTCTGAATGTTTCATGTAAAGGGAATCATACAAGAAGTGACTTTTTTTTTTTAAGATTTTATTTATTTACTCGACAGAGAGAGGTCACAACTGGGCAGAGAAGCAGGCAGAGAGAGAGGAGGAAGAAGACGCCCAACTGAGCAGAGAACCCAATGCGGGGCTCGATCCCAGGACCCCAGGATCACGACCTAAGACGAAGGCAGAGGCTCAACCCACTGAGCCACCCAGGCGCCCCAGGAAGTGACTTTTTAATGTAACTTTTTTCACTTGAAATGATATTTCTGAGGTTCATCTACATATTGACATGTATTGATGTTTATTTTTGTGGCTAAATAAGTTCCTTTGAATGCATGTGTTATAGCTGGTTTATAAGCTGTGTCTTTTTTTTTTTTTTAAATAAATGCCCTTTATCATGTTGAGAAAAATTTACTTTTTATTTCTAGCTTTCTGAATTTTTTTTTTTTTAGCATAAAAGAGCATTGGATTTTGTTAAATGCCTTTTAATGCAACAATTGTGATGTCATATGTTGCTTTTTCCTTTCTTTTATTAACATGGTTCTTTACATTGATTTTTTCTTATTTTCGAATCATCCTTTCATTTTGGGGATAAATCCCACTTATCATGGTATATAGTCCTTTTAATATACTATTTCATTTGCTAGTATTTTGTTGTTTTTTGTATTTATATTCATAAAGGAAATGTACCTATACTTTTCTATACTTTTTAGTACATTTATTTAGTATATTCTTTATACCTATACTTTTCTTCTAGTGTTTTCATCTGGCTTTGTATGAGGGTAACACTCCCCTCAATATAAATGAGTTAAGACATATTTCTTCCTTTTCTAGGTTTTTTTTTTTTTAAGAGCTATTTATTTTATTTTTTTTTTAATTTTTATTTTTTATAAACATATATTTTTATCCCCAGGGGTACAGGTCTGTGAATCACCAGGTTTACACACTTCACAGCACTCACCAAAGCACATACCCTCCTCAATGTCCATAATCCCACCCTCTTCTCCCAAACCCCCTCCCCCCAGCAACCCTCAGTTTGTTTTGTGAGATTAAGAGTCACTTATGGTTTGTCTCCCTCCCAATCCCATCTTGTTTCATTTATTCTTCTCCTACCCACTTAAGCCTCCATGTTGCATCACCACTTCCTCATATCAGGGAGATCATATGATAGTTGTCTTTCTCTGCTTGACTTATTTCGCTAAGCATGATACGCTCTAGTTCCATCCATGTTGTCGCAAATGGCAAGATTCCATTTCTTTTGATGGCTGCATAGTATTCCATTGTGTATATATACCACATCTTCTTGATCCATTCATCTGTTGATGGACATCTAGTTTCTTTCCATAGTTTGGCTATTGTGGGCATTGCTGCTATAAACATTCGGGTGCATGTGCCCCTTTGGATCACTACATTTATATCTTTAGGGTAAATACCCAATAGTGCAATTGCTGGGTCATAGGGCAGTTCTATTTTCAACATTCTGAGGAACCTCCATGCTGTTTTCCAGAGTGGCTGAACCAGCTTGCATTCCCACCAACAGTGTAGGAGGGTTCCTCTTTCTCCACATCCTCGCCAGCATCTGTCATTTCCTGACTTGTTGATTTTAGCCATTCTGACTGGTGTGAGGTGATATCTCATTGTGGTTTTGATTTGTATTTCCCTGATGCCAAGTGATATGGAGCACTTTTTCATGTGTCTGTTGGCCATCTGGATGTCTTCTTTACAGAAATGTCTGTTCATGTCCTCTGCCCATTTCTTGATTGGATTATTTGTTCTTTGGGTGTTGAGTTTGCTAAGTTCTTTGTAGATTCTGGACACTAGTCCTTTATCTGATATGTCGTTTGCAAATATCTTCTCCCATTCTGTCAGTTGTCTTTTGATTTTGTTAACTGTTTCCTTTGCTGTGCAAAAGCTTTTGATCTTGATGAAATCCCAATAGTTCATTTTTTCCCTTGATTCCCTTGCCTTTTGCATTGTTCCTAGGAAGATGTTGCTGCGGCAGAGGTCGAAGAGGTTGCTGCCTGTGTTCTCCTCAAGGATTTTGATGGATTCCTTTCGCACATTGAGGTCCTTCATCCATTTTGAGTCTATTTTTGTGTGTGGTGTAAGGAAATGGTCCAATTTCATTTTTCTACATGTGGCTGTCCAGTTTTCCCAGCACCATTTATTGAAGAGGCTGTCTTTTTTCCATTGGACATTCTTTCTTGCTTTGTCGAAGATGAGTTGACCATAGATTTGAGGGTCTATTTCTGGGCTCTCTATTCTGTTCCATTGATCTATGTGTCTCTTTTTGTGCCAGTACCATGCTGTCTTGATGATGACAGCTTTGTAATAGAGCTTGAAGTCCGGAATTGTGATGCCACCAACGTTGGCTTTCTTTTTCAATATCCCTTTGGCTATTCGAGGTCTTTTCTGGTTCCATATAAATTTTAGCATTATTTGTTCCATTTCTTTGAAAAAGATGGATGGTACTTTGATAGGAATTGCATTAAATGTGTAGATTGCTTTAGGTAGCATAGACATTTTCACAATATTTATTCTTCCAATCCAGGAGCATGGAACATTTTTCCATTTCTTTGTGTCTTCCTCAATTTCTTTCATGAGTACTTTATAGTTTTCTGAGTATAGATTCTGTGTCTCTTTGGTTAGGTTTATTCCTAGGTATCTTATGGTTTTGGATGCAATTGTAAATGGGATTGACTCCTTAATATCTCTTTCTTCTGTCTTGCTGTTGGTGTAGAGAAATGCAACTGATTTCTTTTCATTGATTTTATATCCTGACACTTTACTGAATTTCTGTATAAGTTCTAGCAGTTTTGGAGTGGAGTCTTTTGGGTTTTCCATATATAGTATCATATCATCTGCAAAGAGTGATAATTTGACTTCTTCTTTGCCGATTTGGATGCCTTTAATTTCCTTTTGTTGTCTGATTGCTGAGGCTAGGACCTCTAGTACTATGTTGAATAGCAGTGGTGATAATGGACATCCCTGCCGTGTTCCTGACCTTAGTGGAAAAGCTTTCAGTTTTTCTCCATTGAGAATGATATTTGCGGTGGGTTTTTCATAGATGGCTTTGATGATATTGAGGTATGTGCCCTCTATCCCTACACTTTGAAGAGTTTTGATCAGGAAGGGATGCTGTACTTTGTCAAATGCTTTTTCAGCATCTATGGAGAGTATCATAGGGTTCTTGTTCTTTCTTTTATTGATGTGTTCTATCACATTGACTGATTTGCGGATGTTGAACCAACCTTGCAGCCCTGGAATAAATCCCACTTGGTCGTGGTGAATAATCTTTTTAATGTACTGTTGAATCCTATTGGCTAGTATTTTGTTGAGTATTTTCGCATCTGTGTTCATCAAGGATATCGGTCTATAGCTCTCTTTTTTGGTGGGATCCTTGTCTGGTTTTGGGATCAAGGTGATGCTGGCCTCATAAAATGAGTTTGGAAGTTTTCCTTCCATTTCTATTTTTTGGAACAGTTTCAGGAGAATAGGAATTAGTTCTTCTTTAAATGTTTGGTAGAATTCCCCCAGGAAGCTGTCTGGCCCTGGGCTTTTGTTTGTTTGGAGATTTTTAATGACTGTTTCAATCTCCTTACTGGTTATGAGTCTGTTCAGGCTTTCTATTTCTGCCTGGTTCAGTTGTGGTAGTTTATATGTTTCTAGGAATGCATCCATTTCTTCCAGATTGTCAAATTTATTGGCGTAGAGTTGCTCATAGTATGTTCTTATAATAGTTTGTATTTCTTTGGTGTTAGTTGTGATCTCTCCTCTTTCATTCATGATTTTATTTATTTGGGTCCTTTCTCTTTTCTTTTTGATAAGTCGGGCCAGGGGTTTATCAATTTTATTAATTCTTTCAAAGAACCAGCTCCTAGTTTCGTTGATTTGTTCTATTGTTTTTTTGGTTTCTATTTCATTGATTTCTGCTCTGATCTTTATGATTTCTCTTCTCCTGCTGGGCTTAGGGTTTCTTTCTTGTTCTTTCTCCAGCTCCTTTAGGTGTAGGGTTAGGTTGTGTACCTGAGACCTTTCTTGTTTCTTGAGAAAGGCTTGTACCGCTATAGATTTTCCTCTCAGGACTGCCTTTGTTGTGTCCCACAGATTTTGAACTGTTGTATTTTCATTATCATTTGTTTCCATGATTTTTTTCAATTCTTCTTTAATTTCCCGGTTGACCCATTCATTCTTTAGAAGGATACTGTTTAGTCTCCATGTATTTGGGTTCTTTCCAAACTTCCTTTTGTGGTTGAGTTCTAGCTTTAGAGCATTGTGGTCTGAAAATATGCAGGGAATGATCCCAATCTTTTGATACCGGTTGAGTCCTGATTTAGGACCGAGGATGTGATCTATTCTGGAGAATATTCCATGTGCACTAGAGAAGAATGTGTATTCTGTTGCTTTGGGATGAAATATTCTGAATATATCTGTGATGTCCATCTGGTCCAGTGTGTCGTTTAAGGCCTTTATTTCCTTGCTGATCTTTTGCTTGGATGATCTGTCCATTTCAGTGAGGGGAGTGTTAAAGTCCCATACTATTATTGTATTATTGTTGATGTGTTTCTTTGATTTTGTTATTAATTGGTTTATATAGTTGGCTGCTCCCATGTTGGGGGCATAGATATTTAAAATTGTTAGATCTTCTTGTTGGACAGACCCTTTGAGTATGATATAGTGTCCTTCCTCATCTCTTATTATAGTCTTTGGCTTAAAATCTAATTGATCTGATATAAGGATTGCCACTCCTGCTTTCTTCTGATGTCCATTAGCATGGTAAATTCTTTTCCACCCCCTCACTTTAAATCTGGAGGTGTCTTCGGGCTTAAAATGAGTTTCTTGGAGGCAACATATAGATGGGTTTTGTTTTTTTATCCATTCTGATACCCTTTGTCTTTTGACAGGGGCATTTAGCCCATTCACATTTAGGGTAACTATTGAGAGATATGAATTTAGTGCCATTGTATTGCCTATAAGGTGACTGTTACTGTATATGGTCTCTGTTCCTTTCTGATCTACCACTTGTAGGCTCTCTCTTTGCTTAGAGGACCCCTTTCAATATTTCCTGTAGAGCTGGTTTGGTATTTGCAAATTCTTTCAGTTGTTGTTTGTCCTGGAAGCTTTTAATCTCTCCTTCTATTTTCAATGATAGCCTAGCTGGATATAGTATTCTGGGCTGCATGTTTTTCTCGTTTAGTGCTCTAAAAATATCATGCCAGCTCTTTCTGGCCTGCCAGGTCTCTGTGGATAAGTCAGCTGCCAATCTAATATTTTTACCATTGTATATTACAGACTTCTTTTCCCGGGCTGCTTTCAGGATTTTCTCTTTGTCACTGAGACTTGTAAATTTTACTATTAGGTGACGGGGTGTGGGCCTATTCTTATTGATTTTGAGGGGCGTTCTCTGAACCTCCTGAATTTTGATGCTCATTCCCTTTGCCATATTGGGGAAATTCTCCCCAATAATTCTCTCCAGTATACCTTCTGCTCCCCTCTCTCTTTCTTCTTCTTCTGGAATCCCAATTATTCTAATGTTGTTTCGTCTTATGGTGTCACTTATCTCTCGAATTCTCCCCTCGTGGTCCAGTAGCTGTTTGTCCCTCTTTTGCTCAGCTTCTTTATTCTCTGTCATTTGGTCTTCTATATCACTAATTCTTTCTTCTGCCTCATTTATACTAGCAGTTAGAGCCTCCATTTTTGATTGCACCTCATTAATAGCTTTTTTGATTTCAACTTGGTTAGATTTTAGTTCTTTTATTTCTCCAGAAAGGGCCTTTATATCTCTCGAGAGGGTTTCTCTAATATCTTCCATGCCTTTTTCGAGCCCGGCTAGAACCTTGAGAATTGTCATTCTGAACTCTAGATCTGACATATTACCGATGTCTGTATTGATTAGGTCCCTAGCCTTCGGTACTGCCTCTTGTTCTTTTTTTTGTGTTGAATTTTTACGTCTTGTCATTTTGGCCAGATAAGAGTAAATGAAGGGGCAAGTAAAATACTAAAAGGGTGGCAACAACCCCAGGAAAATATGCTTTAACCAAATTAGAAGAGATCCAAAATCGTGAGTGGGGAGAAAGGGGATAAAAAAAGGTTCAAAAAGGAAGAAAGAAAAAAAAAAGAACAAAGAAAAGAAAAAAAAAAAAAGAAAAGAAAAAAATTTTTTTAAAAAAGAAAACACCTGAGAAAAATGTAAAAAAGAAAAAATATATATATTAGATAAACTAGTAAAAAATCGTTAAAAAAGAAAAAGGTAACAGTTAAAAAAAAATAAAAATAAAAAAATTTACCCGAAGGCGAGAAGAAAAAAAAAAAAAACAAAAAAAATGAAAAAGAAAAAATTAAATTAACTGCAAGACTAAAAAAAATCACAGGAAAAAAGCCATGAGTTCCGTGCTTGGCTTTCTCCTCCTCTGGAATTCTGCTGCTCTCCTTGGTATTGAAACCGCACTCCTTGGTAGGTGAACTTGGTCTTGGCTGGATTTCTTGTTGATCTTCTGGGGGAGGGGCCTGTTGTAGTGATTCTCAAGTGTCTTTGCCCCAGGCGGAATTACACCGCCCTTACCCGGGGCCGGGGTGAGTAATCCGCTCAGGTTTGCTTTCAGGAGCTTTTGTTCCCTGAGCGCTTTCCGTAGAGCTCCAGAGGACGGGAATACAAATGGCGGCCTCCTGGTCTCTGGCCTGGAGGAGCCGAGAGCCCAGGGCCGCACTCCTCAGGGCGCCCTCAGAGAACAGCGCCTAGTCACTCCCGTCTGCCTGACCTCCGGCCGTGCTCCAAGCCTGCGACCGGTTCAAGGTCACCCCGAGCTGTGAGCTTCCTGTCGGCTCTGTCTCTGCAGCCGGCTTTCCCATTCGAATACCCGCAAGCTCTGCGACACTCAGACACCCCCGATCCTTCTGTGACCCTGCGGGACCTGAGGCCACGCTGACCCCGCGTGGGCTTCGCTCCGGTTTAGCCTCTGGAGCGTTGTCCCTCAGCGGAACAGACTTTTAAAAGTCCTGATTTTGTGCGCGGTTGCTCCGCTGCTTGCCGGAGCCGGCCCCTCCCCCCGGGGTCTATCTTCCCGTCGCTTTGGATTCACTTCTCCGCTGGTCCTACCTTTCAGAAAGTGGTTGTTTTTCTGTTTCCAGAATTGCTGTTCTTCTCTTCGATCTGCCGATGGATTTTCAGGTGTTTGCAATCTTTAGATAAGCTACCTAGCTGATCTCCGGCTAGCTGAAGCAGTCTCAGCTTGCTACTTCTCCGCCATCTTGACTCCTCCCCCCCTTTTCTAGGTTTTTAAAGAATTTTAAGAGAGTTAATGTTAATTCTTCTTTAAATATTTGATATAATTCACTAGCAAAAACTTCCCAGTTCTAGACACTTATTTGTTAGGACATTTTTGATTACTGATTAAATCTCTTTACATGTTATAGGTCTACTCAAATTTTATATTTCTTCTTCGGTCAATTTTGGTAATTTGTGTGTTTCCAGAAATTTGCACATTTCATTTAGATTGTGTAATTTTTTATATGTAGTTATTCATAGTATTCATATAGGGGTGTGTGTGTGTGTGTGTGTGTATAATTTTTTTTTCCCCCTATGAAGTTGGTAGTGTAACTGAACTAATGTGAATTTACTCCTTGGTGAGTCTCAGTAGAAATTATACCAGGTAGAATTGTTGCAAAGTAAACTTTATTTGTTACAAATAAAGACAACAAGGGAAATAACTTCCACAGGGGAATAACTTCCAAAGTCATGCCTCCTCAGAACAGGGTGGATGGGTTTCTTTTCCTTAGGGTAGGACGAATATATAGGGGAGCCTTGCCACTGTATTTAGAAGTGGGCATAGGGTGGCACTTATGGCTAAAGGAAACATACTTATACATATATCTTATGTTATGTAAAGGAGGCTTATGCTCCTCCTTGGGTGAAGATTTTAGTATTAAAATGAAGCAAAGGTAATTGTCACTCACTCACTCACTTCCCCACTCCATGAGTCTATCTACTCAGGCATGAGTGAGACATTGAGTTCAAACTGGTCTACATGGTCTAGGACAGCTGTAATTTTTTGTCCAAGTAATTGGGATTCCTTGAAGGGTAGCTTTGGTTTCCATCAAGGGATGCTTTGCTTGAGTTAAGAAACAAGCTGAAAAGGAGAACTTAAGGAAAAATTTGGGACCATGGTTGGTGGGTACAAAAGATGTTTGATTTGGGGTGCCTGGGTGGCTCAGTGGGTTAAATCTCTGCCTTTGGCTTGGGTCATGATCCCAGGGTCCTGGGATAGACCCCCACCTCGGGCTTTTTGCTCAGCTGCAATCCTGCTTCCCTTCTCTCTCTCTGCTTGCCTCTCTGCCTACTTGTGATCCTGCCTGTCAAAAATACAAATAAAATCTTTAAAAAAAAAAAAAAAGGGTGGTTGATTTGATCTATTTGATTCACTCAATTGTTTCCCTCTTATATATTTGTTTACCTCCACTATAACCATCACTGTTTCTTCCATTCTGCTACTTTTTGGTTTTATTTGCTCTTATTTTTCTATTTCCTAGAGTTGTAAAGTTATTACTTATTTGGGATCTTTATTCTTTTTTAACATAGGAGAGAGGAAGAAAGAAGGATGGAAAGAAAACAAAACTTGTACATTAGCTCTGTATGCATTCAACACTGCCCAGCCACTTCTAACTCTGTTTTAACTTTTATTTATTATGAGCCTGGTGATCAAAGGTGAAACTTAGGGTGTTCTCAGATCTCCACAGAACATACATTTTGCGTTGGATGTGTGCACAATTTTTTTTTTTAAATTTTCCAGTACTCAAGGGCACTTTTTGTATATCCATAAGAAAGTCTCTGTCAAGCTTTTCCTCTGTTGTTTGCTTACAATTTAATCTTTTCCCCTAAAGAGCTATAGGCTGTTTACTTACCTTACAACAATTTCAAGAAATATCTAGCACTTTCCTTCCATGATGAATTCCAAGTTAGGTGCAAAAGAGGAGCACCTTGTGTCAACTTTTCAGACAGTCCCCAAATAAGTCAGAACAAACACAAGTCTTGTGAATAAGTTTTGCTCTGCATTGCTTGACTTTTGATGTTTCTGTGGAACGTGCCCTTGGAGAAACCTACTCTACCATTTTTTGCTGATGATACTCTTGATCACTTTGTAGCTTTTGAAGCAGCCACATGCTTGGTGTCACATAATTTATTTACTCTAAAGCATTATTTATTATTTTTAATATAACTGCAAAAACGGCACTTATTTTCTTTTTTACCTTTTGCTAATCATTATATATTCTATTTCTTGTTATATGTGATTTTTTCTCATATTTTACATATATAATAACTATATTTTGACAAGAGACAACATTTTTTCTTGAGTTTATTACATTTAAATTAAATTGCCTATAAATATTTTTTGTCTCACCATTAGTATTTTACTTTGTGCTTAAAATTTCCCTAATTCCATGCTATTTCATTTTGAGCCACCAAGTGGCTAGAAGTGTATTTTGTTTTTCACTTTCTTGACGATGGTACCAACTTTGTTGTCAAAGCTCTTCCTATCAAGTTCTTCAGCACTCTACACTGTAATGTACTATCACCTGAATATCAGGCAGAAGGACACACACACACACACACACATAAATGTATGTATACACATGTTTATATTTAAATATATATTATATCATGCATGTCATAATATTTATATTCACATATGTGTATACAAACATTTATTTTCAAGGAATTCCCTTTTCCTCTTGTTAACCTAAATAAGAGACACAGAAAAAAAAATGCAAATATGCAGCTTATCTCCAATTTCTCAGTTTATATGATAAAATAAGTCCCTTAAATTTAGAGGCTAGTGAAGCTACCTTATAGGACAATGCTCCATCAATCACCCTACTTTTTTTTTAATTACATTATCTTATACTTCCACAATTAAAATAATTTGTAATATATGACACCGTCAACCTGAAATTTGAGGTTGTATAATGAATGTATTGTAAAATATTTTATTTTTATCTGAGAGAGAGAGAGACATCACAAGCAGGGTGAGCAGCAGATGGAGAGAGAGAAGCAGGCTCCTCACTGAGCAAGGAGCCCAATGTGGGATTCAGTCCCAGGACCCAGGACCATGACCTGATGTGAAGGCAGACACTTAACCACCTGAGCCACCCAGGCATCCCTGTACAATAAATCTTATAATACAAGTCGGCTTGAATTTATATATGTTGCTTTTTTAAGGACATTGTGTTTGAACAACAAGAAGCACTTAGTATACTTTCAGTGCTCTTAAACACTTTGCTTCCTTTCTTTTATTTTATATCTTAAGGAATTGGTTGTCATTTCTAGGTCACTGCAATAAAGCAAATATTGCAATGAATCTAGTAAAATGAATTTTTTGAGTTTCCAGTGCATATGTTTATACTATACCATGACCAGAACAGAGCCTGATGATGGACTCAATCTCACAAACCTGAGATCAAGACTTGAGTGGAAATCAAGAGCAGATGCTTAACCAACTGAGCCATCTATTTCCCCCCATAACAATTTCTTACAGTAAGTAACACTTATTGCTATACCTATTGACTCTTCCTTTAATAAACTTTTTGTACCATGTGATGCTGCTTGATAGCATTATAGTTACAACAGAACTTCTTTCAAATTTGGAACCGACCATCTCAAAACCTGCAACTTTTTTGTATTTTTTAATCAACTAAGCTTGGGTAATATTTTAAATCATTTGTTATCATTGCAACCATCTTCACCACATCTTTACCAGAAGTAGTTTCCATCTCAAGAAACCACTCTCTTTGCTCATCCTTAAGAAGTAGGTCCTCATCCACTCAAGTTTGATCATGAGATTGCAGCAATTTAGTCCAATCTTCAGGCTCCACTTCTCGTTCTACTTCTCTTGCTATTTCTACATCTGCAGTTATTTCCTCCACTGAAGTTTTGAACCCTTCAAAGTCCTCAAATTCTGAAGTTTGAAATAGTGCACAGATTACCAAATGTAACACAGAGACACAAGTCAGCAAATACTTTTGGGAGAATGGTGCCAATAGACTTTTTGGTACAGGGTTGCAACAAACTTTCAATTTATAAATAAAATAAAACAAAACTAATACATTAACTATGAAATATAATAAAGTGAAGTGCAGTAAAAGGAGGTATATCTGTGTTGAAGACAAATCTGAGGGAAACAAAATTTAAGAACAAGACTGGCATTTGCATTTTAGGAAACTAAGCAGGTTTCTGCCATTATACTCTTTACTTACTATGTACAATCAAAACTAATTACTAATGCAGCATCTCATTTTGTCTTATAACTTTTACAAAAAAAATTAGTATAAATATTAGCTCTCTTGGCCTAAGAGGTATAAGAAGAAAGGAAGGGATTTTGAGGTGTAGAAGAATCTCTGATTACTGGAAAACCACCATTAATGCAAGCATAGAGGGATATGAGCCATTAAAACAGCCCATTTATGACTATCATCTGTTATACTGAGACCTGTTTTTAGGGAATTAGCCACATGGCTGGCCACTGACTAGAACTCAGTGATATTTTGCTAGACATATTTTACTCTGTTATTTAAATAGCAATATATCCCCTTTAGTCAGATTTTTTTCCCCCCACACTAACAACTCAATGATAATTGATAGGCAGGTTATGATAAGGCATGTGAAGGATTTATTTTATTTTTTTCCAAGGATTTTACTTATTTACTTGAGAAAGAGAAAGAGAGAGAATGAAAGAAAGAAGAAGCAGGGAGAGGGGCACGGGAAGGGGGAGGGACAAAGGAAGAGGGCGAAGCAGTCTCCCTGTTGAATAAGGAACATGATGTGGGGCTCCATCCCAGGACCCTGATATGATAGCATGAGCCAAAGTCAGATGCTTAACTGACCTAGCCACCCAGGCACTCTGAAAAGGATTTAAGATGCTTTCTGACTTATCTAAAATGATATACACTTTGCTTATAGATTTTAAGTATATCTTTTCAAAAATATTTATTTGTTTGTTTGTTTGAGAGAGAGAGAGAGAGACCAAATGTATGGGCGGGGAAGGCAGAGGGAGAGGGGGAGAGAGAATCCTAGGCAAACTCTCCACTGCACAGTCACAGGTGCCACCCAAGCAACCCTAGATTTTATGTATATCTTTTTTAGATGTATTTATTTATTTGAGAGAGAGAGAGAGCATGACTGGGGAGAATGGCAGTGAGAGTGGGAGAAGCAGACTTCCCACTGAGCAGGGAACCCTGCTACATGGGGCTCGATCCCCAGACCCTGAGATCATGACCTGAAATGAAAGACAGACACCTAAGTGACTAAGCCACTCGGGCACCCTTTTAAGTATATCTAAAGACAAAGTACATTGTGTTGCCTCTGATTTTTTGAAATTAATTACACATGGATGATATGCGTAATTCCATCATTAGTCAGAAAATGCCATTGTATTCAATTTTCTATACCCTGAATACTCTGAATAAATAGATGTTGAATATTCATGCATATGAAAAACATGCTTTATCATGATGTGTTTTCCTGTAAGAAGAATAATCAATGATAGAATTTTACTAACTCCTAGTCTATCTACTTACCAGACAGTTGTAATCCTATTTTGTGCTTCAAATATAAAACTTACTGAATGAATTTATCTCAGTGGAATGCACTGTGTAAAATCTGTTTTCCTTTTTTTGTTATTATGATTACCGATATCAGATAGAAGAAATGTATATTAAATCCCTGGGTTGGGCACTCTGCCACTGTAAGTAGTACACTGCTTTTAGACAACCAGATTAATTTATGTCGAGAGAGTTCTCTGCTTAAATACATGATGATCAGAAAACTGGTCTTCACAAAATCATTGATTTTTTTTTTTTGCCAAGATAATATCTACTTCTCAAATCATATAAGACATTTCATTATGAGCTGGTGGAGTCCTGAAGATAATCCATTATAAATCCCTCATTTTAGAGTTGAAGAAACAGTGAAGAGGAAGTTAAGTTATTTGATCATGTGCAAGTGTCAAGGCTAGTATCTTGAGCTCATAACTCCCAGTCCAATGTCTCTTCCAACAGTTCATGGAAATGACATGATATAATAAGGACACGTAAAATAGTCTGGAAAAACACAAGAAAACTTGGAAAAATATAGTAAGAGAAATTTATGGGACACTTGAAACATGTTTCCTTTTCATCCCTTTAAAAAGGATTTTTAAAAGTTGCTTCCAGGGCACCTGGGTGGCTCAGTGGGTTAAGCCGCTGCCTTCGGCTCAGATCATGATCTCAGGGTCCTGGGATCGAGTCCCGCATCGGGCTCTCTGCTCAGCAGGGAGCCTGCTTCCCTCTCTCTCTCTCTGCCTGCCTCTCTGTCTCCTGGGATCTCTCTCTGTCAAATAAATAAATAAAATCTTAAAAAAAAAAACAAAATAAAAAAATAAAAGTTGCTTCCATTCCAAACTCTTCTTTTCTTCACTTATATTTTCAATTTCTTAGATATAAACATATTTAATTTCTTTTCTTGTCCTCTTTTTATGATTATTCAAGGCTTATTAAATGTCACCTATGTAAACTATCCTTTATTCAAGTTTTTTCAAGATCCTTAAGGTGAAAATAATGTTATGCTCATTTTACAACTGAAGAAATATACTCAGAGAGATTAATTAATTGGTCTAATGTCATTTACCTAATAAGTGACAAACAGGATATTCGTCTCTGAAAATTTTAGACACTGTCCTTAATTTTATCTCATTTTATTTCTGCCAGTTTTCTTGAAATATAATTGGATATAGCATTATAGAAATTTTTGTGTGCAACATAAAGACTTGGTATATGTACATGTTATGAAATGATATCAAATCATTATGTCTTCATCTAAAATCCTTTTAAGGCATTACTCTCTGCAGAGGATCTCAAGCAGACTCCCTGCTGAGCACAGAGCCCTACTCAGGGCTTGATCTCATGACCCTGAGATCATGATCTGATCTGAAATCCAGAGTTGGCTGCTTAACTGAGTGAGCCACCAAGGCACCTCACTTTCTGCATTCTAATATACTATCCCTGTTTCCTCACTTTTATATATAGGCTCATGAGGCTTCATGGGAAGTGAAGATTTTTAGAATCAAAAGATACATTTGTCTTTACTGTTATATGTTAAAGTTTTATAAATATTTGAGCAGGCCTAAGTCTCGAATTATTTTGTGAGTCAGTGTGTTTTTCTTTAAACACCTTATTTAATGTCAAAATTATTATCATGTGTCTTCTAATATAGTGCTTCATTATTCATCTACATTGAAGGACCAGCTCTCAAATTTTCAGACATGTGCAGAATGATATATTCATAAAATACGGCAGAAATTTCATGGTAATGTAAAATTGCCATTACAGTTTCCAAGTAATTATCCTCCTTACCTGCACTTACACCATTGCAGACTAGTGCCACAACGTTATATAGAGCAGTGCTATGTTTCATGGACTGTGTACACATATTAGCTGAAGATCACATAACACTGCAGGTTTTGTTTTAGTAGGAATGTGGTGAAGCCAGAGATTCTGCATTTTAGCAAGTTCCTAGGTGATGCTGTTCCCTATTCATATTTGGAATAGCAATTCCTGCAAAGCAGAGCCTGCAGCAATGATTAAAGTGGCAACACTTTATTTGGGAGTTCTATGCCTATGGGAGTTCAAGTGAGAAATAGTAGGTAATGAAGGAGAAAGGAAAAGAAAGCAATGAGATATTGTTCTTTTCCACATTCACTACAGGGAGTTAAGAGTCACCAAGTTGCCCTGAAGTGTATTCACAAGGCACCAGCTTTTTCATGAAGGTTGCAAGCAAGAAATCAATTTTTAAAGAGAAAAAAGAGAATGGATTATCTTCAAAGCTGCCCACTTTTTACCACAAGGACAGCTGTCTCAACCATGCTTTTGCATATCATCTCCGACCTTGAGTGACTGCTCAGAATTCAGATCCTTTTTCTCATGATGGGGTAGTTCAGCCAAACCCAAAAGTGGAGGAAGCCATCTAAAGCAGAAAAGCTATTGACTGAGAAAATAAAACAAACAAACAAACAAACAAACAAAAATCATGTCTAAGAAGGCACACAAGGTTGTGCCCAATACACATTCCAACAAATAAAGTATTTCCTTCCAAACTTTATTTTCCTCCCGAATATGTGGTACCATCTGATGACAGTCATACATATTACCATCTGAACACATATTTTATACATACACACGCACATGTGTGTGTGTGTGTGTATATAGTGTGTAAAATTTGTTTTCTTTTTATGTTTTCTTATCACAGAGTATGATACTTGACCTCAAAGTCTGTTTGTGCTCTCTAGCTCAAGAATAATGCTTAACACATAGTTGCCGAATAACTTGTTAGCAAACAAATGTTTCTATGAATTTAAAAAAGTATTTTATAAAGAGATCAAGTCAAAAATTGAATAGTTAAAATGATTATTCTTTAATCTTGATTATATAATTTTTCCTTATAGTGAGACATTACTATGCCAATTTTTCAAATCACGGAGTTATGTAGAAATTGGCCTGATGAAAGCTTTGGATTAGCATTTCATTAGATATTGCAGTTTAACTAACCAAAGCCCAAAATTAGTTAGGTTTGTATTTAGTGCAATTTGTAACAAATTATTGAGTTTTTTGGAAAATAATGTCTCCCAGTCTAACAGGAAGGGTTAAATTTTTAAAGAAATGAGCACATATATTTACTGAATTTTTATATTTTCTTGTTATTTAAAAAGCAATTTCAATCATTTTCAATATTGTCAGTAGAGGGATTAGTATGGTTAATGTCCTGGTATATGAATTTTTGAAAATGGGAATATTTTCACTAAAGTCAGAATTTTTATTTATTTATTTATTTATTTATTTATTTATTTATTTATTTGACACACAGAGAGAGAAATCACAAGTAGGCAGAGAGGCAGGTAGATGGGGAGGGGAAAGCAGGATCCTGATGTGGGACTGGATCCTAGGACCCTGAGATCATGACCTGAGCCAAAGGCAGAGACTTAACCCACTGAGCCTCCCCGGCGCCCTTCAGATGGCTTAATGTCATTCTATGCCCAAGTTTACAAACCTTTTCCTACAGGGTAGATAGAAGCTGATTTTACGATATTTTATCTGGCACTTTAAAGCCCCTTATTTTAACATTTTATACTAGCATTAGCATACTGTATTGTAGCTTTCTGCCACTATGAATCTCCTTTTCATTGTGTTTAATAACATACTTAACCAGTTATTTCATTTATATAATTTCTTCTTTTTAAGATTTTATTTATTTGAGAGAGAGAGAAAAGGAAAGAGAAAATAGGGGAGGAGGGATGGAGGCAGAGGGAGAAGACTCCCAGCTGAGCTAGAAGCCAGACATGGAGCTGGAGTCCAGCATGCCGAGATCATCACCTGAGCCAGAGGCAGTTACTTAACTGACTGAGCCCTCAGATGCCCCTCATTTATCTAATTCCTGTTTACCAATAGAGGGACAGAAAAATCAATTCTAATGTTTCTACGTTTTCAGTTTTTATGCTTATATATTCCTTTTATGGATTTTAAAATGTGATTAATTTTTTCAGTATTCTAAAATACAGGATGCAATCATACATCTTATTTCTGTATTTTACACTCCTCTTAGTACCAGACAGAATTATTCACTCATTCACTCACTCATTCTTTCATCATTAATTGAGTGATTACTCTATAAATATTACAACATAAATTACTTCTGGACAGATGGAAAACATTTATCCCCTTACACCTAAATAAGAGATCATTTGGCATTCAGTAAGTACTGTAATAGAGAGAGATACAGTGATTATTTCTGCCAAATAAAATAACTATTTCAAAAAGTGAAACACCTGTAATGAAAATTCTTCTAGCTTGCTAAGGAACTTCTATAACACATACTTGTTTATGTCTTTTCTTAAGACATAAGAGGATTACTTAAACTTTTTACTTAGTTTCTTTTAATACATCTTGTGGTATAAGTAACCTACTAATATAAAACAAGCTGATCCAATATTTGCTTTCCCAGTCCTTCATTAATCTATAGAAGGGAGATTTTAGAAATTGCAAGTTTTAGTCCTAGATTTTTGCATTTGGGTGTTAATAACTTCTTTTCATTTACTGAGATTTTTTTATCTTTATATATTTTTTTCCTTTACCTCATTTGAACATGGCTGTAATAGTTGCTATAAAGTCTTTTTCTGCCAATATCAACATCTGAGTTATCTTAGGTTTTTACCCATTACTCAGCTTTTCTTGTGAGAATTCCTGAGTATTTCTGGTTCTTAATATGCTGTATATGCTGTGCACTTTTGCCTTCTTTTTTAATATATTTTATTTATTTATTTGACAGAGAGAGAGAGAGCACAAGCAAAGGGAGAAGCAGACAGAGGAAGAGGGAGAGGAAGAAGCAGGCTCCCCACTGAGCAAGGGAGCCCGATACTGGGCTTCATCCCAGGTCCCTGGGATGATAACCTTAGCTGAAGGAAGATGCCTAAGGACTGGGCTACCCAGGAGCCCTAAGATTTTTGCCATGTACCTTGAACAATTTGAAAATTACAGAGTAGATACTGTATATAGGACTATATATAGTATAGGAATATATAGGAATATAACCATTTTGTAAAAGCTGACAACATGTGATTAGACACATACTGCATATTCTCTTTTGAGTGACAGATCCAATCTCAGTTCATCTATTCTTGTTCTTGTTTTTGTTGTTTTGTTTTTTAACTGTCCTGCACCTACAGGGCTCAGAGAGAGCCAGAAATTTGGGCAGAGTTTATATGTATTTGGCTCTTGTTTCCAGGGTCCCTGCTCACTTTCTAGAATCTATATAATAATGATTTTCTCTCATAGATTTAATCTCATATCTACAAACTGCCTACTTTTCGTACAATTTCTAGTGCCTCAAGGTGATTATAGTTTTGTGGTTGTTTTGTGATGTAGTCAGAGTTTATAGTGGTTATCTATGGAAGGCTTGGTCTAGTAGTAGCCCAATCCATTACCTTGGAAGCAGAATCTACAGCTATGAAATTTTAGGGGGAAATTTAATAAATTTTAGAAAGTCTGAAAACAAAACAAAGAAAACAAAATAAAGAAGTTTCACTTTAGAAGGAATATGGAATGTCTGCTTGGTTGAGATAGAGCATGAGTTTTACTGATACATTAAGGAAAAATGTAGAGAACATACAATAGTATGTCACAGTGGAGAGGGATATTTAATATATGAATACGGAAGATACCTGAGAATCCTGATCATCATATTTTAAATGAAAATTAAACATTTAAAAATGTCAAATACATTCTAAAATTTATAGTTTTGAATGCTAGGTATTTGTGTCTTTTTTAAGTATATTTGACCTTTGTTTTGGGAATACAGGTTAATTATTTGGGAACGATATAATCCTTTCAAGGCTTACTTTACACCACGGCATAGTCAGGACAAGAGCAAACTTTAGTCTGGAGTTAAATTTTTGACTGTTAATGAGGCCATAGTTTTCTCAATACTTTATCTCATGTCCTGTGTATTCATTACAAGTTTTTTCTTTCCTTGCTGGGGGAAAGACAGACTCTTTCCATCCCTGTGAACTCTGGTAGTTACTGTATCCTCTGAGCCCTACTTGCTCTGCCTTGAGCATGCATATTCCCAGATAATGTGCTGCTCAATACTCACCTGAAGTCTGTAAGAGAATGCTCTGTTGACCTCCTGAGCTTGCTTCTCTGTGCAACTCGCCTCTCTCTTCTCACAGCTGACAGAGATCTGCTTTGTGAACTCTGAGTGCCTGGCTACCTGAACAGCTCACTTCCATCTCCTCCATTTGAGACTTCTGGGTCTATTCTGATTACCCTCCCAGTTCTGTGGCCTGGAAACTCTCTAGGCAGTGACATCGGAAACTGCGTGATGGCTCACCTTGTTTGTTTTTATTATTTCTCACCCGTAGTCATATGTTGCCTATTAGATAATGTCTGAATCTACTTTTCTCATATATGTGTCCATTTGTTATGTTTAAGGCAGGAGATTAAATGCAGCCCTATTCTTTCACCATGGCCTGCAAAGGAAGTCTGAAACTATGATGAAATTTAAAACTGTAAAGGACTGTGTGTTGAAAGTCACCTTGAGATAATGGCTTGCTTATGTTTTCCATTTTATTTTCCATTAATTAAAATGAAAATATTATATGTACTAAAGTAGTTGATTTCTGTAACAGAGGGGAAATACCTCAGATACCTCAGATACTCTAAAAGATTTGGAAGGGATTTGTAATGCAATTTTTGTGGAAGGTAAATGTTCTCGGCTCAAATCTGTAGGAGAGAGTCTGCACATGCCCCGGAGCAGCTCTACTAGTTTGAGAATATTCTGAATCAAATTATTCTTTAATTTTGATAGAAAATGTGCAGACACAGAAAGAGCCTGTTACATTTATTATGTTAGCTGAGTTGTTAGTGGAGATATTTTACCCTAGTCTATTTATTACAACAGCAGCCTGCTAACATAGCTCCTGAATTCAAATTGCCTCCTCTAATAATCTAGTCTCTGGGCAGCCACCAAATCTTCATATTTTTTTCAGGCAGCCACTAGTGCTTTTTTCTTTTCTTTCTTCCTTCTTTATTTCTGTATTATTTTTGGTACAATAAATCATATCCTATTTCCTCTTCGCTGAAAAACATTCAGAACCTATCGTACTTAGAATAAAATCCAAATTATTGACAAGACTAATACCCTTCATTATTCGTCTGCTTATTTCAATTACCTTGTGTTTTGATTCTCTTATTATGCCTTCTATTAAATTAAATGAGCTATTTTTATTGTTCTATTGCATTTCCTAGTTTGATTATTAGCTATACCTGTATGTGTTATAAATTTGCAATTTCCTTAGATTTTAGAGTACACATCTTTCACTTATTGTTGTCTTTAAGTAACATTATACCTCTCAGGTATAATGTATGGATCTGACAGTCCTGGATTTCCACTTTTGTTCTTCCAGCGTATGAGCTATTATTAAAAGCAGGAAGAAAGAAAATAGTTCCAGATAGAAATCCAATCTACACAAGAAAATAAAGAGCCCTGGAAATGGTAAATATGTGGGTAAATTTAAAAATAGATTTTTATTATTTAAAAAGTATTTTTAAAGATAATTGGCTACTTTCTAAAAAAAATAATATTATCCTGCCTCTCTTATTCATATCACTTAGCATGCATGTTGGCCTACATTCAGTTGCTCACATATGCCAAGAATTTTCTACTTAAGGCTTGAGGCGATAGTTTTTTCCTGGCCGAGATATGACATCCACATTACACACGCACACGCACACACAGACACACGCACACTCACATTGCTCTGTCTCATCCTCTTTGTAGAGTCTTTACATAATTTTCATGTCCCAGAAGACCTTCACAACTAATCTCATTTAAACAATATCCAACTTGGTATCCTTTACCTCCAGATTCCTCAGTTCCACTTTGCACAGTTTGTAATTATAATTTTGGTTTGACATTTACTTTTTTTTATATCTCTCTACTAGTTCTGCAAGTTCCATGAGAGTAGAAGGGTTTTAAGGTCGTATTTCCAGAATTCAAACAATGTCTGTGACTTTATGAAGTACCCATTGAATAATTTTAGAATGTGTGAAGGATGAACTTAGAAAGCATTTCCTTATAAGTGGGTTTTCCTATTAAGACAGTCTTATAAAAGTCCTCTAAAATAATATCCCTCTAAAATAATATCCCAACCTATCTACTTCATGCGAGGAGCAATGTGGCCTTATTTGGATTTTACTTACTTTGCATTGTTGTGTTCTAACTACAAAATAAGCATTACAAAATAGGCCAGTATGTTTTATTTTTAACATGTCTTCAGAACCTAGAAGAAAAGTTACCATATCCTTTTTTTAATCCCTTGAGCTTCTTTGAAGTGACCCTGTCAACATCTCTCAGTGTTTCAGCAGTTAAAGTTGTTTCTTGGTCTGTTGCCAAAGGAAACACCGCAGGGATTTACACTGGCAACTTTAAAAAGATATCCAGAACATTTTAAAAAGTAAGTTGTACCTTGGAGCAATTCAAATCATTGTGTCACTTGTGATGAAAAGGCTATGTGCTGATATGTCATTATACTTATTCTTAGGGCCGATAATTGGTAAGGTTTGACATTCAACTGACTAGTTAACCTCCATAAGGGGATGCCAATGGACATCACAACCATAAAGTCACAGGCAATGTGGCTTTTCCAGTCAGTGGTTGAGATGTTCATATATGTACAATATGAAACCTGTAGAATAGGAGATAAATAGAATGTTTATCAAGATATAAAATGAAAAGATAATTTACAAATCTATTTCTTCATCTAAATAGATTGTTTCTATAGTCATTATTTTAATGTGTATTTGTTAAGTGTAGGCTTCTTAATTATACTCACACATATTATTTCAAATTTCATAAAGCAATTAACTTTAGGATTATAACAAGAGATTATGCTATAAAGGGATTTTTTTGAGTTCAGCTACCAGGTACCCAAATTAACATATATTTAGAGACTCACTCAGTGATGTTGTGACCCACATGAAAAACGTGGAAAATAATGAATATTTTTTGCTCAACCAGAACGTCATTGTATATTCCTTTTACATGCATAGATTCCATGCAGAGTTTCTTCAAGCTAGATTCTGCTATTTTTACTTTAGAACACTTTATTTCACCACATAGATAATTCTGTGAAAAATGTGTCTAAAAATAAAAAAAAAAAAATGTGTCTATTAAAAAAAAAGAAAAACAATAACCAAAACTTTGTGCAATTTGGTAATCTGGTAAAACACCTCTGTCTGGAAAAACATTTTAATAAATTAATTACCTAAATTATTATTAATATTAACATCTAGAAGGATGGCAAAATTTAAGATTAAATACAAAGTTTCACAAACGAACAAAAGTCAGAGCTAACATGAATATTCTATTTTAGTAATATATTCCTTTTACATTTTGAAACTTTACTGGAAATCTGTCATTTATAGACCAAAAAATATATTAAAAAATATAGAATCATTAATTTAGGTTTAGTTTCCTATAACATCGGGACACCTGGATGGCTCAGTGAGTTAAATCCTCTGCCTTCGGCTCAGGTCATGATCTCAGGGTCCTAGGATCGAGGCCCGCATCAGGCTCTCTGCTCAGCAGGGAGCCTGTTCCCCCTCTCTCTCATCGGCCTTTCTGCCTACTTGTGATCTGTCTGCCAAATAAATAAATAAAATCTTTTTAAAAATTCCTGTAACATCTATAGAATGTGAGAGCATAAGGATTTGGCATGGAAACAAGCAGAGACCAGCATTATTCAGTAATGACTAAAAAGTTTGTTAAAGTGGCAAATAAAATCAAATTATGTATATTGAATATCAGCTTACCCAGGGACTACCTTTCATTGAACCAAATATTTTATGAAATTCTACCACAGGTATCTGCAGGCATTCTGAAATTCAAAGCAGTCGCATGTTTAAATTTTTTTTTGTCTACTTTTCACCTTGGTTATCAAAATTTTGATAAGCATAAAAAACCTCTAAAAATGTTGCTTTGACAAATTCTTTTCTCTCCGGGGAGAGAGCATGAAGAGAAAGAAACATTGGATTTTCAGGGAGTTGGAGAAGAAAAACACAATGTAAGCTAGCTTTATTTGTGCACTTTAAATGCTATAAGGTTCTTTAAGCAATATTCTGTCTCATGAACTGCATTCCTTTAGTTAATAATATATTTCTGAAACACAGCCTCTGGTTATCAAAGACCTTGAAGAAGCAACAGAAACAAAGAAAAAATTATGTCTCCCAAGTTATAAGAACTTACATTTTCAAAAACTTTTTCATGTTGCTGAAGTAATTTTGCTCTATTAAAGTGGTTGTATGTATGTAGGCATATGTATGTATCTAATTGCATAAAGTAGGTTTTATTTAATATACAGAAAGTTTTGGATTCTCTAAATTCTAAGATCTTATTATACAGTAGAGAAGATAGAAATATGAATATCAAACTTGTGTAATATACATCAATACCCACATTTAAGAGGCTTTTTACTTGATATTTATAATTGAAATGCTTTAGCTGACATATACTTCTCTATTAGGGAAAGTTGGTTTCATGATACTATTATTAACATGTGTAATTTTATAGTTAGTTATTAATTTTATAGGTTTGTCATTTATAAATATTTTGCCTTGGTGTCTGAATATTTGTTTATTTTTTTCCAATTCAGACTTTTAAATTTGACTGGAAGTAAAAGAAGAATGAAATATTTAAACAAAAACTAGGGCAAAAATCTGCACATGTCCAGTGTCCAGTGTCTGAATATTTATACTTACATTCAGTGTGATGTTCATTTTAGAAAATACCCAGGCTTTATATTGGACTTGATCACAAAATTTGGGCCTAATTTATTAACATGGTGTTAAAGAAAGGGTATATACTGCTTAGTGATTGAACACAGTATTCTATTTCCTTCTCTCCTCCTTTTTTGTTTCTAAGATTTGAAACAATTATTGAATTTCTAAGAGTTCTTCCTGGTCTATTAAATCAGGTTGATCATGTCACTCACAATGGGAATTTATGAAGATCCAAGAAATATTTCAAGTGTCTCTAATTGGTCCTTTAACATGATAACTAGCATTATTGTCAATTCTAATTAATTATCTTCATTTTACCCAATTCCCTAGGAGAGGAAGTATGAAGAAAACTCAAGGTACAACTACAAGGATAGAAGTGAGTAATAAGAAGTAAAATTTTGCAGACTGTTTTATTTTATGGGCTGAATGATACCAATTAATATTCTATTTGTTAACTTCAGCAAGTATTTAAAAATCATGGATAACAAGTAGAAGAATTTAAATAAAAAGCATAATCCAAAATATGAATGGAGAATTGAGGGAGTTAGGGATATATCATAGAGCAGTGCCCCTTATTCATTTTGCTCTCTGTGTTTGCATTTACCTGCCATCAACCATGGTCTAGAAGCAGATGACTCTCCTGATATACAGTCAGAAGGCTGTTCATAGCCTAACATTACATCACAATGCCTATGTCCTTTATCTTACTTCATCTCATCGTGTAGGTATTTTATCATCTCACACCACAAGAATAAGAAAGTTACATATAGTACAATAAAATAAAATATATTGTGAGACTACATTCACTTAACTTTTATTACAGTGTATTGTTATTACAATTGTTCTATTTTATTAGTATTATTGTTAATCTTTTACTGTGTCTAATTTATAAATTAAACTTTATACATACATATGTATTTATATATAGGAAGAAACATAGTATATATAGGGTTTGGTATTATATGTGGTTTTAGGCAACCACTGGGAGTCTTACATACCACCCATGGATAAGAGGGGGTTATTATAGAGGAAAAAAAGAATGTTCAGGTAAATCCATAATGTTTATATATTGAGTAATGGAAATCCAATATAGTAGTATGATGAAATAAGTTTTTTCTACTTTTGCCTTGCTTTTCTAAAACACAGCTGATGCATTTAGGAAATATGGTGTTTATAGAAATTCTAGTAGACTATAAGATAAAATATCAGGGCTTATGTCCAAAGGCAGAAGGAAGGTAATGTTTAAATTAATTGTCTAATTCAAGATTACTGAGCAGTTCAAATGTTGCTAAATCATCGAAAATGTGAGAACATTTATTTTTCACTATAGCATTTAAAAGAGGCCATGGTTCTCCAGAGAGACAGAACCACCCAGATATGTGGGTAAATAGAAAAATCTTTGTTATTAATGATTAATTAATATAATTATGATAACTGGCAAATCCAAACCCACACTGTGGGCCAGAAGGCTCGAGATAAAGGAGAGGCAGTGGTACAGATAACGTCCAAAGGAAGTCTATGAGAGAAATTTTTTTTTTTTTACTTTTTCTTTTATTTATTTATTTATTTATTTATTTATTTATTTTGACATGAAGGAAGGTCGATCTTTTTGTTCTATTTTAATCTTCAGTTGACTGAATGTGGCCCAGCACACTATGGGGGAATACACTTTGCTCTGTTCATTAAATGTTAATCCCATTCAAAAACTCTCTCAAGGAGCTGCCCAGAAAAATGTTTGAGTAATCCTTGGCCTAACCATGATACATAAAATTAATCATCATGAATGTCATAAATTTGGGTGGGAAAAAAAGAAAAGGAATAAAAAAAATGTTTATGGATGTCCTAGTGAGATGTAATGTTAGAAAGGATTAATTGCACTCTAGCATAATGTTTATTACAAAAATAATAGGGTAACATTGAAGAATTCTGAATTATGAAGGTAAATTCAAAGACATTTTGTTAATTCTATAAGATCCCTTGTTGGAATTACATTATTTTGATTTATCTATGTGGAAAAAGAAAATCTTGAAACCAAAAAAAAATTAAATGTAAGGGATGGCTTGAACTTGAGACCATTTTAAAAAACACTTCCCTACATATTGTTTTCACACTACTACTTTTGAGTTCCCATCATGAGATTCTTGATAATGTTAGTTCCTTGTATTCAACAATTTTCCATTTGAAATACCACTCTATAGCTAATATGTACAACATTCCCAGGCATTTTATATGCTCATCTTCTTCAATATTTTCAGCAATCCAATCATAGACCCTTATACTATCTTTATGAACAAGGAAATAAATAACTGACACCCAAACACACAACTTCAAAGTCTATTTAACTCTAAGTTAAACAAATATATTAAAAGATATGGGAAGGGAAAAAAAATATCTGGGCATTCTTCTATTTCATATTTGAGCTGGAAGAATGAAGATCAAAGGATAAATAAGTCAAAAGAAGGTGGTTTGAGACTTTCCCTAGGAATATCTATTTAACGTGTAATAAATAGTCCTTAAAGACAAAGAGACCAATGATCATCATTTAATACAAGTAGCAGGGGAATATTTTAATGTTAACTTACAAGAGTTTAATGTTCAACTTGAAATGACTCTCAGTAGATTTTAGATTCATACTCAGTGTCTTGAAAATGGAAAAAATAGTACATGCAAAAACCAAAGAAAATTTTCTTGAGAGTTGAAAGGCAAAGTTGCTACAATTAGACCCAGAATTGAGGAAGGGACATAACATGATGAAAAGACTAGGGTCAAACATCAATTCTTGGGGTCAGAACTAAGACTGGTCAAACAAAATAGATGTACATTATATACAAACATGAAGAGAATTATACTTAGGGTTTAGTTAATAATAACATAAATAAAATATAGGTAAACAGAAATGGAATGAAACTAGCATAATATCAATGTATCAAAAGTCTGAACTGAAAAATTCAAAGTTGGGAAGACTTTGTCTTCCAGTTCCAAATATAAAGATTCAAAAATTCTTCCTTCATTTGTATCCTTCACTTCTATCCTGAAAAACTATGGGATATTTTACAATATATTTCAGTTTCTTTGCCAAAAATATATCAGTTATCACTTGACCAAAATCTGTATCTCTTAGAATCTAGTTTAAATGTAAACTTCCTCCTCAGGACACTTTCTCTGTACATTTCTCTTTGTCTTTTTTTTTTTTTTCCTTTTCTTTTCTTTTAATTCTATCATCTTTAAATCTGTTGATACTAATCTCATTTATCAGCAACAAAATTAGGGAGACTTATGGTTTCTAATTCCACTTTTAAGGAGCTTGGAAGTCACCATTCTGTCCTAAAGACAAATAAAAAGCTGAACAGAATAAAAAATAAAATAAAATAAAATAGCAGTTCTTCTTGAATATGTAAGAGGGGGCAGAACACAGGACAAACCATTGTCATCAAGATTGAAAAGAAAGACAGGGGGCCTGGGTGGCTCAGTGGGTTAAATCCTCAACCTTCAGCTCAGGTCAGGATCCCAGGACGATCAAGCACCGCATCGGGCTCTCTGCTCATCGGGGAGCCTGCTTCCTCCTCTCTCTCTGCCTGCCTCTCTGCCTACTTGTGATCTCTGTCAAATAAGTAAATAAAATCTTAAAAAAAAAAAAAAAGAAAAAAGAAAGACAGGAAAATACAGGGAGTCATGGCTTACTGGAGTAGAGATTCATAAGAGGAAACACAACAGAAGCCAGTGCCTGGATAGGAAAATCTGAACTGTAAATGACAAAGTGCTAGGAAATCAGTATGGACAACTCTGAGAGTTAAAAACTCTAGAGGGTTCCAGTCATGGGGGAGCACCCAAAATATTGTGAGATTACACCTGTGGTGTATGGTGGTTCTTAATGCAATTTGTTCTGTAGTTATTCTTTGACCAAACATAGGTATTGTTAATATTAATTTATATTTGTCTCATTCTGTGTGTATGTGTAGTGTGTTTGTAAGTATGTGTGGTTTATAATCTGACAAGGTCATGAAGCTCAGTTTGGCTGTAATTTAATTCCCTTTCCCTTATTTTTATTTATTTTTGTGCTGTGCTGATTAAATAAAAGCCACTGACCATCCAAAAAACAAAACAAAACAAAACTATAGGATCTCAACAAGGTTCCTACAGTAAATATTGAAGACAGATCTCTTAACACTTCCAGCAGGAGGAGAGGAAAGGAAGCCATGCTGTAATACACTAGAGAACTCTGTTTTCACCAGACTTGCACTCTGGGGAAACTAGCTGACCACAGCCTATGATGCTGGGGTAATATCAGAATCTAACTGACCTGGAGGAAAGAAAATAATCACTTCCAACTCACTTTAGTTATCCTGTCCCATTTAAGTAGGGACAAAACACAGAAATACTAGCAAAGTTTCTAATCATAAGACTATGGAACACTTTTCATCCCTCTATACCTCACCACCACATTACTAAAAACCAATTTATAACAGTTCCTTTTACTAGGCACATTATGTCCAGCCATCAAGAAAAATAATTAGAAGATATCCAAAAGGCCAAAACAAAACAGCAACAACAAAAAAAACCAGACAAGACAAACAACACTGAGGAGACAGAGCAGAGATATGGCAGAGATGTTAGAATTTTCAGACTAGGACTTTAAAATAACTATTTTTTGAAGGGCTCTACTGGATAAAGTAGACAGTAAGCAAGAACAGATGTGTGGCATAAGCAGAGAGTTGGAAATTCTAAGAAAGAACAGAAAAGAAGGGCAAGAGATCAGAAACACTGCAACAGAAATGGAGACTGAATATGGCTGAGGAAAGTCTCTCTAAGCTTGAGGACATGACAATAGTAACTTCCAAAACTGAAAAGCAAAAACAAAACCAAAAACAAACAAACAAACAAAAAAGACTGAAAAAAACAGAAGAGAATATCCAAGAATCCTAGAGTTATGGAAAAATGATATAAAAGGTATAACATATATGGGATGGGAATACCGGGAGAAGAAAGAGAGAAAAGAACAGAAGACATATTTTAAATGATAAGAACTAAGAATTTGCCCTAAATTTATGTTATACACAAAACCATAGACACAGGAAGCTCAGAAAACACTAAAGTCAAATACCAAACCAAACAAAACGAAACAAAACAAACAAGCAAACAAAACAACAACAACAACAAAAACCCTACATCTAATCTTACCATTTTTAAATTATAGAAATTCAAAAAATAAAAAAACCCTAAAGGACACCAGAGGGAAAATACCTTATATAGAGAGAAACACAGATTAGAATCACATCTGACTTCTCCTCAGAAACTGTGCAAGAAGAAACTGAAGTGAAATATTTAAAGTGTAGAGGAAAACAAAGAAACAAAACTAGAATTCTGTAACCTGAGAAACAATCTTTGAAAAGTGAGGCAAAAATAAAGACTTTCTCAGACCAATTAAAATTGAATTTATTGCCACTAGATCTGCTTTACCAGAAGTATTAAAAGAAGTTCTTTAGAGAGAAATATAATATAGGTTGGAAACTTGGATTTACATAAAATAAGGGAGAGCATAAAAGTGAATAAGTGGAGGTAATGTAAAAACTTTTAGGAGCACCTGTGTATTATACTCAGTTAAGCATCTGACTCTTGGTTTCAGCTCAGGTCATGTTCTCTGGGTTCTGGGATAGAGCCTCAAGTGGGGCTCAGTGTGCAGTGCAGAGTCTGCTTTAGATTCTCTTCCCTCTCCCTCTGCCCCTCCCATTCATGCTCTCTCTCTCTCTAAAATGAGTAAGTAAATCTTAAAAAAAAAAAAAAGCAAAAAACCCACAAAACTTTATTTTTCTTTTCTTTTCTTTCTTTTTTTTTAAAGATGTTATTTATTTGACAGAGAGAGAAAGATCACAAGTAGGCAGAGCAGCAGGCAGGGAGAGGAGGGAAAGTGGCCTCCCTGCTAGCTGAGAGCCCGATGCGGGGCTTGATCCCAGGACCCTGAGATCATGACCTGAGCTGAAGGCAGAGGCTTAACCCACTGAGCCACCAAATGCCCCAAAACTTTATTTTTTCTTATTCTTAATTGAGCTAAGATTTTGTTCAAAATAAAAATACTAAGAAACTGGGCGCCTGGGTGGCTCAATGGGTTAAGCCGCTGCCTTCGGCTCAGGTCATGATCTCAGGGTCCTGGGATCGAGTCCCGCGTCGGGCTCTCTGCTCAGCAGGGAGCCTGCTTCCTTCTCTCTCTCTCTCTGTCTGCCTCTCAGTGTACTTGTAATTTCTCTCTGTCAAATAAATAAATAAATAAATCTTAAAAAAAAATACTAAGAAACTATTTGTTGCTTAAATATAAAGAGAGGCTTAAGTATATTTACATGTAAGTGAAATAAATGACAGCAATTTTACAAGATATGGGTGGGAGGGATGAAGGCTATTTTGTTACTAAAAGATACAACACTCATGAAGTAATATAGAGTTTTTTGAAATTTGATTTGGATTATCTAGCTGCATGTGTATACTGCTAAGAAAGTAGAGAAAATGAAATCATGTAAGATGATTAATTAAAAGTAAAGCAGGAAGAAAAAAAGTGGAAATCAAAAATAAAAGGAACAAAGAACAAGGCCATCAACTGGAAAACAATAACAATATGATAGCTATTAACACAACTATATCAATAAGCACTTTCAACATTAGTTGTCTAAATGCATGAATAAAAGACAAAGGCTGTTAAAGTAGGTTATAAAAAAACACAAGAGCTAACTGTAAATTGTATACAGAACCTCACTGTAACTATAAGAACACATAAATGAAAAGAATAGAGAATATATACCTTACTGACATTAATCAAAAGAAAATAATAGTTATATTAATTCCAGAGAGTGCATACTTCTAACCAAGGAAAGTTATCAACGATAAAGGGGGG
The DNA here is from genome assembly GCF_964662115.1 of Mustela nivalis. Taxonomy (NCBI): domain Eukaryota; kingdom Metazoa; phylum Chordata; class Mammalia; order Carnivora; family Mustelidae; genus Mustela; species Mustela nivalis. The sequence goes on along the minus strand of NC_139023.1, from coordinate 40,928,916 downwards.
CATTACATAATGATAAAGAGGTCAAGTCTCCAATGTGACATAACAACCCTAAATGTGTGTGTATTTAACAATATAGCATCAAACTCCATGAGGCAAAAACTGATGGAATTACAAAAAAGAAGTAGATGAATGCACTATGGTAGTTGGAGATTTCAAAACCCCTCTATCAGAAGTGGACAGATACAGCAGGCAGAAAATCAGTAAGGACACAGTTGAACTCAACAACATCATCATCAATCAATTGGATATAAGTGACATTTACACACTACTTCATCCAACAACAGTAGAATACAGTGCCAACCATCATTTGGGTATAATTGATACTCATAGATAATTTCATTCAATAACATCAGACTACATATTATTCTCAAGCTCACATACAGAATATTCAGAAAGATAGAACATAAAACACAACTTGTAACATTTAAAATAATAGCAATAAAATAATTTCTACTTTCAACCCTCTGTAGAACTATTAGAAATTTATTTAATTAGAAATCAACGAAAGAAATATAAGCTGAAAAATCTCAAGATTATTGGAGATTAAACAACAAACTTTCAAATAACATGGTAAGAAATCTTGGGAAATTTGAAAATATATTGAACCAAAGAAAAATGAAAATACATCTTATCAAAATGTGTGGATGCATTAGAAATAGTGCTTAGAGGGAAATTTATAGCATTGAAAGCATATATTAGAAAATAGGGTGCCTGGGGCACCTGGGTGGCTCAGTGGGTTAAAACCTCTGCCTTCAGCTCAGGCCATCATCTCAGGGTCCTGGGATAGAGCCCCTCATCAGGTGCTCTGCTCAATGGCAGCGTGCCCCCCCGACCCTGTGATCTCTGTCAAAAAAAATAAATAAAATCTTTAAAAAATATATAGGAAAGATTTACTAAAGTCAATCATCAAAGTTTCTACCTTAGAAACCAACAAAAGTAGACCAGATTAGATCCAAAGTAAGCAGAAGAAAAGAAATCATAAAAATTAGGGCAGAAATCAATGGAATTGAGTAAAGGATATCAATAGAGAGAATCAACGAAACCAAAATCTGGTTTTTTGAAAAGATCAATGAAATCAGTAAGTCTCTTAACCCACAAAAAGCAGAATAAGAAAGCAAATTACTAACAGCAGAAATGAAAGAGGAAATATCACTGTGTATTCTACAGACATTAAAATGATAATAAATTAATACTATAAACAACTCAGTGTCCACAAATTTGATAACCTAGATAAAATGGACAAATTATTTTAAAAAAATATAAAATAACTCATGCAAGAAGGAATAAATTATCCTAATAGGCCTATACCTATTAAAGGAATTGAAACAATTATTAATAACCTCCCCAAATAGAAAGCACAGGGCTCAGATGAGTTCTGATGCTGGTATTAAAAAATATAAATATCTAGTATATATATTTATATATATATAATATTTTATTTATATATTTTATATATAATATTTATATTATGTGATATAATTTATATACATATCATATATTATATTTATTTATATAATATTTATATACATATTATATATATATGTATACATCATGGCAAAATGAGATTTATCCCAGGTATACAGGCTCAAAATTTGAACATCAATTAATGTAAACCATTATGTCAACAAGCTACAAAAGAAAATTCACATGATCATATCAACAGAAGCACAGAAAGCACTTGATAAAATCCAGTAACAATCCATGATTAGAAAAACTCTCAGTGCACTAGAAATAGATGGGAAAATTTCTCATCTTGATAAATAATATTTCTCATCTTGATAAATAATATTTGCAAATATTGACAACTAAAATAATTAGTAGTGACAAAGTCAAAGCTTTCTCACAAAGATCGGGTGCAAGCCAAGAGGTCCCCACTCTCCACTTCTTTTCAGTATGGTTTCTCCTAATGCAGTAAAGCAAAAGAAAGAAACAAGGGCATTCTAAAGGAAGAAAGTGAACTTTTTTTTTCTTACAGATAACATGATTGGCTCTGTATAAAATCCAAAAGAAAAGACACTAACGTTCCTGAAACTAATAAGCAAGTATAGCAGGTCATTGGAGCCAAAGTTAATACACAAAAGTCCATTACTTTTCTATATTCCAGTAATGAACAAAGGAATTTAAAATTAAAAGCAAAATACCTAAATACCATTTACCAAATACTGCAAAAATTAAACACTTAGGCATAAATCTAACAAAGTATGTACAAGATATATATGAGAAAAACTACAAAATGCTAATCAACAAAGTCAAACAACTAAATAAACTCAGAGGTACTCCAAGTTGTTCATAAATAGAAAGACTCCATATTGTTAAGATGTCAGTTTTTCATAACTTAATTTATAGATTTAATGCAATTGCAATAAAAATCCTAGCAGGTTATTCTGTTGATATTTACAAACTAAAGTTATATGGAAAGCCAAAAGAAGACAAACCATAAGAGACTCTTAATCTCAGAAAAAAAACTGAAGGTTGATAGGGTGTGAGGGGGTAGGGATAGGGTGGCACGTGGCTGGGTTATGGAAATTAGGGAAGGTATGTGCTATGGTGAGTGCTGTGAAATGTGTAAGACTGATGATTCACAGACATGTACCCCTGGGGCAAATAATACACTATATGTTAATTAAAGAAAAAAAAAAAGAAAGAAAGAAAAAAGAAAGGCAAAAGACCCTGAATAGCCAACACGATACTGAAGGAGAAGACCAAATCAGAGAAATGACACTCAAGATTTACTATCAAGCTGCAGAAATCAAGATAGTGTGATATTAGCAAAAGAATAGACAAATATTTCAATGTCATATTTGAATAGAAAGAAAATAGAGAGACAAGAGATAGAATCCCATAAATATAGTCAACTTGTCTTAAATAAAGGAGCCAAGGAAATGGAAGGGAGGAAAGACAGTCTCTTCAACAAATGCTGTAACAACTGGACATCCATATGCAAAAAAAAAAAAAAAAAAAAAAAAAGAACTTAGACACAGACCTTGTAACTTTCACAAAAATTAACTCAAAATGGATCATAGATCTAAATGTAAAATGCAAAACTATAAAGCTAGAAGATAACAGGAGAAATTCTAGATTACTTTGGGTATAGCAATGCTTCTAATACAACACTAAAGGCAAAATCCATGAAAGAAATAATAAATTGGATTTTACTAAAATAAAACAAGCAAACAAACAAACAAAAACTTCTGCTTTATGAAAGGCAATGCCAAGAGAACATGATGCCAGAGACTGGGAGAAAATATTTGCAAAAGATATATCTAATAAAGGATGACTATCAAAAGTACACAAAGAATTTTAAAAACTCAACAAAAAGGAAACAATTTGACTAAAATATGGGCCAAAGACTTCCACACCTCATCAGAAAAGATATGTAGATGGCAAATAGAACATAAAAAGATGTTCCACATATATGTCAATAGGGAAATGTAAATTAAAACAATAGTGAGATACATTACACACTAAAATGGCCAAAATATGAAACACTTACACTGCCAAACGCTGGTGAGGATGTGAAGCAACAGGAACCTTATCACTGATAGTGGAAGCAAAAGATGGTAAAGCCACTTTGGAAGCCATTTTGGCAGTTTCTTACACAACCAAATGTACTCTTTCTATATGACTCAGCAGTTGTGCTCCTTGGTATTTACCAAAGAATTTGAAAACTGTGTCCATGAAAAGCCTGAACAAACTTGTTTTAGAGGCTGTATTCATAATTGCTGCAACCTTGAAGTAAAATCAAGATATTTTTCAGTCAGTGAATGGATGAAGTGTGGTACATACAGACAATGATACATTATCTACTGAGAAAAAAGTGTGAGTTATTAAGCCATTAAGTTAAGGCAGAGCCATAAATCCACATTCCTATGTGAAAGAAGCTAATCTGAAAAGTCTATATACTGTATGATTTCAACTATGTGTCAGTCTGAAAAAGATAAAACTGTGGACATGGTAAAAATATTAATGGCTGTCAGGGATTGGGGTGGCAGAGGAATGAATAGGTAAAGCATAGATTTTAGGGCAATGAAAGTATTCAGTATAATTACAGAATGATAGATACATACTGTTATATACTTTTTCAAACCCATAGAAGGAATGAACACACCAGGAATGTCTTGGTACAACACCAAGAATGAACTGTACTCTAAACTGTGGATTTTGGATGATTATCATGTATCAGTGTAGGTTCATCATTTGTACAAATGTACCACTCTGATGAGGGACATTGATAATGAAGAAGGCTACATATGGGTAGAGGCAGGGAGTATATATCTGAGAATATCTACACTTTTTCCTCAGTACTGCTATAAACCTTAAACTTCTCTAGAAAATTTGTCTAATGAAAACTTTTTTGAATAATCCTATTTGTCTGGGATGAGGTTAGTAGGACTTCACTACATTGAAGTGCAGGGTCATGAACAACAACAACAAAAATTAAGCTAGTTTCTAGATAAAACTGAAATGGAATTGGTGAATTGGGCATAATGTCACAGAGATAAGGCAAAAACTAGGTTTTGGTTGTGAAATACATGCTAGAATTACTTTTTTTTTTTCAGAGTTTGTTTTACTTTACAAGATGATATGATTTTTTTTCTAAGCTTTAGTTGTTTGTATATATTTGTTCATTTGTTTAAAAAAAAACAGGGGACTTTGCACACCAGCTATTTTACTATTTTATCAAAAATGGAGTCCATATTAATCACTTTTGATACTCAACTTCAGTTTCTATAAGCTACCCACTGAGCAGTATGCAAAAATGAGCACTGTGAATCAGCTTTGATATGCAAGAATCACAGACAGAAGATGACAGAATATATTGGATACACTAAAGCAGAGAATGCTCAATGAAATAGAAAATATTATATTAAGTATAACTATAAGAAATAACTATATTCTTGTAAAGTAAAACATCTAGGTTCCTTCCATAGTTTGCCTATTGTGGACATTGCTGCTATAAACATTTGGGTTCATGTGTCCCTTCAGATCACTACGTTTGTATCTTTAGGGTAAATACCCAGTACTGCAATTTCTGGGTCATAGGGTAGCTCTATTTTCAACATTTTGAGAAACCTCCATGCTGTTTTCCAGAGTGGTTGCACCAGCTTGCATTCCCACCAACAGTGTAGGAGGATTCCCCTTTCTCCACATCTTTGCCAGCATCTGTCATTTCCTGACTTGCTAATTTTAGCCATTCTGACTGGTGTGAGGTGGTATCTCATTGTGGTTTTGATTTGTATTTCCCTGATGCCAAGTGATATGGAGCATTTTTTCATGTGCCTGTTGGTCACCTGGATGTCTTCTTTGCAGAAATGTCTGTTCATGTCTTCTGCCCATTTCTTGATTGGATTATCTGTTCTTTGGGTGTTGAGTTTGCTAAGCTCTTAATAGATTTTGGATATTAGCCCCTTATCTGCTATGTTGTTTGCAAATATCTTCTCCCATTCTGTCAGTTGTCTTTTGGTTTTGGTAACTGTTTCCTTTGCTGTGCAAAAGCTTCTGACCTTGATGAAATGCCAGTAGTTCATTTTTGCCCTTGTTTCCCTTGCCTTTGGCGATGTTCCTAGGAAGATGTTGCTGCGGCAGAGGTCAAAGAGGTTGCTGCCTGTGTTCTCCTCAAGGATTTTGATGGATTCCTTTCTCACATTGACGTCCTTCATCCATTTTGAGTCTATTTTCATGTGTGGTGTAAGGAAATGACCCAGTTTCATTTTTCTGCATGTGGCTGTCCAATTTTCCCAACAGCATTTGTTGAAGAGACTGTCTTTTTTCCATTGGGCATTCTCTCCTGCTTTGTTGAAAATTAGTTGACCATAGAGTTGAAGGTCTATTTCTGTGCTCTCAATTCTGTTCCTTTGATCTATGTGTCTGTTTTTGTGCTAGTACCATACTGTCTTGATGATGACAGCTTTGTAATAGAGCTTGAATTTTGGAATTGTGATGCCAACAACTTTGACTTTCTTTTTCAATATTCTTCTAGCTATTCGAGGTCTTTTCTGGTTCCATGTAAATTTTAGGATTATTTGTTCCATTTCTTAAAAAAAAAAATGGATGGGATTTTGATAGGATTGCATTAAATGTGTGTATTGCTTTAGGTAGCATAGACATTTTCACAATATTTGTTCTTCCAATCCAGGAGCATGGAACATTTTTCTATTTCTTTGTGTCTTCCTCAATTTCTTTCATGAGTACTTTATAATTTTCTGAGTGTAGACTCTTTGCCTCTTTGGTTAGGTTTATTGCTAGGTATCTTATGATTTTGGGTGCAATTGTAAATGGGATTGACTTCTTAATTTCTCTTTCTTCTGTCTTGTTTTATTGGTGTAAAGAAATGCAACTGATTTCTGTGCATTGATTTTATTTTCTGACACTTTACTGAATTCCTTTACAAGTTCTAGGGGTTTTGGAGTGGAGTCTTTTGGGTTTTCCACATATAGTATCATATCATCTGCAAAGAGTGATAGTTTGACTTCTTTGCTGATTTGGATGCCTTTAATTTCTTTTTGTAGTCTGATTGCTGAGACTAGGACTTTTTAGTACTATGTTGAATAGCAGTGGTGATAATGGACATGCCTGCCGTGTTCCTGACCTTAGCAGAAACCCTTTCAGTTTTTCTCCATTGAGAATGATATTTTGCAGTGGGTTTTTCATAGATGGCTTTGATAATATTGAGGTATGTGCCCTCTATCCCTACATTTTGAAGAGTTTTGATCAGGAGGGGATGCTATACTTGTCAGCATCTACTGAGAGTTTTTTCAGCATCTACTGAGAGTATCATATGGTTCTTGTTCTTTCTTTTATTAATGTATTGTATCACATCAATTGATTTGCAGATGTTGAACTAACCTTGCAACCCTGGAATAAATCCCACATGGTCATGGTGAATAATCCTTTTAATGTACTGTTGAGTCCTATTGACCAGTATTTTGGTGAGAATTTTTGCATCTGTGTTCATCAAGGATATTGGTCTGTAATTCTCTTTTTTGATGGGATCATTGTCTGGATTTGGGATCAAGGTGATTCTGGCCTCCTAAAATGAGTTTGGAAGTTTTCCTTCCATTTCTGTTTTTTGGAACAGTTTCAGGAGGATAGGAATTAATTCTTCTTTAAATCTTTGGTAGAATTCCCCTGGGAAGCCCTCTGACCCTGGGCTCTTGTTTGTTGGGAGATTTTTATGACTGCTTCAATCTCCTTACTGGTTATGGGTCTGTTCAGGTTTTCTATTTCTTCCTCGTTCAGTTGTGGTAGTTTAAATGTCTCTAGGAATGAATCCATTTCTTCCAGATTGTCAAATTTGTTGGCGTAGAGTTGCTCATAATATGTTCTCATAATTGTGTTTCTTTGGTGTTGGTTGTGATCTCTTCTCTTTCATTCATGATTTTATTTATTTGGGTCCTTTCTCTTTTCTTTTTGATAAGTCCGGCTGGGGGTTTATCAATCTTATTAATTCTTTCAAAGAACCAACTCCTGGTTTCGTTGATTTGTTCTATTGTATTTGTTTGTTTGTTTGTTTGTTTTGTTTCTATTTCATTGATTTCTGCTCTGATCTTTATTATTTCTCTTCTCCTGCTGGGTTTAGGCTTTCTTTGTTGTTCTTTCTCCAGCTCCTTTAGGTGTAGCATTATGTTGTGTATTTGAGACCTTTCTTGTTTCTTGAGAAAGGCTTGTATCATGATCTATTTCCCTTTCAGGACTGTCTTTGCTGTGTCCCACAGATTTTGAACAGTTGTGTTTTCATTATCATTTGTATCCATGAACTTTTTCAATTCTTTAATTTCCTGGTTGACCCATTCATTATTTAGAAGAATGCTGTTCAGTCTCCATGTATTTGGGTTCTTTCCAAATTTCCTCTTGTGATTGAGTTCTAGCTTTAGAGCATTGTGGTCTGAAAATATGCAGGGAATGATCTCAATCTTTTGATACTGATTGAGACCTGATTTAAGACCCAGCATGTGATCTGGAGAATGTTCCACGTGCACTAGAGAAGAATATGCATTCTGTTGCTTTCAGATGGAATGTTCTGAATATATCTGTGATGTCCATCTGGTCCAGTGTGTCATTTAAGGCCTTTATTTCCTTGTTGATCTTTTGCCTCAATGATCTGTCCATTTCAGTGAGGAGAGTGTTAAAGTCCCCTACTATTATTGCATTATTGTCGATGTGTTTCTTTAGTTTGTTATTAATTGGTTTATATGGTTGGCTGCTCCCATGTTAGGGGAATAGATATTTAAAATTGTTAGATCTTCTTGTTGGACAGACACTTTGAGTATGATATAGTGTCCTTCCTCATCTCTTATTATAGTCTTTGGTTAAAATCTAATTAATCTGATATAAGGCTTGCCATCCCAGCTTTCTTCTGATGTCCATTAGCATGGTAAATTGTTTTCCATTCCCTCACTTTAAATCTGGAGGTGTCTTCGGGTCTAAAATGAATTTCTTGTAGGCAGCATATTGATCAGTTCTGGGTTTTGTTTTGTTTTGTTTTTGTTGTTTTTGTTTTTGTTTTTATCCATTCTGATACCCTGTGTCTTTTTATTGGGGCATTTAGCCCATTTACATTCAGGGTTACTTTTGAGAGATATGAATTTAGTGCCATTGTATTGCCTGTAAGGTGACTGTTACTATATATTGACTCTATTCTGTTCTGATCTACTCTCTTTGCTTAGAGGACCCCTTTCAATATTTCCTGTAGAGCTGATTTGGTGTTTACAAATTCTTTAGTTTTTGCTTGTCCTGGGAGCTTTTAATCTCTCCTATTTTCAATGATTGCCTAGGTGGATATAGTATTCTTGGCTGCATGTTTTTCTCGTTTATGCTCTGAATATATCATCCCAGTTCTTTCTGGCCTGCCAGGTCCCTGTGCATAAGTCTGCTGCCAATCTAATATTTTTACCATTGTACGTTACAGACTTCTTTTCCCTGGCTGCTTTCAGCATTTTCTCATTGTCACTGAAACCTGTAAATTTTACTATTAGGTGACAGGGTGTGGGCCTATTATTATTGTTTTTGAGGGGGGTTCTCTGCACCTCCTGGATTTCGATGCTTGTTCCCTTTGCCATATTAGAGAAATTCTCTACAATAATTCTCTCCAATATACCTTCTGCTCCCCTCTCTCTTTCTCCTTTTTCTGGAATACCAATTATTCTAAAGTTGTTTCATGTTATGGTGTCACTTATCTCTTGAATTCTCCCCTCATGGTCCAGTAGTTGTTTGTCTCTTTTTTTCAGCTTCTTTATGCTCTGTCATTCAGTCTTCTAAATAACTAATTCTTTCTTCTGCCTCATTTATCCTAACAGTAAGAGCCTCCATTTTTTATTGCATTTCATTCATAGCTTTTTAAATTTCAACTTGTTTAGATTTTAATTCTTTTATTTCCACAGAAAGGGCTTTTATCTCTCTGGAGAGAGTTTCTCTAATATCTTCCATGCCTTTTTCAAGCCCAACTAGAACCTTGAGAATTGTCATTCTGAACTCTAGATTTGACATATTACCAATGTCTGTATTGATTAGGTCCCTAGCCTTCTACAGCCTCTTGTTCTTTTTTTTTTTTGTTCTTTTTTTCCGCCTTGTCATTTTGTCCAGATAAGAATATATGAAGGAGCAAATAGAATACTAAAAGGGTGTACTTTAGGAAGATGTACTTTAGGCCCCAGGAAAATGTACTTTAACCAAATCAGAAGAGACCCCAAATCATGGGAGGGAGAAAGGGGATAAAAAGAAGTTCAGAAAAAAATAAAATAAAAAAGGAAGACAAATAAAGAAAAAATATAAAAAAGAAAAAAAAATATATGCTAGTACAGGGTCACCCACGTAATTTTGGGAGTATTTTGGTCTCTTAGAAGAAACTACCTCTCAAAATTTTAAAGAATGAAAAATATATATATAAGGGTAAACACTATGAAGGGATGTAATATGCCTATAAAGATGAAAAAAAAATAATTTCTAAAAAAGGAGTTGATAAGTTAAGTTGGTTGGGAGAATAAAGAAACAGAAAATGGAGAGAATTTTCTTGGACTGGAGACTAGAACAAGCCTGGAGCTAGATTTAGGGTATATTTTGATCTATTAGAAGAAGTTGCACCCCAAATTTTTTAGAAGAAAAAACCCTATGTGTGTACAAAAAATAAAGTTAGTTACAATGAAGGATAAAATATGACTATAAGAATGAAGGTTCAAAAAATATTATTTTTATTTTTTTATGAAAGGTATTGTTAAAATAAACTAGCTTAAAATATTAAAAAAGGAAAGGGTAAACATTAAAAAAATTTAACAGAAGAAAAAAAAATAAAATTAAATTAATTAACTGTAAGACTAAAGAATCATGAGCAAAAGCCATGAGTTCCATGCTTTGTTTTCTCCTCCTCTGGAAATCCGCTGTTCTCCTTGGTAAGTGAACTTGATCTTGGCTGGATTTCTTTTTGATCTTCTGGGGGAGGTGCCTGTTGTAGTGATTCTCAAGTGTCTTTGCCTGAGGCTGAATTGCACCGCCCTTACCAGGGTCCGGGCTAAGTAATCCACTCAGGTTCACTTTCAGGAGCTTTTTTTTTTTTTTTTTTTTTTTTTTTTTTTTTTAACTTTTTATTTTTTATAAACATATATTTTTATCCCCAGGGGTACAGGTCTGTGAATCACCAGGTTTACACACTTCACAGCACTCACCAAAGCACATACCCTCCCCAATGTCCATAATCCCACCCCCTTCTCCCAAACCCCCTCCCCCCAGCAACCCTCAGGAGCTTTTGTTCCCTGAACACTTTCCGTAGAATTCTGGAGGATGGGAATGAAAATGGCCTCCCAATCTCCAGCCTGGAAGAGCCAAGAGCTTGGGGCCCCACTTCTCAGTGCGCCCAATCACTCCCATTTTCCTGGCCTCTGGCCATGCTTGGAGAAAAGTGCTCAATCACTCTCATCTCCCTGGCCTTCAGCTGAGCTCAGAGCTCACCCAACCTGTGACTGGCTCAAGGTAACCCTGGCTCTGTCTCTGTAGCTGGCTTCCCCACTCTAATACTTGCGAGCTTTGTGACACTCAGACACCCCTGCTACTTCTGTGGCCCTGAGGGACCTGGGGCCATGCTGACCCCACATGAGCTCCACCCCGGTTTCGCCTCCGGAGCAATGTCCCTCAGCAGAGCAGACTTTTAAAAGTCCTGATTTTGTGCTCCATTGTTCTGTCGCTTGCTGGCAGCTGGACCCTCCCCCGTGGACTATCTTTCCATCACTTTGGATTCACTTCGCTGGTCCTACTTTTCAAAAAGTGGTTGATTTTCAATTTCTAGAATTGGATTTGTAGGTGTTTGCAATGGTTTGATAAGCTCTCTATGATCTCATGCTACCTGATGTCATCTCAGCTTGGTACTTCTCTGCTATCTTGACTCCTTCCCTCTCTTTATCTATTATCTATCTATCTATGCCACATCTTCTTTATTCATTCATCTATTAATGAACACTTAGGTTGTTTCCATGTTTTGACTATTGTAAATAATGCTGCAATAAACATGGGAATATAGGTTTATTTTTCAATACATTGTCTTCATTTCTTTTGAATATATACCCAGAAATAAGATTGCTGGATTGATCATACAGTATTTTCATGTTTAATTTTTTAGGAAACTTCATAGTGTTTTCATAGTGGCTGAACTAATTTACACTCCCACAAATAGTGTACAAAGATTTCCTTTTCTCCAAATGTCATCATCATGTGTCTCTTGATAGCTATTCTGATATGAGTGAGGTGAAAATCTTGTGATTTTGATTTGCATTTCTCTGATGATTAGTGATGAGCATTTATTCATGTACCTTTTGGTCATTTGAGATGTCTTCTTTGGAAAAATGTCTGTTCAGTTCCTCTGCCTATTTTTTAATTGTTTGTATTTTGTTATTGAATTATATGGGTGTTTATTTACTGTGGGTCTTAACTCATTACCTGATATATGGTTTGCAAATACTTTCTTCCATTCTGTAGGTTGCCTTCTCATTTTGTTGATTGTTTCTTTTGTTATGAAGATATATTTTAATTTGAGGTAATCTCACCTGTTGATTCTTGCTTTTGTTTCTTGTGTTTATGGTGTCATATTCAAAATATTATTGCCTAGATCATTGAAAAGAGTATCTTCCCATCTTCTAAGAGTTTTATGGTATTGGGTCTTATGTTTGAGTCTTCTATCCACTTTTTAAGTCTTTTATCCATTTTGAGTTAATTTTCAGGAGTGATGTAAGATAGAAGACAATTTTCTTTTTCTGTATGTAGTTACCTAGTTTTCCTACTCAGTTTACTGAAAAGAGTATTATCTCCCCATTGAGTATATAAATTGACTATATATATATACATATATATATATATGTATATATATATAAATTGACTTTTCAATTTATAAAATGACTATATATATAACATTTTATCTCTGGACCTTCCTTTCTATTTCATTTGTCTACATGTCTATGTTCAAGCTATACCATACTCTTTTGATTAGCTATGTTATAGAGTTTGCAATCAGGATGTTTGATGTTCCAGCTTTGTGCTGGTATTGTTTTTTTCTTCAGCATTGGTTTGGTTTGGCTATTTAAGGTCTTTTATGGCCCCATAAAAATTTTAAGGTTTTTTTAAATTATTTTTTTATTTCTGTAAAAAATGCCATTAGAATTTTGATTAATTAATTTATTTTTAAAATTTTATTTCAATCCAGGTTAGTTAACATATAGTAGTAGTATTGGTTTTAGGAGTAGAATTTAGTGATTCTTCACTTACATAAACGACCCAGTGCTTATCCAACAAGGGCCCTCCTTAATATCCATCACACATTTGGTCCATCCCCTCCACCATACCTCCAGCAACCCTCAATTTATTCTCTTAACTATAGAGTCTCTAATAGTTTACCTGCCTCTCTGTTTTTATCTTATTTTTCCTCCTCTTCCCCTGTTTATCTGTTTTGTTTCTTACATTTAAATATGAGTGAAATCATATAATATTGGTCTTTCTCTGACTGATATATTTTGTCTAGCATAATACACTCTATTTCCATCCATATTATTTCAAATGGCAGGATTTCATTCTTTTTGATGGCTGAATAATACTCTATATTTCTCTATCTACATAAAGAAAGATGTATCTTCTTTATGCATTCATTAGTTGATGGACATCTGGGATTTTCTATAATTTGACTATTATTGATAGTGCTGCCACAGACACTGGGATGCATGTGCCCCTTCAAATCAGCTGTTTTGTATTTCTTTGGATAAATAACTAGTAGTACAAATGTTAGGTGGTAGGTTAGCTCCATTTTTAACTTTTTGAGGAAACTCCATATTGTTTTCCAGAGTAGCTGCACCATTTTGCATTCCCACCAACAATGCAAGAGGGTTCCCCTTTCTCCTCATGGTTTTCTGAGTTCCTAATTGTAGCCATTCTGACAGGTGTGAGGTGGTCTCTCATTGTGGTTTTGATCTGTATCTCCCTGATGATGAGTGATGTTAAACATTTTTTCATTTGTCTGTTAGCTATTTGTATGTCTTCTTTAAAGAAATGTCTGTTCATGTCTTCTGTCCATTTCTTGACTGGATTGTGTGTGTGTGTGTGTATCTGTGTCTGTGCATCTGTGTGTCTATGTGTATTGATTTTGATGAGTTCTTTATACATTCAGAATATGAGCCCTTTATCCAATGTCATTTGCAAATATTTTATTCTATTTTTTCAGTTGCCTTTTAGTTTTGTTGAATTGTTTCTTTTGTTGTGCAGAAGTTTTTATCTTAATAAACTCCCAATAGTTCATTTTTGCCTTTTGTTTCTGTTCCCTCCAGAGACATGTCTAGTAAAAAGTTGCTGTGGCCAATGTCACAGAGGTTGTTGCAAGTAAAATTTGTATGGTTTCCTGTCTTAAATTGAGGTCTTTCACCGACTTTTTTTAATATTTTATTTATTTATATGACAGACAGAGATCCCAAGTAGGCAGAGAGGTAGGCAGAGAGAGAGAGAGACAGAGATCACAAGTAGGCAGAGAGGCAGGCAGATAGAGGAGGAAGCAGGCTCCCTGCTGAGCAGAGAGCGTGATGCGGGGCTCCATCCAGGACCCTGAGATCATGACCTGAGCTGAAGGCAGAGGCTTTAACCCACTGAGCCACCCAGGCACCCTGTCTTTCACTTATTTTGAATTATTTTTCTGTGTGGTGTAAGAAAGGTCCAGTTTCATTCTTTTCCATTTTGCTGTCCAGTTCTCCCAACACCATTTGTTAAAGAGACTGTCTTTTTTCCATTGGATATTATTTTCTACTTTAGTTGAAGATTAGTTGACCATTAGTTGTGGGTACATTTCTGGGTTCTGTCTTCTGTTTTATTGGTCTGTGTGTCTGCTTTTGTGCCAGTATCATACTGTCTTGGTGAGTACAGCTTTGTAATACAGCTTGAAGCCAGGGATTGTGATTCCTCCCTCTATGCTTTTCTTTTTAACATTACTTTGATTATATGGGGTCTTTTCTGATTCCAAAAATATTTTAGAATTGTTTGTTCTAGTTCTGTGAAAATTGCTGGTATTATTTGACTGGGATCACATTGAATGCATACATTCCTTTGGGTAGTATGAACATTTTAACAATATCAATTTTCCAATCCATAAACACAATCTATCCTTCTGTTTGTTTGTATCTTCTTTATTTTGTCAAAGTCTTATAGTGTTGGGGTTCCTGGGTGGCTCAGTTGTTAAGTGTCTGCCTTTGGCTCTGGTCATGATCCCATGGCCCTGGGAATAGCCCTACAATGGGCTCCCTTCTCAGCAGGAAGCCTGCTTTTCCTCTCCCACTCACCCTTGGCTTGTGTTCCCTCTCTTACTGTGCTTTTAACAAACAGTATCTTTACAAAAATAATTTTACTTCTTCATTTCTTACATATTAAAAAGATTATACACCCTGATCAAGTGGGATTTATCCCTGGTATACAATAATTTTTCAACATGAACAAATCAATAAAGGTGACATACCACAGTAATAGAATGAACAATAAAATTATATAATCTTCTTAGTAGGCACAAAAAAAGTAATTGACAACATCTTCTCGTGATAAAAAACCTGCAATATATTGGGTACAAATGAAATGTGCTTCGGGGCGCCTGGGTGGCTCAGTGGATTAAAGCTTCTGCCTTCAGCTTGGGTCACGATCCCAGAGTCCTGGGATCCAGCGCCACATCGGGCTCTCTGCTCAGCAGGGAGCCTCCTTCCTCCTCTCTCTCTCTCTGCCTGCATCTCTGCCTACTTATGATCTCCATCTGTCAAATAAAAAAATAAAATCTTAAAAAAAAAAAAGAAATGTGTTTCAACATAATAAAGGCCAT
Source organism: Mustela nivalis (assembly GCF_964662115.1). Lineage (NCBI taxonomy): Eukaryota > Metazoa > Chordata > Mammalia > Carnivora > Mustelidae > Mustela > Mustela nivalis. The sequence goes on along the minus strand of NC_139023.1, from coordinate 40,913,600 downwards.
ATATAACAAATCTACTGCTAATATCATACTCAACAGTAAAATATTATAAGCTTTTTCTCTATGATCAGGAATAAGACAAGGGTATCCACTCTAGCCACTCTTATTCAATATGGTGGTGGAAGTCCTAACCAGAGCAATTATATAAGATAAAGAAACTACATATTTACTAGCGGGGGGGGGGGGGAATAAAAAAAGTTATGTAATATTCAGCCACATCTAGATTCAGAAACCTTACCCTTACCTTCAGAATTTAGGAGGTAAATTTATTTGATTAATTAATGTACTTGCTTAAATTTCAGGTTTACTGGAACACTGAAAAGAGATAAAATAAAATAAAATAAAGTGTACTAAGTGCCAGGAAAATAAATTAAAAAAATAGAAAAATAAATTTAAAGTTTATGAATTGTACATGTAGTGTTTGATCGTTTATTCAGCCCTCATATCCTAAAACTCACATAAACATTATAATTTAAAATATAATTAATATGTTACTTATAAATGATATAATTAAATTTCTGTTTCTAAAGAAACAGTTAAGAAACACACTTAACCTGTCTACATTTGTAAGTGAAGATCTAATTTCAATTTTACATCCAATGAAACTGAAATTTTCAAATATCTTCTAGACATTTGAAAATTAAAATATGCTTTCAACTTTAACACTTCTGTGCTCTTGTGAGTCTTCACAAGCATAATGAGGAAAAGTGGTTGAATTTATAATTAAATATAAGTATCATTATTTTTCTTAAAATAATTTATGAAGTTTTTATTACAATAAAGTATGACTAAGGCATTAGTTGCTTGAAAAATTCTTGATAAAATGATCTGATATTCTCTATCAAGTAACATGAAGAAAAACAAAATAATAATGTAAATGACCCTTGAACTAAAATGTCAGAATATTTATTTGCTGGATCTAAAAGGAGGCACTAACTTCAGTCATTGAACCCAACCCAATAATCAAGCATAGAACATAACTAGACTGAGTTTTAGGCACTGAGTCTAAGTTTCATACCAGCACATGCAGAGTACCCTCGCACACCTTATGGGCATTTAAAACCAGAAGTTGCTATTGATTATTGTAAAATCTAGAAGCAGCCTATCTGACTACCTACTCTAGCTTTATTACTTATTGATGAAGTAACTTTGGGGAAGTTCAATTGCCTTTCTGTGCTTCATTTTCCTCACTTGTAAGATGACAATAGTGCTTCAGAAGATATCTGTGGAGATTAAGCTATTTAAGTTTGGGGAAAAAAAAAAAACCTTAAAACAGTATTTAACACATCATGAATCTTCAATAAATAGTGGTAATAGTTTCACTTTATTATTATTATTATTATTATTATTATAGTAGTTTTAGTAGTAGTACCACCTTCTCCTAATTTTCTACACCCCCAAAAATACCTAATTAAATAGCTAATCATCTCAAATTGAAGTTTGTCTAATACTATCAAGGATATTTTTTACTGCTAAAAAAAATAAAACCCCCAAAACTTTAAGTGTGTACTAGAGGGAGGCCAACTTGTTTCTCCTGCTGACTTCATGGTTCTGAATTGCTTTCCAGAGACACAAGAGTGTGAGCCTTGACCTATGAATCAAAGTGTAAAGTCGTCCTATTTATTCAGTCTTTTATCTGAATGACATGAAAGGATCAATCAGGTAGAAGAGTGATTAAAGCTGTTTCTTTCTGTATATTTACCTAGAGGTAAAATCAATGAGCATCCCCAGTTAATAATAAAAAGTGATAAATGAATAAATAATCACATACATTTTTGAAGGAAGTACGTCTCTGCCTTGAGGTAGTTGTCTGTCAATAATTGATAGACTCATTCCTGCACATGAATATTTTGAAGCGTAACTTCAATGTTCAACTTACAAGACAAACTTTTCCATTTACTTTTGAATAAGTAACTGTCTTTTTTGTCTCAACATTATTTGTGTAAGAAAAGGTCCTAAAGAACAGCTAGAAGATCAAAGCTTATTGAACTTGTAAAACAAAATAGCCCAAAATGTTACCCCTGAAAAGTCTCATTACCATGTCAGTCATGTGAAGATGTGAACTCTACTTCTAAAATCTCTTTTCTTCTCCCTGGTGTGTGACTGATTTTTAACATAAGCCCAGTGAAATTTTTACTGTAATCAAAACTAAATGTAATTCATCTCTGCAGGAAAAGATCAGGTATATTACAGAGCAGTAGAAAAAGTGAAAGTGTGTGGCAATAGTTACATAGGTTCTTTTTTTCCCCTCTATGTTCATCCATTATAAACTGATTCATTTAAGTTTTGTGTATTACCCTAATAAACAGTAGCCTATGCTGTAGATAGAAAACAAAACACAACAAAACAAACAACAACAACAAAAAACCTTGTACATATTATATGTTAAAGAATATTTTGAGAGCTTGATTTCATTAACAATTGAAACCTGAAATATATTATCATGAAAACACTTTTAAAAACATCAATATTATATCAACTTGAGGTATTATTTTAATGTAACATTAAGCCATGTCTCATTTTTCCTGGTCCTAATCATTAGAGGACTCTACTATTATTATCTTGATATTATCTAAAATGTTTAAATTGTGTAGAATTCATAGATACCATTGTGGCAAAATTTAATGGATACCAAGGATAGAGCAGAAATAATTAGGCATGTTCCACTTCAGGAAATTCACTCCCTAGTGGCTTATGGCAAGCCATGATTTTGGAAACTAATTGAGGTTGAAATAAAGTCTTCAGTATCTGCAAATTCCTTATAGCCTTCTCAGTCGCGAGCATGATTAATACTTAAATCATATATGATTTGCAACTAGATATTATAAAAACTTATTGAATATAGCTATTTTTCATAGAAAGTACATATTGAAGTCATTTTAAAAATATTTCAAAAGAAAAGTAATAGATATGAAAATAAAATGGAAGTGAAGAAACATTGAACATGGCATTTGAATGTTTAACTGATCTTTATCCACCGAAGAGGAGATACCCTCCTGGGATTTCATAGTTTGTATATGCAGAATCTTAGTAAGACTGAGAGTTTACATGTATGGATGGTAGTTTCACCCATGCAAATATATGTCATATGAACTAAAAATGAAGATAACAGAAAATAAATATATCTGGGGGTCCCTACAAACTATAGACAAAGCAAAGATTAGCTATAAAATTTGTTAATTTGGAGACAAAAACAGATAGTAGGAAAATGGATATAGGAGGAAACCAAGAGCAGATATAATTTTAAAACCCCAGTTGGGGGAACAGAATATATATGACAAGAGAGAAATCAATGGTGGTAAATTTTGCAGAGTTAGAAGTAGGATGACAAAGAGAAGAAATTACATTTGTTAATGAAGTGACTGGGATTTAAATAGTTAGAGGGATTCCAAGTCATTGAGGGCTGATTATTAGTGACGGAAATAGTATTGTTTCTTCTTTAAGAAGTTCAGTGAAGAAGAGCAAGAAGAAGTAAACTTAAGGTAAACTTAAGGAGAAGGCAGATTATTATTATTATTATTATTATTATTTTTAAGCATGAGAGACTTTCAAAAATGTTTGTAGACAAAGGCATCAAAGATAGAGAAAATTTAAAGATAGAAAAAATGAACTGTTTAAAAATACAAAGCCCAGGAGGAGATAAAAAGAGAATCAATCCAGCTTATGGGTGAATATTGGGGAAATAGACAGCATTTGAGGAAGAAAACAAGTCTAACATTTATTCGGTGCCTGCTTGCCGGTGACTGGGTACAGATACTTAAAAAGTCCAACTTCTTAGACACATGTTTTCCTCATTATTCTCTGAGGTAATAAGATGTTATTGCTCAATGTTTTTAAAAATGAATAGTTTCAATAGGGAAATTACTCAATCTCAAACATTTTTACCAATAATTCACTCAAATCCATTGCTCAGTCTTTTTTGTCAGTTAACCAATATTTACTAAACACCTGTTATGTGTCTGATGCTATTCCTGGCACAATGAATTAAAAGGTGTAGAAAACAGATGATCTTACAACTCAGTGACCTTATTTTCTGACATGTCAGATAAATAACTAATACTTGGGGGAAAAAGGAAACAATATATTCTAGCTTTGAGAATTGTTATAAGAAAGATAACATATGTAATATGGATGACAATGGCTATAGATCTATATTCATTAAGTTTTCTAAAGCACGTTAGCAGAGAAGATACTTGATTTGAGATCTGAGAATAAAATATTTAATTTTGGAGATAGAACATTCCTAGAAGAAAGAACCTACCAAGTATGAATCATCAGAGAATAAAAAAAGAAATGTTTGATGTATTCCAAAAACAAACAAAAAGTCAAGGTTGTTGTATGCACACACAAAAACAAACACACAGCACTAGAGTTAATTTAAAGGGAGAGAATTTGGATCTTAGGTTGGGGCCAGAACATGTTGAACATAAGCCATAATAACCAGTCAGATTAGGGATATATGCTGAAGCTAGAAAAGATATAGAAGAATCAAAGATGCCAGGTTTTAGCCATAAAATTGGATAGTGATTACAATTGGGAATCATTTGAGTTGGAGGAGACATTACTATAGAATATTTTTTCTTCTTTCTTTTTTTTTTTTAAGATTTTATTTATTTGTCAGAGAGAGAGAGGGAGAGCGAGCGAGCACAGGCAGACAGAATGGCAGGCAGAGGCAGAAGGAGAAGTAGGCTCCCTGCTGAGTAAGGGGCCCGATGTGGGACTCGATCCCAGGACGCTGGGATCATGACCTGAGCCGAAGGCAGCTGCTTAACCAAATGAGCCACCCAGGAGTCCCTATAGAATATTTTTTAATAGAAATAATAGTATATTTTGGATATGGTAATTTGAAGATACTTATTAATGATAAATACAATGAAAAGAATATGGGGGTAGAATTTTGACAACTACTGGGGGACTGAATGCCAGCAAAGAAGACTTGGAAGAGACAGTGAGAAAAGAAAAAAAAAAAAAAACAAAAAGAAAAAGGAGTATACAGTATCTGAGAAGACAAAGAAAAGAATGTTTCTGGAGAAAGGGATGGGGTTGGTAATCCTTTCAAATGTTACTGAGGCATTTACAAAAATGAAGAAAGATTTTAGGACAATTAAATTACTCTGTATGATACTATAATGGTTGATAACATGTCATTATACATTTGTCCAATCCCTTGAACTGAACAACACCAAGACTGAACAGAAATAGAAACTATGAATACCTAGTTTTTGTATCAACATGGATGGGACTGGAAGAGACTATGCTGAGTGAAATAAGTCAAGTAGAGAGAGTCAATTATCATATGGTTTCACTTACTTGTAAAGCATAGGGAATAACACGGAGGACATTGGGAAGTGGAGAGGAGAAGTGAGTTGGGGGAAATTGGAGGGGGGACAAAACATGTGAGACTGTGGACTCTGAGAAAAGAACTGAGGGTTTTGGAGGGGAGGGAGGTAGGGGGTTAGGAGAGCCTGGTGTTATGTACTAAGGAGGGCACGTATTGCATGGAGCACACCGAATGTGGTGCATAAACAATGAATTTTGGAACACTGAAAAAAAAAAAGAACTACAAATTATGTACTTTTTGTGATAATGATGTGGTAACAGTTTTAATGATGTGGTCCAGTTTTAACAAATGGACCACTCTGGTGGGGGGTGTTGATAGTGGAGAAGGTTATGCCTCCATGTGAGTAGAGGATATATGGGAAATTTCTGCACCTCCTGATCTATATTGTTGTGAACCAAATCTACTCTAAAAAATAGACTATTAAAAAATGAACACAAGACATTCACTATTAACCTAAGCATGAAGATAGCCACCTTCAACCTGTTTCAGTAAAACTATGTGAAAGAAATCTTACTTGGAACTGACTTACAGATAGAAGAGGAAAAAGTAAGCTGCAAACATGGAATATAAACATATAAACAAATTTCTTTTTAGGAACACTGCTGTGAGATGGATATAGTTTGGCAGAGTTACCAAACACATATCTGCTTATGATAGAAGTCTTCTGAAAATTAAATGTATTTCTTTGGAATGTGACACTGAATAGAAGCTTTCTATAAGGTGACATGAATTTGTATGTGGGTTTAAAAATATTAATAATGGAAACCTTCTACAAAGTATTTGATGTGTGCCAGATACTACTCAAAATGGATAGGTCCTCTTATCAGTGCAATATTTATTGTTCACTATTTTGCTGAGGAGGAAATGGAAATATAGAGATTGGAAATACCCAAGTATATGTAACAGAACCAAAGAGTAGAAACAGTTTACCTCTGAGACAAGAACACAAACAAGAAAAGATGGCAAGAATATCCATTTATTATATCCAAAAGGTTGAAGGATTCAGAATGAGAGTGGATACTGAGAAGTCTATCTGACCCATTGTTGAGGTATGTGACACTAAGGAACAGATTGCAAAATTTGTGCCATGAAGTAAATTGGGATTGTCTTAGCCAATCAAGAAGAAAGGATTCTAGAATGATCACCATTGCAAATATCATACTTTGCATTGAAACAGGAATGGAAGTAAGGAGATAAGAAAAGATATAAATGAAAAGGAGATGCAAAAATTGAGAACAGGCCGACACCTGATGCTTATACATGGATATTTTAGGGGTGTTACATGTTCCTAGCATGCATTTACCTGCGTAAGAAAGGTTCTTTAAAGGTGAGTGACCAGGATATGTTGGACTGAACAATATGAAGCAAAGATATATGAGTGATATGAGAAAGTGTCAAAGTGTTATGTGGCTTAAAAAAAGTGAAGCAGTGTATGAAAGAGGACAAAAGTTTTCACAGAAAAGTTATCAGTTAAAATAGACCTTAAAAAATGCACAAGGATTTAATTAGCAGTGATTAGGGGGAAGTGTACTTTGATAAATAAAGCATCTTTAGTGAGTCATAGAGCCATTCATTCATCTATTCATTCATTCATGCAAAATATATTGACCTATTATGTGTACAGCACTTTTAAAGTATTGTAAACTAGAGCATGAAAGAATAATTATTATAGTATTAAGATAATTTACAAACATTACACAAAAGTCAATGTCATAGCAGGTATCAAAATCATTATTTCAGATTTAAAAATCCCATCTTAGAGAAGCTGGTGCAATAATATATAGAGCATAATTTACCCTGAAGAACATAGAGCAACATATATATATACATATATATATATACATATGTATATGTGTGTGTGCATATATAACATGCATACTAGAAATGTATTTAGTGTTAAATGTAGCCACATCCAATATTTGTATATATATTAATATACTTTTAATGTATTCAGTTCTTTGAAAAAATGTGTGCCTTATCTGCTCTGTGCTTCTGTATTTATAAATATGATTAAATATGTAGCATAACTTAAATAGCTCAATTTAACAAAGCATCTATTTACATAGTTATCATTGCACAAAAATGCATGCCTTTTACTGGGGCTCTAGACATGAGTCTACTTACTACATCCTCCCATAAAATTTGAAATTGATTAATTTCATCTGAGGTTTAGGAGCAAGTTTGTTCAATTGTTTTCATCCTATTCAGTGTTTAATGACTCTAATTTTTAAAAAATTAGATTGTTTAATAATCTGCAAACAAGATTCACAATGCATTACAAATTTATTTACTTTTTGTTTTCATTTTACTTAACAAGGTGTTTTAAGCATTTATTCTATTTAATCATGTCTTTGATTACTGGTGTTTTGTCATCTTACATGTAGGCATATACATTACATGCTTTAATTTTTCTTCATTGATAAAAGGATTATAACTACACTGATAAACAGATTTAATTTTTAACCAAGTATGATCATTTAACTTCTTTCTGCTTCCAGGCAAAATATTAGGACTTATATTTAAGTACTTGAAGTTGATTTTTTATGTATCTAAATTTATCTTTTCCATAGAATGGTTTATTTCAAGAAATAAATCATCTCTCTAACTGCCTTTAACCCCTTCATTTTTCTCATTTAGACCACTTAACCTCCAAATGTTCAACTCTGGGCACAATTTGTGGATTCAAAACTATTGTTCAAAACTATGTTTTTCAAAATTATTGAATTTCCATTTTCATCTGGTCCTTTAATTCTAACAACTGGACAATAGCCTTGATCAAACAACCTGCCCCCTCTTTGTATTCAGTTTCTGATCACACTGTCTTATGTTATTGCCATTTGCCTGAACACGTGACATGATATTCTAACTGTGACTTAGTTTCTTCAGCAGGAAATACTCCTTCTCATCATCTGACCTGCTGCATTCTTGGATTTATAACTGCTCTCTACCTAAGACACATCTACTATTGATCATTGCTGCTTCAGTGTGTCTGTGCCCTCTTTTTATCCTTTCTTTGCACAATATATAAAATAGGGATAATAGCAGTGCATTCTTTGTTGCAAAAATATTAATAAATTACTTAGAGATATACTGTAAAAAATACATGGAAACTCTCTACTCAAACTGAAGGGAAATGACCCAACAAGGTATAAATTTAATTTATAAACTTATAGAAAAGAATAAAGAACACTGTAAATAATATGTTGAGATATATAGATAAATAAATATAAATAATACATATTTTTAAACTCATAACTATTAAAGGAAAATCATAATTTTAACTCTAGATAATATTAATTCTAAATAGGATAAAATCATTTGGAGTAGATAATTCAAGGTATGGTATGACTAGGAATTAGAAAAATTCGTGCAAATACAGTAAATAATTGCTTCTTTATAGAGAAGTTGAGGTCATTTGGGAACCCAACATTCTCTGGAGAAATTATTCTTGCTTGTATATAAAATATATTTTCATAATTTTTAAAGAGATTTCATTTATTTAATTGACAGAGAGATAGAAAGCACAAGTGGGCAGAGTGGCAGGCAGAGGGAGAAGAAGCAGGCCCCTCACCAAGCAGGGAGCCTAATGCAGGACTCAATCCTAGGACCCTGGGATCATGACCTGAGCCAAAGGCAGTTGCTTAACCAACTGAGTCGCCCAGGCACCCCTTAATCTGGAATTCTTAAGGCAGTTGCATAAAGTGACACATGTTGTTTCTGTGGAGTATAAGAATTTATCTTGATTGCTGATTTGTATTTTATATTATTTGATTATTTAGAGTTTTGACATATTTGTAAGTTGAGTAAAAGAAAAAATGTGTTGATATGAAGAGATATACAAGAACAGGGTTTGTTTTTCAACTTTCATATTTGATCTGAGGGAAAACAAAGAGCCTGAGGTTTAAGGATAAACTCATTCTTCTCAGATACACTTATTATAGAACAAAAAAAGTAGTTAATTTTCTACTGTTTAAATATTTCCTTATAATTTCTCAGGATAAATTCATTTATGAAATTTTAAAGATTATTTGGCAAATAAATGTTAAAAAAATGACAGTCTTCATACCCAAATGAATAAAATACAAAACAAAAGTTTGTTTTTCAATGAACTTTATTTTTTAGAGCACTTTTTGAGTGCTGTAAAGACTCGATAGACAAATTCAGAAGCCATTATAGAGTGTTTCAACACACCCTTCACCCAGTCTCCCTTATTAACATTTTACAAAGGATGGTACATTTGTCACAATTAATGAACAAAGACTGATACGTTATTGTTAATTAAAGTATCTAGGTTTTTTTTTTTTTCAGATTACCTTAGGTTTCAGCTAATGCCTTTTTTCTCTTCCAGTATCTTATCTAATATACAGTGGGTTTAAATTAATATCAAATAATGTTAATATAACATTATTGTTAACATGCATTAATTTAATCACCTTTCTCCAAATATTTTTGAAGTACCTAACACATACTAAATGGCATTAGAAAATAAGCAAAAGAATGGTGCAAATCTTCCTCTGAAGGAACTGATGCCCATCAACCCATAGAATGGATACATTCACATGAGATGTCATACAACATCGGGTCCAATACCTACATCTGGAGACCAAGAAACTAAAGAGCAGGGATTTAAAGAACAAATGTCATAATCTCCAAGTCCTTTAGTAGAGCATAATTGAAAAGATCTATATTTAAAATAAATAGTAAAAACCGAACAATGATACAAAGGATAGTGATTATATGGTTTCAGGAAGTACTAATAATGCTATGTGTAATTTTTTTTTCAATTAAAGTAATTCAAAAGCCACTTCTGTATTGTTTTGAAATTACTATTTTGGTACCCAAAGTGATGTATTTGGTATTAATAGAAATCAAGATGCTCACCACAACTTGAGATATATTCAGATTATCTAGTTGTTTCAAGTATAAGTCAGCTTGATTAGTCACATTAACTTCTTCCTAGAAAATCCTGTTTTTTATTTTATATTTTTTGGTCTCTAAAGCTTTCTCCCTATACATAGCTCCTGTCAAAATATTTCACATGTGAAAAAAAAAAAAAAAGAAAAAAAGAAAAAAGAAAAGTAGAATAGGGACTGGCTGGTTCCACGAACTAGAAAAAAAAAAAAAATTTCACATGTAATCACAAAACCTTGGCCAAGTATCTCATACCTGTCTTCAATGTTTCCATTCCAAAGAGTTGCTAGTAACACTCATCAAATATTGAATAAGTAATATGCTAGAAAAATCACAACACCTTTAGTAATCACCTGTTTCAAATAACGTGTCCCAAAATAGCAGTTAGTAGAATACATGTAATTTTATAACTAATGTGCTTGTCAGCAATACTAAAATCAACATTTGGTAATAAAGTCATTTGGGGCAGTATGTGTTATCAAAGACAATACATTTATTATGTCTGAAAGAATTCTCACAAACCATATATTGGGACAGGAAGTATGTAAGACTATGGTAGATACCTTTATATATGGCTCTTAGGAATTAATTATTATCACTCCTCATTAAACAAATTGTTCCTCACATGTTCTACTCTTCATCATTCGGCTCTCTTGGGCTAAAGATAAAATGGCAGAATGGAACCATTTGTGCAAATTCTGTTTCCAGAAATGCAGCTTTGGAGTCAGATTGTTTTCTCTGCCCCCATAGCCTCTACCTTCTCCAAAGAGCTTTCATCACTATTTGGCTTCGAGGAAAAGAGGCTACCCTTCAGGAATGTGTCCCTGCTGTAAAGACCCATCTCTTTTTAGCCACACTACTTAGGATCTCAAAGAAATACAAAAGAAAACAGAGATGCATCTGTCTCAGTGAATCCTTTGTGATCACATTGTGACTACATGGTGTTGAACATGCTGTGCAGGTAAAGAAAGTCCTGTTTCAAGAGAGGGGGGATCAATCATGTAAAATGATGATAGTATGTCAAGTAATAAAGGCTGAACAATATTGTTTGGATTTACTGACATGGAAAAAAAATAGGAAGTGTGATTTGTTGCCATGGTGGGGAGGGGTCTATCTGTACTGGGGATGAGTTGGTAGTGAGAAAACTGACCTCTTGAGAGCAGAAGGCTCTGTCAAGAATGCTCTCTACAGAGAGAAGGGATAATACCATAAGATGTGGTTTTTTTGTTTGTTTGTTTGTTTGTTTGTTTTTGTCTTTTCATTTTAGATATGAGAAAACATTTAAATGGCAAAGGAAACACTCCAGTTGATCATAGGCAATTAGATATTCTGTGATTTATCATAAAAACTGAAGTTCTGCCATATTCTTTTAAGTGAATAAATCACTTATTTTATAAGATAAAAACCAATCCTCCTGGTATTATTAGCCTTTTAGGGTATACCTGACCTAGTGACTTGCTTCTAATGAATATAGTATGCCAAGTGTGACATGATGTCACCTCCATAATCACTAAGCTCTGTAACATCTGCTTGCTAGCCTTTTTTTGATGGCACTCTCTCTTGACCTCTTGCATACTCTGATGAAGCAAGGAGCCACGTTGTAAATTCCTCTATAGAAAGGTCCCAGTGGTAAGTAACTGAGGGAGGTTTCCAGACAATAGCTTGTGAAGGACTGAGATCTCTATTTGAAAACATGGAAGAAGCTAAGTCCTATCAATAGTCAGGTGACTAAGTTTGAAAGTGGAAACAATTAAGCCTTGTGAAGACTACATCTAAACTGCTCACAAATTCATGGTTCACAGAAGCTATGAGGTCATAAATGTGTATTGTTTATAACTGTAATTTTGGGGGTAATTTGTTTTATAATAATAAATAATTAATAAATTGTCCCAAGGAAAAACCTATGCTAGTGACAATGTGCCTCGATTAACTTTTTCCCAATTATTGTTACCACAAAATCAATTGCCTAGCTCTATGTCACTATTTCAAGAATCAGGAAAATAACAAGGTATAAAAAATTGAGTTGACAAATACCTTCTCTTCAAAGGGTATTTCCATTAAAAAAGAAGAAGCTAATAGGGAAAGACACTTTAAGTTCAATATGTATCATTAAAATTAAATTGGATTGAAAGACACCCAGTCTTCTTTCCAAGAACCAGACCAGCAATCCTGATTATGAGACATAAATGTACCTTGAATTTTTACTAGGGAGTAAAATGATTCTTAGAAGATGACAAAGGTTCTCTTCACTATGACAATGCCCATCTGCAAGTTATTTCAAGGTTCTGAATTCTCATCTCAGCCAAAAATTAATTAAAAGAATATCTTAGCTTTTAATGGATTTTAAATGATCTAAAATACCTCTCTGTATTTTAATATATAATTCTTTTATACTAATAGCAGAACAGATATGAGGAATAAACTTTATGAAGCATATAGCACATCAATAACTCTCTATGTATTTGAAGTCTTCTGCTTACATTTTTTAATGTATGCTCTGAATAAGATTAATTTTCTCATAAGAAGCATTTGCAATTTAGCTGAAAATACTTAATAGAAATTTGTGTTATTTCTTTAGAATGAATGCTGGCTAATTTTCTTATTCTTGCTTGTTTAGCATAACTTTGTTCAAAATTTATCTGAAAGTCATTTTCATAGCTATAATACAAATATTTCAAGCATAAGACAATGTTTTGTTTGGTAATCTAAATGGCAAAATTGTTCTAATCGTGACAGTATTATATATAAAAGTTCCAAATAAGTTATGAAACACAAGAAAACATTGAGGCGTATTTATGTTAAAGCGATTTGGTAAAATGTGTTTTTGTTAGATGTTGCAAAACTGCAACATTATACCAATGACAAATTTCACCAGAAACAGACAAAAATTTAATTCAAAGGAAAAATCAACTATGCAGTTTGACCATGGGTCATCTGTACCTTATTTTTAGCATCCAATAAAATGAAGATAATGTAATAATCACCATCTTGAAGGACTGTTGTAAGAAAGAAATGAGTTACCATATGCAGTGTTTCAAAAGTGCCTGGCATGTGTAAAGTGTTATATGTATCATCATTATTATTTTTATCACTTGCAATAGTATAATTATGACAAGGAAAGTACAGTTGTATGCATTCAGATATATTAATACCAAAAATGATGTAACACATCAAAATGGTAGCTTCTGATCTATGTACAAATTTTTGTATGGTAAATTTAGAGTAAGAAATATGTATATTTTCATTCAATAAATAAATAATGATAGATGGATAGATAGATAACAGATGATAGATGATAGATTAACAGATGTCAGATAAAAGATAGATGATTATAGATGATAGATAGATGATAGATAAATAGATAATAGGTAGATAAAAGGCCCAATATACTCCAAAAAATTGTCTTGATAGAGTAGTGTACAAAAAAAAAAAACAGCAACAATTAAAACATTATTTTTGAGCTTATGTTCCCATGGATGTAGATACAGAAGATAAGCAAATAAATATCTATATAGCATGCCAGATGATCATAAATGTTAATGGATACGGGAAAAAAGACAAGAAAGTGAAGGGATTAGCAGTAGGAGGTGGGGAAGACTACATAATTTTAAAGACTGATCAGCAAAGAATCATTAAATAAGAAACATTTAGTCAAAGACAAAGAGATGAGGAGCAAGTCATGTGGGCAAGGAAGAAGCCCTTCTGATGTAGGAAAATGCCAATGCAAAGGCCCTGAGGTAGAATGATATCTGGTATGTTCCATGAAATTCTAATAAAATATCTCTCATTAAAACCTAATGCCAGATGATCATAAAACTTCTAATACTAGTGACCATTTTAGATATTGTTTCCTCTTGAATTCTTAGTTCTTTTAAAATTCAAATCATAATATTTATATACAAAGTTTGAGAAATTTAACAAATCAAAAATATATTTAGCATTTTACATTTTACATTCATTGAATAATTTAATCATCCAGGACCCTTGTGAGACTGCACTCACTTTATATAAAAGAAGATAATGAGTTTAAGATGTGTTAGGCCATTTGATCAAAGTTATTGAGGATATTACTGAAAAAATTATAGCTGTAACACATATCAATAACTAAAATTACAGTATTTTTTCTTGTTGTACAATAGTTCCAGATTATCAACAAAGCTCAAAATGTGATAATCAGTACACTGAATGATTTTTCATATTGATTTTATAAAGTGTGTTCATATTTAAACCAAGGCCCTAAAATTTGTAATTTTGTGTCATTTCTTAGCCTAACTTCATCTGAAGGAAACAAAATATTTTGGGAAAAAGTATTCTTATAGAACATAATGGTAATATTTTTAAACTCTTGTATTATATATCTTATTTTCTCTATAGTATGATGGTTAATATATTAAGAAAAGAAGGAATGCTGCATTACAACAAGGAATAATCAGATAACTGCGCATGCACACCCACACCCACACACACAGTTGAAATGCTTGTTCTGATTGCACTAGGCTTATTTCACCCTCCAGTTTTCATCTGTGAAAGATGGGGACACTATATTTAAAGACTAAGCTGAGTGGGGTGCCTGGGTGGCTCAGCCAGTTGGGTGTTGGACTCCTGGTTTCATCTCAGGTTCCTGATCTCATGGGTTGTGAGACACGGGCTTCCCACTCAGCAGGAAGTCAGTTTTGGTATTCTTCTCCCTAGTCATGCAATCTCTCTCTTTTTCTCTCTAAATTAAAGTAAATAAATATTTAAAGATTGAGCTGTGAAATTAAATTTAGGTTCACACAGAACATTATAAGCCAAGTAGATTCCATACTTGCCATAGGTTAAATTCAATTTGTTATGGAAATAAAGTGTTGAAAACTATCATTTTTTGAAGTTACAAGTTGTATAATAGAATGCAGTTATGCTTACAACTGTATACCATGATATGATATATTAATTAGCTGTGATGCTCTCTCTGCAGAGAAAATCTTAAATTTATTAAGAGTAATAGAATTTTATATTATCAGAGAAATGATAGAACACAGTTATTTATTTTATTGTATCTTTTATAGCCATGTGAAAAATAAATTAACTCATTAGAAGTACATTATTGTGCTTTGACATTTTGTAATTGCTTTAGTCATTACATTGTTCACACAAAATAAGGTAAATCACAATATAAGTGATTTTTATATATTAAATGTTATATGAAATGCAAGGAATAATCACTAATATGTATTTTATGACTTCTTAGTAAAAATGAAAATTATACTAAATTATAACTTATATAATATGAGGAATAATGTATATATAATAAGAAGAATAATATATAATAAGAAGAATATGCAATATTCCACTTCTGTTTTGGAAAAACTTTTTTTTTTTTTTTTTTTTTTTAAAGATTTTATTTATTTATTTGAAAGACGGAGATCACAAGTAGGCAGAGAGGCAGGCAGAGAGAGAGAGAGGGAAGCAGGCTTCCTGCGGAGCAGGGAGCCCGATGCGGGGCTCGATCCCAGGACCCTGAGATCATGACCCGAGCCAAAGGCAGCAGCCCAAACCACTGAGCCACCCAGGCGCCCCTGGAAAAACTTTTAATAGTATAATATTTCCTCTTTATCCATGTGGGATATGTTCTGAGACTCCCAGTGATACCTGAAGTTACATATACTATGTTTCTCTTATACATTCATACCTTTGATAAAGTGTAATTTAAAAATTAGCACAGTAAAAGATTAATGAGGACAACAAATAAAACCATTATGACAGTATAGTGTAATAAAGGTTTTGTGAATCTGGCTTCTTTCTGAGTATCTTGTACTGTGCTCACCCTTCTTTTTGTGATAATGTCAAAGGAAAAAATACTCACATGATGAGATGAAATGAGGTGAATGACACAGCCCTTGTGATATAGTGTTAGACTACTATTGGCCTGACCATATCTTAGTAGGTGGATCATCTGTTTTTGGACAGGGTGTGGTTTAGAGTGGGTAACTCCAACTGAGAAAAGCAAAACCATAAATAAGGGGGATCTACTGATTCATGAATTCTTCTAAAAGACACATTTACTTCATATAAACTCAGATATATTGCTATTACATTACCATCTACATATATACTCTGACTTTATAAAATGAGTAGGTACATAATGCTAATTTAAAAATCCCATCATATGGGCGCCTGGGTGGCTCAGTGGGTTAAGCCGCTGCCTTTGGCTCAGGTCATGATCTCAGGGTCCTGGGATTGATTCCCGCATCGGGCTCTCTGCTCAGCAGGGAGCCTGCTTCCCTCTCTCTCTCTCTCTCTCTCTGC
The DNA here is from genome assembly GCF_964662115.1 of Mustela nivalis. NCBI lineage: Eukaryota > Metazoa > Chordata > Mammalia > Carnivora > Mustelidae > Mustela > Mustela nivalis. The sequence continues at coordinate 40,897,063 of NC_139023.1, read as the reverse complement.
CTGCCTCTCCATCTGCTTGTGATTTCTCTCTGTCAAATAAATGAATAAAATCTTAAAAAAAAAAAAAATCCCATCATGAGACCCACCCAGATGTCTCAGTCGGTGGTTAAGTATCAGAATCTTGTTTCTGGCTCAGGTCATAATCTCAGAGTCTGGCAATCAAGCCCTGCTTTAGTCTTTGTGCTCAGCAAGTTGTCTGATTGATATTTTCTCTTTCCCTCTCCTTCTGCCCCTCCACCTTTGCTCTCCCTCTCTAAAATAAATAAATAAATAAATCTTTAAAAATGTGAAAAAAAAAATCCTGTCATGAATAAACTATATATTTGTGTGTGTGTGAAATAGGTGATGGGAAAAACTTTTTTTTAATTATGCTATGTTAGACAACATAAAATACATCATTGGTTTTTGATGCACTGTTCCAAGATTCATTGTTTATGTACAACACCCAGTGCTCTATACAATATGTGCCCATCCCCCCACACTTTCCCCTCTAAAATCCTCAGTTTGTTTCTCAGAGTCCACACTCTTTCATGGTTCATCTCCCCCCCTGATTTCCTCCAATTCACTTCTCCTTTCCTTCTCCTAGTATCCTCCATGTTATTCCTTATGTTTCACAAGTAAGCATATGATAATTGACATTCTCTACTTTACTTATTTCACTCAACATAATCTCCTCCAGTCCCATTCATGTTGATGCAAAAGTTGGGTGCTCATCCTTTTTGATGGCTGAGTAATATTCCATTGTATATATGGACTGCATCTTCTTTATCCATTCATCTTCTGAAGGGCATCTCAGCTCTTTCCACAGTTTGGCTACTGTGGACATTGCTACTATGAACATTGGGGTACATATGGCCCTTCTTTTCACTACATCTGTATCTTTGAGGTAATATCCAGTAGTGCAATTGCCTATCTTTTCAAATAACACTTAGAAATTTAGCCTTTCTACCTTGGGTTGAATTTCCTCTTTCAAGCAGATGCATTCACTTAGAAAGATTTCCATCATTCATTATATATTGACTCATCATTATAATAGACATCTGATACTTTTTTTCTAACCACAGTACTTGACATATGTTTTATCTTCTCAGCATACATGCACTATGTTTTTCTATTGGAAACATTCCTATTTTCCTTTCCAAAGCCACCAAACCCTATCTCATCCTCATGGTTCAAAGGTAGGAAGGTGGCCCTATTTCAAAATACTTTCTGCTATTTGGGGAAAAAGAAAGCTTGTTTTCTTTTGGAATTACAAAGTGAATAGGACAGAGATTTGAAGATCATCCTGCCAACTTGGAATAGAATAGGCCTCTCTGCCTTCTTGAGGGTGAAAGCAATAAAAAAAAGAAAAGTAAGATTTGAGAAAATGCAAGTTCCTGAAGACAAATTTGAACTCCTGGAACCTGTCATTCCTAAAGCTGAAACCCTACGTTTTCTTTTCAATGAACCTACAAATTTGCAGTTTGATTTCCATTTTTATTGCCACAAAGGAAGAGTCATAAATAGTTCAGAAATGCTGCATACTGAAGTATCTTTTAAATAGAAACATTTCATAAAAAAGAAAAATCAAATTCTCTTCAGTATGAATTCTTTGGGAAGAAACTGGATCAATCAAGGCTTTATGTATTATAAGTCTTCTAATTTTCACTATGATACACACAAGAGAACTTGGTTTTTCAATTTTTGGATCACAGTGTGGTTATAATTTCAACCCCAAGATCTTCAAAAAATCTAATTGGCTTCAATTAAGATAAGTTACAATAAGCTATTTCCATGGCTTAGATGAAACTGAGAAAAAAAACTGACAAGTTTCTTCAATAATAACACATAAAAAGAATTCAGAAAATAGATCAGTCTCAGCTGTATCTAGCTATATCTTCTGATTTGGGTTTTATATCAGGTTTTCAAAGGAATATTAATACAGTGATGGGGAAAGTCCAGCTATGCAATTGGAAGTCTTAAGAGGCAAATTTTGTAAAGCCACTTGAATTTGAACCACTCCTTACATACTCAGAAGTTTTAGGATTTTTTTATGTATAATAATACTATTTAACATCAAGAGTGTTCATTGTGATTGAGACTGTACATGTGAGAATATTTGTGAACTGTTAAATGCTATACAAATATTACATGTATGTGTGTATATATACTAAAATTGTGTGAACATATGTGTGTTATGTATATGAGTATGGGCACAATTAGGTTTTACAGAATCCCAGAAACTTTTCTCTGTTGTGTGAGGAAATTTTACACTGTGGAATTTAAGAATACTGTCTCAGTAGCCAGACTTCCCGGGTTCAGGTCACATCTCTGCCACTTACTAGCTATATAACCTTGGGCAAGTTTATCGTTTCATTTCTTAAGGCCTCCATTCCCTCATATGTGAATAATTTTCATTAATAATTTAGTTAACACAGATATAAAGCTAAGAACAGTTAGATATTTGCTTAGTGTATGAGTAATACTCTAATACTCTTAACTTTTAGTTTGAACAGCTATTAGGTGATTCTCTGTTGTGGTTTGCTCAGCCCTTGACTCAGATTCAATATTCTCAGATATGGCCCTCTTGGGTTTTTCAATTATCTGTAATCTGGACAGTATTTGTGTACTTTTATTGCTCAGAATGTTGAAAATGTCAGGCATGACATCAAGGCAGAGAGCCCAGAGAAAGCAAGCATTCTTACCCCTGGAAACAATCAGGTTTCTTGGGTAGGTGACAACTTCGCCTTTGGGTGATATCAAGGGGCAACATATATTATGCTTGCTTACCACTGAGTTTTCCCTGGTAGATGATGAGTTGCTAAAGGGCATGAGTCTTTCTAAATTTATCAAAGAAAACACAGGGTCTTTGAAGAGGAGTTAGAGGATTAAAAAAAAGGAGCCAGGCAGGGCTGAGGAAAAAAATACTTGGAGGAGGACATAGAAATTGCAGAGATATGCACTAGTCTGTAAAGTATCAGAGCTGGGAAAAAAAAAAAAAAAAAGCAAGACATATTGCTGACAGTGATAATTCCCCAAAGGATTGAGACAGAATGTGTAAAAAGACACTAGTAATTTAGAGGTGTAGTGGTGGTGACATTAATAGTAACAGTAGAAACAGTTGGTGTCAGTTTAAAAGAACTAATTGTTCCTTCATCTCTGAAGACATTGGTTGTCTTGCTAACACTGATATGTTTGAAGCTATTGGCACCTCTTCCCCTGATCTGGAAAGCAGCAGAAATATTTGAAACCATGCAAGAAAAGTTAAAATTTATTTATCTTAGTGATACTTCGGTCATGTCAACAAAGGAAAGAATTTGAAAGGCCATATGTACATTAAGATATCTGGGATATCTCTATCTATCTGTCTATCTATCATCTATCTAAATATCTGTGTGTGTGTGCGTGTATGTGTGTGTATGTGTGTATACATATACATAAACAAAACCAACCGACAAAGAACCTTCAAGTGAGTTTTGAGGTTATAATCACCAAGCTCTTTGTATTGGAGTTTTCTTGAAAAGATCTTCTGCAGTAACATAGGTATGAAAATTAGTGGATGACAGCAAAAGTCAGAAAAACCAGTGAGTCTTTTGATTCTCTCAATGACAGATTAAGGAGACAATCTGGTTCAGAAGTTAGAAATTTGGTATCTTTATGATAGCAATGCCTGAAGATCATGGTTTCAAGATGTCATGACCATGAAGACAATGTCTATAAGAATAATCTTAAATTTAATTATATTAGAATCTTATTCATTCCCTCAGTCCCTCAAAAATATTAAATCCTTAAGTTATACAGGATATATTCAGTTGTCTGCAAACTGCAGAGATGATTATTTAAGTGTCATATGAATATTCATAATGGAGGCATTAAAATTCTTTCAACCTCGATTTCTCTCTCTCTCTCTCTCTCAAACTCTCTCTCTCTTTACATATATATGTAAAGAAGAAATCTCCAGAATGCTGGAGATCAAACCATTTTGACTACATCTTTAGATTAAATTCTAGTATTTTCTTTTTTATTTTATTTATTTATTTGACAGACAAAGATCACAAGTAGGCAGAGGCAGGCAGAGAGAGAGAAGGAGAAGCAGGCTCCCCGCTGAACAGAAAGCCCGATGTGGGGCTCAATCCCAGGGTCCCGAGATCATGACTTGAGCTGAAGGCAGAGGTTTTAACCCACTGAACCACCCAGATGCCCCAAATTCTTGTATTTTCAACGAAATTCTTATTATATATAACAATTTTTCTATTTAATAAAATGGAATATAACATATAATGGAACATCTAATATATGAAATGGATACTTAAATCAAAGAGGGAAAACAAGTTAAATATTGATATATTGATATGATCTTACATGATTTGGGATTGATAAGAAAATTATCAGACAATAAGATTTTGGAACTTACCAATACCATCACCATTTTTATTTTTAAAAATTTTTTAAAGACTTTATTTATTTATTTGACAGAGAGAGACAAAGTGAGAGAGGGAACAAATCAGGGGGAGTGGGAGAAGGAGAAGCAGGTTTCCCATTGAGCAGAGAGCCTGATGCAGGGCTTGAGCCTAGGACCAAAGGGGTCATACCTGAACCATAGGCAGAGGCTAAATGACTGAGCCACCCAGAGGCCCCTATTATCACCATTTTTAAAAGAATGTCATGAAAATGACTTAGAGAAAGAGATGAGTCTATCTATAAAAGCAAAAATGCTCAAAAATGTATTGTTACAGAGTAAAATTAAGGCAACCATGTGTCTAAAAGAAAAAATAAAGACATTTTTTGCTATACCTTACTATTTGAAAACTTCCACAAATCTACATGCCCAATAAGAAAGAAGTCAAAAACTGAAAGATGTTGCAGGGTCATGGGGGAGACTCTACAGAGCCTTTCCCCACCAGTGTCTTTGCTCTTTGTCTCCTAGAGTTAGCCTGCTCATTTGGCATTGCTGAGATACAGCTCCAAATGGAGAGACTCATTCTGTGCTTCCTGGGTCCCCCTATGTCATTCCTTGGTGTGACCCTTATGGTGGGGTAGGCTTTGAACTCCTTATTCTCTGGTGCAAATAAAAGAAGATTTCACTTGTGTATGGCAGAGATGAATTATTCCTCCTCCACCATGAATGAAGAACCTAATGTTTTCTCAGTAGTTACCTAGCTATGGGATCTAGCAGTAGATCCCATTAAATAGAGGAGCCATTGTCTAGGGTCAGGGATGTCTTCCTGACCTTATTTTATTTATGGACCATTTCAATGACCCTACTGTCCACTTAGTTTTGCTCATTCTTCATTACTTAGCAGAATGCTGTGCTAACGAAGATGAAAGGAGAACTGGGGATGATGTTAAGCTTGCAAAATGTTGTAGAGAAGACCACAGCTCCAAGAGAAACAAAACTTCTGGCTTCTGAAACTTACAGGATCCTTCAGTCTTCCAACATGGCAGATGGTGATAGTTTCAGGGAAATGAATTAATATATAAAGAAAACTTGGATTTTTCTGGGACCTACACTACAAAAATTCCAAAACAATGTTTTTTGCACATAGATGGTGTTGGTGATATATATCAGAAATTTCTGTGAAGAGGATTTGTTAGAAATTATCTCTGTGTTTATCTCTGTGTTTTGAGGTCTTTTACCTCTGCAATAAGGTTCTCTCTGGTTTCTTCTATATTTGTCTCAAGCCTAGCATGCACCCCAATGTTTATATCAGCATTATCAATAACAGCCAAACTATGGAGGGATCCAGCCCAAGTGTCCACAAACTAATGAATGGGTAAAGATCATATATATATATATATATATATATATATATATATATGAACATTCTATGTTATATGAACATTCTATGCAAATATATATAGAATGCTTATATGAACATTCTGTATTATATGAACATTCTATGTAAATATATATAGAATGCTATATATAGCATTCATATGAGATGCTACTCCACCATCAAAAAGAATGAAATCTTTCCATTTGCAATGATGTGGATGAAACTGGAGGGTATGATGCTGAGAAAATAAATCAGAGAAAGATTAATACCATATGATTCCACTTATTTGGAATTTAAGAAGCAAAACAGATGAACACAGGGGAATTTAAGAAGCAAAACAGATGAACACAGGGGAAGGGAAAAAAAAAAAAAGAGGGGGAAGCAAACCACAAGAGACTCTTAACAATGGAGACCAAACAGGGTTGCTGGAGGGGTGCGGGCAGGAGATGAGCTAAATGGGTGATGGGTATTAATGAGGGCACTTGCTGTACTGAGCACTGGGTGTTATATGTAAGTGATGAATCACTAAATTCTGCTCCTGAAACCAATACTACACTATATTTTAACTAAATAAAATTTAAATACATTTGAAGAAAAAAAAATTAAAGTTGCTATTAGCTTTAGTTTTCAAATGGCTGTTCAAAGTTCATGGTATGGATCCATTCAGATTTGAAAGCAGGAGCTTTGCATCATCAATAACACCAACCCAGGTTATGAAGGCTCAGCAAGTTGTGAAAAATGAAAGTGGAGAAGAGATGCTGGTCCCATTCCCATCACAGATGAGGAAGTAGAACAGAACACAGAACTGCCTGACCCCCTGACTAAGACTGAGAAACCTCAAGGAACAGGACAAAGCAGAATCCTAAGTTGACTCACTCAGAAGGTAAAGTTACTGCCAGAGTAGAGCTGCAAAATTTTATCCAGATATCCTGGTATGTTAAGCAAACTAAGTTGATCAGAGAAAGAGAATTATTACATGATCCCACTGATATAAGGAATTTAAGAGGCAGGGTGGGAGGTTGTAGAGGAAGTGGGGGGAAAATCAAACATTATGAAACCACAGAGGGAGACAAAACATAAGGGACTCTTAAACTCAGGAAACAAACTGAGGGTTGTGGGATGGGAGGGGGTTGGAAGGAATGGGGAGGCTGCAGGATGGACGTTAGGGAGGGTATGTGCTATGGTGTGTGGTGTGAATTGTGTAAGACTTATGATTAACAGACTTGTACCCCTGAAACAAACAACTCATTGTATGTTAATAAAAAAACAAAACAACAAACTGGTGATTTCAGTTTGGTTCTCATGGACTATGTGAACCAACAAGGGGCTAGTTTTCCATTCTTGTAGTGAGAGATTACATGACTGGGTATGCTACATTTTACATTTTATTGGTCATTTTGCCCCATTCAGTAGTAAAAAGGACAGATGCTACAGGTAGAGCTGTTTTGTTATAAAGGTCTTATAGAAAAGTTAAGGCAACTATGACAGCATTTTTAAAATAGAACGTAAAATAATAATAAGTAGCATAATTTAAAAAAGAAGAAAATCAAGTCTACTTCATTGTTTATATACATAGAGTAGTATCTAGAATATAGTATCAATTAAATATTTATTGTTTAAAAACAATTATAGTAGGAATATGGGAATGTAGTCACTGAAATAAGTAAATGCTTACTATACACCCATTATTGTTCAGAATAATTGAAACTTACAAGAAGAAAAAAAAAGAATGATCAAGACTTTTATAAGGATGCAAATGACATGATTTATTTATAATGCAGGAGAAACTTGCATTTGGGCCAAGGGCACAATATATGCATAATACAGTAGGAGGCATGATTTGAGAATTCTTACAGTATGTAATAAATCCCAGGTTGAAGGAAGGAAGCAGAAATTTCTCCAGCTATTTTAAACATGACACTTTTTTTGTTGTTGTTACAAGTAATTAGGTAATTGAAAAATCCTGGACATAGCTAGAGAAGCAGAGTCTAGGCTTGTCCTTAAGGAACAGCTAGGAGCTTCTCTAGCTGCAGTAACCAAGAATGGGTAGGAATTAGGAAGGATTGTTGAATTCAAGAACATATCACTGAAGATGTGAACCAAAAATCTGAAAACTACTGACACCGTAACAGCTCCCTGTCACCCATGAAGACAGTGGATGAACACCTGAACACTGTAGTAGAGAACCTAATATCCTCAGCATTGAGACTTGCAGTAGAATGGTACTCTTCCTTACACCCAACCCCTCAAGTTTCCGTAAGAACAGCCAATTGCCCCAGGTAAGTAGACTACAAGAAAGTAGAATGGGTTCCATAGGCTAATCCCCAAATACCCAGCAGCTCTCAGTTTTGATTATTCATCTGCAAAAATGCTTCACCCATACTTGTACTTTCCAACAATAATGGTAATAGTAACAACAAATTTCTGTCAGACACATAATAGTCAGCAGGGGGAGTTTATACGCTTAAATTATTCAGTATGTGGTGTAAAAATATATAGATTTAATTGTAGCAAATATATTGTCAATTTCACATACACAAAACCATTATATATTAAATGACTTAGAGTATTAGGCATTGTTTAAACAATTAGATAAAATTTTTGGAAAAGTAAGTAACAGCTTATATTGGTTGAGGTTATAAACATATTTAGCAGCAAAGCACTCAACTAGTACACAATAGGAAAACACTATTATTTGAAAATAACTACCGTTATTTTGTTTTGCCCTTACACTCGAGGATTATCATCTATATGGATACGAGCATCATGATCTCTGCCTCCATCCCAGACTTACTTCTCCCTCATGTTGAATGAGTGTCTACTACTTCCCACAGACTAATCTGTGTGCTTAGGATAGTTCATGGAACAAAACATTCAAAAACTATCACCCTGAAAGTGTAATTTTCAGTTGGGAGAAAGATTTAATGAATGACAAAGTAAATAAGTGAAGTGTAGAGTGTATTTGGACATAAGAATGTAAAAGAAGTGAAGAGCACAACAAGAAGTAAACTCGGGGATGCAGAAGGTGGGGCTGGGTTGCTGCGTTAAATAGAGTAATAGGGCTTCAGGGTAGGCCTTCCTGCAAAGGACTTGAGGGAGTTATCCAGAGGAAGAGAATCCTAGGTGGAGAAATAGGTCAAGTAAATGTCTTATATGTTTGCAGACAAACAAGGAGGACAGAATGACTGCCAGGAAGAGAACTGGGGTAAGCAGCAGAAGGAGAATAGAATAGACAGGGGTTGGGGAACTCTCTTGCAAAGAACTTTAGGCCAGTATGTGTACTTTGGCCTTTATTCTGAGTGAATAAATACAAACTTCTGGAAGTTTGTGATTTGTTTTGTTTTTGTTTATTTTTGTTTTTGTTTTTCAACTGAGAAATGGCCTATTTTCATGAACATTCTTAAGGGATATTGCCTCTGTTCCCAATAAGGTACCAGAGAATGATCTAGCTAACATAACATGGAACAAAATGGACCACAGAGTGCTTTCAAAAAGAGGTTTGGCCTTTTTATGCCATGAGAAAGCAGATAGGATTCATGTTCTTTCTGGGAGACTAGACACCCAATTTTTTTTTTTAATATTTTATTTATTTATTTGACTGAGTTCACAAGTAGGCAGAGAGGCAGGCAGAGAGTGAGAAGGAAGCAAGCTCCTTGCTGAGCAGAGAGCCCGATGTGAGGCTCTAGCTCAGAATCCTGGGATCACAACCCAAGCTGAAGGCAGGGGCTTTAACCCACTGAGCCCCCCAGGCACCCCAACAAAGATTACTTAAAAAAAGAAAAAAAGAAAGAAAGAAAGAAAAGAAAAAGAAAAGGAGAATGTTGGAATGAGGAGATAGCATCTTGAGGAGTATTTTATTTCCAAAATTTCTAATCACATGAAAGAAGTGAATGAGGGGTAGATTAATTTGTAGTATTTTGTGGGGAACTCACCCAAATAGAACAGAACATTAGGAGTGAGTAAGAAACATTTTTGTCCAGCAAATTCATTCTTGTCTGCTCTTTGCCACCAAATAAGGAGCCTATCCTTTTGGGAAGGCCTGAGGTTATTCAGTTGAGTTAGTCATTCTAATTCAAGTGAATGCTACAGGGCTATTTGGCCATGCACCTAAAATCTCCATCTTTGAATCCAGTTTTAATTGGTAATGTTTGTTTAACCTACATTAATCTGACTTCTCATTTTTTGGTCTTTTATAAATTGAGGTGGGGTATTACTAATTAATCATTGATATCTGAACCAAATGAAAGCATAAATGACCATAGGTAGTGGGGAAAGCGGCAAAAGCCATCATTTGGAAAAGACAAGAAGGAAGTACTTATCTTTCAATAGGAAAGCTCTCCAGAGGAGGGTATTATTGCCAACACATTGAATAGAGGCATGTGGGTTCTATGGATTCAACATTTACATTGAATTCTCTAAGACAGTGGCATTTGAATTTTCCAAACACCAAAGGTGCTCCATGGATTAGTTGGCAGCAGCAGTTGTACCAAGTACCAAAGTATATTAAGACACATCTCTTTAGAAATAGGAACCATAGGACACATAAAGTAAAAGGAGAGAGGAGAGTAACTTTGGGAATCTCTATGATTTTGAAAAGTACGATAAAAATAGGTTGTAAAAACTTGGAAAAGGTGTGATTTATATTTTAAATACCTAGTAAAAGTCTTGGCTGTCACCCCTTAAGAGATCACCAAAGAGTTAAAATATTTCATTTGAGATGAGCAGAGAAGTTTGTAATTTGAGGCATATGTTGGAGTGAGCATGTTTTCAGTGGAGAAAGAAACAAGCTGATTTGTAAAATGGTATAAAAGTGTTAATCTGATACAGAGAAAAATCTCCAGAAATATGTCCTACAGTTTGTGTCTAGAGAAGAATGGAATATATATACAAAAATAAGTTGAACAACATAGAGTAAAACATCTTTTCTAAACTTTAAACAGATCCTTAATTCTATAACCCTATAATGTTGTTTCAGAATTTATTTTTTTTCATTTGAATATTTTGCTACTGGGATGATTCCTTGGGATATTCATGTAGAAGAAAGATCTATGTTCAAATGAAGCAGAAAAGGTTTGGGATTGGACAATGCTTAAGCGTTATTTTAGTTTAATGATTCTCAAACTTCTGTGTGCAGAGGAATGATATAGGAACTTCTTGAAATTTCAGATCCTGAAGCTTTAGTCCCATGGACTCAGATGAACTGGGATAAGGCACAGATACCATTGTAATGAGCTATACCCGTGAATTTAATGATTCCAATGTGAGTTGCCCACCATATGTTGAGCAGTGCTGCAGTAGTATGAATTAGAAGGGATAAGACCTTGAACTTGGGGATGGTGGTGGGAATGGAAAGAAGACAAGAAATTAAGAAGATATTGTTAGTGTTCAACTCAGGCTGACCGAGTAAGCTTAAGTACTGGATGAAAGAGGACCATTAGTAGTTCTAACAGCCCAAGCCCTGGCAATGAAGAGAATGCTGACATTTTTAAAGTGAATAAAAACTTAAAGAAAACTATACTCTAGAGCAGGAAGATAAATTTTCTGTAAGGCAGCTGGAATTTAAGATAGCATAAGGAATGTGAAATAGAGATGTGCCCACTAAGTAACTGCTTTAGGGCCAGGGAGAGTGATGGCAGTGAGAAACCTCCTTCCAGCAATCTTGTACATGGAGTTACCAAGTGAAGCTGTAAAGGCAGTAAAAGAACTTGAAATGTGGAGAATTCATAAGGTGAATGGGGAGAGGGGGGAAAGCGAAGGATTGGATCTAGTCGTGAAAATCATGTTTTCCCTGAGAAGTGACCCTTGAGATAATATTAGAAGACAGGGCAGGTATTAATTTGGGAAGAAGGTAATAAAACATAATCCAAGCAGAGTCCATAACCTCTGGGAAAACCCAGAGACGGAGGGATGGGAAAACAACTGCCCAAGGAGGGAGCATCACCAAGGGCAAGGTTGAGGCCAGGTTCTAAGGGCTTTCGTCTTTATAGACCAAGTGAAAGAAATGTTTCATTATAGCAAGAGCAATGAGAAGCCATAGGAGACTTTTAAAGGAAGGAGTGGCCAAGAACAGGATGCTGAGAACCTGCATAAGGTGCTTGTCCTAATTTTGGAAAAGGGATGAACTGCACTGTTAATTCCAGCCTACTTTTGCTTCCCCAGATACAGGACAGCTGAAAGTATCATGAAGAGTCTACCTTGCTGGGTTCCAACCCTGACTCCACCCTCATTGTGTTAACTTGGGGAAATTACATAATTTAATGCTTATCAACATTGGTTTCATATTAGAACCCAAAAAGGGGGGCTTTAAAAAATACCAGTGCCTGCCCCAACCTCTCAGACAGTCTAAATTCAAGCCCTGAGGGTATTTTTAAATCATCTTCAGGTGTTTCTAATGTGTCTCCAAGACTGAGACCCATTGACTTTCACTCCATGTCTCCTTTTCCTCAGGTCTGAAATGGTCTGATCATAATAGTATCTAAACCTTGGAGATGCCATTAGAGGATAATATAAGATGGTGTCTGAAAAACACGTAGCATTGACTCAGGCATGTAGGGAAACATAAATTTGCACCTGCCATTGTCACAGCCATTTACTACAGACATTCTCATTATTGCACAGGTGCTTTTCACATGGTAGATCCATAAAACAACTTTGTCTTCAGCCCCCAGTCTGGCAGTTTGTCATGCAATGATTCTTTTTTACATTAACCAGTTACAGAAGACCTCTGAAGACTCCTATGTGGTGAGGTCTTCCTTCTTTCTTCTTATAGACACAACAAAATGTATTTGCATTGTTTTTTTCCAGAAGCATGTCTTCAAAACTAATTTATGTTTTTTTAATTTTTTCTCATTCGTTCCTGAATACAAATTCTTTTGCTCCTCACCCCTCCCCATCCATCAGGAATCAGCCTTCCTTATCAGGATTAAAAATGAAACAACCAAATAAAACAAACACAAAATTAAATATACACACAAACAGATAGAAAAAAAAAAAATCCTTACTTGGAGGGAGGGTGGATCTTTAAATGCCAGTACAGATGAAATTTAGAAATGTTGAATGTAGTTACACTGATGCAATGCTTCTCTTTAAAGCATGAAAAAAAATTGGGATATGCAAAATAATTTTTGAATTAATTTTTTGTAGAGTTGATTTTTATATTTTTTAAAGATTTTATTTATTTATTTGATAGACAGAGATCACAAGTAGGCAGAGAGTCAGGCAGAGAGAGAGGGGGAAGCAGGATCCCTGCCGAGCAGAGAGCCCGATGCAGGGCTCGATCCCAGGACCCTGGGATCATGACTTAAGCCGAAGGCAGAGGCTTTAACCCACTGAGCCACCCAGGCGTCCCAATGTAGAATTAATTTTTTTTAAATATTTTATTTATTTATTTGACAGATGGAGATCACAAGTAGGCAGAGAAGCAGACAGAGAGAGGAGGATGCAGGCTCCCTGCTGAGCAGAGAGCCTGATATGGGGCTCGATCCCAGGACCCTGGGATCATGACCCAAGCCGAGGGCAAAGGCTTTAACCCACTGAGCCACCCAGGTGCCCCAATGTAGAATTAATTTTTTAAGTAACACCATTTCATTCTCTAAATAAGTCCCTAATAGGAAATTATTCCTAGTGCCATCAGCCTGAGGCTACATTATAACCTCCATTCTTGAGTTCTTAGATGATATATAACTTTGAATTTGATGGTCGGACTAAAGTATGAGTCATGTCAGGGCTGCCATTTTCCTGCCTGACTCTGGTTCCTGTATTGATTCACTGTTAAGAGATTGTACTTAGTCCCTAGGTTTCTCATTACAATTTGTCATATATACAGATCCATCATTCCTTTAGCACTTGAGAATAATTTATTTTCTATTATTTTGTGCTTCCTCAAATGTTCTCTGGTTAAGTCATCCATATATGTCTGCCGAGTAACTTCCTTGATGTCAGAGACAGTGTTTTCAGGTTAATGCTGGGTTAGTAACAAAGTCACAACACAGCCACCATTTTAGACAGTGTACAAAGCCTATCTTTAATTTATTATTTTGTTCTTAACAGTCTTTTTCTAAATAACGTTGGCATATGTCTTCTCCAATGAGTGGAAGATACCAGCATGACACAAATTAAAATGATCATAATGCTGACCAGAGCCTCACTTTGTTTCATCACCACCTTTGCTCATTTCACTCGTATGAATATGCTGAGTTATGTTCCTTTCAGTACGATGCTTAGCTATAAACATGACAAGCTAATCATTTTGTCAGATGAAAGCCACATCAAAAGTAAAATGCAAAATGTGTAAAAAATGTACCCAAATATAAAAACATGAAAAATATAATGCAAAAAATAAACTCTATTACCAAACACACAAAATTGTATATGTTATATGTATAATTATTAAATATTTTTATTCTCTACTATATCTTGGCAGTGTAACTGATTTCTTTTATTAGATAAAGAATATAAACTAAATATAGAAATGGAAGAAGAGATAAATTGGAAATCTTGGCAGAAGCATTTTTTTAATCCATCAAGATATAAACACTAGTTCTTCATTAAAGATTATATAAAAATATACAATGTATTTAACTGTAAGCATTATTTTCCACTTGGCCTAGTGCTACAGCTTTTTCAGTAATCCCATCTGACATAGAGCAATAGAATTAACTGCCTCTAGTTTACAAATTATGTCTTATTGTTCCAAGGTAGAAAAATTCTCAGTGTGAATTAGCATTTATACTTTTTACTAACAGTGTTTACTTGAGTTTCACTGCAAGCACCAAAACATTGTGTTAGGAAGTCTTTAAAGAAGATACTGTTTTCTTTTTTCCTCCCAAATACTCTACTGTCCATGGTGCACTCACCTTTGAATTTTTAAACGCAGGCTTGTCTGAATCTACTTTGAAAGAATTGGCTTGGTGAATTGAAGTGGGAAAAAGCTGTTTCTACTTTCTAGGACACTGAAAAGTTCCCATCAAACAGCTTCTAAAAACATAGATCAATAAACAAAAACAAAAACAAAATGCAGCAACTTAGGTAAAGACTACATACAAGAGAAAATCAATTAACATTTTACAAACATCTTTCAGTGCCAGGCACTTAGTTTCTTTCCTTTTTTTTTTTTTAAGTTTTTATTTAAATCTCACTTAGATACTATCTCATGTTAGTCTGAAAATGACCATGTAAGTTAGATTTCAGTATCTCCAGTTTTTTTTAATATAAGGAAAATAAAGTCCTCCCAAATTAAGTCATTTCCCCATCATCATCCTGTTCGACAGTGAGCACTTAAGGACCCCAAACTATCCTTCAGAAGACAGAGACCTTACTCAGCAGACATATCTGTGCCAACTTGTTGGTTCCAGTCTTTATAAGGGGAAAATGCTTTCCTGCTGCATCCTCCATTTCCAAGAAAAAATACCCTGACCTGAATTTGTAAAAATTCACCCAGGAAGTGGTGTGTTTCCCATATCATTCTACTTGAAGCTTGAAATCTTAAATGCGTTTGCAAGCTCGGAATGCAAAACTTCTCTCATGGTTTTAATTCCATGTATTTTGAGGTGATGACCAATACAAACATTCCCTGCAATCTTTGGAATAATAACTGTATCCAAAAGTAGTACCACAAAATTCCACAATGTTTGAGTTGCAAGAGACCTGGGAGATCATTGGATCTGAAACCCTAAATCTGCATAGAAAAACATTGGAGGCTGAGCCTCACTGAGGAGAAAGAACTCCTTCACACCGGTTCTCAATCTAGTTCCAGAACTAATTAGTATAAAAACCAGAATTAAAACCCAGGTCCCCTAGCACCTACCTTGGTGCCTTTTTTTTTTTTTTTCCCTTTCTTCTCTGTATGAGGAATCCTACAGGTGAAGAATTGTTTTATATTATTATATTCCTACACAAGTTTTAAGATATCTGCTCTATTTAATTAAGTTATAAAACTCCTTAAAATAATGATCCAAATTTAACTTGTTTCTAACCTGGGAATTTAAACTGGGGTGCTGAATTGGGGGCCTGTGTGCTTGTGTATTTCTCAATTGAAGTAACCTGATTGTTCTAGAAGTCTTGCTGTTTTTACCAGGCTGAAAATCAACTTTAGTTGATTTCAGTGTTATCCATTTAAGCAATACTTTTTTCAGTCATTTGATATTTAATTTTTGACACTTGGCTTATCAATCTCTTTTTTCTAAAATGCCCAAATCTTTGTAAAATATATCAAACTAAAAGAATGATAAGAAGGAGTTTTCAGTTGCACAAAGGGAAATAAACCTAAAATTACTCAAACTCTGTAGAAGTTAATTCAGGATCATGTAAAATTACTTTATTTTTTATGTACAAACACATTCACCTACCAATGTTTCCATTCTTTTAGAAAAGAATAAATTTTTATTCATTTTCTCTCTACGAATACCAAATTGCTTTTGAAAAAACAAACAAGTATTCTCACTCTGCACAATTGAAAATTACTAATTTGTCACTTACATAGATTTCTTAGAACATCTGATATATATTTTATTCCCTCCATGAGCAATAACATTGTAAATTGAGCTGTTAAACTGATTCATGCTTAGACCAGCAAAAAGGAACAGTAAGTGGCTCTGAATCTTTCATAAATGCTGCAGAAAAGATTTCAGTCTGTGCTTGCCCCTAACCCCTGCTATTTTGTGTCATAATGCATCATTACATACTGATGTTTGCTCTTGTGCAAGTCAGCAAAAAAAGGATTACATAGTGGATGCTGGCCCCTTTCCTTGAATTAACTGTGTCACTTTTGATTTGTTATGTTACTGCACCACGTTTTAGGACGTCTTAACATTGGCAGCTAAGACATGAATATACATAATTGTCCCCAGAGGTTTGCTATTTTATCATCCATACCCTAACCTTTTTAAATGTTTTTATTCAAATAAAATTAGTTAAAAAAATAAACTAATCCTTGAAAGAGAAAGAAAGTGAGGAGGTACTGTTTAATGAGTGAGTTCTCTGTTACCTCTTTGTGGAAACTGTGATAGAAAGTAGAGTTGTTTTCTGTACTTAATTATAAAAGAAAATAGAAAAAAAACTATATGGATATAATATGGCCTGAACTAGTGTATAGTCTAATAATCCTTTCCATTCTTGTTTGGCATTGGTTAGGCCCAATGGTTGGTTTATATTAGTTCAAATAGCTTCACTGATGTGGAATTCACTGCCATCACAGGCAGTTCTAACCACCAAAATATTTCCCATAAATGCTCAAATATTCTACATTTAGTTTTACTCTTTGACCCCAAAATATATCTCCTGGGGCTACTACATAAAGCAGTCGTATACATACCAAATGAATTTGCCTGATATACTCTAGGTAGGTAACCTAATGTTTTAATAGTCTCAATCCTGCGGGAAAAGCCCGATGTGATTTCCCTATTTAAATAGATTCATTTATTAAATATTTATTGAATTATAACTCCACCCTAGGCTCTAAGATAAGCTTGGGGTATTTGAAGGGGATTAAGATATAGTTAGTTCTTGCCCTCCCAGAGTTCATAGTTTTGTGGGAAGATAAAAGTGAATCAGTGTAGTACTTATGAGAATAGATAGACTAGGGAATTACAAAGACGTGGGTTCAAGTCCAAGTTCTGCTACATGCTTGTCAAGTGATCAGGAATGTGTGCGTATGTATATGGGTGTGCACACACATATGTATGTGTTAGAAGAGATCATGTACTTAAAGGGCTGAGCAAAATTGAACTGAGACTGGTGATAAAACCAGTTAAGAGGTTGATGTGAAAATCATCTACGTTACAAAATTCACGAACTAAACTAAGAAGAATGGCCATTTTGTGACAATGGGCATGGAGAGAAAGAATTTAAGTAATATTTTTGCTTCTGTGATAAATGTACTATGAAATGAAGATTTCAAATATATCAGGTGGTAATATGAACAAATTAAGAAGTAATGCTCTTATATATGCAATAGATATAATATCTGCCATTTCTTAGAGTCAAATTTTAAATTTTAGTAGAAAAACACGAGAGGGTTAAAATCACAGAAAATAAGAGTTTAGGTGTGCTAATTATTTGTAAACAGGAAATAGAGGAAATAATTCATGAAAAAAGAATTGATATTTAAATGGCCATGAAGGCAGTTCTTGGACTAAGTTTTCCTAAAAATACAATTGTTTAAGACCATGTTCATGTCAATTCAGAATTGCTGACCTAAAGACTGACATTTCTTTAATGTACAGTCATGCTTCAGTTTTTAAAAATGTATTTTTGAGGTTAAGAAACAAAGGATATATATTACTTTCATTATTTATTCTTCTATTGTTTCGATAGCTGAAATTTAGACAAATTTAGAATGTCACATAGCCTCTATTGTACTTATAGAAAGTATATGGAAAAGATAAGTACTTGAGGTCAGATCTGAGATCCAATAAGTTAATGTCTAATTGACAGATAATAATGAAGAAAAAAATAAAACTAAGCCCTCTCTTTGCATTCCCCCTCACACACTAACACTCTTGCTTTCAGTTTTACTCTTTAACTAAATTTAGTTTCTTTGTGTGAAGTTGAAATGGATTGTCATCTGATTGACAATGTTATGGATAATCAATGATATGAAGAAGAGAAAGTGGTTGATATGGTTCCCACGCAATTCTCCAGTTTGCTGAAAGTATTAGTACAAGACAGTGACATACATGGCTTCTCTGTGTTGCTCATGGAAGGGGTCTACTGGTGGGAAATTAAAAGTGGAAAAAAATGCAAGCAGAAATGTCAAACCATTTATATTCCTAAAAGCGAAAATAATTTTCAACTTACACATCAAGACAAAGTAAGGCAAGGACATCTTTACAAATTTGCTTTTTTTTTTCCCCCCCTCAGTGGTATTCACAGCACTAATGCATTTACAAGATGTTAAATCACATACTTAAAAAAATCAGATTGAAATGGGAAACAATTTTCTAACATATTTGAATCTACTTCCATTACTAATGCAGACACTCCCCAGAACCTTTGTATATCAATTCAGCTATTAATGGGAGTTGACATGTCATCATTCAGGTCAGTTCATTGCACTGGTGCTGATTGTGCCAGCTACACCAGGGAAATACAGAGAGAACCAGTGATTGAGGAGTAGTTTTGCCTTAATAACCTTTCAAAGTCCTTCCTAAAATTATGATTTGATGCAAATATATGGATTCGTTTTTTTAAAAGGTTTTATTTATTTATTTGACACAGAGAGAGATCATAAGTAGGCAGAGAGGCAGGTGGGGCAGTGGTGGGGAGCAGGCTCCCTGCTGAGCAGGGAGCTGGATGAGGGGCTCTATCCTAGGATCCTGACTGAGATCATGACCTGAGCTAAAGGCAGAGGCTTAACCCACTGAGCCACCCAAGCCCCAATATATGAATTCGTGATTAAAAATTGCTGAAAGCACCTGGGTGGCTCAGTGGGTTAAAGCCTCTGCCTTCAGCTCAGGTCATGATCTCAGGGTCCTGGGATCAAGCCCCACATTGGGCTCTCTGCTTAGCAGAAAGCCCATCCCCCCCCCCACAACCTGCCTCTCTGCCTACTTATGATCTCTGTCTGTCAAATAAATAAATAATTTTTAAGTGGCTTTCAAAAATAATGGAATTTATATAAAATAAGAAAGGAAAATATTTCATTTGGCAAATATAGCCATCAGAGGTGCATAATGTCTGGCATGCAGTAGTGCTCAATAAATGTGTGTTGAACAAATGAATGAGGAGGTAGTTAAGTGGCTAATACTAAAGCAATGCAAAGCCACTTGATAAAAGTTTATCAGTATGCTGGACCATAGACCCGATTACACCAAATGCAACTACATAGTTACCGTGATAATTTACTAATAATGGTTATTCATCTGAAAATATATCCATCTCAAAAATAAAAACAACTAATTCAATATTTTTTTTCTGAGTAGGTAAGATTATTTAAATAATTGGCACTTGCAGACATGTTTGTAAACCATGATCAATCACTAAATATATATACTGTATTGTTCCATGCCCAACTTAATCATATCAGGAAATATATATCCCAGGAAACTTTAACCTATGCAATTCCAAGTTGGAAGGGATGAATACTTGGGAGGCAGAGGGAAGAAACAGACATGAGGCTGAGATAGACATATTGTCTTAGGATAAACCAAGTGGTACAGATGTTTTCTAATTTGTCTCTGTTCTTGCTTACCCTACACTCTCCTCCACTTCCCATGACTGTTAGCTATGATAAACAACAGCAACCCCAAGTCCTTCCCCACCCCCCCAAATGCTTTGTTACAAAATTCAGAGCGGAGGTAGCCACAGAGAGCAAATATCCAAAACTCTTTCACAGACTACTATACCAGCCCCCTTTATGCTGCTACTCTAGCAGCTAGATGTATCTAGCTTCAATATCTCCCTGACAATTCTACACACTTTTTTCTATTTCTTCAACTCATAAGTTTGTATCATTATTGCCCTGGATCCACAATCATTTAACATCTGATGCTGTTAATAACATTTCTTAATCCATATTTCTTTTTTATTTTTTTAAAGATTTTTATTTACTCATTTGACAGACAGAGATCATCAGTAGGCAGAGAGTCAGGCAGAGAGAGAGGGGGAAGCAAGCTCCCTGCTGAGCAGAGAACCCAATGTGGGGCTTGATCCCAGGACCCTGGGATCATGACCTAAGCCGAAGGCAGAGGCTTTAACCCACTGAGCAACCCAGGCACCCCTTAATCCATATTTCTTAATGGTGGTTCTCCTTCACTGATTTTATCCAGCCAAAGATGGTCACAATGATATCTCCTGTTCCTCATGTTTGTTTGCAGTATGACTTGCTACTTCTTCATCAAGTAGTGAGGATAATTACTCTCTTGAATCAAGGCGAGGGGGGGGGGGGTCTTTGACTGTTTACCAATAGAATATGGCACCAGTGATGAGCCATTTCCAGGTCTGAGGCTTAATTGTCCTGGTAGCTTTTGCTTCCTCTCTTTTGGAATGCATGCTCTAGGGAAGCCAGGCTACATATGAAAATTTTGACCCCCTTGAAACCTCCATGTTGTGAAGTAGACCAATCTGATGTACAAAAATGCAGTGTTGGGAATAAGAGATAATCAACCCATTCTGAGTTGTTCCAACCTTCCCAGTTGAAGTCACCGTCAAATAGAAAGAAAACAAAACAAAACAAGCAAGCAAGCAAACAAACAAACAAGAAAAAACTTGGAACAATTTAGTAGCCCATTTGATGTATTTTATTCAAAGGAAAACAGTCCATGGATTAGGGGACTACAGGGCCTAATAAGCAGTGGAGCATTGTTCCCAAGGGATTTTGGGCAAGAGTGAGTTTTATAGAATGTTATAGGCAACCAGAGGCAAGGTGGAAACAAGGCATAATTGGCTAGGCTTTTATAAGCCTAGGTGGTCCTATTTCCCAGGGTAAGGCAAATTAGCTAAAGCTGGGATGTAGGATTGTGACCGATGTATATTAGGTTTCCTTGAGAGTGTAATGTTTCCCATAACTGCAGCCTGACAGGTTTAGATTTGTGATGTAGGCAGGCCAATGGGGCTGCCTCTATTTTGTGGGCCCCCGTTCAAATTAACTTTATCACCCAGACATTGGAATTAGTCCAGCCCCCTCAAATTTCAGACCATACCACACCCAACTGACCTTTTCACAGCTACACATGATATTTGGTGCAAAAACTGCTGTCTGAACCTGGTCTACACAAAGACCTATGAGGAAGAATAACATATTGCCATTTTAAGATACCCAGGTGTGGGATTGCTTATTATCGTAATTCTAAATAACAAAAGAAATGAATTACATGTACTCTTTACTTCCTTGATACCTTAATTTTACCTCTGCATTACATCCTATAAGGGATTTGGCAATTGCTAAGTGAAGTAGAGGAATCCGTTCAAAGTTCAAGAAATGATATATAGGAATTGTTTAACTTTTAATAATTCCATTGCTAGGTTAATTTTTATGCCATGGGACCATTTCCTGGGTAAGATTTACAAGCATTACTCAGACTTCAGTATTCAAATAAACCAAAATGATTTTTTAAAATTTATTTATTTGACAGACAGAGATCACAAATAGGCAGAGAGGCAGGCAGAGAGAGAGAGGAAGAGAAGCAGGCTTCTTGCTGAGCAGAGAGCCCGATGTGGAGCTCAATCCCAGGATCCTGGGATCATGACCTGAGCCGAAGGCATAGGCTTTAACCCACTGAGCCACCCAGGTGCCCCAAACAAAAACTATTTTTAAAGCCAGCAATGATTGAGTCCCATTGTTTCCTGTTTATGGGTGAAAGATATTTGGAAAAAGAATATGCATTGTGCATCAATTTCTTTAAATAAAATTCACTTTATATCACCATATCACCCAGAAAATATGTTCATTTTTATTTCCTTTTATTTTATGTATCTTGATTTTTGGAGAAGGCTGAGACAATAGGTATCTTAGAGACTTTGGCAGCAGGATTTTTGACCAGAAATTACTCAAAAGTCACTTAAAATTCAGTGCTGATGGATTAGTGGGGTTTTGTTGCTTCTATAGGAAAAAGAAGAACCTTGATAGCATGGTTTTTGCTTAGAAATTTATAGTGGTGGTGTTGGCTCTTGCATCAATCAGGCAAAAATTTGAATGCTTTTTTTTTTTTTTAAGATTTTATTTATTTATTTGTCAGAGAGAGAGAGAGCAAGAGCGAGCACAGGCAGACAGAGTGGCAAGCAGAGTCAGAGGGAGAAGCAGGCTCCCTGTGGAGCAAGGAGCCCAATGTGGGACTCGATCCCAGGACTCAAGGATCATGACCTGAGCTGAAGGCAGCTGCTTAACCAACTGAACCACCCAGGCATTCCAAAAGTTTGAATTTGTATTTACTTACTATTTATCAGGTTTTTGTTTTTGTTGTTTTTACATTTACACATTAATGTTTCTGAGATTCAGTACTCTGGTATATAAAATGGGGAGTATAAAACATTTATATGCTTCCTTTTCTTTCTTTTTTTTTTTAAGAATTCTATGCCAAGGATTTTGATACTTGGAAAAGTCTCAGTAAATGCTACTTCCCTCCATGTCTGAACTCCCACTTACCTCCACCCTTGCCTTTCTCTGCCTCACTGAAGTTCTGTTTTGTTTTATTTTGGGTTTTTTTGTTGTTGTTGTTTTCTTTTACCTTTTCTCAATATCTTCATTCAGAATTCTTGTCTACTAATTCAAAATTGTTTAACACTGTGTTTCTTTCTGGGAATGAATACATGTTATATCCTAAGGTTTTGTTTTGTTTTGTTTTTGTTTTGTTTCTTTTTTACTGTGACACCTTATCCTATCTTTCCTCATGTAATCGCTAAGATTAATTGAGCATTATGTGTGAAGCATTATCTTAAGAAATATATTTTAAAGCATTATCTTAAGAAATATATTTTTAAGTTGTTTAACAATCTGTAATGCAGGTGTTATTAATGTCCCCATTTTATCGATGGAAATTTAAAGGACAGAGAGTGATTAATGACATAAGTCAGGAAACAAGTAAGGGATAGAGTCCTCCAGACAAATAAAATTAAAGTAGTCAGACAGTATCCCTTTTCTGAGAGTGAGAATTAACACTTTTAATGAATAAGCCAAAATTAGCATTTTGCTTATGTTGTTTCTCAAAATGTGTTCCATGATTAAGTCTATCAGAATTTTCTTGGATGCTTCTTGGAGATTCTTGGGCCAATACCAGCATGGCAATGAAAAGCTCTGAGACTGCAGGCAGAAATCTGAGCCTTTAATATATATCAGTGATTTTTGGCACAGTAAAGTTTGGAGGCTTGGTTTTAAGCATCTACTAAATATAGCTCTGGTTCATACAGTTTATCTATTTAATGTCTATCTTTGACTATTTTTTTCCTTTACTTTTTTTTTTTTTTTTTAATTTAAATAGGCCAGGTATATATGGCAATGGATATAGTGGTCTGGGCTTCCTTGTATTGCCTTCTACATTCTCACACTCCCTCTGACTTCATATGCTTTTGCCCACACCCTCATTACAATTTTGTAAAACCACTGATATTCCAAGTAAGTCAGTAGATTATCTTTCTCATAATTATTTACTATTTCACAGTATTTTGAAATAAGAGAACTTCTTGGCTGAATTTTACTCCACCCCTAATTCTTACATTGAAATCCCAGCCCTACTTCCTCAGAATGTGACTGTATTTAGAGATAGACCCTTAGAGGAATAATTAAGACAAAATGAAATCATGTGAATGGATCCTAACCCAATCTATTGGTGTGTTTATAAAAAGGGTATATTAGGACACAGATAAGAGACCATGGGATGACCATGTGAGAACCCAGTGAGAAGGTGGCCATCTTTACAGCAAGGAGAGAGGCTTCAAAAAAAACCAGACCTGCTTATATCTTGATTTTGGACTTCCAGCTCCCCCATAGATGTGAGAAATAAATTTCTGTTGTTTAAGCCACTCAATCTGTTTATTCTGTAATGGCAACTCTAGCAAACTAAAACAGAAACTGATTTTTTCCCCCCCACTGTTTAAAGTCATTAAAGCCATTAGTGAAGAAGGGGGAGGGGAAGGGGGCAAGTTGATACCCTTCAAAGTATCCTTGTGACCTTATGTAGGGAAAAACATACACTGCATATTTTTCATCCATCTAATTGTGATACACACACACATGTGTATATATATATGTACACACACACACACACACACACACACATAGGGTTCTAAGCATCCTTATATGCTCTATTCAGAGAATTACTAAATATCTAAATATTCAAACAGCCTTTCTTCACTATGTTTTATACTATATCATTATCTACTTTACAGCCACTCTCTACTATTCTTCTTCAACATTTCTTCTTGGATATTTCTTAGGGGGAAAAAAAAATTGCCCTAATTTCTCACGGACACAGAGAAATACCCAGAAATTCCCTGGAAAGAACCAGATGCACTCTCAGAAAAGCAAAATATAATAGATTGATTATTGTTGGTAAATATTCAATCCTTTTCACCACAAGCTGATAATTTTTCCTTCACCCCTTAATTTATTTTAATCATGATTTTTTTTTTTTTTGCTTATTTTTGCATTAGTTTCAAAGGAAACAAAAAGAGGACTCCACTCCTAGCACTAATTTCTGAATTCTCCATTGCTTAAAATGTGTTCTCACTCATGAATCTCAAGTAGGCTTGGGATCACTTAATATAGGGTAGCTCAGCTGGGAAGCTTGGTTCATGCTTTGCTGGGCTACTTGCCATTTATTTGTAGCTTTTGTTGCTTGATATTTATTAATTCATATTCATATTAATTTTATGCTTAATATTTGTAATTAATTCACACACAATTTTCAATTATAATGCTTCAAATTCATATATAAATGCAACTCTAATTTTTAACATCATTCTACAAGGATTTTATCATATTTTTAAACACTCAGAATTATCAATGTGCTAACTTACTTTGTTATCCCAAGACCCAAAAGGAAGACTTGAAATTTATTTTAAGAGATATTTACATTTCTTGGGGGTGCCTGGGTGTCTCAGTCCTTAAGTGGCTGCCTTCTGCTCAGGTCAAGATCCCTGCCTCCTGAGATCCAGCCCTGCTTAAGGTTCCCTGCTCAGTGGGAAGCCTGCTTCTCCCTCTCCTACTCCCCCTGCTTCTGTTCCCTCTCTCACACTCTCTCTCTGTCAAATAAACAAACAAAATCTAGGAAAAAAAAAAAAGAGAGAGAGATTTACATTTCTTTTCAAAGTTACAGGATTCTATGTCAATATTTACAGTTTAGAAAGAAAAGTCTAGATTTGAGTAGTGTCTTGAAGAATCACAGTGGTGGACAAATGTATAACATTATTTTACTGTAATGCTTGGAAAATATAAAACACGCAAAATGGTCCAATAATTTGCTAAGAATAAATAGAAATAGAATTTGATATAAAAGCAGGCAATCATGAGGATGTGAACACAAAATCGAAACTAATACTGAAAGTCACAGGCAATTTTATTTTTGCTGAATTATGTAGATAACTGAAAATAATACAAACTGAAATAGTACACAATGACAGTACTATAGCATGTGAATAGAAGAGGTTGTATATTTTGGAGAACAAAACTTGTTAATTCAATTATGGGGACAGTTCTAGTCATGTAGGATCTGTAGAAACAGCATAGCTAAGATATTTGGCCTCATGGATCATGTTTTCAAGTGGAGGAAAAAAGAATGTAAGTGAGTAAATAAATAAGACATCAGCTGCCAAAATTGTTTTGAAATGTTAAGTTCTATAGGAATAAAATTGAGAAATGTATTTTAATACTGAATCATTTAATAATCAGAAAAAAAAGTAGGTACTTACATTCTAATATTTTCATTGTCATGCTGGATTACAAATGCATCTTCTAAGTAAAACAAAATACGCCTGCAACATGTGTGACCTTTATTGGCAGGTGCCTATGGGTCCTGATATATTTCAGCTAGCAAATTTAAATATTCCCATTTGTAAAAGAGAAAACACAATATTAAAATGTTGCCTTTTATGGAATGGACAATAGTGTTATCCATTTTATGCTATAAATAATTATATTTGCTGGAAATTTGGTAATCTCAAATATTCTATTGGTACAGATATTTATGTGGATAAGGGAATAGAAAAAGTGGGGATAGGAAAAATGTTTTTTTCTTTTTTGCTGGCATTTCAGTTTTTTATATATTTTTATCCTCATTACTCTTGTTAAGCTAGATGAGAGCTGGGACACAAGAACATTTGGTTTCTTGAAGTTGAACATAGCCTATGAAAAGTTGTATTGCTATTTTAAGAAATATTTTTATACATGTTCTGCGTTTTAAAAAGTGTTTTTATGGGCTGATAGAATGTTGTAAGGAGTTATATAAATTCAATAAATATACTTAGAAACATTAAGAAAATCAATATACTGAACATTTACTTAATATTGTGAAATCTCCAAGATATGGGCAAAAAATTAGGCACTAAATTAATTTTACCACCTAGAGTTTACCCCTAAAACTATGTGAAAAAATAATTACAAGTTCATTTAAATTTAAATGAAATATAGTCTTCCATATTAAATAAAGTAAAATTTTCAAAACAAATTATCTTCAAGTCTGTTCTTGACTTGAAAAGTAGTTTATTTTTGCCTCTACATAAAATTTGGATGGAATACTGTCATTTAATGAAATCTTTCATAAATGCCTGCCTCTGGCAAGGAACAATTTAAAAACAAAGGATAAAATGAAAACTTAATATGTGTCACTAATCAAGGATGTACACATGCGGTCTGTTTCTTGAGAGGAGCTGGTGCAAACAATATCTTGCCTTAGGAAGACAGCAATCTAACCTAAGTAAATATGAATTACTACAATGTCATCAAAAAAATTGCCTTGTATCACAAACATTTTATCTGGACCCCAAAGGTTTAGTTCACCCAAGGATTAAACTGTGCATGTCCATATTTATTCTCTTTAAATCCATTTGAACAGCAGTAATTGTTCTTTTAATTTCTCAAATTGTTTTGCACATGTGCCTTTTATGGTTGGCCTGTGGTGATTTAAATATTTCAGGGGGAGAGGTAAGGGGTGGAAAGTAAGAAATATTTGTAGAGGTTTGTCTCTATAAAATCAGGATTAAGTTGATTTTTTTCAAAAATTTTATTTATTTATTTGAGAGAGAGAGAGAGAAGGAGAGCGAGAGAAAGAACTAGCAGGGGGAGGGGGAGGGGAGAAGCAGAGACCCTGCTGTGCAGTGGCCCAATGTGGGGCTTCATCTCAGGTCCCCGGGATCACGATCTGAGCCAAAGGCAGATGCTTGACCGACTGAGCCACCCAGGTGCCCCTAAACTGAGTTCTTTTTAAAAACAAAGATTAGGGGTGCCTGAGTGGCTCAGTCCTTAAGCATTTGCCTTTGGCTTAAGTCATGGTCCCAGAGTCCTAGGATGGAGTCCCACATTAGACTCCCTGCTCAGCAGAAAGTCTGTTTCTCCCTCTCTTACTCCCCCTTGGTTGCATTCACTCTCTCACTGTTTCTCTCTGTTAAAGAAGTAAATAAAATCTTTAAAAAAAATTTAAAAATAAGTTTAAATTAAGGGAAAAAGTAAAAATCAACAATGTTTTATTTAATTATAATAATAAGCAGATGCTCTCCTAAAACTATTTTTTTTATTCTCTTAAATAATCATAAACCTTAACCATCCTAAACATCATCCACATAAACCATCCATTTAATGGTTAAATCTCTCTATACCCTTTTAAAGCTACTTTTTGTGATAACTAATGACATTAAGATTTTTGGAATCTCAGCAGTTTATGGGACATCCAGAATTAATCTCATAATCCCTTTTGTTATCATACAAATATATGTTTAACAATTTCAGAAAAAAATAAAGTTTTTCCTTAAGAATAAAATGAATTGGGGGCACATGGGTGGCTCAGTCGGTTAAGCATCTGACTCCCGATCTTGGCTCAGTTTGTGAGTTGGGAGTCGGAGCACTGCTTTGGGCCCACACTGGGCATGGAGCCTGCTTAAGATTCTCCTCTCCTGCATCCCACCTCACTTTATATTTAGCAGAAGTGATTTCCTCAGTTCACAATATGGCAAGAATGCTGTATTTATCCTGGGATCAAGATCTCTTGTTATGTTCTATATTCCTTCTCCTTCAGATCCGTGTTCTCTCCTATTCTGCCTGACAAATGGTTCACACCCTTAGCAATTTGACAATAATTGTGATGAGCAATAACAAAACTACCGTAAGGGGCACCTGGGTGGCTCAGTGGGTTAAGCCTCTGCCTTCAGCTCAGGTCATGGTCCCAGGGTCCTGGGATCGAGCCCCACGTCGGGCCCTGTGCTAGGCAGGGAATCCTCCATTCGGCAACCCCCCCGCCCCCGCTCTGCCTGTCTCTACCTATTTGAAATCTCTGTCTGTCAAATAAATAATAAAAAAATCTTAAAAAAAAAATCTGCCGTAAGTTTCAATATTATAGAAATATTTTGAAATAAATGTTGGTGGTGCCCATTTGGGTTTTTTGTCGTATTTAATGTTATTTGATTTTAAATCAGGATCAAACACATGTGTTTTCTTCTCAGGATTATAAAAACCTATCCTACCTGAGGATAGTAATTATGCTCTTTTGAATTAATTATTGTTCCCACAACTAGTATATTACATTCTCTTATGTTTAAAAACTATAAAAAAGATACATAAAGAAATAATTGAATTTATATGTTAATTAATCAATAGATCAGAAAACAGATAAAAGAATATTACCTTTAAATTTTTAATTAGACATAGAAGTATCATTTATAAGGAGATATATATGATATATCATATGTGTATATCCTTTGTATACTAACTAAAATGATATGAATATTAACATAAGATTGAGAATTAAATTTATTAAATCCTATCTCAAAATATTTCAATTGTTTCTCTTGTTGTTTATATTGGTTTGATAAGCCTTTAATCTTACTAAGTTTATCTATTTTGTAAAGGAGAATGTATGTTGTTTGTATGATTATCATCATCAAAAGTTATACCTTCACTATCTGATATGTCCTAATCCTGTTGAATATATTCAATGAAGGATGGATTGATTTCATAATCTATTTCTCCATCTGTTTGTCTCTATATCTCCTACATCATTTTATATCTGTCTCACTATCTAGGTACCCATTAATGAACAAATTACATTTTCTCTCTAGAAACAATGAGCTGATTCAGAAAAGAGAGCTTTTTGGGGGGACTTTCAAAAAGACTAGGATGTACAGTTTTTTTTTTTTTCTTCTATCCCTGGACCCTAGGGAAGTTGGATATTGAATTGACAAGACATGCACTTTAAGGATCAAGATATAACTAAGCTGGATTATATGTCTCTAGAGAGTACTTTGATTATACAATTTGATTACCTTTCAACTTGAATCTTCTGATCCACATGTTATCTAAATTAATCTTTTCTGATGGGCAGCTCATTGGCCTTAATCCCACTGTTTGCATTGCCAAAGTCATATACTTAAAGCACTTCATTGTTTTAGGTTTCAAATTATTAATGATGTTTTGAAAAATCTTATAACTCTATTCATTCCTTCCAACCAAGAACTATTAATTTAAATTGCCTCATTTTAAGGTTTATTAATTAAAAGATTTGCACTAATTAATACATTCAACAATGAATAGCCCTGTTATATCTTGAATATGCTCAGATCATGTTTAATCTTGAGAACCATAAATTATTTTTTCTACTGTTATTTATTGAGCAATAACTAACTGCATTTCATGCACCATGGTTTCTGGCTTTTTAAAAAATATTTTAATTAGATCACAGTACAATTACTGAAATTAAATTCAGAGATCTCGTAACCATGTTTTGTCTAAAAGTCATCTGAAATAAAATGGCATATAAAAATCCAACCAACATACTATTATTTCTGTCTCAGTTTTATATGCATACATTATTCAGGTAATCTAGGTTCTCAACTGCAGGAATTGTTAAGTCCTCTCAGAACTAGAAACTAATAAGTATTTTGTCTATATGCTTTTCTCAAGTCTGTGGAAGTTAGGAAAACTAAAGTCAAAAGTACTCATCAATTTCCATTTTGTTAGAAAAAAATAGCTTAATTGATGTACTCCACTATGTAAGATGTTAAGATCTAAATGCAAACTATTTTTTCTATGCCCTAATTACTTTAGTTGAGATTTTTGTGTATCTAGTTTATGTTCAAAATTTTATTGTTTTAAAATTTCTATGTAACTATTTCTATGGTAGTTACTTAGTAATGGATTAGATACTATATATAAACACCATTTTTATTTAAAATTATTAAGCTTTTGTTTTTTTTCAAAAAATGATTTTTAAAATCTCTTAAAATTATCAAAAATTAATCAAAAAACACAGTAGTAGATAAATTCAAAAACAATTGCTAATGAAAATTTTACATAGATAGCTGAGAAATAAAAATATTATAGAACTAAATTAAGGTCTTGATAATATTAAGTGTGAAAGATGTAATTTACATGGAAAAATAGAACAACTATTTCATCCCAACTTTTTTAAAAAGTTTGAGAGATACACATGCAGATGCAGTGTTTTACTTAAAAAAACAACCTCTCAAGTGTAGGCAGCACCCTTAAAGTGGTAAGCTTGGATCCTTGATTGGCTACATTGTTGTCTATGAAAGCTGGCTAATAAGCTTGTGATGCTGGGAATCAGTGCTATATCTGTATCAATCTTGGTTTGGAAATCATAGACTATGAAACTTCCTATATTTTAAGTGTTGTGGAGTAATTCATACCATGACCAAACTATGTCAGCAACGTTTTCTCAACAGCAATTTTATGGCTTTAGGTGTGGATAGGAAGGATGGTAAGGTGATAAAGTTGACCCATTGTTAACAAAACCTAGACATGCTTTTAAATTCCTTCAAACAAATTTGAATAGCAATTCACATGAGTATCATATGTAATGAAAATCTATGCCTGGTTTTAGATATACCATTTTAAGAAAAAAATTCTAAAACAAAATATATTTGATACCATATTATATATTTTATGTATAAAGTGACATTTCATTCACTTAAATAAATTGTATTAGGGTTCTCCAGAGAAACATAACCTGTATTTCCTATATTTTAATCTGAAGAATACTTTCCAAAATATAGCAAGATTAAAGGACATAAAAATGAGCTCCTCAAATAACAATCCAGCTCTTTCATAACCTGCTTCCTCGTCCAAGCTTTAATTAAGATTTTTCGTAAATGCAACATTGTGATTTATGCTTTATATAGAACATGTGCATGAAAGAATAGAAAACACAGTTCTTAATTCCAGGGAGAATGGAATTCATTTGTGTAGAACATAAAGACAGAAAAAATACACTTGCTAACCACTATACGTCTTCAGCATATTTTAGAAATAATAATATTGATGTGATTTAATTATGCAATAATAACTTCTGCATTAAAAAACTTTCATTGGCTTAAATAGAAAATATTCAGATATTTGTGTTGCCAAAAATAAACTTACTTTATATTTTTCCAAAAATATTAGATGGCTCATAGGTCTTTCAATATAACAAATGAAAGAATTAAAAATAGTGTCTCAACAGGGGCACCGGGGTGGCTCAGTGGGTTAAAGCCTCTGCCTTCAGCTCCGGTCATGATTTCAAGGTCCTGGGATGGAGCCCCACATCGGGCTGTCTGCTCAGCAGGGAGCCTGCTTCCTCTTCTCTCTCTCTGCCTGCCTCTCAGCCTACTTGTGATCTCTATCTGTCAAATAAATAAATAAAATCTTTTAAAAAAAATAGTTTCTCAACAAATCCCAAAACATATTTGACAATATTTCAAATTCATTTTTATATATTTCATATTATACTGAATATTATATTTAGCATAATAAAATAGTTTTATCATACCAACAGCTAATAGTGTATCTAATAATGGTATATTAGAGGATTTTTAATAAAATTAGTAATAGATAATGAATTGCTAGGGTCATCCCTATTATTTAACTGTGTTCATTGATTCTTACTTGAACAACATAATAAGAAAATGAAATAAGAATAATAAGTATTGTGCAGGAGCAATATTGTTTTTGAAAGATGAAATATTTTCCTATCTAGAAAATACAAAGCAATTACTTGTGAGAGATATTAGAATTAATAAAGTAATTCATTAAGTTGCAAATATATTACAAAGTTGCAAATAAATATAGATTTGCAAAATAATTATACATAGTATACAGGTAGTTTGCTGTATTTATCTATGCTTTGTAACAAATGTGCCCAAATCTAACAGTTTAGAACAATAAACAATTATTATCTCACAGTTTCTTAAAGTCAGAAATATGAGAGCTGTTTAGCTGAGTGATTCTAGCTCCCTGTCTCTCAGGAGGCTGCTATCAAGCTGTCAGCCTGGTCTGCTGCCAACTCCAGACTACATGGGGGTTGAAGGTGATGGCTCTAAGCTCACTAATGTAGTTGTTGGTAGTTCCAGTTCTTCAAACATATTTGAAAGAAAGAGAAGCAAATAGCCCAAGATGGAAGCCACAGTCCAAATCAGTCTTAGAATGGACATACCATAACTTCTCCCATATGCTATTAACTATACAGATCAACCCTGGTAAAATATGGTACATAACTGTCAATACCAGGAGTTTCAAAACTCCTGTGTTGGACATACTGGAGGATGCAGAGAAAGCAGTAAGAAAACCATCACACTCACACACACACACACACACACACACACACACACACACAATTCAGGGCATAAAGGAAATAAATAAAGGGTATGTATATATCTCAAAGGTATATTTATTATAGTTTGCATCCATATTTTCTAAATCAATAGCCACTGGCCATATGTGACTATTTTTTTTCTTAGTTGCTCTATCTTCCAAGTGCTGAAAAATCACATGTGGCTAGTGGCTATCAAATTGAATGGCACAGAAATAGATAATATTTCCCTCATCATTGAAAGACATTTACAGCACATTGATGAGGGGTAGCAAGAAAGCATTTAAGAATACCAAATGATACAAGATTTTGTGAAATATTTTTGTGTCCAATATAATGAAATAAAATGAAATGAAAATAGACACAAAGAAGACAAAAAAAGAATGAACCACAGTCACACTTTTTTCAGTAGAATATGTTGAGATAAGCTTCTGGTCACAACAAATGAAAACAAAACAAAAAAAGCTAATTTGGATAGCAGGTATTTAATTAACACAGAAAATAAACATTCATTTGACAATACCACTTGATACCTAGATGCAAATTTAAATTTCAGTTGCCAAATGGATGGGCCTTATATAAACTAAGTATCGAAATAATGAAGGTAAATGTCTTATTCCCCTTCTTGGAGTTATTGGATTATTTACACATAAAAATATGAACTTTGTATTCACAATATGAGACCAAGATGCTGTTCTAGAACATTTCATCCTATCAACAGCTTCATTTTTCTGTAACGTCATTTAATTTAATGAGTTGCCCATTGGTGATCAAGAGAAATTACAGCCTTAGCTGATAGAAAGATACATTATTAATGTGTCTTTATGTCAAAATTACTCGTACTTTGTCAGGGTCATTGTCAACACAAACATTTATTTTAATACCACTAAAACTCAATGATATGAAACAATCTTACTTGCTATTATGTGAGTTTGTATTTATTGTTTTCAGTTTCAATCTCTTTGAAATTGTTTAAAGAGCAAAATAAAATGCAACAGTGCTTCTGCTACTGCTTATCCCCAAGGAAGAATACAGTATGGTTATTAGACTATTATTAGTCTAATAACCATTACCTTTCTTTCCTGAATCAAGTTGCAGCTTCTAGATACACAGACTCTTCAACTACACCTAGGTGTGGTTTTATAAGAAGGAAAACATCTCACATACTTCAGCTATGGCTGTGTGTGAAGTTTCCAAGGACTATTAGCGAAGGTGAAGAAACATGGCTGAGTGGAATGAGGTAGATCCCTACACCCTTTCAAGGTGACAGGAAACAAAGCCCTTTGTGCAGTAAAGGAAATCTCACATACTATCCCAGAGTTAGGTGGACTCTCAAACTATTTTTAAATAATGTTGAATGATACTATGTAATCCTAAACAACATAATCCCACTGAGTCTTGGTTGACTTTTCCATCAAAAAGGGGTACTGATACTCACTTTTTAAAAGATAAAATTATAATTTATCACGTGTCAAGTAAATGGCACTTAGTAAATTGAATCACCTATGTCCCAAATACAGGATACACACTTTGCTGAAAATGATATTAGGCATCAGCAAGCTTTGGGTAATCAGTCACAGTTGTGGAGGAAAAAGACATTTAGATAAGCAGAAGTGAGGCCAGAGCTGCTGATAATTTGACTTTTCTTCTTTCATAGAAACCAAGAAGTCTTGGGGTACCTGGGTGGCTCAGTAAGTTAAGCTTCGGCCTTAGGTTTAGGTCATGGGATCTAACCCCACACAGGTCTCCCTGATCAGTGGGAAGCCTCATTTTCCTTCCTGCTTTTCCCTCTCCCACCCCGCTGCTTGTGTTATTTTATTAATGTAGACTTTATCCATCTTCTAGTCAGAAAAGTTCTCTCTTCTCATTTTTATGATGCTCTGCTCTATAGTTTATATGGTTCTATACATGCCTATCTCTGTCTTGAAGATGGTAAGATTCTTGATATCTGTATAATCCTTTGAGGACTTCACTCATGCAGGTGAAGCCTATAATAGGTCTAGCATAGCACCTTGTACATTCATGGACAAAAATACATTAGAAAAAGAAAGTGAAGAGGAAGAGAAGGGAGGAAAAGAGGACATGGAAACGGAGTGGAACAGAATAATAAAATAAGAGAAATAAAAAATACTGTGGCATGGAATACAAACTAAGGAAGAAAGAGGTTCTAGGCTGTAGAAAGAGAAGTGTTATAGTCTTTTTTTCTCTTTCTATCTTTCTTCCTTTTTTCCTTCCTCTTCCTTCCTTCCTTTCTTTCTTTCTTTCTTTCTTTCTTTCTTTCTTTCTTCCTTTCTTTCTTCTCTCTCTTCTTTCTTTCCTCCCTAACTCCCTGCCTCCCTTCCTTCCTTCAGATTGCTAACCAAGATTTGAATTCTTAAAAGCAAAAGTCATTTTGGCCCACACTTCTCAAATAATAGACTGTTTTGGATAAGCTGTGATGAGAAAGAAAAGTGTTTTTATTTGAACATAGTTAAATAAACATGCTTCAATACTATGACATAAAGAAAACTGGGATTTGATTATTAAGATATGTCTTGGTGAAATGATTGTATTATGCAACACACACACATACATATGTGTGTGTGTGTATATATATATAAATATATATATGTATATATATTTTTTTTACTTAATAGTGTTTTTGATTAATGACATGTATTACATTTGCATGGCAGTAGACTCTGATGTTGATCATCCAGTAGCAGTTTTCCTCTCTCTTGGTGATTGTCCCTTGGTTTGCTTTATGCGTCTATGATTTTTCACTTGCCTCAGGAAAATGGTATCTACAGCTCTAGCCATTGAAGTGAATCCTAACTAATCTAAAGCAATGATGATAATACTAATTTTCCTTTCCAATTATTAAATTAGGGAGCTAATGCCACACAATTTTTATCAGTGAGGCATTGGAGAAATATTCTGGGCAAACAGGAAAGATATTTTTGTTTTTAACAAAAACAGGCTTGTTGCTCTCGCCAGCAAGAATGACACGGAGACACGCGTGGAGGCAAACTTCTTTAATGGCTTCTTTTTATCTTCTTCCCCCTCTGGCGCAGCACAGCACGCAGCTCCCGCCGCCTCCAGGGCCGCGCGCCGCCCCTCGGCACCCGCTGCTGCTGCCATGGTCCGGGCTGAGGCCCCCTCCAGCCGGCGCGGCTTGGCGCGGCCTGGCTCCCGGCGGGCCCGCCCCTCTACAAGTACATTCAAGCATATATACACCAGCAGCTTAGCCCGCCTAGCCAATCACCGCAGTGCTCATGCACCTCCCCCGTGAGTGGACCTTAGAACAGCCAATCATATTCAGTCCCTTACAGCTCTTATAGTAGGCCTCCTGTACTGGCTCCCGACATCTCCCCCTTTTTTATTTATTTATAATGGCTGAGATCGTGCCTGTCTTAGGTTGCCAATCCTCAGCACACATGCTTACCCGTCATCAGGTACTCTCCCTGGTCGAAGAGCCCGTCTTAGGTTGCTATGGTGTGGGATCAGTCTTACCCGTCTTTGACTACCGATCTAGCATACTTAGTCATATCTGGGGGGAGGTACCAGCTTCAAGAGCCATCATGGCTTGAACCATGATGTGTTATTGTCGTTGATTGCGACGGACACGGCCACACACCCAACGTAACATTAGTACGTTAGCTGTGATTAAGAGAACAGCCATGGCACCAAGTCCGGCCCACTGTTTGAGGAACGAAACAGATTGCTGTAACATTTTTTTCCACTCACTAACAGGTGCAATAGTTACTTTGGTAGAATATATAGATATAATTTGAGCTCGTAATTGCCTAGTTAAATTTTGAAATTGACGGTTCCAGGTACCATTAATCATTCTTCCCAATTGTCGAGACAGATTGGCCGCTACTGACAAGTTATTGTAAGCTACGGGAGTAACACAAAGTCCCGCCATATTATGTATACATCCTGTTGAGATTATAGATTCTAAGACATCTATTTGTTCCTGTACTAGATCAACTCTTTGATTTACAATAAGAATCCCAGCATGCAAATGTCCGTTAATTTGTTCTTGCGTAGCCAATGCTTCAGCGACCATTCCTGTGACGTTGTTGAGCGCAGCTGCTGTCTGTACCGAGGTTGTCAACGCTACCGCGGCAGCAGTAGCAGCAGCGGTGGATGCTGCGATAGCTGCAATAATGGCTGCTGTTATTCCAAAGTCCCGTTTATGTCGAAGCAGCACCGCAGGTTGTCGGGGTTCACCTGTACTGGCATCGGGATATACATCGGTATCTTGGCTATTACTGCCGAGTCTCCCACCATGGCGTTCCAACATTCTGATAGCAGACAATTCTGGGACTGATCGTTGCCTAACTCCGCGCGTCTCTTCTGCACGAGTTCCCGGGTTTCAGCACCACTTGTCGCTCTCGGACCGCAAGAACGACACGGAGACACGCGTGGAGGCAAACTTCTTTAATGGCTTCTTTTTATCTTCTTCCCCCTCTGGCGCAGCACAGCACGCAGCTCCCGCCGCCCCGCTTGGGCTTCGCCGCCGCCTCCAGGGCCGCGCCGCCCTGGTCTGGGCTGAGGCCCCCTCCAGCCGGCGGGCCCGCCCCTCTACAAGTACATTCAAGCAAATATACACCGGCAGCTTAGCCCGCCTAGCCAATCACCGCAGTGCTCAGACACCTCCCGCATGAGTGGACCTAAATGAACAGCCAATCATATTCAGTCCCTTACAGCTCTTATAGTAGGCCTCCTGTACTGGTCCCGACACAGGCTAAAGAATAATTTTGTTTATTTGTTTGTTTGTTTTTTCCTGCAAGCAATAGTGCGCATGGTTGTGATGCCTAGAGCTGCTGTATTAGTCAGCTGAGGGAGGAAGAGGTAAAGTAACAAGCCTGGGAAAGCTGAGAGGATTGAAAGATGGAAAGAACCTGGATTCTTAGTAATGTGATTGGAATGTGAACTTGTCAGAAGAGCTTGTTATGTGAGATAATAAACTCCTTTTTTATTTAGCTATTTTGACTTTAGATTTTTCGTTACTTGCAGGAAACACACCTAAAATAACAGAACATATTTATAGAGAAAGCTAAAAAATATTAGAGTTAATATATACTGATCTACAAAATTTAAAAATACCAAATTATCATGAAAAATATTTTCTCAATTGAAATACCATTCCTCAAATGAATTAGTTTATTTTTTCTATTTTTTGAATCTCATTTTCCACCCACTCTTGGTATTTTCTTGTTTCTCTTACTTTTCTAGAACTCCCTGAATATTAATCTTTTGTAAAGTAAGCAATTTATAAGAGCACAAAAGAAATTGTGTTTTGTTCACTATTTAATATAACTTTTATAACACATACTGAGGCATTTTCTGGAAATAACTAGCTTTTAGAAATTATTTTGATTCTTTTATTTGCATTAAATAAATATTCTATTTGTAACTGCCTCATGAAATTATCAACTCATTAAAGATAATTTTAAAGTTATTTTCAAAAAATTCTATTAAACCATAAATGAACACACTATTTAATAACATTGTACTTTCTAAGGATAAACCATTGTCAGGAAGTTGTTGTAAAGAAGTGTCAAGAAATGTGATTATGTTTTAATTTATGCTTAGACTACTAAAGCAGTACATATATATGAAAATATATTAAAACACCTGCCCCCAAATATAACATAATTTTCAAGGCTAGGAAAGAAAATGAGTAAAGGGAACGTGTTTGGCCAGACCCTCAACTCATCCGAATGAAATAAATGTAGAAAACCTTAACATGTTTGAAAGACATATAAGATCAGTTTCCCCACTGATCTAAATAAATTAATTCATAATCTGCAAGTAATTGACATTCACTGGTTAGAATTTAATTGCAATATTATTTAAATAAGCCAACTTTAATGAAGGCAAAGGGTCATTTTTACTAATCTCAAATTAGAAGAATAAATAAGAAAATAAATTAATGTTTTGAATTTTCATTATTTCAGAAAGAGAGTGACCCAAGTCATTTTATTGGTTCTGAATAGAAAGTAATGACAAACTGACACTAAATTTAAATGATGTAAATAGTCATGTAAAAACATGACTTATGACCATTTTCCCAAATTTAAAAATTCAACTTTCAAACATTACCCTTGGAAAAAATAGTTTGGAACCAAAGTATAGATGATATTTTTATATCTTCTAAAAATGAGGTTATTTTATTTTATAATCAATATTCTATAAAGGTTGAATGCTGCCCTTCCCATTACTGCTAATTTATTTTTTTTAAATCTTGTTTATAAATTAAAGCATGCACTTTATTTTGTGATATCTTGTGAGTCTACAAATATATTCACCTTAAATTTTTTAGAAAAACATAAGATTTTCACATTTTTAATATCACTATAACAGTTCAGGTTAATAGAATATATTTATCAAATATGCAAAAGTTAAGGCTATAGTTATACTATGAGGCAGGTGACAGAAGATGACAAAATAATTCCTGTATTATCTACTTTTATTATTTTTTTAATAATAGACTTTGTCCTCAAAGAGTTTTAGGTTCACAGCAAAAATAAACAGAAGGTATGGAGATTCTCATATATCCCCTTCCCCACAAAGGCATAACCTCCCTTGTGATCAGTGTCCTTTTCCAGAGGGGTACATTTGCTATAGTGAACCTACACTGATATATCATTAACTCCCAAAGGTCACCCTTGGTGCTGTACATTCTATGGGTTTTGATAAAGTTACAGTGACATATATTCACCACTGTAATATCATACCAAGTAGTTTCCCTTCCTAAAATCCTCTGTGCTGAGCCTCTTATTACTTTTTTAATGGCTAATATAGGTTCGCCCTTAGCTGTGTAAGGTAAAATTATGTGAAAGTTTAACATAGCTTTTAACCCCATAAACTAAAACAAACAAACAAACAAACAAACAAACAAAAAACAACTTTAAAACAGAAAATTTCAAGGAATATAAAATTACAAATGTAAACTAATATGGGGCGCCTGGGTAGCTCAGTGGGTTAAAGCCTCTGCCTTCATCCCAGGTCATGATCTCAGAGTCCTGGGATGGAGCCCTGCATCAGGCTCTCTGCTCAACCTGCTCTCCCTCTCCCTCTGCCTTACTCTTTGCCTACCTGTAATCTCTCTTTCTCTTAAATAAAATCTTTAAAAAAAAAAAAGTAAACTAATGTTTTCTAAATGGCTATATTTCCCTTGTGTAAAGTGTTTATTGTTTTTCCAACATGTTATTTTTGTACCTAAATCATCTGACTCTTAGATCAAATTTGTTCAGGAAGGAAACTCTCTCTCCTTTATCCCCCCTCTCTTAACTTTTTTTTTCTTTAAAAATTATAAAGATTAGAGGTAGTCTGTCCCCAGATGGGGTGAATCATAGAAGCTGTTCATGCTTTCCTGCTGCATTGCTGTGGTAACATAAACTTAGCAAAATACTACCGCCTTTGACAACCATTTGTAAGAGTTCTTTGATATAAGAGACTACTCATTTACACTTGTGTTGGGGATGAATTTAGATAATAGAGGACAGGTCTACTAAGCTGGAGGACCAATCAACCCTCTAAAGCTGTCCTTGTTACAAAATATCACAGCATGGAGTTAGAAACATCTGAAAATTTTGGTGTCACTGTTCCCTTTGCTTTTGTTGGAAATTCTACAGCAATGTGAATTTGGTTACATGATTCTGCCTGTAACAGTCAAATGGTTGTCTTCTTTCTTAGAAAGCAGGTGGTAGAATACACATTGCAGAAGCAGAACAGACAACTTCCTGCACTTTGTTTTAAGAGCTGGTGAAATGGCTGATGGCATTGCCACTTGGAAGCTAACAGGAGGTCTGAAACTTCCTCTGTGACAATACTAACAGTACTGTTTTTCCATGAAGCTCCTTACATACATCTTGTGAGTGGAGGAGAACATAATAGTGTGACAAAATGAACTCTGATTATCAAGCTTCAGAATGAAAGGCTCTTTGGTATTTATTTATCGCATAATAATGATATAATATATTCCTATGATACCTTCTAGAAGTATTTTAAACTACTTTAATCTCATATCAACTGAAATGTATTTTAAGCAGTGGCAAGCCATAGATAACAGTTCAACCGAGTTTGAAATTAGTTCTAGCTCTGAAATTAGTTCCTAAATTCTTTTCTCAACACCACACTGCTTTTGATAGGAGAAAAAAAAAAAAAAAAAAAAACCCTGCATGCATAATAGTAGAAGCAGAGGAAATGCAAGGGGGCAAGGAGGAAGCCCTGAATTAAGTGTCAATGTGAAGTCTTTCATGTATCTGGGTGACAAATATTTAATGGAATGAGAAGGTTTTGAAAGATCATTTGGAGGCAAGAATAAAAATATTTTCTTCTTTGCAGTTTGGTTAAATGTAGGATTTCCAGGAAAAATACAAGAAATCTAGTTAAATTTGTTTTTCAGATCAACAATGAATAAATTTCTGTACAATTATATGTTTCTATAATTGTCTTAAATAATTCTACTTGCACCTTACACTAAAATATATATACATGTTGTAGATATGAAATATATGTGTGTGTGTGTGTGTGTGTGTGTGTGTGTGTATAGTAGATATGAAATGTAAATTTTACTGGTCATCCTATAATTTTATTTGCTAAATTTCACAATCCTCATTCAATGACAGTTGTTTCAGACATTTTGATCTCTTAGCAGAATTTTGTCCTTTTTCCTTCCAGTTGATCTGCCCTACAAGGTTAATCATGACCAAACTAAGTGAATCCTGACAATCTCATTCCCTTTGCTAGTTATGGGCAAAGTTAGGGTGATTTTATATAGGTGATGAAAAATAAGGAGAAGCTAGTGAGGATCTTTGAAGTAAAATTGTTCTTCTTGATTATGGGAAGAAAAAATGAGAGTAGTTGTTTCTATCAACCCCAGAGGGATCAAATCTTCAGCTCCACTGTTTCCTACACACAAAAGGATGGCTGCACTAATGTAATGACCAACACTAAACATAAGAAATTAGAGTTTAGGGACTGGGTGGCTCAGTTGGTTGAGCATATTATTTCCAGTCAGTTCCTGATCTCAGGGTCATGAGATTGAGCCCTGCATGGGGGGAATCCATGCTCAGTGGGGAGTCTAATAAAGATTCTCTCTCTTCCCCTCTCCCTCTGCACTTCCTCCTGTTCACTTTCTCTCAAATAAATAATTCTTTTTACACACACACACAAAAAAAAAAAAAAGAGAGAGAGAGATGATAGGTTATTAATGCTTATACCATTGGGGAAGAGTGCTTCACCAACTAAAGGTTGGTGCTTGTAAGGTAATTGAAGAAGCAACAGACTTATAGAAGTAAAAGGATTTCTTTATTAGAGAGAGGCTACATACAGTACGGTTCAACTAATTGGTTGTATATGAAACCTGGCAATCATAAGTGTTAGGTGGCGGGCTCAGGGAATGCAGGAGGAACAATAGAAATGACCCCTGGGGCCGCCATCTTCTAGCCACCCCCCTTTTCTTAACCCTTGACTCCCCGCCAAAAGAGTGTATATCCAGGTCACATCTCCATAGGTAAGCTGATACCTATGCAGGAAACAGAAGAATCCGGACCCCCCCCCTCCCGACCCTCCGATCACCAAATACCCTATCATATATAGATGTGAGCCCATGCCCTGCCTTGTCCCAATAAAAAAACCCTGCCAACTCCCTCCCAGTGCGACTTCCCCCCCTCCCCTTTCCGGAGTCCGGGAACCTTGCCCGAAGGTGCCCACCTCCTCCCAGTGCAAATTTCCTGGGTCCCCTTCTCCTGAGCCCTGGAACTTCGTGGCAGAGTGCCTTTAATAAATCTTGCCTTGCACCCACTTCACCTGGTGTCGTGTTTATCTCACCTATAAAACCTTACAATAAGTATCCTTAAAAATTGTTTTCTTAAATTTATCACAGCATGTCAAATGAGTCATTTAATCAAATAACACATGCAGTGCCTAGCAAATCAGTTAAGGAGAGTGGGAACTGAGGGGACATAAGTAGGAGGACCTTAGTCAGCATCCCTGGGTCCAAGGTACTTAGGTCAAGGAGTTATCTG
Source organism: Mustela nivalis (assembly GCF_964662115.1). NCBI lineage: Eukaryota > Metazoa > Chordata > Mammalia > Carnivora > Mustelidae > Mustela > Mustela nivalis. Next base: position 40,854,061 of record NC_139023.1, on the reverse strand, counting down.
TCAGATATCACAGACCAGTGGGACCTTCTTATTATAATAGTGCAAGGAAAAAGGACACTTTGTCACTTTTTGCTCTTTGTTTGGATCATTATTACATAAGGGTGTGACACTGAGAATTATGATATTTAAAACAATGATGAGAACAATACACTGAATATTGGAGAAGTAATAGGAAAACCTAGATTTCTATCAATCAAAACTGGGTTGTTATTCAAAACCTTGAACTGTGTACTTTTTAACCTATTGTTATCAAAAACCATTCTTAAAGATTTACCCATTTATTTCTCACAACTTAACACATATCAGCAAAAGATTGAAAAGTCTCACTTCCTTATTTTTTTTTCTTTTTGTAATTTAAATTCAGTTAATTAGCATATAATAATGCAACATGGGGGGTTAAGGGGTAGGAGAAGAATGAATGAACAAGATGGGATTGGGAGGAAGACAAACCATAAGTGACTCTTTTTTTTTTTAAAGATTTTATTTATTTATTTGACAGAGAGAAATCACAAGCAGATGGTGAGGCAGGCAGAGAGAGAGAGAGAGGGAAGCAGGCTCCCTGCTGAGCAGAGAGCCCGATGTGGGACTTGATCCCAGGACCCTGAGATCATGACCTGAGGCAGCAGCTAAACCCACTGAGCCACCCAGGCGCCCCCATAAGTGACTCTTTATCTCACAAAACAAACTGAGGGTTGCTGGGGGGAGAGGGTTTGGGAGAGGGGGGTGGGGTTATGGACATTGGGGAGGGTGTGTGCTATGGTGAGTGCTGTGAAGTGTGTAAACCTGGTCATTCAAAGACCTGTACCCCTGAGGATAAAAATACATTATATGTTTATAAAAAATAAATAAATGAATGAATAAATAAATAAATATCTAAAAAATTAGCATATAGTATATTATTGGTTTCAGAGGTTCAAGTTTGTGATTCATCTGTCTTATAAGTTTTCTTATTTTTAAGAAAAGAACAGCTCTAAAGACACCTATAGAATTTATTTATTTTATTTGAAGATATTTACATAGTAACTCTCATGTACTATATACTGTTTCTGACACTAGGTATGATCATCTACAAGACAAACAAAGTCCTTTGCATTAGGGTGATATCATTAGAGATGAAGAGAGAAGTATCCTAGAATTTAGCTAGGACACATAGCTAAAATGACAAAAAATCGAGGAGGATAAAATCTGGTAGATGAATTCAAGAATTGTGAACATTTACTTTGTGATGACTTAGACAATTAAGTCATTAAGACTAACAATTAGGTCATTAAGTCATTAACACTAACAATTATGTAGTAACTTTTGCTTATACAATTGAATCTCAAAGAGATATTAGAGGTAGAGATATATATTTGAGAGTCAGGAATTCATCAGTTGAAGTTAAATGTAGATGAAATTATCTAGGGAAAGAATGTAGATAAGAAAAAAAAAATGCACAAAATGTAGCCCAGGGATGTTTCCTGAGATATTCATTCAAATCAGAAACTATTTTTTAAATATTCACTTTTTAAAGAACTTTGAGAATTACAGAATATGGAAAGTAGCATCTAGTGAAGAATATCAGAAATTATTTCAAGAAAATCAATTGTATAAAACACTACTGAGCAGTAACTTAAAAGGAAGAGAAAGCAGAATATATACATACATACATTCATACATAGCAACTTCCATTGATTTGAACACTGCAAATCATATCTGACCTTGATGGAAACTGGATTAGGTAAGTTAAAAGGTTATTGGAAGGAAAGGCAGTCTTAGCACTTCTTCATATTAAAAAAAAAAAAAAAAATTTTCATTAAATGAAGAAAAACAAGACAGAAGATCAAGAGAAGTATGTTATCAAACATATATGCTTTCATGCTTCCAGTAATTGCTAGAGAACAGTTTATGATTAATGAAGAGGAAACGAGGGCACCTGGGTGGCTCAGTAGGTTGAAGCCTCTGCCTTCGGCTCAGGTCATGATCTCAGGGTCCTGGGATCAAGACCCCCATTGGGCTCTCTGCTCAGCAGTGAACATCCTTCCTCCTCTCTCCCTCTCTTCCTGCCTCTCTGCCTGCTTGTGATCTCTGTCTGTCAAATAAATAAATAAAATCTTTAAAAAAAATGAAGAGGGAATGAGTTTCAGAGTAAGTATGAAATAGTCTTTGATAAGTAATAACAGAGAACAATTTTACATGGTAAAATTAGATGAAGAATATGGAGCCACAGGTAAATAAAATTGTTCAGCTGTTGATGACATAATGAAGAAGATCCTATCTATGGGTCCATTTTCAAAATGAATTTTGAGGAAAGATTATAAAATAGAGTGTATAGAATAGAAGAATAGAAGAGGTAAATATGTGGTTAGAGAAGAAAATTGAAAATACAAAATAGTTGTCTGACTTTAAAAAAATAACACATTTAATTGAGAAACAGAGGCTGCTTGGTATAATTACCCACTTATTTTCTTGATTTTAAAATGAAACCAGTCAGTTAAATACATGATTATCTCCAGAAACTTTAGTAGAGTGAATATTTGGATTCAACCATTGTTGAAGATTCATGAATGAATGGAAATGAAAAGGAAAAGAATAATGATCACTATGAAAAAAAAAAACTGATGTTAGAAGTCTGATGTTTATAATCTGGTGAAAGAATTTCTAAAATATGGTTCCTAGGGTAAATGACCTAGAGTAGCAGAACAGACAGTCTGATTTCGAGGCAATAGAAAGCAAAGCTCTGAAGGAGGTGGAGTTTCATGCTTAACAAGTCTCTGGTAGTGATTATTAGAGTAGCTGAAGGAAAGTTGGAAGCAAAATTCAAGGAGCTGAGATAACTAGGAACTTAATGGGTCATGTCCATAGATGATAGATTTGCAAGAATTATAGGAGTAGAGATGAAGAGGAAAACAGGACTCAGTGATTGACAATAACTGTGTAAGCAGGAAACCTGAAGGTATGATAACAATGACAGACTAGATGAGTAGTACTATGATGAAATATATTCCATAAATTTGGAGTTTCTGAAGGAGGAAAAAAATATGGATTGGAAGAGGCAATGGGCCTTTACATAATGGGTGTGGGGCCATAGAGAGAATAATAATTTTAATTTAAAGAACAGCTTCCATTTGAGAATACTAGAGAGAGGTAGTATCCTCAGAAGATCAATTACTACCAAGAAAAGAAAGAAACGTTTTAAAGGGTGTTAAGGTTATAAAGAAATTTACAATCATAGATCTGGAGTGTGAGAAAGTAAATCAAAATATTTTTGTGACATTCAGAAAATTTGAGTCAAACAAGGAGATTTAGAAACTATGGATAGAGCAGGATTATCCTAGAGACCTGAACTTTTGATTTTTTTTTAAGATTTTTATTTATTTATTTGACAGATAGAGATCACAAGTAGGCAGAGAGGCAGCCAGAGAGAGAGAGAGGAGGAAGCAGGCTCCCCGCTGAGCAGAGAGCCAGATGTGGGGGTTGATCCCAGGACTCTGGGATTATGACCCGAGCCAAAGGCAGAGGCTTTAACCCACTGAGCCACCCAGGCGCCCCCCTGAACTTTTGATTTTGATTCAGTAAGGATCATAGGAGGAGATAGAGTATCTTGAGTCCCTTAGAGGAGAAGGTTCATGCTTTATTTCTACTTTATAATACCTTGTTTCTTCTGAAGTTCCTGATGATGTTTGGTCTGGGGCAGAAGCAATAACTTTCAATAGTATAGCAAATTCCCTTCTATTATTTTTTTTTTCTAATTCCAGACAGTGATCATACATTATTTGTGGAAATACCAGATACTACCAATGCCCTTGTCATGTTGGATACCTCAGAGGATTCACTGGGTATCAAATATATCCATCCTATAATCTCCTGATAGGAAATAAAAATAACAATGGCAGCAGAAACAACAATAAGCTAAAATTATAGAAAACAAGTATTTAATATGCATATCTATTTATTTATTAATATCTATATCGAAATACCTCAATTTTTGTTCTTATTCTTTTTTTTTTTTTTTTTTTTTTTGAGATTGAGTGAGAGACAGGGCACAATCAGGGACAGAGGGAGAGGGAGAAACAGACTGAGTAGGGAGCCTGATTCAGGGCTCAATCCCAGAACCCTGATCATGACCTAAGCCCAAGGCAGATGCTTTACTGACTGAGCCACCCAGGTGCCCCCAATTTTTGCCCATATTCTAACTTATGCTTAAGAAAGACCCCTACACACACACAAACACCTCAAAAGTGAGCAAGCTTAAAAACATAAGAGTTTTAAAATCATTAGGTGTCATGTAATTTGAAGCCTGTGCTGATACAATTTTGATGTGGTTTAAGAAATATGGGACTTTTAAGACCCCATAAATAGTTAACTATGTAACATCTATTTATGTTATGATGTGAACTTTTATTTGGGATCATTACCCAAAAACATCTAAGATCTATATTATTACCCAAATTTGGATTTAGTCCAGAAAAATTTCTTGAATCTACAGTGCTAAACATCATTTCCATTTAATGTTTAAGTTCAAGGGAATGTAGTAGAAACTGTTAAAAAAGAATTGACTATTTTCCACCAAGGGCTAGGACTCCATAACAGTTTTAACTTTGAACTCATGCACTTTGACAACTCTTTAAAATATTTTGTACATGGGGCACCTGGGTGGCTCAGTGGATCCTGGGATCAAGCCCCGCATCAGGCTCTCTGCTCAGCAGGGAGCCTGCTTCCCTTCCCCCCCCTCTCTCTCTCTCTCTGCCTGCCTCTCTGCCTACTTGTGATCTCTGTCAAATAAATAAACAAAATCTTATATATATATGTGTGTGTGTGTGTGTGTGTGTATAGTACAGTTGATTGGGTATTTTTATACTATTGCATTTCAAAATCAATAAATATGGTAGTTGCATTTTACATGTTAGATAATATCATGCCTAATCTACATATAAATCAAATAATTAATGTGTTTACAGTAGTTTATCACAATCAGTTATAGGTGATAATGACCTAAAAACTAGTGATTTAGCTGAGGTATGAACGTTTAAGTGCTATTTACTGTCTTAAGCATTATCCAAGAATTAATTCCTTTAAATCTCATCTCCATCCTATTACATGGAAATATTATTATTCCCATTCTACAGATTAAGAAACCATAGCATGAACATTTGGATAATTTCCCCAAATTCACACATCTAGTCTGAACCCAGGGATCTGAACTTAGACAAACAATTCTAAGCACCCATTTTCCTAACAATATTACACATCTGCTTATAAAAAGATAACAATATTAAAGGCATATCTTTTTATTTGAATACCTTGAATTTACTATATATGAAATATTATTTCTCATAAAATTGGACATAAGTGAGTAAAACATAGTGAATTGACTTGCTCTTTTCAATATCATAGTTACAGATTTATTTACCTCTAAAATAACCCAAAGAAAAACAATAAAAAGTATATACTTTTGTGAAGTTTGTAAATATTAGAAGATAAAACAACCAAGTTATCAAATTAATTCTTTACACTCAAGGATAAAGCAATGTCTGCTTAACAACAGAACACTGGGATAGAATATAAAGAATTCATGAACTCTGTAAAATGTTTTATTCATATATTGGTAAATGAATACACAACCATTTGAAAACATTTTTGTTTTTGACATAACCCACATCTTGGAATATGAGAAGTTTTATTTTTTTAATGCATGGTGCAATAATAGATACATGATTTTGCTTGTTTCATTAAAAGAAATAAATCATTGTTATTTACACATTTTCCCCTTTTGATGTTAAACCCTACTGCATAAAATCTATGCAAAAGTGATTAAAAGTTGTATTTTGTGATGGGGAACAACAATAAATTTTTGAAAAGGAGATGAATGCGTAATACAACTTATTTTTTTAAAACTACTTATTTTTTAAAGTAAATTAAAATGAGCCTGTTACATCTTGGTGATGATTCCTTTCATATATATGTTAATGAATACAGTTGAGTTGCTCTAAATTTCCAGTATAATAATTTTCTAGAATGAAACCTGAAATGTAGCCCTAGAATACAGAGTTCTGTAGATTGGTAGTAGGGATTGCAGAACACTTGTGTACTCAGTATTGTCAGATAAAATTCAGTTCATACAGGTATTTGAATTTCAGATAAACAATGAATATTTGCTTAGTATAAGTGTGTCCCAGTTGAGTCAGAGAAGTATACCCTCTTTATCTGAAATTCAGATTTCACTGGGAGTCTTGTATTTTGATTTGCTAAATCTGGCAATTTTATGTATGTTGCATGGCTCTTCCATCCTCACTTAATCTATTTTGTCTTTATCATAACTCTGGATTTAAATTTTTTGAATTCTGCTTCAATTCATTTTCCAAAAATAATTAAGTTGCTTCATATTAATATGAAGCATCACTAAGGCAAGTGTCACTAATAGGCAAACTTCAGTATGTGTTTGAATATATTAACAAGGCAAGAACTGATAACTTACAGGAATTGATTTTATTCTTGAAGTATCCACACATATTTTGCCCAAAAAATAAAACAGGTGCCACTTACCATATTAATGGCAAACTATTATGAGGAAAATAAGTTTATTGTAGAAATATTTGTATGAAAGTATTTATAAGTATACATAGATGTGTAACTTTTTGCTACAGAAACCCATGTTTTTTGGTGGTTTTACATTTTACTTTCAGCTTATAGTCATTCACCCTCTTATTCAATTCTCATTGTTAATCTGAACAAATAATTTAGAAAGATTGGTGAAGCACAAAATGTATTTGTCTTGTTAATTTTGTTAACAATTGAAGCTACAAGGAGAGCACATTTTCATAAATAGCTATGACAGCTGTGTAGTTAAAAGCATGAATTCTTCATTCAGTAAGTAATCTCCAAAGTGAAGACATAATGCTACCTTCTTATTTTCATAAATTTTTGCTCAAAAAAATAGCATCATCTAAACAATTACTAAGATGGGTAACGTGCATCTATCCAGCAAAAATTTCTATAACCTTCTTCATGGCCATTTAGAAAATACAGAAAAACGGACATTCTAGATTATAAAAACACCATAATCCTAAAGAGACTCTAAGATAGTATACTTTTTTGTTTCCAGATCTATCTAGATCATACAGCCCATAGTCTCTTTTAAAAAGGAAATATACTCTTAAATTTCCCTAAGTAAAATTTCACCTCATTTTATATCACTAAAGGTAAGAAGTCAGTCACAGTTCAGAAGGTTTCTTGGGAAAAACTACACTGATAAAAAAAAAAAATCTCAAATCAAAATATCATAATTATGGCTTTCTCTTTTCTGTTTCTTAGTCATTAATTTTTATCTTTAGTTCTAAGTTCTGATTTCTGTTATGAAAGAAACAGCATTAGAGAAAATTTAAAAAATAAAGAAAAGATGATTTAATAAAACTCTTGATTCTATGACCTAAAAAAAAAAAAAAAAAAAAATTGGAAACATAGTTCTAGCTCTTTTCCTATCTAGTTGTAGCTATATATGTGAATGCATGTCACATTCATTTTATTCACATGTACTTTTCATACTATGACTTCCTAATAATTAATTAAAATCACTTTAGATTTTGACTAGACTGCTGGTGTTCTTTGTCCACCCCAGATGTTATATAAATTTGGATCATCCAGGGCTTGAGAATGTTTTATGGTGATTAGGTGGGCCTGAGGGCTTTCATTAGGTTCTATGAAAGAATTTCATGTGTCAATCACTTCCAGATGGGAAAAAGACAGTCTTAGCTTTAAGCTTGTGTGGTTAAAAGAAGGTTTTGTCTTGCCTTGTCTTTTTTTCCCTTCCCTTCCTTTCCCTCTCCCCTTCCTTCTTTTCTTCCTTCCTCCTTCCCTCCCTCAGTCTTTCTTCCTCTTCCTTTCTTTCAGTAGGTCTTGAGACACAAAACGGAGCCTCTCCTTTGCTATGACAGTATTCTAGCATCATGGAGCTCTCATGTTTAGGAATTCTGAAACATTTGCTTGTGACATTTAAGTATTTTTCAATACTGAGGCATGTTGAGCTGAAGTTTTAGTAAAACTTGGCAGTGTTTTGGGGAGTTGAAAGAAAACTATATTCATCTATGATGGGAATAAGTACAAGAAAGTAGCCTTCTAGGGCCTCTGGATCAGCAAAGGTTAGTGACATGGAGAGGAAGCAGAAGCAACAAATGACAACTACTGTAACTAATTGCTAAAACTTATAGGAATCAACTCCCCAAAATATTATGCAAAAATTCAAAAGTATTTTAACATCTTCAGAGGATGATTTCACTAGTACACAGGAATCACTTTTCACTATATCTCCATCTTCTAAAATATTTTTTATATTTATTTATATTTCTGTCATAGAAATAAATTATAAAATATAATTTACCTTAAAGAAACTCACATTATAGACAACTTTCAAAGAACCAATCTATTTAGTAGTTTGAACCAAACTATACTCATTTATTTGGGTGTATGTTCTATCAAAAGTCAAAATAATTATTGAATTTAAAGCCAAAATCCATAATATTGCAAAATATTATAACAATAGACTCCTCAAAATAATAACAAGGTTTTAGCAGACTTTTAAATAATGATAGTAGTTACAACCACTATTTCTATTCTCTAACAGTTTTTAAACATTTTTAAAGCAAATACTCAATTATAACTAAGTACATATAGCAGTTGCCCAAATATTGAATAAATATTTGAATTTCTCTTCAGATGTTTGGAATAATATCTATATCACCTTTCTTGCCTCTTAATACATATACTCTTCTTTTTTTTAAGATTTTATTTATTTATTTGACAGATCAAAAGAGATCACAAGCAGGCAGAGAGGCAGGCAGAGAGAGAGGGAGAAGCAGGCTCCCCGCTGAGCAGAGAGCCCAATGTGGAGCTCCATCCCAGGACCCTGAGACCATGACCTGAGCTGAAGACAGAGGCTTAACCCACTGAGCCACCCAGGTACCCTACATATACATTTCTTAAGACAGTCAAAACCTGTACCTTCTATGGTTCAATAATTTCTTTAATTTTAACAAGTTTTATGAAATACTTAACATGTATTTAACTTAAGATGGACTAAAGCACAAAAGATATATGGAATGATGATGGTTTTCCTCCAGAAGAGAGTGCAGCTCTAAACATGGAGTTACATGATTTGAAAGGATTTTACAGATCTTAATCATATACTTACAAGAGCAAAATGTTTAATGAAAACACTCGACTACTTTTCTAAGCTCAAATTACATTTACTTTTGTAGTATTATTGTTAAAAACCCTTCCCCTAAAGAAGGTGAAATAAAATCAAATCTATAGTCTTTCTAATTATTTTTAAATGGCAGTTGCTTCTTCCTTCTTTGTGTGTGTCTGAAAAAAATGCAGTTTATACACATAAGCAAGGAAAAAACAGGTATAATACAACAAATAGGTAATCATAGGTATAAGAGCATAGTATAAAGTAGTGGTGTTTGTGATATATAACTGGTATCAATATAGCAAACATATCCAAAGTGGGAATTGATGAGTAAGTTTAAAATTAAGCTTTAAAAGTCATTTTTACATGATGGCTTCATTGTTACCCTATCAATACATTTTATTTTATTTTATTAAAGATTTTATTCATTTACTTCACACAGAGAGAGAGATCACAAGTAGGCAGACCGGCAGGAGGTGGGTGGGTGGGGGGAACAGGCTCCCCACTGAGCAAGGAGCCCGATGTGGGGTTCGATCTCCGGACCCTGAGATCATGACCTGGGCCGAAAGCAGAGGCTTAGTCCACTGAGCCATCCAGGAGCCCCTACCAATACATTTTTTTTAATTTTTTATTTTTTATAAACATATATTTTTATCCCCAGGGGTACAGGTCTGTGAATTGCCAGGTTTACACACTTCACAGCACTCACCAAAGCACATACCCTCCCCAATGTCCATAACCCCACCCCCCTTCTCCCAACCCCCTTCCCCCCAGCAACCCTCAGTTTGTTTTGTGAGATTAAGAGTCACTTATGGTTTGTCTCCCTCCCAATCCCATCTTGTTTCATTGATTCTTCTCCTACCCACTTAAGCCCCCATGTTGCATCACCACTTCCTCATATCAGGGAGATCATATGATAGTTGTCTTTCTCTGCTTGACTTATTTCACTAAGCATGATACACTCTAGTTCCATCCATGTTGTTGCAAATGGCAAGATTTCATTTCTTATGATGGCTGCATAGTATTCCATTGTGTATATATACCACATCTTCTTGATCCATTCATCTGTTGATGGACATCTAGGGTCTTTCCATAGTTTGGCTATTGTGGACATTGCTGCTATAAACATTCGGGTGCATGTGCCCCTTTGGATCACTACGTTTGTATCTTTAGGGTAAATACCCAGTAGTGCAATTGCTGGGTCATAGGGCAGTTCTATTTTCAACATTTTGAGGAACCTCCATGCTGTTTTCCAGAGTGGTTGCACCAGCTTGCATTCCCACCAACAGTGTAGGAGGGTTCCCCTTTCTGCGCATCCTCGCCAGCATCTGTCATTTCCTGTCTTGTTGGTTTTAGCCATTCTGACTGGTGTGAGGTGATATCTCATTGTGGTTTTGATTTGTATTTCCCTGATGCCGAGTGATATAAAAGTTGTTTCTACTTTCGACCTAAATGCCAAAATTGAAGGTATCTACAATAAAAATAGCTCCTTAACACTAAAGTTAGAATTCATGTCATCTGGTAATAGTGACGGTTTTACTTCTTCCTTGCCAGTTTGGATGCATTTTATTTATTTTTGTTGTCTGGTTGTTGAGGCTAGGACTTCCAGTACTGTGTTAAGTAACAGTGCTGAAAGTGGACATCCTTGTCTTGTTCCTGACCTTGGAGGAAAAACCCTCAGTTTTGCCCCATTGAGGATGATATTAGCTGTCGGTCATTTGTTTATGGCCTTAATGATGTTGAGGTTTGTTCCTTCTATACCTACTTTGTTGTAAGTTTTTATCAAGAACCTACACTGTACTTTGTGAAATGCTTTTTCTCCATTTATTAAAAGGATCACCTGGTATCCTTTTATTAATGTGGTGCATCACGTTGACTAATTTGCAACTATTGAACCACCCTGGCAACCCAGGAATAAATCACACTTGACCATGGTCAATGATCCTTTTAATGTACTGTAGGATTTGATTTGCTAGTATTTTGTTGAGAGTTTTTACATCCATTTTCATCAGAGATATTGGCCTGTACCTCACTTTTTATAGAGGGGTAATTGTCTTATTTTGAAATCTAGGTAATGCTGACCTCATAAAATGAGTTTTTACATTTTATTTGCAATTTTGTTTTTTGGAAGTTTGAGAAGAATAAGGAGAATAATAAGTTTGAGAAGAAAAATATTTGATAAGATTCCCCTGAGAAGCCATCTTCTGAGAAGTCCCAGAGTTTTGGTTTTTTGGGAGAGTTTTGATTACTGATTCAACTTCTTTGTCTGTTTTGAGTTTGTTCAAACTTTCTTTGTCTTCCTGTTTTAGTTTTGGTAGTTTATATGTTTCTAGGAATTTATCTATTTCTCCCAGATTTCCCAATTTGTTGGCATATATTTTTTATACTATTCTCTTACAATTATATTTCTGTTGTGTTGGCTGTGATCTCTCTACTCTCATCCATGATTTTATTGATTGGGTCTTTTTCTTTTCGTTTTGATGCATATAGTTAGAGAATTATCACTTTTATTAATTTTTTATTCAAAGAACTAGCTCCTGGTTTCATTGATCAATTCTACTGTTTTTTTTTCCTATATATAACATTGTGTGTATACATACACACACACACACACACGTGTGTGTATATGTATATGTATATATGTGTGTATATGTATATATATACACACACAATTATATATAATTATATTTATAATTTCTATATCATTTTATATTTATTTCTGCTCTAATTCTCATTATTTCCCTTCTGTTGGCTTTGGGATTCATTTTGTTGCTTTTTTTCTAATTTCTTTAGTGGTAAGCTTAAGTTGTATATTTGAGGGTTTTTTTATTTGTTTGTTTCTTGAGGTAGGCCTGTGTTGCTGTATATTTCTCTTCTATGACCACTTTAACTGTACCTCAAAGCTTTTGTATCATGTATTTTAACTTTCATTTGTTTCTTTATATTTTTAATTTATTCTGGTTGACCCATTCATTCTTTACTTGGATTTCTTTACCTCCATGTATTTGTGGTCTTTCCAATTTTTTTCTTGTGGTTGACTTCAAGTTTCATAGCATTGTGATTGGAAAGCATGAACAATATGATCTCAATCATTTGTACTTATGATCTCAATCATCTGTACTTACTGAGAGCTGATTTGTGACCCAGTACGTGATCTATTCAGGAGAATGTTCCATCTGCATTCAAAAAGAATGTATATTCTGCTGCTCAATGATGAAAGGCTCTAAATAAGTCTGATGAGTCCACTAGTCCAGTGTGTCATTCAGAGTTATTGTTTCCTTGTTGATTTTCTGCTTAGACGATCTCTCAATTGCTCTAAGTCAGGTGATAATGTCCCCTGTTATTATTGTGTTATTGTCCTTGAGTTCATTATGTTTGTTTCAATCATTTTATATATTTGGGTACTCCCAAATTGGGAGCATAAATATTTGTAATTGTTAGATCTTCTGGTTGCAACAGATAGATCCCTTTTTTATGAGACAGTTTTCTTCTTGGTCTCTTGGTCTCTTTGGCTTAAAATCTAGTTTTTCTGATATAAGTATGGATACTCTCTTTCCTTTGATGTCCACTAGCATGATAAATGGTTCTCCACTCCCTCACTTTCAATCTGCATTTGTCTTTAGGTTGAAAATGAGTCTCTTTAGGCAGCATATAGATGGGTCTTATTTTTTTTTTATTCATTTCAATACCCTATATCTTTTGATTGGAGCATTTAGTCCATTACAGTCAGAGTAATGATTTGATAGATATGAATTTAGTGTCATTTTATTACTTGTTTTGTCATTGTTTCTGTAGATTTTTCTCTGTTCCTTTCTAGTTTTTGTAATTTTGGTCTTTCTTTCTCACTTAAAGAGTCCCCTTTACTATTTCTTGCAAGACTGGTTTAGTGGTCATGAACTCCTTTAGTTTTGCTTGTCTGAGAAACTATTTCTCCTTCTATTCTGAATAACAGGCTTGCTGGATAGAGAATTCTTGGCTCCAGATTCTTCCCTTTCAGCACATTGAATATATCATCCCACCACTTTCTGGACTGCCAACTAGCTGTGGAGAGATCTGCTGTTAATCTTATTTGTCTTCCCTTGTAAGTTAGCAACTTATTTTGCCTTGCTACTTTTAGGATTTTTCTTAATACCTTGCAAATTTAGCTACAGCCTGTCTTGATGTTAGCCTGCTTTTATTGATTTTGATGAGAGTTCTCTGTGCCTCCTGGACTTGGAAGTCAGTTTCCTTCACCAGCTTAGGGAAGTTTTCAGCTACAATTTCCTCAAAGAAACCTACCTTCTTTTCCCTCTCTTCTTCCTCTGAAACTCCTATGATGTTATAAAGCCTTACAGAGTCACTGAGTTAAGTCTGTATCTGTGATCCAAGATTTTTTTTTCCCTCTTTTTATTAGCTTCATTACTTTCCATAATTCTTTTTTTTTTTTTAAGGATTTGTATTTATTTCTTTGACAAAAAGATAGAGAACACAAGTAGGCAGAAAGAGAAGGAGAAGTAGGCTCTCTGCTGAGCAGGGATCCCAATGCAGGACTTGATGCCAGGATCCTGGGATCATGACCTGAGCTGAAGGCAGCTACTTAACCAACTGAGACACCCAGGTGCCCACTTTCCATAATTCTATCTTCTATCTCACTTATTGATTCATCTACTGCTTTCATCCTTGTGGTCGTTGCATCCAATCAGTTTTGAATCTCAGTTATGGCTTTATTTATATTTATTTATTTATTTCCATTTTGGCCTGACTAGTTTCAAGCTCTTTTATCTCTTTGATAAAAGACACCCTCATGTCTTCTATGCTTTTCTCAAACCCAGCTAGTATTCTTATGATTCTTTCTTTAAATTCTGGATCAGGTATATTACTTAGATCTGTTTAAGTTAGGCCCTTGGCCAGGAACTTTTCTTTCTTTTGGGATGGGTTCCTCCTTCTTGGCACTTTTGTCTAGGTATCTGTATTCTTCTGTGTGCTAGGAAAGCCTGTTATGTTTCCTGTTCTTATGAATAATGGCTTTCTGAAGATAAGGTCATATACTGTCCAGGTACTGGCACTTCAGGAAATGTTTCTGGTATGCTATGTGCTCTCTGCTGCTGTTTTGCCTGTTCCTTTCTTCAGGTCAGTCCTCTGAAGAGGTGTTTTTTGTTTGTTTGTTTGTTTGTTTGCTTGCTTATTTGTTTGTTTTTGTTTTGTTTTGTTTTGTTTTGTTTTATTTGTCTGAAGTGGGGATTGTTTGGACCTTGGCCAGAATTTTGAATTTCATATTCAGAATGATTTGATATATATCTAGCTGTAAGGCAAGCCTTGGATTGTCCTACCACCCCACCATCTTAACTCCTCTTCATTCCTTCCTTCTTATAATATATCTGGAGTGTCTGAAAATGGGTGCCTTGTAATGTAGTTCAGGCCATGCTACCTAAAATATAGTATCTTGGCATGTTGAGCATTTTAAGCTGATATAATTGGGTGGGGGGGGGTCCTAGAAGAACTCTGTCACCTTCCCCTGCAGCATGTAATAGACCCTCATATAAGAACTGCATTCCCTATAACTGAAGGAAAGATACCCCTGAAGATGGAGAAATGTCAAGAGGAATCTGAACTGATAAGCCTTGCTAAGTTTCCTCCAATTTACTACACCTATCTCATATCCTTTTAGCCTACCATATTTCCCATAATTGTCCATTCTTCATCAAACCTAGTATAAAAACTGTCAGGCTTAACCATTTCCTTAAAATTTATATTAAAAAAATCATACACTTTTCTCTTGTTATCTGTCTTTTGTTACAGATACCCTTCTGACAACCTCTAAAGGTAGAAGGAAAAAGACAGTTTTTCTCCCCTGTATTTACCTACATTATACTCCAATACTATAGAATTTAGTAGCTTCCATTCCTTTGAAATTCATCAAAAAGCACTTGTTTTCTTCTAAGGCTTTTGAAACTAGCTCACAGATATATATATATATATATATATATATATATATATATATATATATATATATTTTTTTTTTTTTTTTTTTTTTTACTCTGGTTTATGTGTCAAGAAATGTGCTAATGTCTTGTTAGGCATGACGTTGCATAATTTGTAGAAAAAAACAAAGTAGATTGTCTATTTTTAAAGAGCACCAATGAGAAATATTAAGCTAGTTATGAAATATCACATAGGAAGACATGAAAGAATCAGAGCTTGGTCTTAGTTCTGTTTGCAGAACCTGAACTACTCCATATTGTTTGATTTTGTACCTTTCCTTAATCCTTTGACATCATTAAAATCTAAGCATCTAAGACATGGCTTTTAGATCACCAAAACTGGGTTTCTGGATGAGAAGCCAGTCGCTGCAATTGCAAAGAGGTATCCTTCTCAATGTGTCCTTCTTGTAGTCCTCCCAACCAGGACTTTTTTCTGAACTGGTTTATCAATGCAATTATTATCTGGAACAAGCCTCTTCATTTTTCTCAGTTATTTCCTCCCAGATATGAACGCACACTAAGCGGAATGTCTGGATTATAATAGTCCCTGTACACTTCCATACTATTGATTTTGAGATAGGGCAGGGGTACAGCCACTATGTAGTTTAGCTACCTGGTTATTCCTTCAATTTTTGGGAGCACACTTCTCCTAAGTAGTGATTTCTATTGCTGTGTTAGGCACACTGAGTCTTTTACTTGCTAAATGTCTCTTTCTTGCCTTCAGAGTGGATTTTATTCATCCTTGGAGAAAGTAATCAAGAATAACTCAAATTTTTTTGTTAGTTCCAGGTCCTGCTATCACTATTTTTTTCCAATCTCCCTCCCCCTCCTTCTCTGAATTGTATTTTCCTAAAGAGTTCATTTCCTTTGTATTTTTAAAGAAGATGTTAGGGGCACCTGGGTGGCTCAGTGGGTTAAAGCCTCTGCCTTCAGCTCAGATCATGATTTCAGGGTCCTGGGATGGATCCTCATAATGTGCTCTCTGTTCAGCAGAGAGCCTGCTTCCCCCCACTCTCTGCCTGTCTCTCTGCCTATTTGTGATCTCTCTCTCTGTCAAAGAAATAAACAAATAAAATCTTAAAAAAAAAAAAAAAGAAAATATTAGAAAATGGTGTCAAAAACAAACGAATAGATAGACAGACAAAACAGACCAAAAAATATCATGGTAAACCCATGTTCTACTATCATCTACATGTTTAAGTTGTTAAGTGGTTAAATAACAAATGGTAATTTATTTGCATTTAGAAGAATAAAAGTTTCAGCCACATCTGTTCCATGTATTTGTTATTTTATTGGAAGATCTCTAGGCTCTGAAACTAAAGCAGTCTTGCCTGTCATTGTCTCACAGATGTCAAAATTAAAAACTTGGCACTGGGAGGAGGAAAGAATAGCAGTGATAACAACTACAATAGCAGGAGTAAACTCTGTTCTTAGCTGACTTTCTGATTTGCACTCCAAATTCCCAACTGTCCATCAGCTAAAAATCTCAGTAGCTATATTTTTGCACTGTCAGAAAATAATTTAAAATATTTTCTGCCAGCATGGACACAGTGCTTTCACTCCAATAAGCCTACAATTTACATCTTTTTAGATTAAAATACATGACCGATTGCAGCAGGGGAAGTAATGTGAACTTCATAGCATTCTGCAAACTGCTGCTCTGAGACTAAGAAAGGAGGAAGAAGTTTCAAACACTCCTTATTTGATCTTAAGATTTTGCTATGTCAGGGAAAAATAATGTGTTTAGGGGACAGGGCATTCAATCCACTGTTGACCAGCATATTGATTGCATAAGTTATAATTTGCTATCTCAATTAAAAAAATATATTTTTGAATCACAGTTGGAGTTGGATATTTGACAAGTTTGTTGAGAAACAAACTCAATATATTGGAAGGGTTACTCCAGACTTACACTTTGAAATATTTCCCTTGACCATAATTATGCAATATTTTGGGGGGGGGGCGGGGTAGTGTTGGGATATTCATGCCTCAACATATTCCTCATTATAACTTTTTCAGTTTTAACCAAATCTTATTCCAGTTATAGATAATGTTGGGGAAGAAGTTAGAGTTTTGTAGGGGCCTTTTGGCATATTGATTATTTTTAAAAACTTTCTTAAGGGGCGCCTGGGTGGCTCAGTGGGTTAAGCCGCTGCCTTCGGCTCAGGTCATGATCTCAGGGTCCTGGGATCGAGTCCCGCATCGGGCTCTCTGCTCAGCAGGGAGCCTGTTTCCCTCTCTCTCTCTCTCTGCCTGCCTCTCTGTGTACTGTGATCTCTCTCTGTCAAATAAATAAATAAAATCTTAAAAAAAAAAACCTTTCTTAAGAAACAACTTATATAAAGACTCTCAGACCATTCTTTGTTCCCCTAAAAGTGGGAAGCAAATCTCCCATAAGAAAAATGCCCTTTCTTTTACTAAGAAGTGAAAAGACATCCTTATCACCAGAGGTATAGGCTTTAAAGGAGAAAAAGCTATAGGAAAAATGTTTTTACTTTTTTAAAAATCTACTATCTTAGCCTAAATTCTGCTTCAAGTCCTTACAAATTAAAGCTCCCAATTACCTGTTTTATTATTATTTTTTTAATCCTGTCACTTCCTCACAAATTGGTTGCCACTTTTTCTGAAATGTATAAAAATGACTTATCTTGATCCTTTCTTTAGGCCTCAATTTCATTATTAGACCACCATGTGCACATAATAAAACTTTGGTTTTTATCTCCTATTAATGTGCTTCATGTAAAGTTAATTCTTAGTCTAGCTTGAAGAACTTGAAAAGGGGGGGGGGAGAAGAATTTTTTCTTCTCTACAGTTTTGTAGCTTAAAGCATTCTCATGAGCATCATGAACTCATTTTCTGGATAAGATAACTGAGGTTTAAGAAGACACAACTTTGGGGGAGGGATAGGGTGGCTAGGTTATGGACGTTAGGTAAGGGATATGCTATGGTGAGTGCTGTGAATTGTGTAAGACTGATGTTTCACAGACAATACTATATGTTAATAATATATGTTAATATGTTAATATTACATGTTAATAATACATACAAATAATACATTCTATGTTAATAAAAATAAATTTTTAAAAAAGGAAGTCACAACTAGTTAGTAGCAATGCTGGAACTGGATCTCATTTTTCTCATTTGAGTTCATTTATTAGCAACTTGAGACAGCAGGTGAAGGTGAGAACCAAATAGCTTCTATTTTTATTAAGATTTATTTATTTATTTGAGAGAAAGTATGACTGGGACAGGCAGAGGGAGAGGGAGAGAGGGAATCCCAAGCAGACTCCATACAGAGCAGGAAACCCAACTCAGGACTTGAGCTCATGACCCTGAGAAGAGAACCCAACTAGAACCGAGTCAGACCCTTGAAAAACTCTGCCATTCAGGTGCCCCCCCCCAAAAAATACAACTTTTTACGTGTTGTTTCATTCAATATGTTATTATTTACAGTTTGAAGTTCAGTAGCTGTCTCTAACAAGACTAAAATATTTATGTTTAAAAAAATCAAGCAATTTAATAGAAGCTGTTCATCATGGAAAGATTCATGTGCCGTTCTTGTATTATTTGGTTGCTCTGATTCAGCTTCCTCATCTTTCAATTGTAATCATTGTAGTGTGTACCTCACAGGGTTGTTTGAGGGAATACTTGAAGGAAGATGTGTAAAACTTAGAACAATATCTGGGCACATGGTAAGTGCTACACATGAGTGGTTATCATTAGAGTCCTCTTGTTTCAGAAGAAAAGAATAAGTCAAAACTTAACCAGTTGAAGCACAACTTTATTATTTAAACATAAACCAAGTGAATTTTCTCTTTCTAAATAAGACAGCTAATGTTGTTTCAGTTGAGAAGCGAAGTGTCTTAAAGTGCAATTAACTGTTTAGATGAAGGCTTATATAATACAAAATAGCTTCAGCTGGATTCACTTGAAAGTGAGAAGCAAAATAATGAAAGAGTGAAGTCACTTGTATGAGTTGCACTTCTGTTCATCAATAAGCCTATGGTTCTGGTTCCTAACATTTTATACAAGATTACTTTTAAGTGTGGGGTTGTTTTTGTTTTTGGTGAAGGATAGGGCAAGAAAAACATGGGGGAAATCCTCATTAAACTCATTGAATTATATATTACAGATATTTTCATACAATATTGACATCCTAAAAGTAATACTTAAATAATTTCTCAGTATGGCATAATTTATGCCTGCACATATTTTGCATAAGTTATTACCTTCTACCAAGGAATGAAAATGAGAATTGTTTAAAATGGAATATGCTTGATAGTGAATCAAATTTCCTTAGTATGTAAATTATTTCCTGGGAGTGAATAAGGCACATTGGGAGCAATTTAATAAATGATACCCTGGAGGTCTGAACGGATTAATGAACCTGATTATCCTTCTCCTGCAGAAGAAGAAAACTGTCACTCTGCAGTTAGCCTTAAGTGAGCTCTCCATTGTGTCACTTCAAAGTATTTTGTGGGGAGAAGGGGATAAATATAGGTGTCCCATTTAATAATTTTGGGGTAGAGCTACTTTACATGATTACTTTCTTTCTCAGTACTGTGTCATTAGCAAAGGAACATATAGTTCTCTTGGGGCAAGAAAGGAAACTGATTCTGTAAAAGAAATCATGTGTACTCTGGTGCTGTGGAGCTTGGCCTAAGGTGAATGCAAAAGGTTTTCTCTCCTAGATAATGATGCTTAAGAATACACTTCATTTCCTCTGCAGGGCTTCATAGACTTTTTTTCCAGAGAACACTTTTGTAGAATGGGCTTAGTGTTCTTCACCCAGCCACAAACAAAAGACAAGGTATATATATATATATATATAAGTTACAATAAGAGAGCAAAATCACCTGTTTGTTTATTTTAAGGATTTTATTTATTTATTTGAGAGACAGAAAGAGAGAGCCCAATCAGAGGTGAGTCAGAGAGACAAACAGACTCCCTGCTGAGTGGGGACCCCCCTGATGTGAAGGCTCTATCCTAGGACTCTGGGATCATGGCCTGAGCTGAAGTCAGATGCTTAACCAATTGAGCCACCAAGGCACCTTAATTTATTTAAAATAACTTATTAAGTTGGTATTGGTGTGTGACAATTTACCACAAGCATGAAAGCTTAAAACAACAAAAATATATTCCTATTTCATTGTCTTGGCCAGTTCAGATTACTATAACAAGTATACCATAGACTGGGTGGCTTAAGCAGTAGGTGTTTATTTATTATAGTTCATGAGGCTTTGAGGTCAAAGGTCAAGGTACTGGCCAGTTCAGTTCCTGATGAAGGACCTCTTCCTTGACCTTAGAGAGATGACTTCTTGCAGAATTCTGACGTGGTGAAGAGAGATTTTGGGTCTCTTCATCCCCTAATAAGGACACCAATCAGGGGGTCCATACTTATGCCCTCACCTAAACCTAACTACCCTTCAAAGACCCCACCTTCTAATATCACCCCATTAGGGACTAGAGTCCCAACAAATGGATTTAAAGGGGACACAAACATACAATCCATATTACTCAGTTTCTATGGGTCAGGAATTCGGGTACAGGTTTGTTAGGTCCTCTGCTCAACTCTGAAAGGCTAAAATCAAGGTTATCATCTGGAGCTACAATCTCATCTAAGTCTCAGCTTGGTCTTTGAAGCACATTCAGGTTGTTGGCAAAACTTTTCTTGAGGTTGTAGGAATATGTTTCCAATTTTCTTCTTGGTTGTAAGACAGGGGATTCTCAACTACACTCTCAGGTCCTAGCCATATGGTTCCCTCTCAACAAAGCATCTTACTCCAGCAAAACTAGAAGGAGTCCCTAATATTAAGGCCTTGCTGATTAAGTTCAGTGCACCTAGGATCAATGAATTAGTGACCTTAATTATGTGAGCAAATCCCATTTTTTCATGAAAGGTAACAAAATTACTGGAGAAATATTTCATTATATATACAAGACCTGTATACACTCAAGGAGTAGAGTTAAACAGAGTATGAGTCGTTCTGGGTCATATCTGATTGCCATTGATCACATCATATTTATATCTTCCAGGCTGCCACTTGGATTCGTTCTCTTCCTAGGCAGTTCAGCTTAAAAAAAAAAAAATCAATATAAATGTGTACATGTCCAGAGAATGAGAAAAGCTGTGACCTGCATTCTACACTTCTAAAAATTAAGAAGACAAAAGGAAAAGTAGATCTACACTTAAGCAACACAGTCAGTAGAGTGCAAATTCTCTTAAGTGTTCTAATAAGGGATGTAAAATTATTTTATAATAAGAAAAGGACAAATTAATTTCAAGGGAATTTCAAAGGAAAGAGGAAACATTGGAGACCAGCTGGCGGAATACAAATTGGATGGGAGCCAGGCTTTCAAATTTATGTAAGATTTTCACAGATTTAGAGTGTAGATTGGTAACATTTAATATTATTTGCCCAATTTAGCATTTGCTCTTTAACCAATAATATTGAAGACTGAAAATTATGAGGTTTTATGTTATGTTATTCAGGTGCACTGAACTTAATCAGCAATCAGTGCTAAGTATATAACAGAAACACGTGGCTAAGCAGTCCACATATATTGTCTCATTTAATACATAAAACATCCCTAAATTAAGTAGTTATAGGCCAAAAAAATAGGAAATATAAGGAGGCTTCTTCAGTTATGTAACCCCTGAGGTGTATTTTGAAAGATGCATATGAAATTATTTAACAATCAAATATGGGGACAGAGAAATTATGTATAAAAGACACTGGAGCACTAAAGAACATGAAACACTTAGTAACTGAAAGTTCTTCAATTTCACCATAAGATGACTGTGGGGATAACAGAGTATATAAGTAAATGTGATAATTTATGTGATTAAGAAAAGTTACTTTCTACAAGTAGTCAGTCCTAAGGAAGTGCTCATGCCCCTGGCTGCTCCCAAACAGCAGGGTATGACACATGGCAAATAAAGTGGAAGCTAAGTTAATACACTATTTATCCTGAAAAATGAGTCACAAGTTTATCCAAATCACACACACCCTGAACTTCTGATATTGGGCACAGGGGAGGTAAAGGAATTCAGAGACAGAGTTCAAGTGGATCAAGTGGGTTAACAGATGATGGTGATTTGATAAGAAACTGTGTGGAACAAGATGCCAACACTAATTTTAAAGGGACATAGTACAAAAATATATATAAATATTTGTATCTGAGAGTAGACAGATCTATATCCTGCTTCTCAACTAGGATTTTAGAATGAATTAACCCTCTTACTAAAAACACTGAGGCACCTTAACACACAAGAGTATGTCAGAAAGAACAGTATGTTGTATGAGACAACTTTATAGGCCTGAATTCACCTTACAGAGTTCCTCTAAGCCTCCACCTTAAATGTTCTGAGTTTAAGGGACATGGAGATGACCTTGAGAACCATCAAGGGACATACATGTCCCTGGACCTTGCAGCCAGGATGAGAGTATAGTTAAAAAAAAAAAAAAAAAATCAAAGATACTGTTAAGACTAGTGATGTTGGCTTGGACACATGGCCAGGATTAACCCTGAGATATTGTCTCTTCCTCATGTCATGAAGCAAAATACATCCCTAGAACTTATACTCAACCCTGCTGAAAAGACAGGTGAAGGAATTTTAAGCTGGGCTTATCAGACAGGATTTACTTTTATGGGACAAACTAAAAATAATAAAATAGCAGAAAATAAGCACTAATGAGATAGAATCACAGTGAATTAACTGATTTCCCTTGTTAGTTGAAAGTTCTAAATAACAGCTAAGTTCACTGTATTAAAAATCCTCAATAATATAGTTGTTTTTTTTTATTTTTTATTTTTTATTTATTTTCAGCATAACAGTATTCATTATTTTTGCACCACACCCAGTGCTCCATGCAATCCGTGCCCTCTATAATATAGTTTTTACTAACCTGAGTTTTAGGACAGGTAAGAGAGTTAAGTCATAAGCAATGTTGTGTTTTATTCTGAATCCACTAACATCATTGAATAGTTTTAAGCAAAATAGTAACATGATCAGATTTATATTTTAAAATAACACTCTGGGTACAGTACAAATGATGCCCTAGAGGATATCTGTTTTGGAGACAAAATCTCTATCAATTGATTGATGTTGATGCTTTGATTCAAATGATTCAGAATAAGGATCAGAATAAGATAGTATCAATTTATTTTATATCCTTAAAAATAAATAGTCATGGTGACTGAAAGGAGAGAATAGTCAAGGAGGAAGATCTTCAGGTTTTGTCCTATTAGTTAGGTTGAAAGTAATATCATTTGTTAAAACAGACTGTGTAGCAGAAACCAACAGCTGAGATATAAATGTGGGGTCTGAAGTATTTGTGGACCATGAAAATCAGGAAGGTGAACACATCTGGAGCTCCGGAGAGAAATGTAGACTGGAGATTTTAAATTTCATTATCAGCATAGAGGTGATAGTTGAAGGCCTGGGATGATATAATTCATAAAGTGTTTAAAATAAAAAGAAAAAAAAAAGTTTAAAATGGAACATTAAGAGAGAGAAAAACATGTCACAGAGAAGTGTGAAAGAGGTCACAGAGGAAACATTGCTTTTCTGGAGGACAAGGAAGGATAGATTTTCAAGAAGAAAAGATCAACAGTTGTAAATGTTGAAAGAAGTTCAAATATGGTAAAGTCTAAAATGCATCTATTAGATTAAGCAAAGTGTAAGACAGTGTTGATCGTTGTGAAAAATTCAACAAAATGGTAAAGGCAAAAGTTAAATCACAGGGAGTAATGAGCTGGATGGAAGGTAAGACCTTAGTATTTCAAGTATTTTTATCAGAAAGAGAACGGAGATTGGGTAGTAGCTAGAAAAGTCAAGGTAGCCATAGTGTATTCTTGGCAGGGACAGTATCAACCACAAGGGGTAAAATTAGTTTGTGGAGGAGGAGTGGAAATGAAAACAATCTTATTCTTTTGGTATAAAAAGCATTAAGATGCATATGGTACAACAACAGGCATAGAGTGTACCTGTGGTATTCAATTTCGTGGACAGAATTAAGATAAAAAAGTCTCAAAAGTTTCCTTAAAGGGCTAGTAATATAATAATCATAATCATAATCATTGAGGAACACTATGTAAAGTAGAGGTTTTTGCAGAGAAGAAAGCTTTGGATACCAGAAAATAAAGAAAAAACATTTAAATCAATACAAATTATAATCAAAATTAGGATTCAAAGGATCTAGATTATAAGAAAAAGATTAAACATAGAAAGCATGAATGATACCTCTTTCCCTGAAAAAAGGTAAGAATGAGTGTAGAGACTCATTTTTTAAAATAAAAAGATCCCATTTGCTGGCTTCTATCTCTTTTTTCCTAAGACATAACATTATCTATGAGAGCTATGGTGCAAGTGGTCTGATAGGAAGAAGAAATTAGAAGATAACCACACAATAAACTATTATGGGAAAAAAAAATGGATGGAATAGGTAGAATTCTGACATGGCCTCCTAGTGCATGAGCCCAGTATTTAGTTCTCTCCCCTTGAGTGTGGGCAGGTCTGTGAATATGATTAATTTTGTTCTCATGATTAGGTTACACTATATGACAAAAGAAAGGATTTGAATATATACTTAAGTCCCCAAAGGCTTTTGAGGGATCAAAAGAGAGATTATCCTTGATAGGCCTGATCCAATGAACCCTTTCAAACCTCTGAATGGTTTGGGTTCTTCCTGAAAGAAGAGTTCTGATACTCCTGGGAGGTTTTTCTTATTGGTCTTGAAGAAGCAAACAACCATTTTATAACCATCAGTGAAAGATGTTCACATGGCTAGGACCACAGAGTGGCCTTTAGCAGCTGAATTATTTCTGGTAGATACTAAGCAAGAAAACTGGTAACTCAGTTTTATAACCATAAAGATGCCAACAACCTGAATGTACTTAAAAGCAGATTCTTCCCTTGGTGAGTCTCCACAGGAGGATATAGTCTTCTAGACTTGAAATCAGTCTGTATAGTTTTAGGATGATTATCCAGAATGAGTCACTGAGAGGTGGGGAAGAATAAATTAGCTTTTTTCATAATTTTTCTATGGAATGCTGCTGTCAGTGAAGGAGAGGGAAAGACAAAATGACAAATAAAAACACTGGCAAGGGAGTGATTTAAATAATGGAACATGAGAAGGCCATTACATCTTACCATAGGACTGATCCCAGAAACTTCCCTAGACCTTAGCTTCTTCATACACAAAATAAAATAATGACAGCAGCTGCCTCATAGGATTGCTGTGAATACTTGATATGCATAAAGCATGTACAATAGTGCCTGCCCTGTGTTAAGCTCTCAAGGACTGTTAGGTAGTAATACAGGGAGTAATTATGAATTCATAGTATTATAAACTGAATAGGAAAGAACGATGAGAGAAGTATGGAGAGATTAGAAGAAAATAGAAACCAAAGGACTTCACAAAAGCGAAAGGTCAGGGCACCTGGGTGGTTTAGTTGGTTAAGCATCCAATTCTTGATAGCAACTCAGGTCTCAGTCTCAGGTTGCTGAGTTCAAGCCTCATGTTGGGTTCCATGCTGGGTGTGGAGTCTACTTAAAGAAAAAACAAACAAACAGACAAACAACAACAACAAAAAACACAAGGTCAAAGAGAAAATGTGAACAGAACAAAAAAAAAATGAGAGAGCCCAAGAATTTTGTAATTGAAGTGTGATATTGAATTTACAATTTAGGGAAAAAAGAAGAGAGAGAGAGAGAGAATAAGAATTCAGAAATTAATTTACTGGGAACATGGGTGGCTCAATCATTAAGTGTCTGCCTTTGGCTCAAGTCATGATCCCAGGGTCCTGGAATCAAGCTACATGTCAGTCTCCCTGCTCCGCAAGGAGCCTGCTTCTTTCTCTCCCTCTGCACTTTCCCTGTCTGTGAGCTTTGCTTCTCACTTTCTCTCTGTCAAATAAATAAATAATCTTTAAAAAAAAGAAATGGACTAAAATACACACACACAAAAACCACACACATGCACAGAAACATATATATACACACACGTGTGTGTGTGTGTATCATTTTTTGCATTCAGAGAAATACACGATACAAACATTTAAGGAATATTTGTGAAAAATGAAAATAGAATAGGAGAGAATATATGTTAAATGACTGGTAATTATTTGAACAATCAATCTCATTAAAAAGGTTAATATCAATTCAGATGAAGGTCTCCAGTGGCAGGCTTAGAACTCTTTTTTCTTAAACAACTATAGTAATCATATGTGTGTCATAGTTGGATAAATTATAAGGTATATGCCATAGAGGAATATCTTGACACATGGCAAAAATGGAAATATAAAATACTTTTTTTTAAAGATTTTATTTATTTATTTGACAGACAAAGATCACAAGCAGGCAGAGAAGCAGACAGAGAGTGAGGAGGAAGCAGGCTCCCTGCTGAGCAGAGAGCCCAATGTGGGGCTCGATCCCAGGACTCTGGGATCATGACCTGAGCGGAAGGCAGAGACTTTAACCCACTGAGCCACCCAGGCGCCCCAGAAATATAAAATATTTTTAAGCTGAAATAATTACACTTGTCTTTATTTGAAACCTTTGTCTTGGGTGCCTGGTTGGCTCAGTTGGTTAAGGAAGTGACTCTTGATTTCAGCTCAGGGCGTGATCTCAGAGTCATGGGATCCGGCCCCACATCAATCTCCAAGCTCAGTGCAGAGGCCATTTGTCCCTTTCCCTCTGTTCCTAGCCCACCCATTCATTCTTTCTCTCTCCAAAATAAATAAACTCTTTAAAAACATAAAAAATTATAAAAATTTAACACTTTTGTCTTAGGCACTCATAATGTTTGTGAAATCATGAGATATATTAGTTTACAAAAGAACCACATTGCTTTGCAGTCCCTTCCATCAAAGAGATAAAAAACATTAAACCTGTAAAGGTGGACTTGCCTTATTATTTGCTCTAACTAATTAAATGTGAAGACAGTGATGCTGTGACAATTGTGAGCTTAGGTCTCAGAGGTTAGGCAACTGCCACTCTTACTAATTTTGGAATTCTGACAGCTAGATGTAGAAATGAAGCCTGATGTGAAACAAGAGGCCTACAGCCTTCTGCTGCACTGGTTCTTAATCCAGCCACCGCCTGACGTATGAATGAAGCCATGCTCATTCCTCCAGCTATCACCCAACCCACCAGCTAATCACAGCCTGTGAATGAGACCACAAATGAGCAGCTAAACTGGCTTAGACTAGACTAGGTGAACTGTTTAGCCAACACAAAATTGTGAGATAAATGAAAATCTGCTATTTTATTTATTTTTTTTTTTTTAACTTTTTATTTTTTATAAACATATATTTTTATCCCCAGGGGTACAGGTCCGTGAATCACCAGGTCCACACACCCCACAGCACTCACCAAAGCACACACCTCCCCAATGTCCATAATCACACCCCCTTCTCCCAAACCCCCTCCCCCCAGCAACCCTCAGTTTGTTTTGTGAGATTAAGAGTCACTTATGGTTTGTCTCCCTCCCAATCCCATCTTGTTTCATTTATTCTTCTCCTACCCACTTACTATTTTAAGCTTTTAAGTTTTGAAATGGTTGGTGAAATATAGCAATGCAATTAGAGGAAACAACCTAATATTTTGATTCTATACACAATATGAATCACCTAAACAAACAATAAAAGTGCTAAAACAAATAAACAGAGAAAATAAAGATAATGACAAATTTGCTTAGACTGCATTAATTGAAACAGACTGTCTAAAGCAATGATGATAATCATCCCAGGCTACGTCTCACAACCATGTTACATATGGAGAATTACATACACTTCAAGTGCAGTCCTTATATAGAAATCTTAATTTAGTCCTATACATTCAAAGGAAAGTAACTAGGCTTGTATTCATGAAGCACCGTCATTAATTTTTTTGCACAGTGTGAAGACAAGAAAACTGAGGAGGAACCTAAGAACTATGTTCAAATATCTTGAGTTTTAACATGTTATGGAGGATTAACCTTATATTCTACATGACTCTAAAGTGCAAAAAACATATGTGTGTGTGTGTGTGTGTGTATGTGTGTGCATGTGTGTGTATTGGGGAGAGAAATACAGGTCAAATAGATATGTATATTTGCTTTAGGAAACAAATGTAAGTTCAATCCAAGCAGAAATAGTCTAGCAATTGAAATTTAAAAGGGAATGAGCTGATAGACGGTGGAGTCTTCCCTCCTAGGAAACCAGGTATTAGGTAAGACTTGAACTATAAAATTCCTTCTAACTTGGAGATTCTATTATGTTATAGGTACTTCCTAACATAAAGGAGAGAGGGAAAATCTTTAAGTGTGATCACACCGTTAATTTAAAAACAAAACAAAACAAAACACACAAACAAAGAATAACACCATTTTCCAAACTGGAAGATATGTGGCATAAAGTTATGAAGATGACGAAGACCAAGGGGAAAGAAGAGGAAGTGCGAAGCAGCCAAACTCAAACTTCCTTATATTATTTTCTGTCCAACTGCCAAGTAGCAATTAAGTTTGCCTGGTATAGTCCTCAGGTCAATTCCCTTTGTGTATGAATTTATCATTAGTCATAGAACTTGTATCGCGCTATTCAGGAAGTGGTGAACACCTAATACAGCATGGAGAAAAGCAGTTCATAACTATATGCTTGTTGGGTGGCCTGTGTTATACATATTAAAGGAGCTGAGTGAAAAAGAACAATTAATAGTAGCAGCATCATTTTTTTAAATAAACTAAACCTTAGAGAAAAAAAAAAAAAAGAAGAGAGGGAGAAACAAAGCAGGAAACCGACTCTTAACTATAGAAAACAAACTAAGTTACCAGAGGTGAGGTGAGTAGCAAATGGGTGAAATAGATAATAGGGATTAAGGAGTACACTTTGTTTTTATTTTATTTTTTTTAAGATTTTATTTATTTATTTGAGACAGGGGGTGCACGAGTGTGCACATATGAACAGTAGGAGCAGCAGAAGGGGAAGGAGACAGACTGTCTTAAGAAGACTCCATCCTGAGCTGGAGTCCTACACCAGGCTTGATTTCACAAGCGAGTCATGACCGGAGCTGAAATCAAGAGTTGGCTGCGGAACCCACGGAGCCACACAGGTGCCCCAAGGAGTGAACATTGTGATGAACACAGAGTGATGTATGGAATTGTTAAGTCACTATATTACACACCTAAAACTAATATTGCACTGCGTATTAACTATTCTGGAATTAAAACTTAGGAAATTAAAAAAAAAAAAAACTGAGCTGTGATTTTAGTCTTTTTTTTTTATTTTTTTATTTTTTTTTCATGATTTTAGTCTTAACAGATTAAAAAAAAAATGAAGAAGAAGAAGATAAAAAGGAGGCATATTTAAATTCAGTGTCCTAAAGGTTATATCTATTCGCTCAGTATGTAAAGGCAATGAGTCATTTTTATGGACTACTTATTAAGCACACAAAACTGTTAGTTTTATTAATTTATCTCATTTTTAGCTTACAACAATCTCATTCAACGTGTCTATATATCTCAATTTTAAAGATAACAGAACTCAGAGAACAGAAAGTTTAAGTGATTTGCCTAAAGCCACACAGCTAGGGAAGAGCAGAATCAGCAATGAACTTCAGTCAATCAGATCCCAGGCATTTAACCAGCAGAGCACGGCCTCCATGCAAATGCTATGTGCAAGACACTGCACTGAGCTTGGTGGAAGTTAAGTTTGAGGTAAGTTTTGAGTTAAATTATTTGCTTGTTTTTCTTTTTTTTTCCTTTCTTCTTCTTTTTCTTCTTCTTTTTTTTTTTTTTTTCCTGAAAAGAGCTCTAAACACCATCATTGATAAATTTTCAGTGTGATGTACAAACCCAATGTTTTGGGACCACAGTAATAGGTGAGATTAGTTTAGCTGATGAAATTGAGGACAAGTCCATGAAGGAGGTAATATTTAATTTTGATTTTGAAGGAGGGGTACAATTTTGAGCATTTTTATCACTCAGACACTTTAGGAGAGACAGATGATGTTTTGTCGCTTTGGGCTGAAGCAAAAGCTCTAGAGAGAATGAAAAAAAAATGTTTGTTTTTTTTTTCCTCCTGTTCACAATGCAAAGCACACTCTGCTACCGAGAAAGAAAAATCAGGTGCATGATCTTTTATATTCTTGTGGATATCTTTTACTAGGAAATCATTTTGTTTCACACATGCCACAATACATGAAAGTAGACCCTACAAAAAAGTCCCTTGTAGTTTCATATGCTTTTGATGTAATACAATGCTGCCAGAGGATTAATAAAATTAAGGTTGTAGGGGTATAGTTATGTGCTTCATTGGATTCTTATAAAATAATATGTGGAAGAAATTAAAGTAACATTATTTTACACTAAGGAAACACTTTGCAATGTGCCTAAGGGGAGAAAAACACTTTTTAATCAATCTGTTAAATTATTTTTTTACCTTTCCCCTTCTCTGTCCCCAACTTGGGTTCCTTATCTTAGGATAGCATTAGAGAGCAAACCCAGAATTCACTTTGAAAATTGAAACCTCTGCCCTCCTCCCCTAGTTCCTCCCAAGTTAAAGCCTCAGTGGAAAAATACATTGCTGGAACCAACCTGTCATGTCTACCTGATAGTTCAGTCTCCTATGAAATTTTCAGGGTCTTCTGGGTCATCTGCTCTATGTGCCACTGGCCTCATTCACATCCCCAAAGTATATGCACCATCCACAAACTTGACATATCTGACAGAATGCCTCAGCTGAGTGATGCCTTCTTCCTAGAGGTATCCCTTTGTACAAAGACCAAAAGGTAGGTGGAAGTAGCAGAGGTGAGAGTAAAATACAAACCTGGGAAGAGAGAATATAACTGATTTTTGAAAAGTTGTG
The DNA here is from genome assembly GCF_964662115.1 of Mustela nivalis. Taxonomy (NCBI): domain Eukaryota; kingdom Metazoa; phylum Chordata; class Mammalia; order Carnivora; family Mustelidae; genus Mustela; species Mustela nivalis. The sequence continues at coordinate 40,823,086 of NC_139023.1, read as the reverse complement.
AGTTCTGTGCTGTACCATGATATGTTAAAATCTATGTTGAGTCATGGGCATGAGAAACAAATAAATAAACAAAAAGGTGAGAGAATAAAAGAAGGGGATTCATTTATAATATTGCAATGATTCAGATGTGTGATGAAAATGGCTGGAAATGGACAAGTGAAGTAGGAATTAATGAAAGGAGTGGATAAGAGAGAAACTGCAGAGATAACATAAATAGAAAATTATGCCAGAAATAAGGTTTGAGCAGTAGCAGAGATGACTGTAACATTTTCAGTCTAGGAATCTATTGAATTTAATTTACTCAGCAAAACCTTACTGAGTATCTCAAATGTGCTTGTCTCAAAAAGAGGCTATTGGATCCAGGAATAACACTCCAATCCCTACTATCAAATAGCTCACAGTTTATCATGGAAGATCAGTTGTTCAGACAATAAAAATTGACAATTATTGTAAGTGTTGGAGCCTCATAAATGGTTTGTATGTTTAAAGATAGGAGCATGCCGTTAAAGTGGGATATTCAGGAAGAGCTTCAAATTAAAACCACATTGAGATACCACCTTACACCAGTTAGAATGGCCAAAATTAACAAAACAGGAAACAACATGTGTTGGAGAGGATGTGGAGAAAGGGGAATCCTCTTATACTGTTGGTGGGAAATTAAAAATTGAACTTCCCTATGACCCTGCCATTGCACTCCTGGGTATTTATGCCAAAGATACAGATGTAGTGAAAGGAAGGGCCATCTGTACCCCAATGTTTATAGCAGCAATGGCCATGGTTGCCAAACTATGGAAAGAGCCAAGATGCCCTACAACGGACGAATGGATAAGGAAGATGTGGTCCATATACACTATGGAGTATTATGCCTCCATCAGAAAGGACAAATACTCAACTTTTGTAGCAACATGGACGGGACTGGAAGAGATTATGCTGAGTGAAATAAGTCAAGCAGAGAGAGTCAATTATCATATGGTTTTACTTATTTGTGGAGCATAACAAATATCATGGAGGACAAGGGGTGTTAGAGAGGAGAAGGGAGTTGGGGTAAATTGGAAGGGGAGGTGAATCATGGGAGACTATGGACTCTGAAAAACAATCTGAAGGGTTTGAAGTGGCAGGGGGGTGGGAGTTTGGGGTACCAGGTGGTGGGAATGCGAGAGGGCACAGATTGCATGGAGCACTGGATGTGGTGAAAAAATAATAAATACTGTTTTTCTGAAAATAAATAAATTTTTTAAAAAAGAAAAAAAAAACAGTCAAATGAATGGTGAAGGATAAATGTGTCTGCCTTTTCTAAACATGACTGGATGGGCAAGGATATATTTGGAAGAGAACCAATGACCTCAGATCGAATGATAAGAAAAACTCAATTTTTTAAAGTCATTATTCATGCCCAGAAATTAGAGTTTAATGGAAGAAAGAGAAGAGTAAAATATTGGGTGGTCAGGGAGCTCCTGAAGAAAGATTTCTGTGGCTACTACCTTGAATCAGTGAAAAGCATTAAAAGATTTTAATTAGGAAAGTTCAAGTATAGGATTTGTAATTCTAAAAACTCTAGGGATGTATGTTGGAAAATTGATTTTGTGGGTGATCAGACTGGAGGCATGAGTCTCCTTAGGGAAACGAGGCTACAAGAGAGAGAAGGAGTTGGAAAACTTTTGTTAACACAGGGCAGGAGCAATGGGAATAGAGACTAAAAAACAGATTCCAATGGCTTAGTAAGGGGATGAAATCAGTAGTATGGGATGATCAAAAATATGTGCTAAGATTCTACTCTGTCAGAAATGCCCTCCTTGTTAATGCTAACTAATAGCCACCTGAATTAGAAACATCTGTTTGCCCCAAATCCTTTCCCCATGCAATAACATAATGCAATTTTGTTTGGAGTAACACAGTAGCCTGAAAAAAGCGTGATTTTCAGCAAATACTTGTGAAAGCTATAAACTATTTTAGTGTGTGTCTCTTTATTATTTATTTATTTATTTATTTATTTATTTATTTTCTCTCTCTCTTCCATGCTTTCTGTTTTCTGCTGTCCTGGAACTTGGTTTGGACTCAATGACTTCAGTCCCAGGTGCCTTCATGAATCAGAAATGACCTGGAGTTGGAAGCTTACTGGGTCAGCTCAGGCTGCTGTAACAAACCACCATCGACTGGGTGGTTTATAAACAATGGAAATTTATTTTTATTGTTCTAGAGCCTGAAAGTCTGAGAACTGAATGTCAGGCTGGCTGGGTTCTTGTGAGAAACCTCTTCTGGGTTGGGACTACCATGTATCCTTACAAGGCTGAGAGCAGAGATAAGAAGCATGCTCTCTCATGACCCCCATAAGGACACTAATTCTGTCATGAGGGCTCCACCCTCATGACCTTTTCTAATCCAGATTACCTCCCAAAGGCCCCACCTTATTGTACCATCACATGTAGGGGTAGGGTTTCAACATATGAATTTTGGGGAGACAAACATTCAGTCTATAAAGAAGCTGTATATAAGGCTTATAGAGGAAAGTGACTAAGAGGTACCTAAAGAAAATGATGCCATTATATAAGGCCTGGACTGCCTACAAGGAGAGTTTCCCTACAATAAGAGTGAAATAAATCTGAATACTAAGTCACTATTATTTTAGGTTTTCTTTTTATGCAACTAAATATAATCATAAATATTTCCTTTTCCCCTCTATGCTTAACATTCTTTGTTACTTTCCATTATCTAAAACCATATTCTTTATTTATTACTTTTTCATTGTCTATCACCTTCCCAGAGATCATAAGCATTTGAGAGAAAAGTTATTGTTTACCTTGTTTATCCTCAGCACCTAAAACAGTAGCTAGCATAAATCGGGTGGCCAATAAATATGCTTTGGAAAACTAAATATATGAATAAATAGATAAGGGTTATGGAATAAATAAACATACCAAATTTTGGCTTCTGGCTATGGAGACTACCTACATATATAAACAATTTTCCGAATGGAGAAAAATCTCCTGATCTGAGGAAAGGGTGATTTAAATTTGTATCATTATGAACCTGAGGTGCGTATTTCACACACAGATTGAATCATCCTTTAGAACATTGGGTACATGGAGTTCGAGCTTAAAAGAGTGTTCTGCTTTTGGGAATATCCATAGTGTTAATTATGACAGTATAAGGGATATTGAAGTCCAGGGCATGCTGAAGTTGTTACAAAGAAAAGCACTGAAGGCAGAAACCAGAGAAACACAAATATGTGCAACAGAACAACAGGAGTTAGAAAAGCAGGAAAAGAAATGGAAATGCATCCTGCAAGCTAAACAAACTAGTATTGAAGGTAGGTAGGAAAGAGTGGTAGGAAAGAGTGGTACACAGTGTCAAATACTTAATATATTAAGAATTTTTTCTTTGGACTTTATGACTTTAAGGACCTATTTAGAAACTGTGCCTGCTCCCCTTCCCCCAGAGGATAAACCGGCTTTAGGTAACAAAGCCCAGATACAAAGGTAGGTCAGGCCAGGTGGAGACATCCTATCAGTGGGGGGATGCATACTGTCTCCCTGGTTACCAAGGAGTATGGGCCCACCCTTTGGGAGCATTTTGGGCACCAGTCCCAATCAAGGTGTAATAGGCTGGTTCAAATGTCTACTAGGGTAAATTGTAACTCAACTGGCCACCTAGCATCACTGTGGAGTTTCCTGTGTGTGTTACAATCTCATTGGCCACCTGTGCATGGCCAGGCCCGACCGCATGGCCTTTGCCCTTAAAAGCTAGTCTGTGAAACAGAGAAGGGTCGCCCTCTCTTGTAAGAGGTGCAGCCCCGAACGTTCAGTTAGATTCTTGATGGTTGGTGCAAAATAAAGCTTTGCTTGACCTTCGCTTTGTATCAGTCTCGCTCCTTTAATCACGGACCCATTATTGGGGCATAATGACTAAAAGGTGTCTGTAAATATTGAGGCAACTGTAAATTTTGTGAGATGAAGAGACAAAAGCACATGGAAACAAAATTGAGATATTGAAGGTAGACCAATTATTCATTAAACTGTACTAAGGAAACAATGAAAGAGATACAGCAAGATTGACAGGGGATCATAAATCAAGAGAGAGCCGTTTTGTTTATTTTCAATGGTGAACATTTAGATATATTTTGATCTAATGGAACGTAAGCATCAATAAAGAGAAAAAAATTGAAAATACAGGGAGAAGAGGGAATTTTGACAGAATAAAATATCTCCAGACCCTGAAAGCTAAATCTTTTGAAGTGAGATATTTTTGTAATTCTAAACGTGCAAGTAGAGAAGAGAAATTTACATTTATAGATCTAAATTCTGACTCAATTCTTGGTCCCAATTTGCACTGGCTTTTTGAAAATTGTAATGGAAATATACAGCTTGACTTTTTATCTGGAATAATTTCTTCCTTATGATCCTAGAAGAATATGAGAGGTTATTGGTTTCCTTCCTTAACATGGAGTCAATGTTTCCATTTAAAAGATTTGTAATCAATTTTATATATGCAAAAGAGCAATTTTACATACACAGAAAGTAAAGTTGATAAAATATTTTTTTTTAAAAAGAGAGAAAGTGAAGTTGAGATATTCAATACCCTGGGAAGAGAATTGATACATAACAAAATCAAGATATAAATCTGGTTTCTCTGATTCCAAGGTCGATGTTCTTCCAAGTCTTTGTCAGCACCTCCCTAGAATTATCTTCACTGAAAATGAATCATCAAAGGGCTTCTGGGTGACTCAGTTAAGCTTCTGCCTTTGGGTGGGGTCATGATCTCAGGGTCCTCAAATTGAACCCCCCATTGGGCTCTCTACTTGGTGGGGAGTCTGCTTGTCCCTCTCACTTTCCCTCTGTGTTCTCTTTATTTCAAATAAGTAAACAAAATCCTTAAAAGATAAATTACAGTTAGTTAATATACAGTGTAGTATTAGTTTCAGGTATACAATTTAGTGATATGACACATTTGTACAACACTTGGTGCTCTTCACAAGTACAATCTTAATATCCATCCCCTAGTTCACCCATGCCCCCATTCACTTCCCCTCTGGTTATCATTAATTTGTTCTCTATAGTTAAGAATATGTTTCTTGGTTTTCCTCTCTCTTTTTTCTCCTGTGATCATTTTTTTTTTATTTCTACATGTGAGTAAAATCAAATAGTATTTGTCTTTCTCTGACCGACTTCATTTAGCATAACACACTCTAGCTCTATCTGTGTCATTGTAAATGGCAAGATTTCATTCTTTTTCAAGGTTGAGTAATATTCCATGATATACACACACATATAGATATAGATATATAGATACATATAGATATATACATATATAGATATTTAGAGAGATAGATAGATATATACACACACACAGATATATTGATATCTCATCTCTTCTTTATCCATTCATCAGTCAATGGGCATTTCTGTAATACAGCTGTTTTATACAATGCTACTATAAACACTGGGATTCATGTATCCTTCAAATTGACATTTTTATATTATTTGCATAAATAAATAGTAGTACAATTGCTGGCTCATAGGCTAATTCTATTTTTAACTTTTTGAGGAAACTTCAGACTGTTTTCCACAGTGACTATTATTTTGCATTCCCAAGAACATAAGAGATATCCCCTTTTTCCACATCCTCACCAACACCTGTTGTTTCTTATGTTGCTAATTTTAGCCATTCAATCCACTTGCATTTTAAATATCCTACAGAATCTATAGATTGCGAACAATCATTCAGTATGATGCATGAGGAAAATCAAAAATCCATTTTCTTTTTTGCCAGCCTCCAGGGTACTCCCCAATAAAGTTTGCCTTCTATAATTCATGCCTTTGTATATTTCCTTTCATGTTATTACAGTGTTGCTTCCTGCAACCAATAGAATTTGGCTCCTTTCTATGTCTCTGTGTCTGTCTTCACCTGTCACCATTCAGTTAGGGAAAAGCTATCTGCCATGTCATGAGGACTTTGAAGCAACTCTATGGAGAGTTTCAAGTGGCCAAGCCCAAGTAAAGGATCTGTCATGGAAACAAAGTTTTAGCCTTAGTCAAACCCTGAATCCCTAGCTATATTTTGCAATATCTTGATTTCAATCTCATGAGAAACCATGAGCCAGGACCACTTCATTAAGTCAATCTGACCCATTGAAGCTGTTAGATAATAAACATTTATTCTATTATGCTGTTAAATATTGGAGTAATTTGTTACATTGTGATGGAGACATTATCCTCATTTTTCTGATAATCTTTCTTTGGTACCACAACCAAATGGTGAGACTTTTAATAGCAATTCCTAAATATGAACAGCATTATCAGGAGAAACTCTAATATCTTGAAACTTGGAGTTGATTGTAGCATATCGAAGTATTTTAAAAATCCACATGCATATTTCAGTATTTCATAGAAAGTTACATGAAATTAAATTTCTTTCAGTGTTCATATTGTCAGTTATGTATATTTTTTTAATTTTATTTATTTATTTGACAGAGAGAGATAGATCACAAGTAGGCACAGAGGCAGGCAGGGCTCCATCCCAGGACCCTGAGCTCATGACCTGAGCCTAAAGCAGAGGCTTAACCCACTGAGCCACCCAGGCACCCCTGTCAGTTATATTTTTAAAATTTTTAATGATTGTTAGTAATGGTTTAATATGAGTTAATACTTAGGCCTGAAGTAAAAGGTCAATGCTAACTTAATCATCTGACAATAAGGGAGTCAAGGTAATGTTAAGTATCCTGTCATTAATGTTACTAATAAATATTGGCATAGAACTGCCATGTTGTAAAATAAATAAATAAATAAAAGAACTACAGTGTTGTTCTCATTTATTTTTCCCCCGGACACATAAAATGTACATTAAGCCAAATAACACAGAAACTTTATTATTATTTTTAATGATACTTACTTGTTATACAGCTTATTATTGAAGAAATTCATTTGAAATAGAGTAAAGTTATAAAAATGTACATAGAAATTATAGCTAAAATAAATGTAAATATAGCATATCTTGGATTAAAAACAGCCTAAAAAGGTCAATAGATATATATATGGATTTTGAAGATTTTAGCAATCAAGAAATAAAAATATGATTAGCTACATGTTTTATTATCTGTTCTAAAACAATCCTCCAGCTATCTAAAAACTAATTCCCAAATAGGGCTTTGCAAGCAATGTTAGTACACAATGTTCTTGAGAGCAAGTATAAAAAATAAAGCACCAGTTTTAATGAAGCTGTATCTTGTAGTTTCCTTTGATTGGGTATGCAATGCAGAAAAATGAAAATAATTCTTTAAGGTCAAGTTCACAGACATACTGCTCCAATATCTTGATTTTGACTATCAAGTAGATCCACTTATGCAATCCTTGCTTTCCTGGAATTAAAGTTATACTGTACAGTCTTCAAGAGACCCTTAATTACCCCATGTTCTAAATAATATTTGAAAAAATTTAAATTAATAATATACTTTTTGTTGTTTTTTAATGGATATAAATGCTATCACTAATATCCCACACCATAGGCCATTTAATGAAGTTAGAGACCTTTTAAAATCAACAATCTTAATGAATTATTAAAAAATATTGATTTTAGACACTTAGACCAATTTATGGACCAAAATTATGTTGATTACAAGATTGTTAAGGTACCATTGAAAGGTGATCTGTCTGTGTTAGGGGAAGATAAAGAACTTATATGCAGAGCATGTACATGACATCTGTATCAGCATCTAGAAGAGAAGGTCAGTGGATTGTATCTATATCTGAGAATTTTTTTTTAATTATCTGTTTGGTTTTTTTTGTTTTTGTTTTTGTTTTTTAAAGATTTTATTTATTTATTTGACAGAGAGAAATCACAAGTAGATGGAGAGGCAGGCAGAGAGAGAGAGAGGAGGAAGCAGGCTCCCTGCCAAGCAGAGAGCCCGATGCGGGACTCGATCCCAGGACCCGGAGATCATGACCTGAGCCGAAGGCAGCGGCTTAACCCACTGAGCCACCCAGGCGCCCCAAGTATTTGTTTGTTAATTAGAGCAATAGAGATAACTACCCTTACATAATAATTAGTCAAAGTAACCGAAATGCATTATCTGTGGGAGGCATTAAGATAGAAACAGTAATAGTACCTTAGACTGCCTAGCGTAATAACTGGTGAATAATAGGCAGTTAATAAATATTGCTTCCTTTTTGTGAGGGCCCCAATTTAAATGCCCCAGGAGACTGATAGTAAGAGAAAGAACACTGTATTCTAAAATGACAAGATAGAGTTTTGAGTAATGCTCAGTGAAATAAATTTTAGAGTTGGGTGAGACTTTTCAGGAAAAGTTGCTGGTGAGCTTTTTAAACAAGTATTTTGAAACTCTGTTCTGTAGTGAAGGAAAAGGATCTAAGAGTGCAAATAAGGCAGAATGGCTGCCAGAGGCCTCAGAAGCAGGAATCAGTATGAGATGTATAGTCATTGGAAAGTAGACTTTTATGATTTAAATGGAGGGCATATTTTCAACAGTTAATATATAAATAAATCTTCAGCCATAGTAGAAATAATATTTGGTAGGCATGTTTATTTTGTATTTGCTTGAGAATTTCAAAAGCCTCTGTATATTTCTGAGGAAGATGTTAAAATAATAAAACCAGTATTTTAAGAGTATGATTACAACATGAATATGCAAGACAGTTTAAAAGAGGAAGTGAGGCAAAATAATTTCTTTATATTCTAGATTTTCTCTCATAATAGTAACTATAAATCTTTGTGTTTTTTTTTTTAAGAAAACAAAATTTCATCTCTCTATAAGAGAAAATTATCTGCTACACTTTAAAATGAAATACTGTGCACACATTTATCTAACTACTTATTTTCTTACATCAATTTGAATTTGTTGGGGAGGTTAAGGATGTTGATGGTTCACTAATTTCAGAGGAATGAAAGTTCAGCTTTCATTGGATCTGCCCCTTATATCAAGAATACTAATTAGATAACATAATAGAAATTTGTTTGAATCCTGTCTCTGAAATGTTCAGTTCTTCCAGAGCAATGTTATAATAAATGTATATGTGCATATATCTATACCTCTCTAATTCTACAAAGGATTAATCAGTTTGTAAGCATGCATACAATAAAATAATGAAATGCAACAGATACAAATTGTGAACAAATGTGTAGGTCAGGACCAAAGAAAAACTTAAAAAGATATGCAGAGCATAATGCTCCATAGTGTATATAGATCACATCTTCCTTATCCATTCGTCCGTTGAAGGAAGGGGAGGTGAACCATGAGAGACTATGGACTCTGAAAAACAATCTGAGGGTTTTGAAGGGGCGGGGGTTGGGAGGTCGGGGTACCAGGTGGTGGGTATTATAGATTGCATGGAGCACTGGGTGTGGTGCAAAAACAATGAATACTGTTATACTGAAAATAAAAAAAATGAATTTAAAAAAATTTAAAAAAAAAAGATGCAGAGCATATCCTTCTAAGTTATAAAAGTGGAGCTCAAGGGGCGCCTGGGTGGCTCAGTAGATTAAGCCTCTGTCTTCAGCTCAGGTCATGATCTCAGGGTCCTGGGATCAAGCCCTGCATTGGGCTCTCTGCTCAGTGGGGAGCCTGCTTCCTCCTCTCTCTCGGCCTCTCTACCTGCTTGTGATCTCTATCTGTCAAATAAAGAAATAAAATCTTAAAAAAAAAAAAAAAGTGGGCTCATACATGGTTTTAGCACAAAATTAAATGAAAGTTGTAGTCAATGATAACTCTCAATATTCTGTTATTTTTTATAAGAAAACACTTTTATTTTTAAGCTTAAGTCTGAAAAACTTTTCTTAGCGTTGTTTGTAGGAAACAACATAGAGAAATTAATAACAATAAAAAACTAAAATTAATTCTCCTTACTATATACAAATCATCTTGCTAACCATATTGCAGATATTATATCACTTGTTAATTTAGTTATAAAATTTCTACTTTATAAATGAGGAATAAAATAATTTTTGCTTTCCCAATTACTGATAGTAGTAGAGAAGTGTTTTAATTTTTTCCTTGAAGTAAACAACACTCATTTGCATCACTATAAATAATAAAATGTTGCATTCCATAGCATTTTCAGCATTTCCAAACGACATCTGAATATAGAAGGTAAAACAAAACTCAGAAAGTATGATCCAAGAATGGCTGAAACAAGCCTGTGTGGTGTTAGTTTTAAAACTAAAAAAACATTTGATTAATTAAATGACTTATAGCATCCAATAAACATGGAAAGGTGTACTCAATACATTTGTGACAACACAAAAATCATCCTATGAATGTCTCTGTCTGAGCATTAACACAACCTATTGTAAATGTTGCCTTAATTATCTGTTTCTTATTCTTTGGCAATTCTTGGAAATATGAAATTTTCTTATTCTTCTCCAGCATATCACACTGTGCCTGATATTCATACACTCGAAAATTAGTAAATATCTGTATCAATCAATGTAAAACTTCTTTTAAAGATTTTGTATTGGTAAAATCATAAGTGTCCTAAGGAATAATCTCAATTATAAATGATACTTTCAAAACTGACTTTTGAACATTTGAAAGGAAAAATAAAAACAAAAGGTAGGCACAATTAAATTTATAGAAACATGAACATTCAAATCTTAAAGGTCATGAAGGCATAAGAAAAGTGATGAAGAGAAAGACATAAATGCTGTGATTAAGTATCAGTATTTTCAAAACAGAAATTTAAATTTGGCTCTGAAGGAGAAAACCATCATTTGGATGGTACTTAATAAGCTTAGTCAAGAAAAGGCTTTGAAAACTCCGATTTAATTAAGCAACCAAAATGTCTAGATTACTGAAAATTAAATGATATGAACTTATTTGTAAAGCATGACACAGCTTTCTTAATGTTTCCATTTATTTTTCTAGATTTTTTTTCTTGACTACACCCCTAGGAGTTGCACCTCCTAATTGTATGTTCATTCTGGCATATTCTACTCTACTCCTCCATAATAAAGAGTACTGGTTAAAACTATGAAGTTTGGAGTCAAAAACCTGGATTTTTTACTTGGTAAGGGAATTGACTTCTCTGAATCTGTTTTACATCTGTAAAGTAGAGATGAAATTATCAATGTTGTGGTGTTTTTATAAAGGTTGAAAGCAGTAATGTATGAAAAACACTTCTTGTGTTATTATGGCTCTGGTTACCATTTGGAACTCTTGGCCTTATGTCTTGAAACAGGTTGCTTTCCTCTACACAGACAATAACAAAACCATAGGTGTTGAATAGACTCTCCTGTTCATATACCACTGTACTCTTAATACTCTCCCCAGCCAGAATATTTCAAGGAAGGAACTAAAGTAATGTAAACAGAGGATTATATTAGGTAAATGGAGAAAACATTGTCAAATATTTCCCAGCTTCTACCAGTAACAACATCACAAACAAAACACAAAAGTATGTTCTTTAAAGGGAGATTCCTTCACAGCTATCTCTTAATTTTTAACCTAATTTTACCAACTCAGGACCCATAGAGATATATCTTTCAAATCTTCCAGCCTCATCTGGAGAAGTTCTACTTTTCGTCGATTCCTACTTCCAATCATTAGATCTAGACCCAAACATTTCATATATGAGTCATTCAATAGAAGCTAGAACCTTGAATATCCAGCAGAAATATCACTGTTAATGATTGCATTGTTGACAACAAGTAGTGAGGAATTCTGTGTCTCTGAATGGAATAAGATATGGGGTGGGAAGTTGGTACTGCAAGTTGCAAAGACTTTACAGATAGTATTAGTAGTATGCATTGCAGGCACATCCTTTTTTCTTTTAAGAATTGTGCATATATCATCAAATGCCTACCAGAACAAGTCACAGTACAGATATATATGGCCTCTGCAATTGGACATGAAATGTACTAGGTTCTAAACTGGTAGATTTTGTCTCCCTTACAAAATCCTTCAAAAAATTTTGTCTTATCCACAGATAAAAAACATAGTTCCATACCATGGAAGAGACTGAAAATTCGTATTTCATTTTATTTACTCCTCATAGCAATACTTTGAACCAGACATAAGAAACTGAGATTCAGAGAACTTAGTATCTATCAGACCTTATGAAGTTGTCTTTCAACTCATATTATTTTTCCACAACCACACTCTTTTTTTTTTTTTTTTTTTTAAAGATTTTATTTATTTATCAGAGAGAGAGAGAGCGAGCACAGGCAGACAGAATGGCAGGCAGAGGCAGAGGGAGAAGCAGGCTCCCCGCTGAGCAAGGAGCCCGATGCGGGACTCGATCCCAGGACCCTGGGATCATGACCTGAGCCGAAGGCAGCTGCCTAACCAACTGAGCCACCCAGGCGTCCCTCCACAACCACACTCTTGAAGTGACTGTACTAATATTGAGAGAATAGTAATATAATGTTTAAAATAACATTCTTAAAATAAAGAGACAGTTTGCCAATGATCTTCACTATTCTTCTTTACTTGCATAAAAAAGTATATGTTAGGAGTTGTATATATGAATTTTGACCCACGTAAACAACACCCACTCACGCTTCAACCTGTGGTCAGGTAAATCAATCAATCAATCAAACAATTTTCATGAAAACAGAAGTAGGTTACTGTGCTATAGGATGGAACATTATGTGGGACAAATAAACTAATTACAGAAATTATAAATGGAGAAAGACTTAAGTTAATCTCCTTTGATTACCTTGTTAGATGTCATTTTCTTTTCTCAATATAGCTGATTTAGTGAATGAGAATTTCTTCTGCTTTTATTGCAGGCTTCTGAATTTTATTTTGTTTTAAAATTTATTTATTTATTTGGGGGGAGGAGCAGTGGTGAGCACCAGTGCAGGGCTCCATTCCAAGATGCATGAGATCATGACCTGAGACCAAACCAAGAGTTAAAAGCTCAACTGTCTGAGCCAACTAGGCACCCCAGGTTCCGGAATTTTGGACAGGTAATCTGATCCAGCATACAGCCCATAAAAAGTACATGTAGAGCAGTGCTTTAGAATTTAAATACCTTGGGGTGCCTGGGTGGCCTCAGTGGGTTAAAGCCTCTGCCTTCAGCTCAGGTCATAATCCCAGGGTTTTGGGATGGAGCCCCACATAGGGCTGTCTGCTCTGCAGGGAGCCTGCTTTCCTCTTCTCTCTCTCTGCCTACTTGTGATCTCTGTCTGTTAAATAAATAAGTAAAATCTTAAAAGAAAAAAAAAAGAATTTAAATGCCTTAAGCATTAAGGGGAAAATTTTATTACATTATAATCTCTTCTTTTTATCTTTGTATATTCAGCATAATAAAATCTGGAGTGCCAAAACCACAGTATGAGTCTTCAGAAAAGAAGGAAAGAAGTAAGTAACTCAGTCTTCTGGAAGTCTAAGCTCTAGTCAAATGTTTTCCCCAAAATCATTACCTTTTACCTGTAATCCAACAAAATTCAAGAGAAAAAGGTCAGATAAGAGTTTAAACACAGAACTTTGAAAGCAATAAAGGGTATAATTTGGCACCAAACAGACTCTGTTGCAGGAAAGCTGACATAATGGTTGGAGCATTGCAATAATAAGATTAAATTATTTGGGGATTCTGAACCATTTTTTTCTTTGGACATGGTGAAATATAGGCATGTGCTAATTCTTCAAAGTCAGGACAAACAGATGAAGTTGATAAGTAAAATAGGGTGTCTACTGAGGACTAGATGTGTGTGGGGGGAGCTTCTGTTATAAAAAAATAATTGCCTTTTGGAGTTCTAATTTTATTATAATTTGATGGAATCAGTAATTTGGCTAGCTTCTATGGATTATGTCTCTAAGATCTCACCTAAGGTCTTTCATATTTTTAAACAATTACTCCTCTTCATGGTCAAGAATGTCCTTTCTCTTCTAAGTGTGATGTTATATTTGCTGAACTACTTGCAAATTAAAAAAATGTTAGATTAGGTGGACCAAAAAAATGTTAAGAAAAAAAAAATCCTCCACATTTGATAGGATATAGATGTGTTAGGAGTTCTAAAATCAATTACAACTTTCTAAAATTCATAAGCACCAGAGTCTCTGTGGATATTTGATGATAAAATTGATTTAATTTTGGAAAGATAGAAATATTCTTACCTCATTGAAATACAGTGATTTCATTACTGAGTATAGTTTACTGTAGTGAGCCAGTAGTGTATCAAGACAATTTTGTCAAAATAAAATTACAAGCCTAGAAACACTTATTCTGTGTCAAATAGACTATTGATATTTTCTATCCCATGTTGATTATCCAAATTCTTAATATAGCTAGTGCCTTGTTTACAAACACCTGATTTAAAAACAAACCCTTCATCTCGTTACTACTGCCATTTACAGAGTCAATTGTTGCTACAAATGCCACTTTTCATCAAAATTTGTTTTTTTAATATATCCGACCAGAAATTATTGCTGTTGAAACTTGTCTTATCTACCAAACTAATTAACTCACTTTGGGTATAGACATACAGATTTAATTTTTACTTAATTATCTATTCTCCTGAGACTTTGAAAGTCCAAGAAAGTCCAGAAATCAAATTCAAAAAGATGTGTGGTTCATGACAATAGTGAAAATTTCATGGAAGTTAAAATAATTTGTTAGAAAACAGAATTTAAATAACCCTTTCTGAGGTAATTTTTATAGTATATGTTAGGGAAAAAAACAAACAAACAAAATCTAATTATTCATCAGTGGATGAATGGCCAAGAACATATGATCTCTATATATCTACTTATCTATAGAGAGCTATCTCTCATACTGGAATATTAATCAGCCATAAGAAAAAAAAAATAAAAGGCAATCCTGCCATTTATGACAACATGGATGAACTTGGAAGGCACTGTGCTAAGGCATTATGAAAAAGCCAGACAGAAGAACAAGTAGTGCATGATACCACTTATGTGTGGAATATAAAATTAAATTAAATTAAATTATACTAAAAAGTCAAGCTCATAGACAGAGAGTAGCTGCCAGAGACTAAGAAGTGGGGGAAGCAAATAGATTTTGGTCAGTTTTTATTAAATTCCAATTAGTTAACATACAGTGTAATATTACTTTCAGGTGTATGATATAGTGATGCAACACTTCCATATAACACCCAGTGCTTATGAAAAGTGCCCTTCTTTTTTCTTTTGCTTCAAGATTTTATTTAAATTCTAGTTAGTTAATATATAGGATAATGTTGGTTTCAGGAGTAGAACTTAGTAATTCGTCACTTACATATAAACCCAGTGCTCATCACAAGTGCCTTCCTTAACACCCATCACCCATTTAGCCTATCCCCTGCCCACCTCCCTCCAACAACCTTCAGTTTGTTCTCCATAGTTAAGAGTTTCTTATTTTTTGCTTCTATCTCTCTCTCTCTTTTCCATTCCTCTACATTTATCTGTTTTGCTTCTTAAATTCTACATAAGTGAAATTATATGGTATTTGTCTTTCTCTGACTTATTTCACTTAGCATGATATACTCAAGCTCCATCTATGTTATTACAAATGGCAAGATTTCATTTTTTTTGATAATTGAGTAATATTCCATGGTGTGTGTGTGTGTGTGTGTGTGTGTGTGTGTATATATATATATATATATATATATATATTCTTTATCCACTTATCAGTTGATGCACATTTGGGCTCTTCCCATAATTTAGCTATTGTTAATAATGTTGTTATAAACATTGGAGTGCAAGCCCCCTCAAATCAGTATTTTTTCATCCTTTGGGTAAATTCCTGCTAGTGCAATTGTTGGGTCATAGGATAGTTCTATTTTTAACTTTGAAGAAATTCCATACTGTCTTGGGACCTCCAAATAACCAAAGCAATCTTGAAAAAGAAAAGCAAAGCTGGAGGCATCACAATTCCAGACTTCAAGTTATATTAAAAAACTGTTACCATCAACACAGTATGGTACTGGTAAAAAACTGACACATAGATCAATGAAAGAACAGAAAACAGACAAATGGATGCACAACTATTTGGTCAACTAATCTTCCACAAAGTGGGAAAAAATATCCAATGGAAAAAAGACAGTCTCATCAATAAATGGTGTTGGGACGACTGGATAGCCACATGCAGAAGAATGAAACTGGGCCACTTTTTTATACCATACACAAAAATAAGTTCAAAATGGATGAAAGACCTAAATTTGGGACAGGAATCCATTAAAATCCTAGAGGAGAACAAAGGCAGCAACCTCTTGGACATGGGCCATAGCAATTTCTCCAGAGACTGTGCAAACAAAAACAAAAATGTACTATTGGACTTCATTAAGATAAAATCTTCTACACAATGAAGGAAACAGTCTGCAAAACTAAAAGGCAACCTACAGAATGGGAGAAGATATTTACAAATGACATATATGATAAAGGATTAATATTGAAAATCTCTAAAGAACTTAACAAGTTCCCTCTTTAATCTCTGTCATGTATTTAACCCATTTCCCCTCTGATAACCATCAATTTGTTCTATATAGTTGAGTCTATTTCTTAGTTTGCTTTTCCTTCTTTTTCTCCCTATGTTCATTTATTTTGTAATACATATCCATTTTGTGTTAGTATTCTTAACTCCTAAAAAAAAGGGGGGGGGGGGGAATAAGAGAATCAATACACAGCATAAAACTAGAATATTTAATTTTTGCTCTTTAAGGATTCTTTATCCTGAAGACAATTACTGTTCATGAATTAAGTTTATTTTTAAGCCTATGTGAGAAGGCAATATAACTGTTCTCTTTAAATAGCCAAAGTCTGAATAACAGAGATAATGCAAACTGTGATTAGTGAATTTAGTTGATTTCCTAGACGTTTAGCTCATCTGGTGCCTTATAAATAGTAGTATCCCTTAAATAATCTACATGTTGTATTTGTTTTTTCTAATAAAAAGAAAATAATTAATTTACAGTTTGTGTTTTAACTCTGTGATTTCAGAAGTCTGTTAAATGTATGATCCTTGAATAGTGAGAATAAAGTGGTTTATTTCATCATTGAGATCTCACATACCTCTATCACAAAATTAGGAAAATATTTACTCTTTGGCTTTTGGTGTCATATTTTGAAATTTTTTCTTTCAAAGATTTCTTCAGATGGAAAAAAAAAAGTCTTAGTTTTTCGTTTTTCCCCCTCCAAACACTTCTTTGTTATTATCCTGTTTGGCAGAAATAAATGTGCAATATTTTATGAAATCAAGTTGGGCCCCATGATTGTGTTGGTGTAGGGTGTCTAGAGGATTTAGCATATGCCAAACCATATGTCATTTATGTGTTTTACATTTTAAGCACACTGGGATGAATCTATTCCTTCGAAGAGTGTGATATGGTTTCTATTACCACGGAAGTCTGTGTGGGTTTGAAAAGTGTGGGTTTGCAGGTGGCAGTGGGATATCATTGGCTTTTAGTAAGAAATGTCTGAAAACCTGATTTTAAAATTATGTGTACTTTGTTTTTTCCCCTTTCACTTACTGTCTAGCAAACACAGAATCTACTCATTAAAAGATCACTGTAATATGTTTCAGAATATTTGAACATAAATCCATATATTTAAAAAATTTTGGACCCAAATCATTTTCATTATTTAAAACTAACATTTTAATTCCACTAAATTTTCTATTAATATATGCTTAAAGACTAACAGTAAAATGAGACAAAATGTGCCACTAATTATAATTGCAAATATATGAAGACATCAGAGTATCATATTATCCAAATATAAATATTTCTTTAAAAACTGAAATGGTAATATCTACTATTATTTATAATAATATATGTTTTACTATCTTTTGTTCAGTGTTCACCATTATTTTATAGTATGAAAGAAATTAATTCTGTCATCTTTAAATAAGGATTAAATATGCATTATCCCAGAAATGAGACTTCCCTCACCTTTATTTTTTTTAAAGATTTTATTTATTTGTTTGAGAGAAAGAGAGACAGAGTGAGAGAGCATGAGAGGGGAGGTCAGACAGACTCCCCATGGAGCTGGGTGCCTGATGTGGGACTCGATTCCAGGACTCCGGGATCATGACCCGAGTCGAAGGCAGTCACTTAACCATCTGAGCCACCCCAGTGCCCTTCCCTCACCTTTAAATATCACCAAATGCCCAAGTATTTAAGCACTATATGTGGACTATTGATTGACCTTTTCTGGACTGCTTCTAAATAAATCTGAAGTCTTGTAGCAACAGTCTTAGACTCATGCACAGTTCAGTATTGAATCAAATCCTTTATCTCTACTTCTCCATAGTACAGAAACTTCTTGTCCCCAAAAGAACTACTTTAAGTCATTAAATCACTGAAATGTGGATAGAGAGATACAGATACATAAGGGGGGGAAAGAAGGAAGGAAAGAAAGAAGGAAAGGAAAGGATGGAGGAAGGAAGGAAAAATGAAGAGGAGGAACCTGACATTGAACAGGTTAATAAATTCTACTTTAATTGTTTTAATAAATTTTAGTTCACAAAAGGGGGGGAAAAGTGCTTCCCTTAACAGTTTTATTAAGCCTTCCTCCTTTCTCTGTCTCTTTTCATCTCAAGCATCTTCAACTTTTCATACACTATTTATCAACAGGAGATATTGTTCAGTGTTCTTGTCATCAAAATATTCTCCCTGGGACCATTCAGATGCAACTAGACAAAGAGACCTAAAAACTTATTAGGTTCATTCTATTTATGCTTTGTTAAAAATCACAATGTGAGGGCTTACTCTGTGTCTTTATAAATGAGAAAACTGGGGAGGCAGTTCTTGAGAAGGGTATTTCTTCCTGAATTCTCCACCAAGAGTCTATTAGGCTTTAACGTCTGACCTACGGAAGAGTAAGTGGTTTCTACATTGTTGAACAGTATCTGGTCTCGAGACACTCTCATTCAATAGTTTCACATGTATAACCTCCATATGTAAAAGGTGAAAGCTTAAAAAATATGAAGCAATCAAAAATATGAGTTGAGTAGCTGAACCACAGATTTGATTCATTTTTTCATTTATTTACTCAGTCCTTTAATACATTTGGCAAAAACTTCTTCCTGCAGCCAAAATGCAAAATCCCTGTAGGGGCAGAAGAGGTGGTAGAGGTGACAAGCAGAGAATACCAACAGGAGGATAAAAGTAAGTAAGAGAGTGAGGTGACATGAGGAGAGATTGCATTGTGTTGATGATGAAGTGGGGAATCCATGGAAGAAAGGACATGACCAAGGCAGCAAAAGCACTGAATCTCTGCCCTCTGTCAATTCGTATTTTCTCTCTCTACTTTACTGTGCTTGAAACACCTTATTTTTGAGATTTGGATTTTCAGATATCCTCTTTTGTTAAGCTGCAATATGAAAAAGATTTAGTACATGATATACCATCCTCTTAATTCCTAACACACTCCCTGAATGTATTCAGCCTCATATCATACCATTTCTATTTTCAAACAAATTGCCCTTACTAGACATGGTTTTTGTGTCTGTACATCCTTCCCTTCATTTGGTTACTAACAAGTAAGCAGATAAAATATATCCCTAGCAGGCCATAAATGATATGGTACATGAACAAACTACCAATTCTTATGCAACCTTAAAGATTAATCCTTATCTAAGGGCATGTATAGAACATTAAATTATGAACAGCTATGGTTATAGAAAATCATTTAAATTAAGGCATTCACAATAGTATACTTTAATCCAGTAAACTTTACCAAAAGCAAAAAAAAAAAAAAAAATTCAAGTTCTTGTGCATATAAAAAGATGAATTTTATTAAGTGGTATTATCAAATTATATATCATGACAGTATTTGATTTACATTCTACTGTTGTAAAGATCTCTCTCAATCCTCTGTTGACTTTATTAATTGCTTCTGTGAAATGTAAGCAGGGGTTTAATAGCTTATTACACTGCAAGGTCTTTTTCAAAGTG